>NC_083570.1:61970377-63170377 GCF_027579695.1 Neoarius graeffei
GTAGAATTACTTTTTGAAACATAGGAAGGTGATGTTTTAGCAAATATAATTAATAAACATGTGTAGTAGAATAAACATACACATTCTTTCAATAAGATTAACATGGTATATAGCTAGATTGTAATTAATTTGTAACAGACGCGAGATGGACAATCGTAACAGAAGTAATGTAACAGACATCATTTTGGAACTCATAGGCTTGACTTTGGCATATAAATATGTTTTTATTACATCTCAGAAAATTAAAGTTATTTTTTAACATATCATTCATTAAAGATTACATGTTTTGTGACCTGATGGTAAAAAAAGAAATGGTTTTAGGTGAATAAGTTCATGTCCCCATTTCAGTACCCATAAGCGTGGAATCACTCATATATATTCTCATATAGTAACTCATATCATGTCATATAGTATGCTCCTATATACAGTGTCTCCTGCTGATTATGTCACGCTGTGGTTTAAGGTTTTGCTTATGTATGAACATGATCTGAATGTTGGCCATGAGCAGCCTCGTAGCCTCACACAAGTCAAGCTCAGTGCTTCTGAGAACTGAAGTCGTTGTGTCGACTGATACAATAGCACACTGTTAACATACAAGAGTATTTGTTGTATTGCGAAATCTCAGAGTTGTTTTATTTTGTGCGCTCAGTTTGGTGTAAGTGCAGCTGGGAGACCTACACTATTGTTTCTCAAGCTGATGTAAAAGCAACTTAGTCATCACTTTGTATTGTTTACTGTCAGTGTGTTTCAAAACATTAACATAAAACAGGCAATGTCATGTCTAGAGAGCCCTGTGATTGTTTTTCAGCATCTTTTGAATAGTGGAGGACCTCACGTGCAACGTCACAATGGAACTGCATGGAAACAGCAGGCTTCAAGATGGGTATCAGTATCTGACTGGTAATGAATATGACCACATTCCTGCAGCACATGGTGATGGATCAGGATCTTTTGGAGTGAAGGTACAGGTGCAGGGTATACAGGGCCAACCTTATGTGGTACTAAATGGACAAAATAAGTTGTCACAACCTCCTGTCTACCCAGATGTCTTTTTTATGGCTCAGTCTAGACCAGAGTATGTTTCAACCATGAATGGCAAAGGTTTAAGCATCCAAAGGCATTTAATGGATTACAGGTCAATGAGTCAGTTGCAGATACCTCCTTCAGAATTTCAGCTGTCTCCTAACACCCCATCCTCTCCGTTGCTAAACTGCCAGAGACACCCTGCACTTCTCAGACCCTATGATCCCAGAAGCAACAACTTGGACCTACATAACTCTCCCATCCATATTAAGACTAAGTCTAACCCTGACTTAAATCAGTTCAGTATAAACACTTTACCTGGTTATGCATCCAATGTAATGGTGAAAAGAGCCAAAATCCCTCTGCCTGGTACAGGAAGAGGACAACCCGAAGATGACCTAGATTCTGGACACTCAGCAGAAAGTGTACCTTGCCGCCAATCTCACATCATCTGCAGGCTGTCCGTACCTTACTCTGGTGAGGACAATGGACATTCCTCAAGTAGGGTCAGTAGAGTTAGACATAGAAACCAGGTGGATCCCCAACAGAGAAAACAATCACAAAGTGCAGGCGCATCTTGTTCTGGCCACTCTTCCAGGACAAGTCCGGTATCTGCAAGAGGGCAAGGGATGGGAGAAGGGCTGGCTCCACCAACCTCATCTATTGGCTGTGTGTCTCAAAGTGACAGTCTTCCAAAGCTGAGGACAGGAGAGAATATTTATGAAGCAGATATAAGAACTCTAACTGCAGCAGAGTTTGAAGGACCGAGGAACGAATGGATGTCACCAAGATTAGGAAGAGTTAATTGTAGATTTGATAGAGGAAATCCAACCAGATGTCTTCAGCAAAATGGTGGCCATTCAAGCCCCAAAAGGGAGGCCCAGGTAAAGTCTTGACCAAATAATAATAATAAACAGTTATTCCATGAAATCGAGTCGTACATGAACTGATAGCTGATGAGGCACGTAGCACCGAGTTGGCTATAAGCCATGTACAACGAGATTGAGTGGAATAACTTATTATATCCACATTCACTGGATTTTAAGAAACCGAGCCGTTTTATTTTTTGCAAATTTGATAAATAAAAACTTTATACAAAACATCTGACAAAATCATTTCCACTTAGAACGTCAACAAACTGGCAAAATGCCAGTAGCAATTTGTGAAAAATGCTATAAGAATAATTCTTGAAAATAAAAAAAGATATGTTTTTACCATCAAATACTTTTATTCCATATTTTGTTGCCTTTTTTTTAGTATTTTTTGGGGTTTTCTTTTTCTTCTTCTTCTTAGGGTTTTTTGGCAGTTGGCAAGGTGCATTACCGCCACCGACTGGACTGGAGTGTGGAACAGGCGATATTGGGGGGGACCAATATTCTTTTAGCAATTTCTGTTTCTTTTAAATACTTGATAATTTTTGGGGTTTTGTTTATGAGTAGAGTTTTTATTTCGTCCTTGGTTGGTTCAGCAACACGCACCGCCATTTTATTTTTCTCTACTCACGGTCTGTGAGCTGATGTCCTAGTAGTAGAGTAGCCAATCAGAGTGCACAATTGCTCATATCCAGTGAATGTGGATAGAATAATTTTTGTTATTCATTTCATGACTGTCTGTGAATTGGTTACTTGTGCAAATTAGTATGCTTATTAAACATCACTTGGCCTAGGGGAATCACTATTTTGTAAAGAAAAAAACTCTATAGAGTTTTTCTATCTTGTATGTAAAAACAGTCCCTGTGAACATGTGTATGTATTTAAGGTTACCCCTGATATTTTGAAAGGACAGCAGGAGCTTGTGGACCAGCCATATGAAGATGTGACTAAACTAGCACTGTTCAACTACCTCAAAGAAGGGTATGAACAAACATTATAAATAATATTAGTCACAGTACTCTGTATTAGGGAGGAGATTTCAAAACAGTATCATGTGGCTATTTTGTGAAACTGTCCTATTACTAATCATTTGACGATAAAAGTTAAGGCGAGACCTGGTTTTGCATAGCTATAGATAACGTGTTGTTGTTTCAGCTGGCTGGACTGAAAAGTCCCCGGCTTTTCATAGTGGGAATTTCAAGCCAAAGTCTGACAAGATTATCTTCCTAATATTAAAATGATCTATAGAATGCAATTGAGTTTCTCAAACCAGATGTTCATTTACAAACCTTGAACCAAATTCCCCTCAAGTAGTAACAGGCAGTTTGTGGGGTGATCAAAAAGCTAAATATGATATGTTGTAATAACATTGTAATGCAAAACCATGTTGTTGCACCTTGATCCATAGGAGTGGTGAGGGAGATGAGATCATCAGGCAGAAGGTAAATGTACTGTTTGACAAGATCCAGATGTTGAAGTCATGTGCTGTGCAGAATGTGGAGGAGGTGAGGGATCTTGTCACTGGCAGATCAGTACTCTTTAATACAAACATGAGTAATATTTGTGTGGTTTCTTTGGCTTGGTTTTCGATCATAAATTAGAAACATTTGGTGTTTGCTTCTGATGCAAAACAAATGTTGCACAAAACTTTTATGTTCGTGAGTTCTTTGTTCAGAGTTTGAGAGTGAATTGCTTTGTGTTTAGCTGTCTGACTCCGTGGCGAAGGTGAAAGAGCTCCAGGAGAGAAAAGAGGCACTGGAAAGCCAGGTTACTCAGCTAAAGCAGCAACTGGAGGATGAAATTAAGGTAATAAAGGTGAATAAATGTACAGTGGTGCTTGAAAGTTTGTGAGCCCTTTAGAATTGTCTATATTTTGCATAAATATGACCTAAAACATCATCAGATTTTCACACAAGTCCTAAAAGTAGATAAAGAGAACCCAGTTAAACAAATGAGACACAAATATTATACTTGGTCATTTATTTCTTGAGGAAAATGATCCAATATTACATATCTGTGAGTGGCAAAAGTATGTGAACCTCTTGGATTAGCAGTTAATCTGAAAATGAAATTAGAGTCAGGTGTTTTCAATCAGTGGGATGACAATCAGGTGAGAGTGGGCACCCTGTTTTATTTAAAGAACAGAGATCTATCAAAGTCTCATCTTCACAACACGTTTGTGGAAGTGTATCATGGCATCACTGTTTTATTCTATCCAGTCACTGGATTTTGAGAAACAGAGCGTTATTATTTTCATCTTTTGCAAATTCAATAAATAAAAACTTCATACAGAACATCCGACAAAATCATTTCCGCTTAGTGAGCACGTGATAAATTGCATACATGTGTAATTTTAATGCTGAAAGATGAAGAATGTAAACAAACCAGTGAAATGACTAACAATTTGTGAAAAATGCTATAATAATTATTGAAAAATAAAAAAAAGTGTTCTTACTATTAAATACTTTCATTCCATATTTTGTTGCTTTTTTTGTATTTTTTGGGATTTTGTTTTCAAGTCGAGTTTTTATTTCGTTCTCGGTTGGTTCAGCAATACGCGCCGCCATTTTGTTTTTCTCTACTCACGGTGTATGAGCTGATAACCTAGTAGTAGAGTAGCCAATTAGAGCGCGCGATTGCTCATATCCAGTGAATGTGGATAGAGTAAATATTTTTATACTTGCATTCACAGAACAGAGAAAGTCTGTCAGAGGCAAGTGGGAAGACTTCAGAGGAACTGAAAAGACTGCAGGAGAAGTTGAGCAGGAGTGAGCAGGCGCAAGTCTCACTCCGTCAGCAACTCACTGACATGGAGAAAGAGTTGCAAGTTTCAATAGAAACGTAAGCTACTTTTATCTTACAGAAATAGCAGCATGGGGCCTACTAGATCAAGATCTCGAACCAAACTTATTTTGAAGCTTTTTTCAAGAATGAAAAGTTACAGATTGACAAAATCATACTCATCTCATCTCATTATCTCTAGCCGCTTTATCCTGTTCTACAGGGTCTCAGGCAAGCTGGAGCCTATCCCAGCTGACTATGGGCGAAAGGCGGGGTACACCCTGGACAAGTCGCCAGGTCATCACAGGGCTGACACATAGACACAGACAACCATTCACACTCACATTCACACCTACGGTCAATTTAGACAAAATCATACTGTACAGTTAATTAATTGTTTCATACAATAGCTTCCATGCTTCTGGTATAGACGGTATTCTAGTGAACACACTGATATTGCTTATTGTGGGATTCTGTGTGTGTTTCTGTGGTGTAGAGTACTGCAGATCAAAAGGGAGCGAGAACGGAGTCGGGCAGAGGCAAAGAATCTGCAGCAGCAGCTCTCAGACATGCATGATGTACTGGACAACACTAAGAGCACAGAGCTCAAGGAGAGAGACACCATCCTACAGGTGAGAAACACTGCTGAAGCAACAAGTGCATATAATCCTTTTGCAGTTAATTGAATTGTATGCACAGTATTCCACAATAGAGGACTTGCAACCACGTGATCAAAACGTGCTACGCCATGAGCGGCCGCCATGATGGTGGATATACAAAGCAACTAGGATGGCAGCCACTGAAATTGTGTGTCTAAACGATGCTGAATTTTCTCAGTATTACCATGATTTGAACGATCGAGCGAAGATTCGCTACAAAGAGAAGATAGATATGTGGTTTTGACCCATATTATTTAAATAAGTCAGACTTTTCTGAAGATAAGACGCTTCTACCGACCATCGAGTACCCAGATATCATGTTCTATCTGGTTTGGCAGACTTCGTGGGTTGACAACTCTCAAATGAAGGCTTATAAGTCCATGGAAGCTTATAACTTGTCTCTGGATGGGTAAATGCCTTATTAATTAAACCAGTTATAAAAATGGGTGTCCGGTGATGGACAGGGTAAAGGACTGTATAAGAGGGACACTGGATCGGGTATACAGCAAGCTACACAGGCTGTCCGGTTAGAACAGGAATTAATGGATGTCCACTCACGAGAAACCGTGTAAACCGTGGTTTTACTAGAAAACAGAATAAAATACAAATACAACAAGACATGAGCAATAATATACACACAAGCAATAATGTAAATAATGACAATGATATAAATACAAATACACATCGCATTAAATATATATTAACGCAAATGAATAATAACTATATACAATGTAATACAAATGTAAAACACACAAATGAATACTATATAAGTAAAACAATGTAAAGCCCAATGAATGCTATTTACACCCCATAATAAATAACACAACACACTAGATACTGATTATATACACGATATGTACACAATATGTAC
This sequence comes from Neoarius graeffei, assembly GCF_027579695.1. NCBI lineage: Eukaryota > Metazoa > Chordata > Actinopteri > Siluriformes > Ariidae > Neoarius > Neoarius graeffei. Next base: position 61,976,584 of record NC_083570.1, read on the forward strand.
AATGTGTACAACGTACATGGCGGATGAGGATAGCTGCCTACAGCAGCTATCATTACCAAGGTGCGTGGTGCAACTGCTTACAGCGAGTCACACCTGCATGAAGACACAGAGTGTGTCGGCTGAATGAAGGGGAGCGTGGCTCCTTTAAGCGCTGCCCCGCGCTGTGTTGCGCATAGAAGGTTAGAATATGTGGCGCGGTTATGAACTGTACATACCACCACTACACTCCCAACACGGCAATGGCTAATAATGAAATGTGCTCCCGTAACAAACCGTGGACGAGAAAACAAGCGCTATCATTACATGGCTACTGAACAGAACAGAACAAACACGTAAGAAAATAGACAGACACAGGATGAGAGAAAAGGAGAAGAAATACTCGCTAGCCTTACCGCTACATGTAACAGTTACAGATAACGAGTACACACATAACACAGTAGCTACGCAACAATAAACAACTTACATTCAAGGACGCACGGAATGCTCACACGGCACAAATGATGGACGTTGGATCCTGACACGTCCGCGATAGAAAGATAGAAAGCACGAAAGAAATGAAACCGAGGGAGAAAGAGAGAAACGGATCCAAATGTTCACTGATGAGAAGCAGGTGTTGCATGGAGTCCCCGTCTGTTGTGTGCCGTGTTTTCCTCGATGTTTGTGCGCATCTTATATAGTCCACGCAGCACAGTGTGATGGACAGTGGCGCCAGGGTGTCTGAAGTTGGCGTGTGATGGACAGTGGCGCCAGGGTGTCTGAAGTTGGCGTGTGATGGACAGTGGCGCCAGGGTGTCTGAAGTTGGCATGTTGTAACATGCCCTGACAACTAACGAGTTGGGAGCCACTATGTCTGACAAGGGTGCCTGTTTACTACTTTTAAAGGTCAAAATAATTAAGACCTGGCACCGCAATTCTGAACAGCCGCCCCCAACTTTGTGGAACAAAGTTGTGTCCATGATGTCAGGCAGAGGTGTCCTGAGGGAGTGAAGGGAGTCTCACCAGGCGTGAGACTGGGCGTGTGTAGGTCCGGTCCTTGACCTGCACCTGTGCAGTACGTACCCTGCCATCTGCTCCAGGGATGACAGCAGTGACCTTGCCCACAGGCCACAGGGCACGTGGGAGTTGAGGGTCGACAATCATCACGATGCTGTCAACGATGAGGTCCTCCCGGTCTCGTTGCCACTTGGAGCGGGTTTGAAGAGAGGGCAGGTAGTTCCTGATGAACTTAGCCCAGAATTGGTCCGCAAGGGCCTGGCACTGTCTCCACCTGCGCCTGCTCAGGATGTCGGAGTCGGTGTAGACCACTTGTGGTATGGAGGGGTCGTGCCGCCCCATCAGCAGCATGTTTGGAGTGATGGGATCTGGATCTGCGATGTCTGACGAGGTGTAACCCAAGGGCTTGGAGTTGATGATGCTTTCCACCTCGATCAGCACTGTCCTCAACACCTCCTCAGTGACTGTCTGTGCATCGAGTGTAGTGTGTAGGGCAGCTTTGATGGAACGGATCTCCCGTTCCCAGGAACCACCGAAGTGCGGAGCATGTGGAGGATTGAACTTGAAGTCAATCTGTTGACTGGCTAAGTGGGACTGTAGCTCTGGGCTGAGGGCTTTGAACGTCTCCTGCAGTTCAGACTGACCCCCTCTGAAATTGGTGCCTTGGTCGGAGAGCAGCTCATGTGGTTTCCCTCGGCGTGCGATAAAGCGCCGCAGGGCCATCAAGAAAGCATCAGTGTCCATGCTGGTGAGGAGGTCTAGATGCACTGCATGGATTGTCAGGCACTTGAAAACGATGCCCCACCGTTTCTCAGTGCGTCGGCCGATTTTGATGAGGTACGGCCCGAAACAATCCATTCCAGTGGAATAGAAGGCTGGCTTGTGCAAGCGCAGACTTGATGGTGGCAAGTCAGCCATTCTGGGGATCACTGGTGTGCCTCGCCACTTCTGACACTCTGGACAGCTGTGCTGATGTTTCTTGACAGCCGCTCTCCCACGCACGATCCAGTACCGCCGGCGCAGCTCAGCAAACACTCGCTCTGGTCCTGGGTGCGCCAGGTGGCTGTCGAAGTCTCGGATGATGAGCTGTGTGATGGGGTGCTGAGGGTCAAGCAGGATGGGGTGTAGAGTCTCCTCCTCAACCGTGTCACACCTGCGCAGACGACCTCCGACCCGGATCAGCTGTGTCTCAGCGTCGTACTCCGGGGACGATGTGAGGATCCTGCTGTCAGTGGAGACTGGCTTCCCCGCTGAGAGCAGGGTGAGGTCTTCGGGGAAGGAGTCACTCTGTGCCTTCCTGAGGAGTGCCATCTCCGCTTGCCTGTAGTCCTCAGCTGTGATGGCGGGTGTGGCCGCCCCGTGACGCGCTCTGACTGTGGCCTCCAGCAGCTCTGGATATTGACTGAAGTTCCCTGCATCAGGCAACGCAGGGTCAGAGGTCACGGTGATGTGGCCGCAGAACTGGGACTTCCGCAGCTCAGTGGCGTCCTGCAGCAGCTCCACTGATGGTGACGGTGCACTGATGAACAGGCACGCTGGGGTGGAAGACCGCTGCTTGACAGCCTTGGCAGGGCCTTGAAGTGTCCACCCAAGGCGTGTCTTCAGGGCAATGGGTCCACCTGGTGGGCCTATGTGCACAGGCTCGATGGGGATGAGGAGGTCTGGGTAGTCAGACCCAATGAGGAGCAGCGGACGGGCCTGAGTAAAGGAGTGAAGAGGCAGCCCTCTGAGGTGGCGGTAGGTCTTTTGGAGAGCCTCAACTGGGTGTGAATGAGGGGACAGTCCCAGTTCGGGTGATGTGAAGGCCCGCTGTATCTTGTACCGCTGCTGCGGTTGACTGAGGGATGACACAGAGAAGGACACTGACCTCCCCGGCACCGTTCTGATGTCATGACGGATGGTGCGGAGGGCCAGATTCTCACTCTGTCCTTTGAGGCCAAGCTGCTGCGCTGCTTGGGGGAGGAGCATGGTGCGCTCTGACCCGTCATCGAGGATGGCGTAGGTCTCCATCTTCTTGCCCCCGTGATGAAGGAGCACCTTCACCATCTTCAGCAGCACACAACTACCTCTCCGTGCTGGGTCGAGGTAGTAGGTGGATGGCTGGCTGGGTGAAGACAGTGTCGCAGTCTCTGGCCTGCTTTGTGCATTCACCTCATGCAGTACCTCGAGGTGCCGGCGATTGCACTTCGGGCACCGTGCCTTGAGGTAGCACTGAGCTGCTTGATGGTCACGTCCACACCTCCAGCACTTCTTCCCGGTCTTGATCCACTGGAGCCTTGGTTCCAGTGACATACTCTTGAACGCAGTGCACTGGTTGAAGTAGTGCTCCGTGCTGTTGCAGAAGGGGCAGTACTTCTTTGGAGGCTCCACCTTGGCGGGTGTACGTGGAGCTGACTTTGATGGCTGCTGAGCTGACTTGGCTGGGGGGTGCAGGAAAGGGTGAGGATGACGTGAATGAATGACCCCGTGGCAGATTCATGCTCCTCAGGTGCTCTGTCAGCTCTGCCGTCAGTGGTGTTGGCAGATGGGGAGCTCCTCCGTGTGGCGGTGTGGACGTCGCTGCCTCAGCTCCTGCGATGTGTGGCCGAGGTAGAGGTGACGACTGCTCTGCCACCGGGGCGCGGCGATGTCCACTGGTTGAGTCAGCAGGGCTGTATGCTCTGTCATGCTGCAGTGGTGATGATAGGACTGCTGGGGGGGTTCCAGGCGTGACGGCTGGAACCTGGATGTCCCTCGCTGGAGTGCGTGGAGGTGATGCATAGTGTTGTTGTTGCAACAGGTACTGCACATCCCGCTGCAGCTGCCGATTGTCCTCCCGTATCTGCTGAAGGGCGAGGAGGATAGCTGCTGACGTGTCCAGGGGAGTCTGCCCAGCAGGGGGAGTGTGTGATGGCTCCCGGGGCCTGCTGTCTCCCACATGGGAAGAATCATCCTGGGTGTGTGCGCCGTCCTGTGGCAGCCGTCGCTGAGCCTGGGTCACCACGTAGTCATCCAGGTGCCTGGGGTGGTGGTGCTCACGGCGAGGACGGGCACTGCCATCATGAGTGGACATCCTGACTGTGTAGAATGCTGTATCCGGCTCGAAGGACCATATAAAAATGGGTGTCCGGTGATGGACAGGGTAAAGGACTGTATAAGAGGGACACTGGATCGGGTATACAGCAAGCTACACAGGCTGTCCGGTTAGAACAGGAATTAATGGATGTCCACTCACGAGAAACCGTGTAAACCGTGGTTTTACTAGAAAACAGAATAAAATACAAATACAACAAGACATGAGCAATAATATACACACAAGCAATAATGTAAATAATGACAATGATATAAATACAAATACACATCGCATTAAATATATATTAACGCAAATGAATAATAACTATATACAATGTAATACAAATGTAAAACACACAAATGAATACTATATAAGTAAAACAATGTAAAGCCCAATGAATGCTATTTACACCCCATAATAAATAACACAACACACTAGATACTGATTATATACACGATATGTACACAATATGTACAATGTGTACAACGTACATGGCGGATGAGGATAGCTGCCTACAGCAGCTATCATTACCAAGGTGCGTGGTGCAACTGCTTACAGCGAGTCACACCTGCATGAAGACACAGAGTGTGTCGGCTGAATGAAGGGGAGCGTGGCTCCTTTAAGCGCTGCCCCGCGCTGTGTTGCGCATAGAAGGTTAGAATATGTGGCGCGGTTATGAACTGTACATACCACCACTACACTCCCAACACGGCAATGGCTAATAATGAAATGTGCTCCCGTAACAAACCGTGGACGAGAAAACAAGCGCTATCATTACATGGCTACTGAACAGAACAGAACAAACACGTAAGAAAATAGACAGACACAGGATGAGAGAAAAGGAGAAGAAATACTCGCTAGCCTTACCGCTACATGTAACAGTTACAGATAACGAGTACACACATAACACAGTAGCTACGCAACAATAAACAACTTACATTCAAGGACGCACGGAATGCTCACACGGCACAAATGATGGACGTTGGATCCTGACACGTCCGCGATAGAAAGATAGAAAGCACGAAAGAAATGAAACCGAGGGAGAAAGAGAGAAACGGATCCAAATGTTCACTGATGAGAAGCAGGTGTTGCATGGAGTCCCCGTCTGTTGTGTGCCGTGTTTTCCTCGATGTTTGTGCGCATCTTATATAGTCCACGCAGCACAGTGTGATGGACAGTGGCGCCAGGGTGTCTGAAGTTGGCGTGTGATGGACAGTGGCGCCAGGGTGTCTGAAGTTGGCGTGTGATGGACAGTGGCGCCAGGGTGTCTGAAGTTGGCATGTTGTAACATGCCCTGACAACTAACGAGTTGGGAGCCACTATGTCTGACAAGGGTGCCTGTTTACTACTTTTAAAGGTCAAAATAATTAAGACCTGGCACCGCAATTCTGAACACCAGTCAATGATGACAAAGCAGTTGTACTTGCAAGGGTAAGGTAGTGAAATTTTGACAAGTCTCTAGCTTTATGGCTCACAAATCACATTTCAATTTATTTCAGGTCAACCACTCTAAAAACAATTTTATAATTATAAAATTATAACAATGACGAGTGAACCACGACACGAGAACGCTCATTTTATAGCCAGATTCTAGCAACACGAAATAAAATTCTTCCATGATATGACTGAGAAAGCTTTTGAATCTCACTTGAGATAAAATGATTACTGCAAACACGAGCTGTTTTGGTTTTAGCCTCTGTTAGATCAGCCCTGATGTTGTTCAGCCATGCTCGTCTCCTCTCCATACTTAGCCTCAGAGTTTCCTCGCCCTCTTTCCGAATCACGGACAGAATTCTAAAAAAAATCGGAACGTGCCATGGTCACGAGTACTGTCGTGACCACAACCATATACAGCACAAAGATATGACCTAGCTAAAAGAACACTTAAAGCAGCGGAAAAACAGAGTTGCGCATGCGTGACTATGTTTTGTATGGAATGTCGCTTGATATTTGTATGTTCACCAACATGGCCGACATCCGGGTTTCTATTTTGCTTTGACGTCACTTGTAAGTCAGGGATAGAGCTAATTTTATTCTTACAATCTTTCATCTTCAGAAGGGAGACTGGAAATTAATCCAATGTTGCACATAATGATAAGAAACATTCTCTCTCTCTCTTTCAAACACACACACACCCATTCAGGAGCTGGCTAATTTGCGCGTGGAGTTCCAGGAGCTGCAGCAGGTGCACGAGGAACAGGAGGATGTGCTGTCCTGGAAGGAGAGGGAGCTCATAGCCATAAAGGGTGCGCTTCAGGAAGAGATTTCAACCCATGCTAAAGAGGTGGAAACACTGAAGGAGCAACACAAGGAGATGGTTCAGAAGCTACTCAAGGCCAAAGATGAAGTTAAAGAGGCAAGTGGAAATAATCTGGATCAGCTAGTTTACACTTAAATGGTGATTACATCCAATTGGAACTGTATTATACATTTTCATTACCAATAAGAACAGATGTTTTCATCATCTCCATGTTCAAGACCACTCTGCTCCACCCTTGACTCTCATATTCCAGTCTTAACAGAGGCCATCTGCACACTTGAGTTCTGTGAAAATTGCATTTCTCTGCATATGACATACTTCCATCCATCCATTTTGGCATATCACTACAGTGACGTGGCCATTCTGACGGCTTCAGCCATCAAAGTCTCTAGGGAACATTACAGTAGTGGTTTCCCGTTGCCTTCTACTGAATTATTATAGAGGTTTTCTCCTCTCAACCATTCACATGCACACACACACACACACACACACACACACACACACACACACGGACAATTTAGAGCCACCAATTATCCTAACCTGCAGGTCTTTGGACTGTGAGGGAAACCGGAGCACCCGGAGGAAACCCACGCAGACACAGGGAGAACATGCAAACTCCACACAGAAAGGCCCCTGTCGGCCGCTGGGCTCGAACCCAGAACCTTCGTGCTGTGAGGCGACAGTGCTAACCACTACACCACCGTGCCAGCATATGATATACTTGTATATCCAAATTGATACAGATATGTTTTTACTTATCTTGCCTTCTTGCAAAGATCATGTTGGATAAGGAACCAGTTTAACAAACACCATGATAAAACTGGTCAACCAGACTAAATATGCCCAAAACCTTACTAGCTGCTATAAGTGTGTTTTCTCACAAAATGAATGTCAAGTTGTTGGATAGCGACGTACCATAACAAAATGCCAAAAAAGCAGAATCAGTTCAGCTCAGCATCAGCTATCAAAATGTCTGTGATGCTCCTGTGGCACAGAGGGAATGGGAACTTTAAATGCAATTTCTCCCTTTTTACTTACGGGGCAAATAGAATTTTAAATGCTATGGTTTATGGTTGATATAAATGCAAAATAGAAATATTTCAGTAAAGGAAAGCCTGTAGTTTTTAGAATTGTCTGAAGGTTTTTCCCATATCAACACACATACAAGAGAGGAGAAATAAGGGTATGTTCCAGTTCTTAAAATCACCTTTTGTTCAATATTTACCAAGACAATCATTTTAACACTTCATTTTTTTCCCCTCTCAGGTTGAAATAATCTAAAAATACTGTAATGTCATGAAATAGAATTTTAAGAATGATTTAGTATATTTTAACTTGAAAATAGCACAATTTTATGCCGAAAGACAAATTTTTAGGTTCCACAAAAACATCAAATTGAATACTTTTTGAAAACACCACTGATATCTGAAAGTGTCAGAAAGGAACTCTGTGTATTCTTTGGCTTTGAATTAGCATGCTATCAGTAACCCATATTTCTCCCATTCAGAATGTGGCAGCTTTGGCTCAGAAGAAAAAGGATGTGGAGACTGAGCAGAAGAAAAGTCACGCCCAGGTTCAAGAGCTCAGCCTGGCTAAAGAGCAGCTCCTTGGCCAGGTCCGTAGTCTGGAAACCCAAATCACCACCCTCAACAACATCATCCAACAGTCAAAAAATCAGGAGAAACAGCTTCGAGAACACCTGGACAAGCTGATGGTAAGGGCCTCCCCCATAAGGGAGCAAAACATTTGGGTAAAACTACAACCCCGATTCCAAAAAAGTTGGGACAAAGTACAAATTGTAAATAAAAATGGAATGCAATAATTTACAAATCTCAAAAACTGATGTTGTATTCACAATAGAATATAGACAACATATCAAATGTCGAAAGTGAGACATTTTGAAATTTCATGCCAAATATTGGCTCATTTGAAATTTCATGACAGCAACACATCTCAAAAAAGTTGGGACAGGGGCAATAAGAGGCTGGAAAAGTTAAAGGTACAAAAAAGGAACAGCTGGAGGACCAAATTGCAACTCATTAGGTCAATTGGCAATAGGTCATTAACATGACTGGGTATAAAAAGAGCATCTTGGAGTGGCAGCGGCTCTCAGAAGTAAAGATGGGAAGAAGATCACCAATCCCCCTAATTCTGCGCCGACAAATAGCGGAGCAATATCAGAAAGGAGTTCGACAGTGTAAAATTGCAAAGAGTTTGAACAGATCATCATCTACAGTGCATAATATCATCAAAAGATTCAGAGAATCTGGAAGAATCTCTGTGCGTAAGGGTCAAGGCCGGAAAACCATACTGGGTGCCCGTGATCTTCGGGCCCTTAGACGGCACTGCATCACATACAGGCATGCTTCTGTATTGGAAATCACAAAATGGGCTCAGGAATATTTCCAGAGAACATTATCTGTGAACACAATTCACCGTGCCATCCGCCGTTGCCAGCTAAAACTCTGTAGCTCAAAGAAGTTGTCGTATCTAAACATGATCCAGAAGTGCAGAAGTCTTCTCTGGGCCAAGGCTCATTTAAAATGGACTGTGGCAAAGTGGAAAACTGTTCTGTGGTCAGACGAATCAAAATTTGAAGTTCTTTATGGAAATCAGGGACGCTGTGTCATTCGGACTAAAGAGGAGAAGGACAACCCAAGTTGTTATCAGCGTTCAGTTCAGAAGCCTGCATCTCTGATGGTATGGGGTTGCATTAGTGCGTGTGGCATGGGCAGCTTACACATCTGGAAAGACACCATCAATGCTGAAAGGTATATCCAGGTTCTAGAGCAACATATGCTCCCATCCAGACGACATCTCTTTCAGGGAAGACCTTGCATTTTCCAACATGACAATGCCAAATGCCATACTGCATCAATTACAGCATCATGGCTGCGTAGAAGAAGGGTCCGGGTACTGAACTGGCCAGCCTGCAGTCCAGATCTTTCACCCATAGAAAACATTTGGCGCATCATAAAACGGAAGATACGACAAAAAAGACCTAAGACAGTTGAGCAACTAGAATCCTACATTAGACAAGAATGGGTTAACATTCCTATCCCTAAACTTGAGCAACTTGTCTCCTCAGTCCCCAGATGTTTACAGACTGTTGTAAAGAGAAAAGGAGATGTCTCACAGTGGTAAACATGGCCTTGTCCCAACTTTTTTGAGATGTGTTGTTGTCATGAAATTTAAAGTCACCTAATTTTTCTCTTTAAATGATAAATTTTCTCAGTTTAAACATTTGATATGTCATCTATGTTCTATTCTGAATAAAATATGGAATGTTGAAACTTCCACATCATTGCATTCCGTTCTTATTTACAATTTGTACTTTGTCCCAACTTTTTTGGAATCGGGGTTGTAGAGAATCACAGTGAACAGAATGCTATGTAGTGGATAATATTACTCCTGCATTACTTAAATATTTGCACATCATTTTAAACTCAGTTGTTGGTCCTTTATCCTCCATTTTGTAGTACTGTCAATTTTTTTTGGTGAAAATTTGATTCTTTTATATGATTTCCCATTAATTTATGTTATGTCTCAATTTCAACATTTTAACATTAATGTGGTGACTAGGAGGAGAAGCAGAGACTTGAAGAGGAGTTTTCTGAGGTAAGACAGCAAGAAGAGGACATGTGTGGTGCTAACAGGGCTCTGACTCGACACCTGGAGGACACACAGGTCAGTAGATCACATTTCTAGAGTAGTAAATGTAAAATAACAGTAAATAAGTGAGCAAATATATAGATTCAACTTCCTTATTTGGCCATTAGAAATACTGACGTGTCTATTACTGATATGCCAATAACATTGTACTTCCACATTTCTACCATGATCATGGGAGATAATCAGTTCGTTATCCCCTGCTGGCTGAAAGGCCCGAAGGGGGATTATGTTGTGGCGATGTCTGTCTGTCCCTCCCAGGAAGAGTACTCACCTTCTGAAATCAACTCAATTTTTGGAGGAATTTCACGAAACTTGGCAAAAGGCATCGTTATGTCGGTAATACACAGTTATTTTGTTCAATTCGGTCGCATTTTACCAGAGTTGTGGCCCTTGATTAACAACCTTGTACTTTCACAATTTCATGAAGGTGTGCGTGCCTTCTGACATCAACTCCTCTCACAATTTTTGGACAAATTTCTTGAAGTTTGGCAAAAGGCCTTGTTATATGACAGTAATACGCATATCACGATTTAATTTCGTTTGTGAAAATTTTACCAGATTTGACCCTTGATTAAATAACTTGTAATTTGACAATTTCATGAGGGTGTACATTCTTCTGAAATCAACTTCTCTCACAATTTGTGGAGGAATTTCACCAAACTTGTCAAAAAGCTTTGTTATATGACAGTTATACGCATATTGAAATTTTGTTTAATTTGGGCAAATTTTTACCAGAGTTATACCCTTGATTATTAACAAACTTGTACGTTGGCAGTTTCATCAAGGTGTGCTTGCTTTCTGAAATCAACTTCTCTTGCAATTTTTATCCCCCTTACTGGCCGAAAGGCCTGAAGGGGGATTATGTCATGGCGATGTCCGTCTGTCCGTCCATCCTATATATCACTAATACGCATATTGCAATTTCGTTCAATTCAGTTGCATTTTACCAGAGTTATGGCTTTGTTGCCAGCAGGGGATACTCTGCTCTCAGAGCACTTTTATTGCATATGTAGTGTATAATTAGACCACAGCACTGCTGAATTCTCATATCTGATTTGTCAGAAGTTGAGCAAATATTTTTAACAGCAGCTCTGTTAGTAGTGTCTGCTGCAAGGTAAAGCACATTTTAAGGCACATACAGTATTCCTCATTCATGCGGACTTGTATGGAGCACACCCCATATAATATACGAGGCTGTCTTATAATAGTGGAGCTCCTTTTAAGCGAGCCCCATACTCTAAATATGAGCTTAGCAGAGCCCCAAATGTAAGAGAATATAGTAATGCATCAACCTGATTTTTGATGGCTTTTGACTGTACATACGTGTAGCACCACAGGAAACCTGATCGTAAGTACAAGTCAACATCTCAAATCACTTGACCCCCGGACAATAAAATATGCATCTTTATTGACATAAGATAGACAGGTTATCAAGCACTTTTTTAAAATTTGCTTTTTAAAAAAACCAACATGGGATTATTTACTCACACATTTTACAGAAAATATTCATGACAGTTTCATATTAAATGAGTTAAAACAGTTTTATTAGTCCACTAGCTTGTTGGACACTTGACAGTTTTTGTCATGTAAAGGCGAGAGACGGATATAAGCACAGGAAGAGTTTTATTGAAAAACACTAACAAACATCCAAAAAGTAGATGAAGTCAGAGTCAAAAAACAGGCAGTGGTCAAGTGAAGCACAGACAATACTCAGTTGAAAAACACAAAAAGGGAAATGATAACCAGTCAAAACCAGAAAAGCGATGCAAAATATACCGTTTTTGTAAAGTCTGTGTGTTACTGAGAGTCCTGATATGTTTGTGCTGTGATTGAGCTCTAATCAGGAACCGGTGCATGGTAATTAGTCCTAAATGAGTGCGCACACTTCACAGTCTGCAGCAGTGTGTTCCGAGCTCCAACGCATGTGGGTGTGAAAGCTGTAATCAGACAACTGTTTGACATATCAAGTTTGATATTGGATGGGAACTAAACAGTAATGATGTAAAGTGAAAGAGCTTGTTCACTGTTGTCCACCAGGCACCCAGCAGAGTCACACCATAATAAATGTTGTGGCATTGTTTCTGGCACATGACATGTGGTGTCAAAGAAATGAATAAATATGTATTTGTAACTGTGATGCGTATCTCATTATTGGTGTCACGGTCACAAGACAATGCAGCAATTTACTGATGAGAAATACACTACACCAGGAGTTCTCAACCTTTTCTGCTTTGAGGCCCACCTATTCATACTTGTAACAAGTCAGGGCCCGTTAAAAAATATCCCCAATTATTTTGGCTCATCTATTCTATTAGAAACTAATAATCTATTGTAAAGTATATTAACGGGATATATCATCACTCCCTGTTACAGATGGGAGCCCGGGAATTAAATAAATACAATAAAAATAAACTGTTTAATTGTAGGTATTGTATTTAAAACTGTATAGATGTGCCAGAAGCCAACATAAAACCATGCATGCAGGGCATTCTAATCAAAAGGGATTAATGATCCAAAAGTGGAGTCTGGTCCATTAACACAAGAACTTATTGCCATGTTTGTGTTCAGCAAACAAGCAAGTTATTCAAACCAAGACGTACACTCAAAAGAAGTGGATCTAGAGAACCACTCAATGCAATAAATCCTTCTCTGTTAGCGTGTAAGGATCTTTTCTATGAAAGAAATTTACTCGCTAAATTTGGCATTAGTAGAATAAATTTTGATCCTATTGTAGCCAAAGACAATAGTTATGCATACTATTAATTAACTTAATGTGAAAATAATTAACAGAATCAACAGATAAGGTTTTTTTTAAGATCGTGTATATTTTGTCATATATATAAAAAAAAAAAACAACACCACACACACAGGTTGTAAGTCAGCCTATGTTAAATGAACGTAAGTATATTGTGATGTGTAATGATATTGTAATCAGGGCTTTGAACCGGTTCAAGGAACGAAAACGAAAACCGGGAACTTTTTCTATTTCACATGGAACAGAAACGAAACCAGAAACTTTATTATTTTTTATGTTCCGGAACAGAAACGCTTATTAAAAATAATGGTAACCGGTTAATACCGGTTTTTATTTCGTTCCTCAAAGTTTCCGTAGCCTACAAATAAAAAAGCCATTCTTCTCCTGCGCAAGTTTCTATGACCCGCTGGGGTTCACTTCCTGTGTGACGTTCGCTGATTGAATGGAGAGCGCGGGAAGGTGGACTACTATCACGTCTCCATTACTGAGTGTCTGAGCAAAGAAGAGCCTGAACGTTGCAATCTCCCTATTGGCTGTTTGTAAAAATGTATCAGTTGTTGCCCTTCCCACGGGAATCATCGCGGACTCGAGAGACGAGACCTGACGAGTTAGTTCGTTGGTAGCAGAACAAAATGTCTGGACACAAATCGGGTTTTCAGAAAAGGAAAGAAAATAAACGGAGGGTTGAAAATACAAAAAAGGAGGCAGAAAATGCAAAACGAGTTTTAAGGTAGGACAAATGGTTACTTTTCTGAGGCAGCCCGCCATGGCTGCCTGCAGGCTTATTTATTATAGCCCATTTAGTTCAAATAGTTGATATAAAATGTTTATAGTTATGTGATGGTTGTCCTGATTTAGACTGGTGTTTGTTTGTTTTTTGGGGGGGGGGGGGGGGTTTGCGCGATGTTGCACCCGGGTCCAGATTAGGGCAGAACCGGCCCTGGCTACATTTCAGGTGTAGTTTGTTTTATGTATGTATGTACTTGCATAGATGTGTACTTGGTCTTCCAATATGGTGCCTAACAAAATCTCGCGGCGCGGTGACGTCATGCGGTAGCCCTCTATAGGGCCTGACTAGCCTTTGGTAACACACTAAACGAATTCTATTTCATTTTTGGCACTTTTTCTGTTTGTGTAGATGGGAAGACATACTGAGAATCCAAATCGCCAACATTTGAAATAATAATTGTTTTGAATTATTTCTTGTCTTATTTAATGAAGGTTGTAATAGAATTAGCCTACATTTGGCTTAAGCTGGATGAGACAGAGACATAATTTTATAGCCATTTGTTAAACAGCTGACAGGGAACGTAATTAACTGTTCCGGGAACGAAATTTTTTTGTTCTAACCGGTTCGGGAACGTCTATTTAATGGTGGAACCCAAAACCGGAAACGTTAAAATTCCGTTTCTGTTCGGAACGAACCAATAGGAAAAAAATTCTGGTTCAAAGCCCTGATTGTAATCATCTTTAAGTCGTATTTTATCAACATTTTCTTATTTCATTACCTTGGCTCATTATTTGGTTTAAGTCAAACACTGCATACTACACTGCGTACAGTACAATTCGTTTAATATGTGCAAAACAAAAAATACGAAATACAGGTGTGAAAAATAGAAACCATTTTAGTTTGAAACATACCAAAATACAAATGTAAAACATAGCAAAATACAAAACTTAGTGACCGCTGGCATCACTGGTGCTTGGCTGTGGGTTGTCTACGTCATCAGCTGTTGCAGCACTCGGGCTGGCGGGAGGATTTGCTCGTTTCATAAACCAGGAGCTGGGGCGGAAACTGTATGACGGAGTGCGTGAGGGAGCGCGAGAGAGACTGCAAGTGTGCCTGGAGCTGGGGCGGAAACTGTTGTACGCTCAGCTGGGAAACACTTGCCAGTCATAACCAGACGGTCGTAAAGTCGCTCGGTCTTAAGTCGACGACTATATATACACACACACACACACACACACACACACACACACACACACACACACACGTGTGTGTGTGTGACCCAGCGGCCAGCGAGGGCCTTTCTTTGTGGAGTTTGCATGTTCTCCCCGTGTCTGCGTGGGTTTCCTCTGGGTGCTCCGGTTTCCCCCACAGTCCAAAGACATGCAGTTAGGTTGACGTGGGGTGGCCTTGGGCTGAGGTGCCCTTGAGCGAGGTACCTGACCCCTGACTGCTCCCCGGGCGCTCTGGTGTGGCTGCCCACTGCTCTGAGTGTGTGTGTGTTCACTGCTTCAGATGGGTTAAATGCAGAGGATGAATTTCACTGTGCTTGAAGTGTGCATGTGACGAAAAAAGTTTTTAAAAAAAAAAGTACATGCACGAACCCTCCAGCTCTGCTGATCAACTTATGTTTAAATAAGTTATTCATTCATTATGAGTTGGAAAATTATCCATCCATTGAGTTCCCCGACATCTCAGACTACCTGGTGCTGCAGCCATTGTTCTACATGGACACACAGATGAAAACCTGAAAGAGCATGGAGGAGAACAACTTTTTATATGTGGCTGGGTTAAAGATCTGGGGATCAGGACACTACAAGACAAATCCTGTATCATTTTTGCCCGGGTAAATAGGAGTTTCTGGGCTTTTTGTATGCACGTTTGAGAAGGTTGCTAGGATGCTACAAGTTTTAGTATCGGGTGTAAACAAACCACAGCTGCTCGATTCTCAATCCTCCCTGCTCTTCTCTTCCAGCAGGCATCACAGATCCATATCACTTACCCACAAACGTATTTATTTATTCTGCCCACTGCGTGCTCTACGTGCATGCACGTGCGGGTTAAATGTGACAAAATAAAGGCTTGTTCTTCTTAATTTACCCACAAATGTATTTATTCCACTTAAAGTATATGGCAAACCAGCTACCAGATTTGGGACCCTACAACATCCTGAACTATTTAGTATTTGGCTTCAAACTTGAAAAAGACATTTTGCAGCCCACTAGATGGCACTTAGTGGGCCGTGGCCCAGTGGTTGAGAAACACTGCACTACACTATTCGGTGGTTCATATGCTATAATATTCTATTCAGGTTGATTTTGTGCCTTTGCAAATGTTTTGCTCATACACTCATTAGGAGCTCTGCTTTTAGGCACTGCCTAAATATCTATATTATATGGATTAAAAATGTTATTTAGCAAAGAAAAGCAATCCTTGATATGGTGAATCTTTCTGTAAGTTGTGTGTAAAATCAGTGAACACCTTACAGTGCAACCTAGACACATCAGTGATGTAACCTGGGGTCATGATATGTTTTGGATCTTTCATCATCATACGCCCTCACCCAGGCAACCCAGCCAGGGGTGATCAGTCCCCAACTTGTAGCTTGTGTGTTCCACGGCTCGTTCCTTTTGAGCCACAGCCAGCTTGATGCCTTCTATGTAGCATCAGTGATGTTCCTGATGGCTCTCTTGCTGTGCAGTCCCCTAATCCCCACCAGCCTGAGGGCTCTGCAGAGCGGCTGGCCAGCAAATCCTCAGCAGCCAACCTTGATGGGGTAGCCACGGGTCTTCCATCCCCTGCTTTGGCATTTCCCTGCAAGCTCCTCATACTTGGCCCTCTTCCTTTCAAATGCCTCTCCCATTTGATCTTCCCAGGGCACAGTCAGTTCCAGCAGGACCACCTGCCTTGATGGTTCTGACACAAGAACCATGCCAGGCGTAAGCGTGGTCACAGCTATAGTGTCTGGGAATTTGAGCTGTCTCCCCAGGTCAACCTTCAACTGCCAGTCCCGGGCTGCTGCCAGAAGCCCCCCCTGTCAGGTTCGTACGCTGTTGCGACTTCTCTCCAGCCTTAACAAAAGCAATGGAGCGCTTTGCTGGTTGTTGCTGCCTACCGAGAGAGATCCCTGTGCTGATGGCCTCTACGATAACCCTCAGCACCTGGTCATGATGCCATGGATAACGCCCCTCTCCCAGAGCTTTTGGGCAACAACTTAGGATGGGTTCCAGGAATCCTCTTTCCTGGCACAGCAGGCATGTGGGGGTTTCTACCAGGCCCAAGGAGAATAGGTTGGTTGGGCTAGGAAAGACATCGCTGACTTTCTCGACAAGGAATTTGATCTGGTAGGGCTCAGCTAATATTATTTAACATTTTTGGAAGGAGTTCACAGTGTTTGTAACAGTCAGAGATAATTGCTGCAGTATAAGAAAAACAAACCATTTCAGGATATGCTGTAATATTAAGCTGACCCTTAAAAAGACTGAATGAATACATCTTCCTTTCTCCACCATTGCTTACTGTTAAACAAAAATTACTTAAGGGCTATAAATCCATGCTTTTGGGTAGGAAAGATTCGTCAAAGACAAAAAGCAATATTTTCACCAAGTCTACCATCAGACAGGTAATAAAATTTGTAAAGTCTGTAGCACTGAATTTACATTAAAGGAACAGTCCACCGTACTTCCATAATGAAATATGCTCTTATCTGAATTGAGACGAGCTGCTCCATACCTCTCCGAGCTTTGCGCAACCTCCCAGTCAGTCAGACGCAGTCAGACGCGCTGTCACTCCTGTTAGCAATGTCGCTAGGCTCAGTATGGCCAATGGTATTTTTTGGGGCTGTAGTTAGATGCGACCAAACTCTTCCGTGTTTTTCCTGTTTACATAGGTTTATATGACCAGTGATATGAAACAAGTTCAGTTACACAAATTGAAACGTAGCGATTTTCTATGCTATGGAAAGTCCGCACTATAATGACAGGCGTACTAACACCTTCTGCGCGCTTCGACAGTGCATTGATACGGAGCTCAGATATCAATGCGCTGCCGAAGCGCGCAGAAGGTGTTAGTACGCCTGTCATTATCGCCTCTGTATACTTATGTCCAAAACAGTCTTTCAGGAATTAGGAGAAGTTGTATCAGTCTTACGCAGAGATATCACACTTTATTAAATGCATTTACTGTTTGTAGAGTGAGCTAACGAAGCTGAACCAGGAGCATCGCCAGTTGAAAGAGAGACTGAAGGAAGAGGAGAGACAGATGGAGGAGCTCCGAAAGAGCAAAAGGGGCCTGGAGCAGGAGAAGAGGAAGCAGGACAGAAACTTTGAGGCATTACAGGAAGAGGTAAGAATAGTTAGAAGTGTAAAATAAATACTATTTAAAAATATTATCTTGAATTTTGTTGCATTTACAAATCCATTAAATTTCTCTCTTTCCTTGTTTCTGTCTCCCTCTCTGACTGTAGATAAAGAAAATGCTGGTGGGTTCAGAGGTAGAGACTCAGAAACTGCAGGATCAGGTGGATGAAGTCCGAGAACAGAGCTCAAAGGAGCTCAGTACGCTCCGCATCCAGCTGCACAACACGCAAACCGAGCTGGAGAAACACTCACGCACCTCACAGGAATGTCAGAAAGAGGTGCTGAAAAGATGGAGACACACTTACACATATAGCATAGACTGTATATAGAGACAGAAAGACCACAGACTGACAACAAAGCAGCAATGTATCAGAATGACATATTACTTAGTGTTGTACTCTGTGTGTGTGTGTGTGTGTGTGTGTGTGTGTGTGTGTGGGCAGTTGTCTAGACTGGAGGCCGAGTTGGCTCAACGTGAGGCAGAGTTGGAGAAGGCGAAGCAAAGGTGTAAACAGCTGGAGATGAGAGTGCAGGAGCTTCAGGAGTGCAACAAAACTGCACAGGATGACCGGGACCGACAAGTGAAAATAATGGAGGTACACACACACGAAAACCACATCCCCCTACAGCAGCAGTTCCCAAACTTTTTTGGCCGCGCACCCCCTTCTATACTCCAACCAGGCTGACGCACCCCCAGTCCCCCAGTTTCAAAAAACACACGCTTTCTCATAAAGGCAGCATCTTTAATCGTGCTAAAATAATAACAAACATCGTTTGCAACACCTGCAGGAAACCACAAAAGTGAAAAAAAAAAAACCCCACACACCAAAGCTTTCTTACAAAAGCCTAGGTCACAACCGGACGTACAATTTTTTAGCCATGCAATTTTTGGTGTTTCCCAAATCGCTGCGTTTTGTTTTTGTTTTTTTTGTTCATGGAGAAAGATGCGCATTGGCCGTAAGTTTGTCTTGCAACCTGGAAAAAAAACGTAAGCGCCCGTAGAGTTTGTTTGACATGACAAAGAACCTCTGCGGCCGGTCTGCAGCTCGAAAATCAGCACGTCATACGCGCGCCCTCCGTGCGTTTCTTGCGCGTAGACCGGCCGTAAGAGCACGTACGGCCGATTGTGACCGAGGCTAAAGGCAGCACGTCGTGCTCGAATGAGAACATCGAATCACATTAACATATTATGCGCTCTCATATTTGAATTAGATAGAATTTGATTGAAATGTAACAGTTTTAAAACGTTGCAACACGGTAAATGCGCAAATTCATTACAAAGGGAGATCACATCGAGGCATGTAGTCTACCAGCCAGATATGGGGAAAATATATGATTTTCATCCGTGTTTAAAACATTAGCAACACAACCCTGTCATTACAAGGTTATGAAAATGAATTGAGAATGAATTTAATTTGCAAAAAAGGTAACATAACAGTAAAAATAGCAATGATAATTATGAACATATGCATTTTAAAGAGATACAACAATTAAGGAGCATATCAGGAACAGTTAAAGAAGAGGATCCATCTAATTGTGAAGTGCAGCGCTGGCGGCTCAGTCTGCAGCGAGAGAGAGAGAGAGACAGACAGACACACAGACCCACCCACCGTCTGTGTGTCTGTCTGTCTCTCTCTCGCTGCAGACTGAGCCGCCAGCGCTGCACTTCACAATCAGATGGATCCTCTTCTTTATCTGTTCCTGATATGCTCCTTAATTGTTGTATCTCTTTAAAATGCACATGTTCATAATTATCATTGCTATTTTTACTGTTATGTTAACTTTTTTGCAAATTAAATTCATTCTCAATTCATTTTCATAACCTTGTAATGACAGGGTTGTGTTGCTAGTGTTTTAAACACGGATGAAGGCTATATAGGTCCTATTTTCAGTAGCAGTATATATTTTTAGCAAGATCAATGCCATTTGGCCAAATACATACCAATATTAATGCGACGGATGGGCCTGCATCTTGGCACAGAACTTTCCGATGTTTGGGGTAATTGAAGACAGTCTCAGCCTCAAATCTTTCTCAACATCTCCCAGTCTCCTCCTTCATCCCTGATTTGTGGTGGCGCATTTAGTTTTGCCGATTTCAACCAGTTGAGCATCGCGAATGAATGAATGAATGAATGAATGAATGAAGCCACAAACTACTGCAGAACCATTACAGCGTAGAAGAAGAGTTAAAAATCGCCATTACATTTTTTATCTTGCGCACCCCCTGGGGGGTGCGCGCACCACACTTTGGGAAACCCTGCCCTACAGGTTGCCTGAAAGCTCAGTGAAGAGTTTGAGAATTATGAAAATCATATGCTATGGCCTTCACAGGCTCCAGATCTGAACCAGCTGAACACCTGTTGAGGGAAAGTCTTTTGTAAGAACAGTGTTCATCCCTCTAGTACAGTTCAAGAGATGTGGAGAATCTATGAACGGCATATTAAAGCTCCTCTGGTGGGCTAAAACCTTACTAAGGCACCTTATGTTGGAAGTCAGATGCAACCATCCACACATATATTCAAGTGTAACTTCATTCCCAGCTGAGCCTAACTCCACCCACTGAATAATTTTTCAAAATGCTAAGAAGTGATCAATGGTTGGGGGAACAGGGGAGAGTTTCAGGGAGGGGCTGAGGAAGGGGTGATGAGCCTCGATCAGCATACAGTGGTGCTTGAAAAAGTTTGTGAACCCTTTGGAATTTTCTACATTTCTGCATAAATATGACCTAAAACATCAGATTTTCACACAAGTCCTAAAAGTAGGTAAAGAGAACCCAGTTAGACAAATGAGACAAAAATATTATACTTGGTCATTTATTTATTGAGGAAAATGATCCAATATTACATATCTGTGAGTGGCAAAAGTATATGAACCCTTGCTTTCAGTATCTGGTGTGACCCCCTTGCGCAGCAATAACTGCAACTAAATGTTTCCGGTAACTGTTGATCAGTCCTGCACACCAGCTTGGAGGAATTTTAGCCCGTTCCTCCGTACAGAACAGTGTCAACTCTGGGATGTTGGTGGGTTTCCTCACATGAACTGCTCGCTTCAGGTCCTTTTGATTGGATTAAGGTCAGGACTTTGACTTGACCATTCCAAAACATTAACTTTATTCTTCTTTAACCATCCTTTGGTAGAACGATTTGTGTGCTTAGGGTCGTTGTCTTGCTGCATGACCCACCTTCTCTTGAGATTCAGTTCATGGTCAGATGTCCTGACATTTTCCTTTAGAATTCGCTGGTATAATTCAGAATTCATTGTTCCATCAATGATGGCAAGCTGTCCTGGCCCAGATGCAACAAAACAGGCCCAAACCATGATACTACCACCAACATGTTTCACAGATGGGATAAGGTTCTTATGCTGGAATGCAGTGTTTTCCTTTCTCCAAACATAACGCTTCTCATTTAAATCAAAAAGTTCTATTTTGGTCTCATCCGTCCATCAAACATTTTTTCCAATAGCCTTCTGGCTTGCCCACATGATCTTTCGCAAACTGCAGACGAGCAGCAGTGTTCTTTTTGGAGAGCAGTGGCTTTCTCCTTGCAACCCTGCCATGCACACCATTGTTGTTCAGTGTTCTCCTGATGGTGGACTCATGAACATTAACATTAGCCAATGTGAGAGAGGCCTTCAGTTGCTTAGAAGTTATCCTGGGGTCCTTCGTGACCTCACTGACTATTACCCGCCTTGCTCTTGGAGTGATCTTTGTTGGTCAATCACTCCTGGGGAGGGTAACAATGGTCTTGAATTTCCTCCATTTGTACACAGTCTGTCTGACTGTGGATTGGTGGAGTCCAAACTCTTTAGAGATGGTTTTGTAACCTTTTCCAGCCTGATGAGCATCAACACCACTTTTTCTGAGGTCCTCAGAAATCTCCTTTGTTCGTGCCATGATGCACTTCCACAAACATGTGTTGTGAAGATCAGACTTCGATAGACCCCTGTTCTTTAAATAAAACAGGGTGCCCACTCACACCTGATTGTCATCCCATTAATTGAAAACACCTGACTCTAATTTCACCTTCAAATGAACTGCTCATCCTAAAGGTTCACATACTTTTGCCACTCAGATATGTAATATTGGATCATTTTCCTCAATAAATAAATGACCAAGTATAATATTTTTGTCTCATTTGTTTAACTGGGTTCTCTTTATTTACTTTTAGGATTTGTGTGAAAATCTGATGTTTTAGGTCATGTTTATGCAGAAATATAGAAAATTCTAAAGGGTTCACAAACTTTCAAGCGCCACTGTATATTTGAAATCGAGCATATTTTACAGACTCCTACTCAAGGCCGGGGGCATTAACACACAGTACTGTGCAAAATCTTGGGCACCCTATTTTATTTGTTTTTCACACAAACTGTTATAGATTTCTATTTTATGACTTCTACATTGGCGGCACGGTGGTGTAGTGGTTAGCGCTGTCACCTCACAGCAAGAAGGTCCGGGTTCGAGCCCCGTGGTCGACAAAGGCCTTTATGTTCGGCATTTGCATGTTCTCCCCGTGTCCGCGTGGGTTTCCTCTGGGTGCTCCAGTTACCCCCACAGTCCAAAGACATGCAGGTTAGGTTAACTGGTGACTCTAAATTGAGCGTAGGTGTGAATGAGAGTGTGAATGGTTGTCTGTCTCTATGTGTCAGCCCTGTGATGACCTGGCGACTTGTCCAGGGTGTACCCCGCCTTTCGCCCATAGTCAGCTGGGATAGGCTCCAGCTTGCCTGCAACCCTGTAGAACAGGATAAAGCAGCTAGAGATAATGAGATGAGACTTCTACATTATCAAATCAGTACAAAAACATTTTAGAGTTCCAAATGTTCGTTTTCCAGCACATAATTAAATGTTGCAGAAAAAAGATTGTATCTGAGCAGCATATTGCATAAGAGAGCACTTTTCAGATTAAAAAAAGAAAGCATAATGAAGGCTGCTGGGTTTTGCTGTAAAACTAAGCAGTGAGTGTGACAGTCAAAGTGTCCAGAAGAACTGTGGCTGGTTCTGTAAGATGCTCAGTAAAACCTACAGCTCATTTCCTTATCAAACTGCACTCACTGTACCTGAGACTATTTTTTTGAAAGCAAAGGGTCGTCTCACACCAAATATTGACTGATTCATTTATTATGGCTTACTGCTGTTTATAGTATTTTTTTAAATGTTGAAACATTTCATTTCATTATTAAGCCATTTTTATCCCCCGCTGGTTGAAAGGCCCAAAGGGGGATTATGTTGTTGCAATGTCCATCCATCTGTCCGTCCCGGGAAGGGTACTCACCTTCTGAAATCAACTCCTCTCGCAATTTTTGGAGGAATTTCACAAAACTTGGCAAAAGGCATTGTTATATGTCGATAGTACGCATATTATTTCGTTAAATTTGGTCACATTTTACCAGAGTTGTGGCCCTTGATTAACAGCCTTTTACTTTCACAATTTCATGAAGGTGTGCTTGTCTTCTGACATCAGCTCCTCTCACAGTTTTTGGATGAATTTCTTAAAGCTTGGCAAAAGGCCTTGTTATTTGACAGTAATATGCATATTGTGATTCAATTTCGTTTGTGAAAATTTTCCCAGAGTTTTGACCCTTGATTAAATAACTTGTACTTTGACAGTTTCATGAGGGTGTACATTCTTCTGAAATCAACTCCTCTCACAATTTGCGGAGGAATTTCACCAACTTGGCAAAAGGCTTTGTTATATGACAGTTATACGCATATTGAAATTGTTTAATTGGGACAAATTTTACCAGAGTTATACCCTTGATTATTAACAAACTTGTACGTTGGCAATTTCATCAAGGTGTGCTTGCTTTCTGAAATCAACTTCCCTCAGAACTTCCCTTTCGGCCAGCGGGGGGGATTATGTCGTGTCGATGTCCATCCGTCCTGGGAATGGTGCTCACCTTCTCAAAATCAACTCCTCTCACTATTTTTGGAAGAATTTCATGAAACTTGGCAGGATTCTTTGTTATATGTTGATAATATGCATATTGCAATTTTGTTCAATTCAGTCGCATTTTACCAGAGTTATGGCATAGTTGCCAGCAGGGAATATTGTGCTCTCAGAGCACTATTGTTGGTCAAAAGCATTTCTTTACATGTGCCTAAGATTTTTGCAGAATACTCTCTCTCATATCTATGAATAGAGAAGTACCATACCTTCAACTCTACATTGGCTGTGCAAGATTCAGGATGATTTTAACCAGTAGATGCCATTTTGAGCCATAAAAATGGGTTCGAAATTTATAAAAATTGTAATGTTCCCCATATTTACACCAGCATTGATTCGTTTCATCACAGTACAGTCATATAATTTAGTTTATAGCTAAAAAAAAAAACACATTTAAGTATGCAGTTTAATGTATTTCTTATTTTTGTGTATGTGTACATTTGTGCAGGTGCGAGTAGTTCAGCTGCAGGAGGCCCTGACTGAGGAGTGCAGCAATGGTGACACAATGGTGCAGAGAATAGAGAAAGTCAAGGAGCAGGTCTGTAGTTCACAGTTGACACAATATTACACATCACACAAACCTCACTGATTATTGCATCACACCTATCTAGTGATAGCAAGTGTGGCAAAGAAGCATTAATATCCTGACCTGCTGGCAAAAATCCACATTTCAATATTGAATTTCACCTTGTAAATGCTACATTTTAATTAGCTGTCTGCTTAGCATGCACTCTTTAAAAAAACTGTTAAAAAAAAGGTTTATTTTATGCATTAAAGTGCATATCATGGGTAAATTCAGGAGCAAGATCAATGTAATTCTCCTATTTTATATTAAACTTGTCAAATATCTGTAACATTCTGCATTCTCTGCAATTTTTTTTTAACCTTGCACAGTACCAGAAAAATTCAGTTGAAATCAAGCCATTTTAGGCGAATTGGTCCGCCTCTGAAAAAACTTGGCATTTGAATTTCCCGGCAAACATTGATTTTCGTGACATCACGTGTGGGACGCCTCCCTCTGAATCCTATGTCAGCGTTGGTTTGTTTATGAGAAAACAACCTGGTGATTTTCTGCAAATTTCTTCAATGTTATCGCGTATTTATTAAAATGGTTAACAGATGTATCGTAGGAGGGTGTAGCAACACCAATCTTGATGGGATTAGTACTCATCGTTTCCCAAAACACCGGACAACGAGAGAGAAATGGGAGCGCTTGGTCTACACAGGCTGTGCACTGAAACCGTGCAAAGCTCGCGCAGCCTGCTGGCGCTTCCGCAGATAACGTCACGAATCTGGCTCCAGACTCCCTTGGGATTTTTCCAGATGTGTTTTGTTATTTTATTTTTTTCTGCTGTAGACAGATGGCCTTGTGCAAAATTAGCCTTCTGGATGAGTGTGTAAAGGGACCTACTTTCATATTTAAAAAAAAAAAACCACGAAATTGGTCCAGAATATGCACTTTAATGTACTGACTAACATTTAATGTTGAAACTGACCATGAGTTGAATTTTAATTACAAAGAAGGTAATGATCTAAGTGACAGTGTGTGGAAGTAACCATAGCAATCATGTAGGAGTCAGGGACTCGAAAGTCAGCATTCAAGGAAGTTATCAAGCTTTCTATTTCATAGAATTCAGTTATGAGGAAACAAAATATACATAAAATTGTAATTAGTTTTAATGCTGCTATGAAACCATGATATGAGCGGGAATGGCACTTGGCAGTGGAAGCAGCTGTCCTCTTTGTTGTGGTATTCTTTATCTCTGCCTCTCATATTGGGACACTGTTGCAGTTTCCTTGTACACATTGTGCAGGCCTATCCATGCATGTCCACACAGAGCTGCTAACCAGAAGCCACTGCACAAAAGGCTCGTTGAGCCACAGCCGCTCTCACCAAATCTTGACAACATTTAATGTGCAAGAGAGTGTTTGCTTTAATTTCAAGTCAGACTATCTGCCTAAAATCAGCAAATAAGTTTGGAAGTGCTGGTTTTTAAGCTAACACACACTCACTGGCTCACATATCACTGGATATATTGATACAACATTAAAACATACAGGTGGATGTCTATTTGTTTTGTTCATGTTTCTGCTCCATTTTCTCTTTCTCTCTGGTCTGATTCTATCTGTTGACCTGATTTAGGTCCTATTTAATAAAGAATAGCGCTTTTTTTGCCAAATCAACAACTGAACTTTCAGTATAAACATTGAGCTGGATAAATAGAAGGATGTCTAGATGGTCAAAGTGTGAGCACTTACGGATGTATGTGCAGGGGAGAGCAGGGTAGCAAACTTGTAATGAAGCCAAATCACAAAACTAGAAGCGTGGTCAAAAGGCAGGCAAGGGTCGGTTGATCAGCAAGCAGGGCAATACAGATGAGACAAGAAGCATAGACACAGAGATAGCGAGGGTCAGAATAACTAGAGTCAGGCAGAGATAGAAAGGCTTGGTATGGATGGGAAACCACAGAACAATACTTCGCAATGAGGGTGTGTGTGAGTGAGGCTTAAGTAGTGTGGCTGATGAATTGTGACTGAGCGACAGCTGAGTTCAATAAGCTGGTGACAGGGGGCGCTGTGCTTCTTGGGCATTGTAGTTCTGAGTAGCCATGTTTGTAGTTTGGCTAGTGCTGTCACTCTCAATACCTTTACTGACACATACATTGTATGTTTTTTGTATAATGGACATAATATTTTTAAGAGTTTTCCCCTTTAACTCTTTTGCTTTTTTGTGTGTTCTACAAATTATGCTTGATGGTTCATTGTTAGAAAGAACCTTACTGAATACTTGCTGACACAGGGGTGTGTGTGTGTGTGTGTGTGTGTGTGTGTGTGTGTGTGTGTGTGTGTGTGTGTGTGTGTGTGTGTGCGCTCCTTACAGGTCGAGCAGGTGAGAGCCGAATTGCTGCAGGAGCGAGCAGTTAGGCAGGATCTGGAGTGTGACAAGATCAGTTTGGAGAGACAGGTAAAGATTTTAAAGAGACAAATATCTAAATATTGTTCATACCAATATAGTAATAAACTCCACATAGTCAAAAGCAAAATATCAGATTTATATAAAAAATTCATCTCTGCTTTTAGGGATATATCTCTAGTTCTCTTCATTCTATCCCTGCTTTATCACTTAATCACACTTTAATCACACAATGGCATCTTGATGTCCTGGTGTCCTTGATGTAGATCCTGGTCATGTGGTTCAGTGAAGCAATGTCTCTTTCAGTCATCCATGTACAAGAGGTGGCTGGTGGTGTCTCTGCAAGTCTCTGTATCATTAACACGGTTGGAAAGACTGGGAAATGACATAGTTAAGTAAAAGTAGAGACAATTTAAAAATGTGCTCAAGTATTAAACAGTAAATGTTTAATTGCTGAAATTAATATTTTCAGATTTTCATGTGAAAAATAACTTCCATTAGCTAGAATTTCACTCACTGTCTAGCTGATTATATTAGCTACTGGAACTGATGCTCGTCAAACTTGGCTTTAGCAAAAACAAGCTAACAGTAAATTAGTGAAACTTACCTCAACATGTTTTTAAATTAGAAGGCATTAATGCCTTGGAGGCAAATGAGACACATTCGCTTACTCTAGCCTTTAGAAACATTTCACTTATGAGGGTACTTCAAAAAGTTCTTGGCCTCACCCGGAAACAAGGGGTGTAACTTGCATTTTGGGGCATAACTGTATACTATAAAGCCTTATATGACTGTCCACAAAAACTGAAATGAAAGAAGCAATCAAAAAAGAATAGAGAGGAAAGCTTCAAGCTGGTGTGCTGTTGCTCCAGGACAATGCGCCCATCCACACAGCACAGGTGGCAGTGGCAGAAGCAGTCAAATGTGGCTTTGAACTGTTGCCCCATGCACCTACCTCACCCGACCTGGCACCATCTGACTTCTGTCTGTTCCCCAAACTGAAATCCCACTTGCATGGTCGCCATTTTCAGCGTGATCATGAAGTCATCCATGCTGTAGAGGAGTATCTGGAGGCTCAAGATGTGCCCTTCTTCCGTGAAGGGATAGGAAAGCTTTAACACCTGTGGACCAGGTACGTTGACGTTAAAGAAGACTCATCTCATCTCATTATCTGTAGCCGCTTTATCCTGTTCTACAGGGTCGCAGGCAAGCTGGAGCCTATCCCAGCTGACTATGGGCGAAAGGCGGAGTACACCCTGGACAAGTCGCCAGGTCATCACAGGGCTGACACATAGACACAGACAACCATTCACACTCACATTCACATCTACGGTCAATTTAGAGTCACCAGTTAACCTAACCTGCATGTCTTTGGACTGTGGGGGAAACCGGAGCACCCGGAGGAAACCCACGCGGACACGGGGAGAACATGCAAACTCCACACAGAAAGGCCCTCACCGGCCACGGGGCTCAAACCCAGACCTTCTTGCTGTGAGGCGACAGCACTAAACACTACACCACCATGCCGCCCCGTTAAAGAAGACTATGTAGAAAAATAATGCAAGAGCAATCCGTTTCCTGTGACATTTTCTAGGTGGGGCTGAGAACTTTTTGAAGTACCTTTGTAGGGCCAGTGGTGCAAAACTGAAATGTAAATAAAACACACAAGAGCCCATTCCGGTGATATATAACGTACAGACATGGGCTGGATGAGAGAAGAAGTGTGTTAGTAATGGAGGCAGTTGGACAGATGTAAGTGCAAGAAGAATTTATTTAGAAGCATGCAAACTCTGTACAACCATAAGGCAAAAGCAGGGTCATGAAACAGGCAAGGGTCATACGAGGTGCAAGCAGAACAATGAAGGCAAAGGCGAAAGGCAGAATCCAAATACAGAAAGCAGAGTCGAGAATCAGAGTAGTTACATGGAATAAAAGGCTGGACGACGTGAGACACTGGGTACAACGTGAATACTTTGTGAAGTCGGTGTGCTTGCGGAGTCCTTGTAAGCACGGGCTGTGATTGCGTTCTCATCAGGAACAGTTGCATAGTCCTTGTGGCACGCGCTGTACGTTCAGAATGCAAATGCGCATGGACGTGACAAAGCATTCTTCTAGATTTTTAGGTATTTTTACTCCTTATATTTTCATTTTGAAGATCTGAATAAAAGTGTAAGTAATTAATTGTTTGTTTTTTTTCTTGGAAATGTAATTAAGTTACAATTATTCAGTTTCAGTAAGACTTAAGTAAAGTAAAAAATATTATTTTGTGTATCGTAATAGGGAATAGTTTTGTTTTAGCAAAATAATTTCTTGTTAAACAATTTTTCTGCAAACACTGTTCTTAAAATAATCAACACCAAAAACAAATAATAGTACTTAAGCCTCTGCAGAATGATCTTGAATGATTTCGCCACAGGTTTCAAATACGGTTTGAACCCACTGCCACTGCAAAACACTGAGCTTGTGTTCTTATGTTGGTTGGGATGAATGTTTTTGGCTATAAATAGGCAAATGTGACCCTTTTTGGTAGCCTAGTAAACTAGACCCACCCGCCTAGCGGCTAAAAATATTTTTGCCTAGCGAGTGGGTCTAGCCTCACACCATATAAACAAAAACACCCCGGGCATCAAATCGTGCCCGCCAATCACAACGCAAGGTTTTTGTTTGGATTCTTTGGGCGGGCTTTTGCAGGAGTGACGACAAGGCTGCGCGACGCTGGAGAAAGCGCAACAGGAAAGATGGCTACCGCTAGTGAACCGCGCACGTTTGACTCCGCTTTGGAATCAGTTTTAGAAGAATTAGACTTGGAGTTTTTGTTGAAACATGAGCAGGAAGAGGCTCTCCGCTCATTCCTTTTCAAGAAGGACGTTTTCGCTGTTTTGCCGACCGGCTATGGCAAAAGTCTGATCTACCAGCTGGCTCTGCTGGTAGCCAAAAGGATGGGGCTAGTTTGTGCAGTACGAAGAATTAATAAACAGCTTTGAAACATTACTTTTTGATTGTTTCTTATTTTCCCGTTATTTTAAATTTAAGGGAAATTATTTCACCAAACACCACTAAATAAAAACTCTCAAAAACAGTTTAAGCAAACCCTTGAAAAAAATAAGAGTGTATGTTAAGTATGTGGTACAGACTCCACCTTGTGGTCATTATCTCCAAACTTCTTAATATCTAGAACCTGTTTATTAATTAATACGCATTTTGAAAAATTATTTATTTCAAGGTCTCCCCCACTGCGCGCTCTGACTACGTCACAGTCACTGTTGCGCTGATTGGTCAGAGCGTTGACCTATACGCACAGAGACAGTTTGAAAGACAGCGGTTTGTTCCTCCTACACCCGTCGGAAATGTCTACGGATCGAGGCCAGACTAAATATTCACATTTAGTCTGGCTTGCCAGGCTACCTTTTTGGTGGAGGAATCAAGTTTTGGGCACCAATCAATTTAGTTTTAGGCTAAAAAATAATGCTGCTGTTTGTTTAGGGATGTTCTCTAACAAACTGTGAGGCCTTCCAGGGTCAGGTGTATTTATATTGGGGCCATCTGTCACTTTAATTACATACAGATGGATTCCATTTAACTACTTTTATGACTTCTGAGGGTTGCAGCAGAATTAATTTAGAGATTTCACACTACATATTTATGCAATCACAATTTTTATCCCCCTCTGGCTGAAAGGCTCGAAGGGGGATTATGTCGTGGCGATGTCCGTCCATCCATCCATCCATCCCGGGAAGGGTGCTCATTTTCTGAAATGAATTCCTCTCACAATTTTTGGAGGAATTTCATGAAACTTGGCAGGATTCTTTGTTATAAGTCAGTAATACACATAATACACATCCACAGTAATACACATGGTCACATTTTACCAGTTATGGCCATTGATTAACAAAATTATAATTTGACAATTTCATGAGAGTGTGTTTTCCTTCTGAAATCAACTCCTCTCACAATTTGTGGAGAAATTTCACCAAACTTTGCAAAAGGCATTGTTATATGATAGTGTTGAAATTTTGTTTAATTTGGGCAGATTTTACCAGAGTTATGCCTGTGATTATTAACAAACTTGTACTTTGGCAATTTCATCAAGGTGTGCTTGCTTTCTGAAATCAACTTCCCTCACAATTTTTATCCCTCACTGGCTGAAAGGCCCAAAGGAGGATTATGTCGTGGTGATGTCCGTCTGTCCGTCCGTCCCAGGAAGGGTACTCACCTTCTGAAATCAACTCCTCTCACAACTTTTGGAGGAATTTTACGAACCTTGACAGGATTCTTTGTTATATGTCTGTAATACGCATATTGCAATTTCGTTCAGTTCAGTTGCATTTTACCAGACTTATGGCATAGTTGCCAGCAGGGGATATTGTGCTCTCAGAGTACTCTTGTTTATATTTTTGAAAGATTTTTTTTTAAATAATTTTGCAAATTATATTGATTTTTTTCCCCAACACTTCAGTATTATGGGCTATTTTGTGCTTTCATGACATAAATATGGAAATATTCAAGGGGTGAATACTTATGCAATGGTCTATATTTGAAGTAATCTCTAAGAGTGACAATACATTGACCACATTTGTGGTAGAAAACGGTTTTCTTTTCCAAACATAGGTTTTTATTTTAATCTCATATCATGAGAACAACATAATACATGTATATAATTCTATGTGTTTTGTTTTATAATAAAATGATGTAATGAAAATATTTCCTAATACATCAATAATGTTCATTTAATACAAAAATCGTGGTTAGTGTTAGTGTGTATTGTATGATACAATATCGTTTTATTCACATCTAGAACAAGGACCTGAAGAGTCGATTGTCACATTTAGAAGTGTCTCAGAAGTCGAGTCAGGAAGGACTTGTTACCAAACTAGAGCTGCGAATTCAGGAGCTGGAGGACAGGCTTCATGAACAGGCGAGGTAGGGGATCATAAACTAACAGCTACATGATACAAACACTTAATACAAAAGGCTTACATCTCATTTGTTCTCAATATTTTTTTTTCACTTATTTTTTTTTCTACACAATTGTAATCCTTTGCATGTAAAATTGCAAGTGAGACAATTACTGTATATTTATGTGGACGATCTTGAAAGAAATAGATAGAGATCAGGCTGTTTTAGTCTGGTTTTCTGGATTTCAGATTTCAAAGGAGAATATCAATTCCTGAACCAACTGGATCATTCTTACTGTGAGACGTTTGATGTTGCACTCTCTTCAAGCATTCTTGTTCTTTCTTTTGTGGGCAGAGACAATAACACTCTGGAGCAGGCAAACCGTAAGCTGGAAAGGAAGATGAAGGAGATAACGATGCAGGTGAATGATGAGCAGCTCTCACTACAGAACCAGATGGATCAGGTGAGAGCCAGGGACCTTACTACTTGGAGCAAAGTGGGTTTATTTTCTTAAATCATATTTTTAAATGATTCTGTCTTCACTGCCAGATATTGGTTTAAAATTCTTGCATGATCTGCTTCACATGTGCAAAAAAAAAAAAAAAAGACACTCTTTTAGAGATGCTGTCAAATAATTAACAAAAACCCCAGACAATGGCATAGTAATTTGTAGCCGGGAGCCAAAGGCCCCACAATTGGCCAGTTGGCACTGCTTTTTGGGTGATGGGGTGCCATAATCTCTCTCCCCTGTCAATCACAGCAACACTAGCAGATCATGAGCGCATGTATGCAGAAGTGGGTAGATAGCGCTTTCCTCCTAATGTGTTATATTGCTCTGTGACGCAGCATGAGCATCAGTTCAGAAAGATACTACTGGCTGGCTCCATGTGTTTCAGAGGAAGCATGTGATAGCCTCAAAATTTGCTAGCCCTGATATGATCGTAGTGAGCTGGCTGGTAGGTGGGAATTGGCAGGTGAGCCAACTATCAAGAGAAAAATGTGAAACAAAAATAACAAAAGGGATGGCA
Organism: Neoarius graeffei; assembly: GCF_027579695.1. Taxonomy (NCBI): domain Eukaryota; kingdom Metazoa; phylum Chordata; class Actinopteri; order Siluriformes; family Ariidae; genus Neoarius; species Neoarius graeffei. The sequence continues at coordinate 62,009,184 of NC_083570.1, forward strand.
TGTTTTCAGTTGATTGAAATAGAAAATGTGCTATACATTCCTAGGAGGAGAATCGATTAGCAGTGTATATGCCAATCCTCATTAAAAAAATGGCCTGCTCCCTTTACACTGCTGTTGCAGTTAACTCTGAGACTGAAGGTACTGAAGAGGCAGCTGGATGAATCAGAGGAAGAAATAGAGAGGCTCGAGAACAGCAAGAAGAAACTTCAAAGGGAACTGGATGAACAGCAGGAGATCAACGAGCAGCTTCATAGCCAAATCTCAGCCCTGAAAACTGATCTCAGGTCACATATCAACTCCATGCAATGCACACTGCTGTCATATTTGCATAAGTGGTGTAAAGTAATGTAGAAGATTAACTGTTTTGCCAGTTTGTAGCATTTTAATGATCTGTCTGTTTCCATTTTGTAGACGTAAAACGAAACCGGTTCTGAAGAGTTTAAATGAAGATGAGGATGATGAACAGTGGAATCTGAGTACAAAGTGAAGACACAAAAGAACTGAATTATTACTACTCAATAATATTAGATATAATGCAATGTTATTGTTATTCATGTTTCTGTTCATTTTTCATTTAACAATTACGTATGCTTTATTATCCCCCGCTGGCCGAAAGGCCCGAAGAGGGATTATGTCATGGCAATGTCCATCCGTCCGTTCATCCGTCCCAGGAAGTGTACTCACCTTCTGAAATTGACTCCTCTCACAATTTTTGGAGGAATTTCACGAAACTTGACAGGATTCTTTGTTATATGTCAGAAATACGCATATTGCAATTTTGTTCAATTCAGTTGCATTTTACCAGAGTTATGGCCTTATGGCATAGATATAGTTGCCAGCGGGTGATATTGTGCTCTCAGAGCACTCTTGTTTAAAGTAGGAATGCATTACACTTATAACTGCCCCTAACCAGAATGTTTTCAGATGATCTGCTGCCCCCTTCTGGTAATCTAAAGATTTTTTGGGGGCTTTTTTTCACCTCTATTGGATAGGACAGTGTAGAGACAGGACAGGAAATGAGTGGGAGAGAGAGACGGGGAGGGATCGGGAAATGACCTCAAGTCGGAATCAAACCCGGGTCCCCGGATTTATGGTATGGCGCCTTAGCCACCTGAGCCACGACGCCCCACCCCCTTCTGGTAATCTAAAGAGCATTGCCTCATCATATAAACTTGATTTGATTCCATTTTAGTAATGATATATATTTCATAACAAGTTGTATCTGTCTGTGCTGGCCCATGTAGATATTTATGGCCTAATTGTGAAAAATAAATATGACAAATGTGTTTAAATAAAGGCAATTTTGCACAAAAGTGTTGCTTTCAGGAAAATCTCTCTCTCTCTCACACACACACACACACACCCTAAAAGGCTATGTCTAGCCAGCCTTGTAACTTTTTTATTTGTTGTGTTCGAGTTAAATAACTAGTGTAAGTTTTATTGAAACCCAAACATATGGCTGTGCAATAACACTTATTGAACTCATTATGGTTGCCTTTGAATGCCATAATATTTGTCTGAGAACAACAAAACATTTGTTAAGTGTTTGGATGCAGTTCCATTGGTCTACTATTCAATAGGATGAAATGAGGCAGCTCTTACAGATCGATGGTTTATGCTCAGACTGCTAGGACCAGGCCATGCTCTGTGTGTGTGTGTGTGTGTGGGGGGGTAATTTTGCTCAGCATAGACTAAGTCAGACAGTGCATGTTGATTAACCAGAGAGCAACTGATAAGTGATCACATGAGAACCATGAACCATCACTGCACTCTTAAACATGACATTTTTAAAGAGTTCTTGGCGGAGTTCCTTGGGACATTTGTGCTGGTGGTGAGTACTTGAAAATATCAACTACTTATAATTAATAGAAATGAACTGAATATAATGGAGTACATGGTTAGCTTATTGGAGTGCATCCTAACAACTAGGGGGATGCAGTTCTGGTCTTGTATATTTAGAGTCAGGCACAGGTGAGTGAAACACCTGTTTCAACAAATCCAAAATGAATGAGCAGAAAAGGAAATTCACCAAGCTGTAGGATGAAACTGATAGGATGAAATGTCTTCTTATATCTATTGGTATGCTAGTTTGATGATGCGCATCTTGATCAGCATTGTCCATCATCTGTGTGCATGCTGGAATGTCTCTGTGTCAGTTGTTTGGCTGTGGCTCTGTAGCTCAGACAGTCCTAAGCAGAAATACACTGGGTGAGCCACTCACTATCCACCTCGGCTTCACCACCGGACTCATGATGGGTGTCTATATCGCTGGCGGGGTTTCAGGTAGATACATTAACAATTACTTATTCCAGTAATTGTTATTAAATTTCTGTCTATAAATTTAAGGAGGAACCTTAAGTATTTTGAGGTTCTATTATCACAGTGTGTGTGTGTGTGTGTGTGTGTGTGTGTGTGTGTGTGTGTTGGCCTTTGTGGGTATCTATTTAATGTGCACTCTCCTGAAATTTCTTATTAATATTAATAATAATAAATCAATAAATGCAGCTGTCTATTTACTAGGAAACCCGTATAACTTAGATACACATTGTGTATAAACAATCTTAAATGTTTTAATGTTGTAGCATTGACCTTCTGTGTGTGTGTGTGTGTGTGTGTGTGTGTGTGTGTGTGTGTGTGAGTGAGAGAGAGAGAACATCTTTCTATTAAAAACATGAAGCACTGTATGGTTATATTATAATATAGAATTAACAGCTGCTCCTCAACTTTAAGTTTCCAAAAATAAATGTTATTCTTTAGATTCCACAATTATTTTTTAAAATGCATTACTATATGCTATGGATCTTTTCTTCTTATATATCATTTCAGTTCATTTCTCTGAATGGATAATTAATTCATTAGGCCTATAGACAAACCTTTTTCTGTTTTTGTGAAGTTTACAAGGTCAAATGTGTCCTCAGGCGACTCATTCTCAACATTCTGATGGTCACATTGATCTGCACACACTCACTGCATGTGCAATAGATGTGGGCAACAACAGGAACATGGAGCTTCAATAAATATGTCATTCCAGAAATCCAGAAATTTTGTCATTGTCAGTGTGAATATATCCAAAACATAAATGCTACATCAGAAACCACAAACTTCTACACTAGATAGCAAGCCAAAATAGAAAATTATGTGTTTCCAAAACCATATACATGAAATAATATACACAAATTACACACATACCATCAACAAAACCTAGAATAGATACAATCCCAAAGTGGATATTATTCTATCCTATAATTCCATCCAAAAAGAATTTATCAGCTGTATATAAAGTAATCTTGAAGTCTCAGTGGCATGTCCAGGTTTTAGACATGGGGCAAATAATTGCCATATAATGACATCAGATAAGATTAGTTTGATTGGCATGAAATGCATAAGAGTAATAGACCCTCAGAGGTGTGGTGAGAAGGATTATTTCTTTATCAACAGTACATAAGTACTGTAATTATTTTACTTGTATTACAGTTTCTAGATATACAGTACAGAAAGTTTTTATAGGGTATGGATCAAAATGCTGTTGCAGGGATGTGAATTTTAATAGGATGTACTGCATAAAATGTTTTAAAGGTCATAAGGAAGAAAAACAAAGTAACTTTTGTGAATATGTATGAATATGTATTAGTCAATCTCGGCTAACTCTTATTTTGCAAACTTAAATCTAATAGGAATCATGTTAACAAAGCAGATATCTGTAATCATGGACATTATTTATATAATTATTTAGTCTTTTCTATTTGTGCACATCAGGGGGTCATTTGAACCCAGCAGTGTCTCTGGCCATGGTCGTACTGGGTAAACTGAAGATCTGGAAATTTCCAATTTACATCATTGCACAGCTCCTGGGAGCCTTTACTGGAGCTGCTGGAGTTTTTGGACTGTATTATGGTGAGGGGTGTTAGGAAAAAAAAAAAAAAATATATATATATATATATATATATATACACACACACACACAGAGAGAGAGAGAGAGAGAGAGAGAGAGAGAGAGAGAGCTCTTTAGCTATTTCTGTTGAAGGCAAGCTTGTAGAGAAGTAGACACAGTTAAAATATTTAGAGTCAAATCACTATTATATTTATTAAAGGAGCTAGCATTATAAGGTGCAGTATTTACCTATCCACTGACGGCTGAAAAGCAGCCAGTCAATATTACAGCTTACCTGGTAGTACTTGGCTTAAAAAGTACACGATTTATAATCTTTGGTACATAGATTATAGCTAGGATAACATAGGACAAGCATAGCTCCTTGCAAATATACCATGTATAGTATTCTTAGTCTAATTAAACATTAGATCAAATTCTGCACTGAAAAAAAATCTTCAGAAGCTAAATATAAGTGTATATATATATATATATATATATATATATATATATATATATATATGAAACCTATCTCTAGACCTTGTGTATTCATTTCAAGCTTAAAACATTCCTGTTCTATTGGCAGATACTTTTTCAAATGTTATACATTTAATTGTACAACCCCAAATCAGAAAGTTGAGACAGTAAGGAAAATGTTAATTTAAAAACAGAAAGCAGTGATTTCTAAATTTACTTTGACTTGTAGTTCATTGCAGACAGCATGAATCCAAGATATTTCATGTTCTGTCTGGTCAACTTCATTTCATTTGTTAATATACATCCATTCCTGCATTTCAGGCCTGCAACACATTCCAAAAAAAAGTTGGGACGGGACAAGTTAGGGCTAGTAATGAGGTAAAACAACTAGTAAATAATGATGTGATTTGAAACCGATGATATCAACAGGTGATTGTAATCATGATTTGGTACACAATCAGTATCCAGGAAAGTCCTAGTCTTTGAAGACCAAAGATGGGCCAAGGATCTCCAGTTTGTCAATAAATGCACGAGAAAATTATTGAAATGTTTAAAAACAATGTTCCTCAAAGAAAGATAGGAAGGGATTTGGATATTTCACCCTCTATGATGTATAACATCATTAAACGATTCAAGGAATCTGGAGGAATTTCAGTACATAAAGGGCAAGGGCACAAGCCTAAGCTGAACACCTGCGATCTCCGATCCCTCAGATGGCACTGCATCAAGAACCATCATTCATCTCTAACTGATATAACCACATGGGTTCGGGATTACTCTGGGAAACCTTTGTCAAGCTCTACAATACAGAGTTACATCCACAAATGCCAGTTAAAACTTTACTGTGCAAAAGGAAGCCTTATATTAACAGTGTCCAGAAGCACTGTCTACTCCTCAGGGCTCTGGAATCTGGGATGGACATCACAGTAGAAACATGTATTGTGGTCAGACGAATCAGTCCTCCAGGTCTTTTTTTGGAAGAAATGGACGTTGTGTGCTCTGGACCAAATATGAAAAGGACCATCCAGACTGTTACCAGCAGCAAGTCCAAAAGCCAGGGTCTGTGATGGTATGGGGTTGTGTCAGTGCCCTTAGCAAAGGTAACTTGCACTTTTGTGATGGCAGCATTAATGCATAAAAGTACACTGAGATTTTGGAGCAATGAGTGCAATACAGGTCAAAGATTATTTACAAACCATTGTTTTCAGCTTTAATTTTAATTTCAACATACGGTCCCAACTTTTTTCTGATCTGGAGTTGTAGAAAGAAGCAAAATGATCTGTCAGAAGAATACTGTAAAGCTTATTAAATATAAAAACAAGCAGAATAATCTAACATTTGATTTATAATAATCTCATAATAAGAACTAGTGAACAAATTTGCCCATATTCAACATATTTTCACTCAATCATTTTCAAGATATTTTCTGTAGATACTTACAGAACATTATGATTATAGAAAAAGTTACTAATAGTATTCAAACTTTTAAAATGATATACGATACATGTCCTTGAGTATTCTAATGTCAGGGCATAAGAGAATATTACTAATATTGTAATAATGGTGGTTGGTGCAGTGGTTATGCACTGTCACCTCACAGCAAGCAGGTTCTGAGTTCGAACCTTGCAGCCAACCTTGCAGCCACCTTTGGCCCCGGTCACACCACCCGAACTTTGCTGGAGCGTTCCTGGAGCGGTGAAAAAAATTCATCACCGCTCGTAACCGTTCACCACCGTTTAACAAAAGTTGGCCCCCGTTAAAGCAACGCCGTATACGCTCGGCCACCGCTGATGTTTCTCGAGGGGCCCTCCTACCGCTCCGAAAGTTTTGAGCTGCACAAAATATTGCGAGCGGTGAGGAGGGGGCAATTTTCTGCCCCGGCAAAGTTCACCCCCGCTCCACCAACGCCCAGTCAAAGTTTGGCACCGCTAGACGCAAGTTCGTGGACGCTTGGGTCCGCTAGGCCAATGCAGAAATCTTGAACGCTGGACCACCGCTGCTTCGCCAGCGTTGCCCGGGCGGCGATTAAACGTTGCACAAACTTCGGTGGAGCGGTTGTAAGCATTTTACGAACGGACACGGGGTTGCTGGAATGGTGTCGGGCGTTGAAGCAGCTATCCATGGCGGCGATGAACTTTGGTTTGGCGTTGGTATAGAGGTGTCGGAGCGGGACCAGAATTTGGCTATAAATACGGGGAGAAATGGACCAGGAGCTCATTTGGAATCGAGCTGCCGTTGAGTTCAGACCTCATCTATATCGAATTTGCTCAAAGTTACAGTAAAACTGTATCACCATGGATGCTGAGAGACTTGCTATGATTGGTGCGAAACCAACTTTATACCCCCGCCGAGCCAAAGCCCGCATGCTCAGAACGCCGCTATACCAACGCTCGCTACCGCTCACTACCGCTAAACCAACGCTAAAGCAACGCCGGCTTCAGCGGTGCACCGCTAAGCCAACGCCCGTGTTTTCGATTTTTTTCCCATTTTGTGCGCAGTGACGAGCGTTGTCGAAATTCGGCCCCCCTCCCTACCATTCAAGGAACGCTCCAGCAAAGTTCGGGCGGTGTGACCGGGGCCTTTTATTGTGGAGTTTGCTTGTTCTCCCTGTGTCTGTGTGGTTTCCTCTGGATGCTCTGATTTCCTCCCACAGTCCAAAGAAAGACTGGGTCAAGTGGTTACTCTGAATTACACATAAGTGTGAATGTTTGTTCATCTCTGTATTAGCCCTGGGACAGATTGGCGATCACCTCTTGCAGAAGTCAGCTGGGATTGGCTCCACCTTCCCCCAAGACCCTGATGGATAAGCAGTATAGATAATGGATGGATGGAATAATGGCATAAAATGTGACGTACTGTGCCGCAAATACTGTATTTTATACAGTGTTCAATTACAAGTCGATTAAGCATGAATGCATTGAATGTGGTTTCCACAGATGCGTTTATGGAGTTTAGCAGTGGAATTCTGTCAGTCACAGGCATTAATGCCACGGGACACATTTTTGCCTCTTACCCTGGACGACATCTCACAATACTTGGAGGGTTTCTGGACCAGGTAACTTTGTTAAATATACATACTGTTTGCTCCAAATTTTTACATTGTTTTGCTGATCACCAAAGATAAAATATTGTTGTTGATGATAATGATGATAATAATGATGATGATGATTATTATTTTTAGGGAGGCACAGTGGTGTAGTGGTTAGTACTGTCACCTCACAGCAAGAAGGTCCTGGGTTTGAGCCCAGTGGCCAACGGGGGGTTTTCTATGTGGACTTTGCATGTTCTCCCCGTGTCTGCGTGGGTTTCCTCCAGATGTTCTAGTTTCCCCCATAGTCCAAAGACATGCAGGTTAGGTTAACTGGCTACTCTAAATTGACCATAGATGTGAATGTGTGTGTGAAGACTTGTTTATAATAATAATAATAATAATAATAATTTCAATTTATATAGTGTCTTTCTCACACCTGAGGTCGCTTTACAATTGGGGGGGGTCCACTAAAAGAGGGTTAGGATGTTATTCCAATGGTGTAGCTGCCACAGTCCCACCAGGTGCATGAAGATAAATCCCACACTACCTGCACAGCCACCGCGACGCCCACTGGGCAACATCGTTTGGAACACCGTGCCATGGATCCACAAAGCAAGCACAGAAGCACCACCACATGGAGCACTGGTATGTCCCAAACCACCTGCACAGCCGCCACGATGCCACTGAGCAACATCGCTCGGAACACCACGCCAAGCACAAAAGCACCTCCGCACAGAGTGCTGGACAACCACAATGTTAAAAAGACTAACAAGCTCACTGCAGTCCATAGTAAGGAGCACAGGCATCACCCATGGCGGACCAAGACCTGGAAGGAACCGACACCAAAACTGGGTCCGGAACTACGCCACAACTGGCAGACAAAACACTCAAACAAAAAATAAAATCAAACTACACAAACACAAAAAAGAAAAACAAAAGGAAAAAAAGAAAAATGAAAAGCTCCGGTGAGAAGTGGCAGCCAAAATGCGCACGGTGTACTCTCAACTGGAAATGGAAAAACGTTATGACAACTTGTTTGTCTGGGAAGCCACGACAGTCCTAGCAAGCTGGCGGTAGATGAAGTGTGCTCTCAAAAGACGCAGACAACTGACAGGCCAATTGGCCTACAGGGCATCAGGATAAAATAAAATAATCATCATTACTGTAATTTTACTGCAACTCTTCTGTTCTTATTAGCTAAACTAGATAGACTGGTCTAGATTAGCTTATTTTTGTACTTGACTACAAAACATTTTAATTAATTGAAGTAACAATTTAATTAATTGAAGTAACAATTTTTGAACTTAACAGACAACGAATTTGAATGAATCAGTTTTGTGGGACTAACCCTACAAATGTTGCCATAATAATATTAAGAAAATCTAAAGAATCAAAAAGTAAGAAATTTATTTAAAATAATTTTAAGTGTATTTTATAAAGCAGTGTAATAATGTTAAAGCAGAATAACAGAGAAATATCACAATGTTAAGAAAGGGAAATGTGAATGGTAAATTGGGCTCAACAAAAGTCTAAGCTAAGCTAAGCTAAGCGTTCTAGTTTGTAACCTTGGTTCTAGCCTAAAACACTCGGTTTTAGGCTTCTACATAACCTGTAATGTTTCCTCCAGAATGACAATGAAAATACCATTAACTATTTGAATTCTGAATATACCGTAGCTTAGCAACACAATAATGCTGTACATGCAAAACAAATATATATATATATATATATATATATATATATATATATATATATATATATACACACACACACACAACCCCGATTCCAAAAAAAGTTGGGACAAAGTACAAATTGTAAATAAAAACGGAATGCAATAATTTACAAATCTCAAAAACTGATATTGTATTCACAATAGAACATAGACAACATATCAAATGTCGAAAGTGAGACATTTTGAAATTTCATGCCAAATATTGGCTCACTTGAAATTTCACGACAGCAACACATCTCAAAAAAGTTGGGACAGGGGCAATAAGAGGCTGGAAAAGTTAAAGGTACAAAAAAGAAACAACTGGAGGACCAAATTGCAACTCATTAGGTCAATTGGCAATAGGTCATTAACATGACTGGGTATAAAAAGAGCATTTTGGAGTGGCAGCGGCTCTCAGAAGTAAAGATGGGAAGAGGATCACCGATCCCCCTAATTCTGCGCCGACAAATAGTGGAGCAATATCAGAAAGGAGTTCGACAGTGTAAAATTGCAAAGAGTTTGAACATATCATCATCTACAGTGCATAATATCATCAAAAGATTCAGAGAATCTGGAAGAATCTCTGTGCGTAAGGGTCAAGGCCGGAAAACCATACTGGGTGCCCGTGATCTTCGGGCCCTTAGACGGCACTGCATCACATACAGGCATGCTTCTGTATTGGAAATCACAAAATGGGCTTATCTGTGAACACAATTCACCGTGCCATCCACCATTGCCAGCTAAAACTCTATAGTTCAAAGAAGAAGCCGTATCTAAACATGATCCAGAAGCGCAGACGTCTTCTCTGGGCCAAGGCTCATTTAAAATGGACTATGGCAAAGTGGAAAACTGTTCTGTGGTCAGACGAATCAAAATTTGAAGTTCTTTATGGAAATCAGGGACACCGTGCCATTCGGACTAAAGAGGAGAAGGACGACCCAAGTTGTTATCAGCGCTCAGTTCAGAAGCCTGCATCTCTGATGGTATGGGGTTGCATTAGTGCGTGTGGCATGGGTAGCTTACACATCTGGAAAGACACCATCAATGCTGAAAGGTATATCCAGGTTCTAGAGCAACATATGCTCCCATCCAGACGACGTCTCTTTCAGGGAAGACCTTGCATTTTCCAACATGACAATGCCAAACCACATACTGCATCAATTACAGCATCATGGCTGCGTAGAAGGGTCCGGGTACTGAACTGGCCAGCCTGCAGTCCAGATCTTTCACCCATAGAAAACATTTGGCGCATCATAAAACAGAAGATACGACAAAAAAGACCTAAGACAGTTGAGCAACTAGAATCCTACATTAGACAAGAATGGGTTAACATTCCTATCCCTAAACTTGAGCAACTTGTCTCCTCAGTCCCCAGATGTTTACAGACTGTTGTAAAGAGAAAAGGGTAAACATGGCCTTGTCCCAACTTTTTTGAGATGTGTTGTTGTCATGAAATTTAAAATCACCTAATTTTTCTCTTTAAATGATACATTTTCTCAGTTTAAACATTTGATATGTCATCTATGTTCTATTCTGAATAAAATATGGAATGTTGAAACTTTCACATCATTGCATTCCGTTTTTATTTACAATTTGTACTTTGTCCCAACTTTTTTGGAATCGGGGTTGTATATAAATGCCTATATATAATGTAATTCAGCTAATGCACATTGATTGGCTTCTTTATTCTCAATACATTCAGCAATCAGCTGGTTTTGGATCCAGTGACCTATTTCTGCCTGTACCTACCCAAAGAGTCACTTAACTGTGTGTAACTGACCAAATGCTATTTTAGTAGGATTCACAAATGCACAACACTGAAAGAAAAAAAAAACCAATGAAATCATAATTACATTAACATTAACAAAGCATATTTATGCTCAGAGTAGATGTTGCCATTACATGTTAGTCTAACAATAATCTAGGTGCATTTTGGAAAATCTGATCAGTTTCACATCAGACAGTAAATGAGGCAGGAAAAATTATCAGTGTGCCTTCCTGTTGCAGGTGATTGGAACTGGCATGCTGGTGCTGTGTATCTTGGCCATAACCGATAGCAAGAATATTGGAGCTCCTAAAGGAGTGGAGCCTCTGGCCATTGGCCTGATCATCCTGGGCATCAGCGTGTCCATGGGCATGAACTGTGGATACCCACTGAACCCCGCCAGAGACCTTGGCCCCCGAGTCTTTACTGCTATAGCTGGTTGGGGCATGGAGGTGTTCAGGTAGCACTCTCCATTCTACTTGTTGTTCTCCTAATGTCACTGCTTGGAGTGGGATCTAAATAAATCTTTCAGGCCAACTGAGTGATAGCACTGTGCTCTAAGGTCTGATCATGAGATAATCATTTTTACTCTATCCACATTCACTGGATATGAGCAATCGTGTGCTCTGATTGGCTACTCTACTACTAGGCTATCAGCTCATATACCGAGAGTAGAGAAAAACAAAACGGCAGAGCACGTTGCTGAACCAACTGAGGATGAAATAAAAACTCTACTCGAAAACAAAACCCCCAAAAATACAAAAATAATGCAACAAAATATGGAATGAAAGTATTTGATGGTAAGAACACATCTTTTTTTTCAAGAATTATTATTATAACATTTTTCACAAATTGCTACTGTCATTTCGCCAGTTTGTTTACATTCTAAGCGGGAATAATTTTGTCAAACGTTTTGTATAAAGGTTTTATTAATCGAATTTTCAACAAATAAAAATGCTCTGTTTCTCAAAATCCAGTGAATGTGGATATAATAAAACAATTATTCTACTCAATCTCATCGTACATGGCTTACAGCCAAATCGGTGTTACGCACCTCGCCAGCTATCAGCTTATGTACGACTCGAGTTCATGGAATAAATGTTAAGTATCCTGCTTTGGCAATTATATGTGAATTATCAATTTGTAGGTTTGGTATCATTGCACAGGTTCTCCAAACCACAAGTAACGTTAATACATATGAATTTTTATTTACCCTAACTGTTGTGTGTGTGTGTGTGTGTGTGTGTGTGTGTGTGTGTGTGTGTGTGTGTGTGTGTTGTTTTCACATACCCAAGTTCTTGTATTAACTTTCATATGTATCTTATTTAAAGTGTGTGATGTAGCACAGAAGGGCTCACTACAGTGAAATATGTATAATGATAAAGTTGACATTATCTTTGAGTACCTTTACTATTCATCTTTCACTTTTTTCTGAACACATCGCAAAGTATAAGGATGCTCTTAATGCTGCCCGGTCCTCCTACTATGCTAACGTCATTAAGAGTGGCAATCATAGACCCAAAACTCTGTTTAATACAATAAATAAACTTCTTCAGCCTCTTTCCTCAACCACTCCCAGTTCCCCTGCTCAGTGTCAGACTTTTTTGGATTTTTTCAAGGATAAAATTGACAGTATTTACCAACACTTTCATTCTGAAATTCATTCTTCTGTCTCGCAAGTAGCTCTTTCTCATAAAGCTGACTGCTGTCTCTCTGCTTTCTCTCCTGTTGATTCTTGTAAAGTATCGGAAATTATAACTAAGTCCTCCTCCTCCTCATGTCTGTTGGACCCTGCACCCACTGCACTTCTTAAATCTTGTGTATCTGCTATTTCCCCTTATATTGCTCATATGATTAATCAGTGTTTTGCTTTAGGCACTGTTCCCATCTCCCTCAAAATTGCTTCTGTTACACCAATACTAAAGAAACCTGGTCTAGATACTTTTTCACTGTCCAATTACAGACCCATTTCAAATCTCCCTTTCTTAGCTAAAGTAATGGAGAGTTGTAGCCTCTCAGCTTCATACTTTCCTTGCTCGTAATGATCTCTATGAACCTTTTCAGTCAGGCTTTCGCAATCTGCACAGCACTGAATCTGCTCTCTTAAGAGGTTAATGACCTCCTGCTCTCAACTGATGCTGGTCATCTCAATGTCCTTGTTCTCTTGGACCTCACAGCTGCCTTTGCCACTGTACATCATGAGATACTCATTTCCAGACTATCTTCTGTTGGTATTACTGGCTTAGCTTTAGCCTGGTTTCAGTCATATCTCACAAACAGGCAACAGTTTATTTCTATTGGTGTTCATAAATCATCCACTGCTACTGTTGCTCAAGGTGTGCCTCAGGGTTCTGTCCTTGGTCCCCTTCTTTTTATATTATATGTTTCTCCTAGGGGCGGCATGGTGGTGTAGTGGTTAGCGCTGTCGCCTCACAGCAAGAAGGTCCTGGGTTCGAGCCCCGGGGCCGGCGAGGGCCTTTCTGTGTGGAGTTTGCATGTTCTCCCTGTGTCCGCGTGGGTTTCCTCCGGGTGCTCCGGTTTCCCCCACAGTCCAAAGACATGCAGGTTAGGTTAACTGGTGACTCTAAATTGACCGTAGGTGTGAGTGTGAATGGTTGTCTGTGTCTATGTGTCAGCCCTGTGATGACCTGGCGACTTGTCCAGGGTGTACCCCGCCTTTCGCCCATAGTCAGCTGGGATAGGCTCCAGCTTGCCTGCGACCCTGTAGAAGGATAAAGCGGCTAGAGATAATGAGATGAGATGAGATGAGATGAGATGAGATGAGATGTTTCTCCTATAGGCCAGATTATTCGTAACCATGGCCTTAACTTTCATTGTTATGCTGATGACATTCAAATCTACATCACTATCACCCCTTCCATAGCCTCTGTTCAGCTGCTAAGGACTTGCATCACTGACCTTAAGCAATGGCTGCATAAGAACTGCCTTAAACTTAATGCCAGCAAAATGGAGGTTCTATTAGTAGGTACCAAAAGACAGGTTCTGAACTTCTCCAGTTTTACTATTGATGTTGATGATGTGTCTATTAGTCCTTCCCAAGTTATAAAAAACCTTGGAGTTCTCTTTGACTCCACCCTTACGTTTGAACCCCATCTATCACTCCCTCCATGAAATAAGCAACGCTGATTCTTTATACAGATGGATTTATTTTTCTCTTCATTCCAATTCACCGTCAACAATCCACCGTCGAACTGTTATAAGACAATATACAAAAAACACGCATTCATTTAACATAAAATTGACATGCCAAAGACTAATTAACGTGACAAGCAACGTAAATAAACATATCTCGCTGGCTGCATACAACACAGAGGGAATGAGTCTTGAACAAAAAAACCCTCAAAATCAAAATAGGAAATTCTAGGATCATCTTGAAAATAAAGGATAAACAACTTCTTCTTGAAACTTTCTTGGTGGATTCCTGCAGTTGCAGAGGCAAAAACTCGGAACTGGGAGGAGTTCGGTGAGGCCATGGAGGAGGACTATCGGTCGGCCTCGAAGAAAGTCTGTAAACCGTCCGGCGCCTCAGGAGGGGGAAGCAGTACTCTGCCAACACTGTTTACAGTGCGGGTGGGGAGCTGTTGACCTCGACTGGGGACATTGTCGGGCGGTGGAAGGAATACTTCGAGGATCTCTTCAATCCCACCATCACGTCTTCCATTGAGGAAGCGGAGGCTGATGACTCAGAGGTAGACCCGTCCATTACCCAAGCCGAAGTCACTGAGGTGGTTTTCAAGCTCCTCGGTGGCAGGGCACCGGGGGTGGATGAGATCCGCCCTGAGTGTCTCAAGTCTCTGGATGTTGTGGGACTGTCTTGGCTGACACGCCTCTGCAGCATCGCGTGGCAGTCAGGGACAGTGCCTCTGGAGTGGCAGACTGGGGTGGTGGTCCCTCTTTTTAAGAAAGGGGGCCGGAGAGTGTGCTCCAATTATAGGGGAATCACACTTCTCAGCCTCCCCGGGAAGGTTTACTCCAGGGTACTGGAGAGGAGAGTTTGGCCAATAGTCGAACCTCGGATCCAGGAGGAACAATGCAGTTTTCGTCCTGGTCGTGGAACACTGGACCAGCTCTATACCCTTCATAGGGTGCTCGAGGGTTCATGGGAGTTTGCCCAACCAGTCCACATGTGCTTTGTGGATCTGGAGAAGGCATTCGACCATGTCCCTCATGGTATTCTGTGGGGGGTGCTTCGGGAGTATGGGGTTCGGGGCTCTTTGCTAAGGGCTGTCCAGTCCCTGTACGAACGGAGCAGGAGTCTGGTTTGCATTGCCGGCAGTAAGTCAGACCTGTTCCCAGTGCATGTTGGACTCCGGCAGGGCTGCCCTTTGTCACCGGTTCTGTTCATAATTTTTATGGACAGAATTTCTAGGCGCAGCCAGGGGACGGAAGGAATCCTGTTTGGGAACCACAGGATTTCATCTCTGCTTTTTGTGGATGATGTTGTCCTGTTGGCTTCTTCAAGCCAGGACCTTCAGCATGCACTGGGGTGGTTTACAGTCGAGTGTGAAGCGGCTGAGATGAGAATCAGCACCTCAAGTCCGAGGCCATGGTTCTCGACCAGAAAAGGGTGGCTTGCCCTCTCCAGGTTGGTGGAGAAGTCCTGCCTCAAGTGGAGGAGTTTAAGTATCTTGGGATCTTGTTCACGAGTGAGGGAAGGATAGAGCGTGAGGTCGACAGGCGGATCGGTGCAGCCCCCGCAGTGATGCGGTCGCTTTACCGGTCCATTGTGGTGAAGAAGGAGCTGAGCCAAAAGGCGAAGCTCTCGATTTACTGGTCGATCTACGTTCCGACTCTCACCTATGATCATGAGCTTTGGGTAATGACCGAAAGAACAAGATCGCGGATACAAGCGGCCGAAATGAGTTTCCTTCGCAGGGTGGCTGGGCGCTCCCTTAGAGATAGGGTGAGAAGCACAGTCACTTGGGAGGAGCTCGGAGTAGAGCCGCTGCTCCTCCACATCGAGAGGAATCAGCTGAGGTGGCTGGGGCATCTCTTTCGGATGCCTCCTGGATGCCTCCCTGGGGAGGTGTTCCAGGCATGTCCCCCTGGGAGGAGGCCCCGGGGAAGACCCAGGACACGCTGGAGGGACTATGCCTCTCGGCTGGCCTGGGAACGCCTCGGTGTTCTTCCCGAGGAGCTGGCCGAGGTGTCTGGGGAAAGGGAAGTTTGGGCTTCCATGCTCAGACTGCTGCCTCCGTGACCCAGCCCCAGATAAAGCGGATGAAGACGAGACGAGACGAGACGAGATTCCTGCAATTAATTGCGTCCTGTGATCCCACCAGATGTGGTGCTTTCCAGCAGAAAGTAGCACTGTTTGTCCTCACATTAGTGGTGTGTCGTTCACGAACGAACCGTTCTTTTTGAACGAGTCTTTGAAGTGAACGACTAGAACTAGTTCGCGCTGCCTCTCGTTTGCGAATCAGCAGTCTCTGCTCGCTGGCAGCAGGGCGGTCGCTGAATCTCGGTCATTGGCGAATCAGCAGGATCTGTTCAGTAGCAGAAGGGCGTCCAACTTGCATTTTGATCTGTGCAGAGCAACGCCACTTTCCTTCTTTAAGGGCTATCTGAGCCCTATTATCAGAGCGTTGACACATGCCAGGTCTTTAGTTTACAATTTAGAGCTCTCACTCAGCAATACATTTCAGTTCACAGCGAACGAGCTCAGCAGTTCGCGAACGAACGAACAGCCAGCAGCCAGCCTGCCTGCTGCCATACTGGGCTGGGCGCATAGCAACGGTTTCCATGACTGTGATAAACAATGAAGAACGTGGCTCTGGAGATCGCGGCATACTGTGTTCATTTTTTTAATGTTAATGCAATTTGTAATAAAGTGGTTTGTTCTTTGTAATGAGCGTTGCTGTTGAATATGAGCAAAATGGGTGTTACTTAATGGGTTTAAAGGAGGTCTCTTGCTCGAACAGCTGGAAAAGGTCTCGCTAGACGTGACGTCAATCGAATGTTCGTGCATAACAACCGTTTCCATGTCCATGACCAGGCCAAACAATGAATGATCATGAATGCAGCAGAGAGACATCGCAGGCTACTATTCGCTGAATACGATGACTTGTAAAGTTGTTTATTCTCTGAAATGAGTGTTGCTGTTAAATAAGCAATTTTTTTTTTTGCTTAATGGGTTTGAGAGAACAACTGCATAGCCGGCAGACCATGGCTCTACTAAAATAAATATAATAAATATAAAAACAGCTTTATTCTCATCTACATTTAATTAACTTTCAGAGCTTTGTTTATGTAGTCTTTTTCAGATAATGCTAGGATAATGTTTTTCTTCCATCTTTTTCTCAAGCACATTGTAATGTATGAAAATCTATTGTGGATGGCAACTCTGCCGCCTTTCGTTCACTCAAGATGAACTAAACTTCGGACGACAGCCATTGTTGTGCCGCTTTGGTGTGACGTCATCAAAATGAACGAGTGAACGAACTGAACGAACGAATTTCTTTGCTGAACTGACCGACATGAACGAACTGGCGGAAATGAATCGCCATGTCCCACCAATACCTCACATGGTTCTCCCTCAGCACCTGTTACTCACTACACTGCCAGAAGTGTCTCAAATAGTCTCACATTATTCATGTAAACACTGAGACATGTTCTGACATGTAGAAAGAAGGACTGACAAGGCTTGGGCTTGAGTTGCACAATACAAATAAATCTTCACAAGAAATAAACCACATAAATAATATATGTAAACATACAGTATATGTAAACAAATTATTATTAATTATTGCAAATAATATCCACAGCAGTTACACCATCTTAAACTAATTACTAAGAATGCTTTCTTTCACCTCTGCAATATTGCACGTCTCTGCCCTTTTCTCTTGGAAACTGATGCCAAAATGTTGGTCAATGTGTTTATTTTTTCTCATCTTAACTACTGCAGTTCTGTTTTTTAAAGACCATCAAACGACTTCAGCTGGTTCAAAATGCAGCAGCGAGGGTTCTCACATGAACAAAAAGAACAGAGCACATTACTCCAATTCTAAGGTCCCTTCACTGGCTTCCAGTAAGCTACAGAATTGACTTTAAAGCATTGCTGCTGGTGTACAAATCTCTAAATGGTACAGGGCCCAATTACCTCTCTGATATGTTGCAGCAGCCTAACCCAATCAGATCTACCAGCTCGCAGCAGCAAAATTTACTGGTAAAACCTGTTGTTAAAACAAAGTGTGGTGAAGCAGCTTTTAGCTACTATGCAGTACAGCTATGGAACCAACTCCCAGAGGACATCAAAAATGCTCCTGCTGTTGGCAAGGCAAGGCAAGGCAAGTTTATTTATATAGCACATTTCATACACAGTGGCAGTTCAATGTGTTTTACAGAAGTAAAAGCAAAACAGTAAACAATAGAGAATAAAATAACATAAAATAAATGGGAAGAAATATAATAAGAATTTAACAATAGTAGAAATAAAATAATAAAATGAAGTAGAAGTTCAAATAGGGGGGAAAAAAAACAAAACCAGCAGAATAAAATAGAATAAAAGTTAAGTAAAATTTGAAACATGCAGAGACTGTAAAAGTAAAGATTATAAAACATGTAAAGAAGACAATATTAATTATTTAACAGAAAGCATCTGAAAACAGCTTGGTCTTTAACCTAGATTTGAAGCTGCCAACAGCAGGAGCATTTTTAATGTCCTCTGGCAGTTGGTTCCATAGCTGCACTGCAAAGTAGCTAAAAGCTGCTTCACCATGCTTTGTTTTAACAACAGGTTTTAATAGTAAATTTTTCTGTTGCGATCTGGTAGATCTGATTGGGTTAGGCTGCTGCAACATATCAGAGAGGTAATTGGGCCCTGTACCATTTAGAGATTTGTACACCAGCAGCAATGCTTTAAAGTCAATTCTGTAGCTTACTGGAAGCCAGTGAAGGGACCTTAGAATTAGAGTAATGTGCTCTGTTCTTTTTGTTCGTGTGAGAACCCTCGCTGCTGCATTTTGAATCACCTGAAGTCGTTTGATGGTCTTTTTTGGCAGGCCTGTGAAAAGGCCATTGCAGTAATCAACGCTACTAGAGATGAAGGCATGTATCAGTTTTTCCAGATAATTTTTTGACATAAGTCCTCTTAGTTTGGAAATGTTTTTTAGGTGATAAAATGCCATTTTAGTGATTGCTTTTATGTGACTGTCAAATTTTAGCTCGCTGTCAATGAAAACACCAAGATTTTTAACCATTTCTTTAGTTTTAATCCCCTTTGTGTCAAGAATAGTGGTAATCCTGAGTCTTTCATCTTTTTTTCCAAATAGAATTACTTCTGTTTTATCTGTGTTCAGCTGAAGAAAATTTTGTGACATCCAGTTGTTGATTTGATCGATACACTGGTAGAGACATTCAAGGGGGGCATAATCATTAGGTGATAAAGCAAAATAAATTTGGGTGTCATCTGCATAGCAGTGATACAAAATTGAATTGTTATTGATAATTTGCCCAAGTGGGAGCATATAATGGTTGAATAGTAATGGTCCAAGAATCGACCCCTGGGGGACACCACAGGTCAAGGACATTGACGTTGAGGAACAATTTCCCATGGTAACAAAGAAGCTTCTATCTTTTAAGTATGAATTTAACCAATTGATAACTTTACCAGTCAATCCAACCCAGTGTTCAAGTCGATATAGCAGTATGTTGTGATCAACAGTATCAAAAGCTGCACTGAGGTCCAGTAATACCAGGACCGATGTTTTGCCTGCATCAGTATTAAGACGTATGTCATTTATAACTTTAATCAGCGCTGTTTCAGTGCTATGATTGGCACGAAATCCTGACTGAAAATTATCAAAACGGCTGTTTGATATCAAGAAGGCAGTTAATTGATTGAAGACAATTTTTTCAAGGATTTTCCTGATGAATGGTAAATTTGATATTGGCCTGTAGTTATTTAATACTGAAGGATCCAGATTAATTTTTTTAAGTAGGGGCTTTACAACGGCTTTTTTCAGGGACACAGGAACAACGCCAGTCTCTAGGGATGTATTTATAATTTGAAGCACATCTGTAATTATAAGATGAAGAACAGACTTAAAAAAGTTGGTGGGCAGAATGTCCAATTCAGATGTTGCGGAACTGAGATTTTGTACAGTTTTTTCAAGAGTCTCATAATCAATTAAACAAAATTCTGACATTGTGTTGAAGTTATCTATCTGTGTCATTGGTGATTGCAGTTTTTCAATTTTTTGCAACTGAGATATATTATGAGCAATATTCTGCCGTATTTTATCAATTTTACCTTTGAAGAAGGATGCAAACTCATTGCATTTATTAACTGAGAGAAGTTCAGGTGCTAATTGTGGTGGGGGATTAGTTAGCTTCTCTACTGTTGAAAATAGCACACGGGCATTGTTCATATTCCTGTTGATGATGTTGGAGAAGAAAGACTGTCTTGCTTTACGAATTTCATAATTATAATTAGGGGGCGGCACGGTGGTGTAGCGGTTAGCGCTGTTGCCTCACAGCAAGAAGGTCCTGGGTTCGAGTCCCGGGGCCAGCGAGGGCCTTTCTGTGTGGAGTTTGCATGTTCTCCCCGTGTCCGCGTGGGTTTCCTCCGGGTGCTCCGGTTTCCCCCACAGTCCAAAGACATGCAGGTTAGGTTAACTGGTGACTCTAAATTGAGCGTAGGTGTGAATGTGAGTGTGAATGGTTGTCTGTGTCTATGTGTCAGCCCTGTGATGACCTGGCGACTAGTCCAGGGTGTACCCCGCCTTTCGCCCGTAGTCAGCTGGGATAGGCTCCAGCTTGCCTGCGACCCTGTAGAAAGGATAAAGTGGCTAGAGATAATGAATGAATGAATGAATGAATAATTATAATTACAAAGCATCTCTTTATGGATTTGATAATGGATGTGAAGTTTAGATTTGCGCCATTTTCTTTCAGTCTTTCTACATTCTCTCTTTAGCAGTTTAACAGCCGGGTACTGCTTCCATGGTGCTTTCTGCTTATCATTGACTCTTTTGATTTTGAATGGAGCAATATCATCCATAATTTGGGTCATATTTAAATTAAAAATTTCCAGTAAATCATCTACAGAGTCTGACATTTTAGTTGAGTTCTGAGAGAGAGCTTGCTCAAAGAGAACACGTGTTGTCTGTCGTTGAGCTGTTCTGAATGTGAGGAGACATAGAAACATCAGAGAAAACACAAAAATGATCAGATAAGGCCAGGTCAACAACAGTAGTAGAAACAGTAAGACCATTTGTGATGACGAGGTCAAGGGTATGACCACGAGAGCGGGTCGGCCCCTGTACATGTTGTACTAGGTTGAAGTTGTCAATAAGTGCAAGTAGTTCTTTGGCATAAGTGTTTTCAGTATTATCTACATGCAAGTTAAAATCCCCAGATATAATAAGACAATCAAACTCTAAGCAAATGACTGACAACAGTTCACCAAACTCTTCAAGAAAGACTTTGGCTGAATGTCTCGGAGGCCTATAAATAGTTAATAATAATATGTTAGGAGAGCATGTAACAAGTGCACATAAGTGTTCAAAGGATGTAAAATCACCAAGTGAGGATTGTTTACATTGAAAAGAGACTTTGAATATATTTGTGATCCCTCCACCTTTCCCTTGTCGGGTAACATTCAAAAAATTAAAATTTGGGGGAGCTGCTTCAATAAGGGTGGTAGCACTATTTGCTTGATCCAGCCAGGTTTCAGTTAGAAGCAAAAAATCAAGATTGTGTTTGCAGATAAGATCATTAATTAAAAATGACTTGTTTGAAAGTGAGCTAACGTTCAGAAGAGCTAGCTTTACAGAAAGTCTAGAAGTAATATCTGCTTGTGCACTCTGATATTGTTTTAAAACAGGAAGGAGATTAGATTGGTTTACCCCCTGGGTTAAATGTGCTCTATGTTTTCTATTTCTTATCAACACAGGAATAGAGAATGGCATAGGCATATTGGGTCCCAGCTGGTTTTCAAAACTACACCCATTTGCAGGGACCCAGAGTACATCAAACAAGACTTTCTAAATGTTCCATTTGGTTTGAGGGTGAAAGGATTGGAGATGACAAGTATCTTTTAGATGGTGAAAAAGATTTGTAGCCAGCTGAAAGTCCTGGGCGAACACAGTTTTGATGAACTGGGTACACTGCTTGTCACGACAGATTTGGGCTGGAAAAAGAGAGTGTAGCCATTGGGAGCAATCTTTGCATACTATTAGGGAAATCCATGCGGGTGGGAGACGGAGATGGTGCAGTGAAGTCAGAAGAGCGAGAAATTGGTGAGTTCTTTGTATGGCAGTTTGTCTCTGATTTTTGGCAGTCTGTCTTTGAATCTTGGCAGTCTGGCAGGTCAGATGTCTGTGTGTCCTTGATGACGACTTGCAAAGATGATTGTTTTGGCTTTGCAGAGGTATTGTTTTTTGTAACTATGTCAGTCTGCGACATCTTATCAACTGTTTTCCTCAATGCTGGCTGAGAAAAGATTGCAAGTCTGTAATGGTCTACTAAGACTTTGGCTCCAATCCAGCTGAGTTCAGTGCTATTTGGCTTGAAGAATTCTCTGCGATTCCAGAAAAGGTTAAAATTGTCTATGAAGTTCATACCAAATGAAAAACAAGTTTTTCCAAGCCAGGTGTTAAGACTGAAGAGTCGAGAAAATGCAAAACTTCCTCTCGCTGGGAGTGGGCCACTAATAAAAGATTGTATTCCAGTCTTATAGAGATCAGAAAAAAGTTTTCTGAAATCATCTTGGACAAACAGCTGTTCTCTGAAAACATCATTTGCTCCCACATGCACAACAATACATTTGATAGTTTTATGCTCGGACATGAGTTTCAAAATGCTGTCTTTGGTGTCAGAGATGGATGCATTTGGAAGGCAGCAAATAATCATCCCATGACCTTTTAAATGTCTTACAGTGGAATCACCAAGAACAAGGGTTGTGGGATCAGGTGGTGTTACGAGCTGCTTTTTGCCTCTTCCCACAGCTCTTCGATCTTGGTGCGATCTCTTTTTACGATGTGTTTGTCCGCTTGAAAAATCCTCTTCCACATCCCTGAGGCATTCAAATTTGTCCTGAAGCCTTATGGGCTGTGGATTTTCCATAGGATTGTAAATCCTATTGTAATTTGTAGAACGAGCTGGTGTTGAGGTAATTACTCTTCTGTTTTTATTTTTGGGCTTGCCACCCATCATTTGCCAGTTTTCTGTACTCACATTTTGCCCAGCTTGATCGATGAATTCATCCACTTGATCTGCAATGCCATCGGTCTGTCGGAGTGCAATCTCTGCATTCTCAGCCACTGTTTCTGTACTCCTTTCCTGAGATATCGCTTTTAATTCGTCCGTCTTTGGCAGAGCATCAATCTTTGATTCCAGGATAGAAATCCTCTGTTCTAGTTCCATGCATTTTCTGCAGGATTTTTTGCCCCCTGGCATTTTGTTTTAAAAGCTAACTTATAAAGATGAAAAATAAAATGAAAAAATAGTGGAAACTAGACAGGGACACTCTAACGAGTGCAAACCCCACCTGCACAGCCATCACTAGGGGTTAACAATCAGTGACAAACCTTGACAATGACCTTAACCTTAGGCCTTTTACTTTGTTCACAAGTTTTAGGTCATTAATACATTTGGCGAAAATTTCGAAGTTCTGCCATGACCTTGACCTTTGACCTCCAAAATTTAATGGTTTCCTTCCTGGGTGATTGGCAACACATGTACAAAATTTGGTCCAAATTGATCCATTGGTTCTTGAGATATCTTGCAGACAGACAGACAGACAGACAGACAGACTGACGCAGGTGAAAATAATAACCCCTCCGACTACTGTCGGCGGGGTTAATTAAATTAAAATTAAATTAAAAACTTATAAAGATGAAAAATAAAATGAAAAAATAGTGGAAATTAAATGAGAAAATAAAGTATAGAAATAAAGATCAAGAAAGCAGGAGCAAAGCAAAGAAGCGTCCTACTCGCTTGAGTAGGAGGAGCAGCTTCAAATCTAGACTAAAGACCAAGCTGTTCTCAGATGCTTTCTGCTAATTGATAAATATCATCATCTTTACATTTTAAACTTTACTTAACTTTTACAGTCTTTGCATGTCTTAAAATTTACTTAACTTTTATTCCATTTTATTCTGCTGTTTTTACTGAACTTTCTATCTTCTTCCCCCTTTATTTTATGTAATTTTATTTTCTATTGTTTACTGTTTTGCTTTTACCTCTGTAAAGCACATTGAACTGCCACTGTGTATGAAATGCGCTATATAAATAAACTTGCCTTGCCTTTTATGGTCTCCCTGCCACATTGCTCAATCACCTGCAGTACATCCAAAACTCAGCAGCTAGAATCCTCACACTCACCAATGCACTGCCCACATTACTCCTGTTTTACAGCAACTGCACTGGTTGCCAATTATTTCTTGGATCAAATACAAAATCTTGCTTTTAACCTATAAAGCTCTTCATGGTTTCGCCCCTTCCTATCTGTGTGAGCTAATTCATTTGTACTGTCCCTCCCGCTCCCTCAGATCTTCTGTCTGTGGACTTCTGACTGTTCCATGTTTTAAACTAGCATCTATGGGTGGCAGATCTTTCAGTATTGCTGCTCCTAAACTTTGGAACTCGTTACCACAATCGCTTCATGACTGTTCCACTCTCTCTTCCTTCAAAGCTAACTTGAAAACTTTTCTCTTTACCTCACACTACTCTTCCTAGTGTGGCTTTTTTTTTTTTGTAACTCCTGTGAAAAGTGTCCTTGGGTTTGTGAAAGGCGCTATATAAATTGAACTTATTATTATTAATTGAACTTATTATTATTAACCCACCTTCAACCAAGAACACCTACATTGTGCAGTGGCCTTGTTAAACACACAATGCTTATGAGTTGTATAAGCAAAATGACATACTTCATGTATTTATATATTCTCCTCTCCAGCACTGCAAATCACTGGTGGTGGATTCCGGTGTTCGGGCCTTTAATAGGAGGTATTACTGGTGCTGTAGTGTATTTCCTCCTGATTGAGCTGCACCACTCCGACCCCTCAGAGAAATCTCAGCAAAAACCTGAGGAAGAGGAGGATGAAGACGACGATGAGGACAGTAGTCTGAGGGACAAATATGAAATGATAACTATGGGCTGAACAGATTAACATTGACTATGAAGCAAATGAAAATGCTTACAAATTAAGAAAAACCATATTCATGTGCTCCAGCTGTCCCAGTATAGGCTCACGACTCTCATTTTATCTCTCAGACTTTCATTTGTTTGTTGTCTGGAAGCAATTTGATGCCGGGATTAAACTGAGCAGCCTACTATTTAACAGATTATATATTTGTACAGGAAACCTGCTTCTTGGGAATACATTTGTTATGAGTTCAAAACCTTATGATACTTTTGAGAAAATCCTCTGTAGTAAAATATCTTTCCCAAGTAAACTGAAAAAAAAAAGTTATGACAGAAATGTATTCCCCAGACCAAAAATGTACTAAACCTGGACAGCTAGGGTTATTGTAATGGAAGTAGTAGTAGTAATGCAAAGCCGTTAAAGTCGATAAACATAGGAGCTGTGCATATATAATCTGACTGAAGTACAAAATGCTACATTGTGACAAAAAGAAATCATCATAGTAAACCCTGTTTCTGTTTATTACATGTTCTTTGCCACTCACTTCTAGAAATTTTGTAATAAAGCTCCTTCTGTTCAATTATGTATATAAACTGGTGTGTTTTTCTGATATAAACATCAAATATTTTTCAAAGGTGCAAAAGACTTTTTATTGTTCATTATCACACTCATAAGCTATTCAGTCAAACATAAATTCTCAGAACTACCATTATTGCTCAAATTAGCACTGGAGCAGTTCTAGTTTACACACACACACACACACGCGCGCGCGAGCGCACGCACACACTGCCAAAAAAAAGTCACCATTTGGCTTTAAATAAGCAAATACTGAAGAGCCTTTGACTGGGTCATTACTGCAGTGATTAGTGTGTTTCAGCTGGCAGCAATTCTTTTAACCCTAACTGATGCAGTGAGTAGCTTCTTATTTCAACCATGTCAAAAGATGTCTCCCGTGATCGTGGAAAAGATGTTACTGTTTCAGAAGGGTCAAATTATTGGCCTGCACCAAGCAAAGAAAAAAACTAAGGTGATTACTGAAATTACTGGAACTAGGTTATGAACTGTCCAACACATTATTAAAACCTTGAAGGATAGTAGTGAACCATCAACTTCACAGAAGGAATGTGAACAGAAAAAAACCAACAACAACTTAAAATCACTTAAATGCTGAAGGTGAATCATAAAAAAAGACAGAAAAACTCACAGTTTCATAGTAAAAGAAAGAACATTTCCACACGCACAATGTGACAAGAATTCACAGGATTGGGACAAAAACAGCTGTGTGTTGACATGGGTCTGTCATAAATGACAATGTCTGCCTTCTTTTCATATAATTTATTAGAAGATTTCAGATGTTTTTCTATCAGTTTCTGGAAGGTTTTTTTTCTTCTTCTTCGCATGGTCCAAAGTTCTCCCTTGGTATAGCTTTAATCTCCATATATCACGGTTCTTTGCTGTTAGAGTCTAGGTTTCTGACTCAATATTAAGGCAAGGCAAGGCAAGTTTATTTATATAGCGCATTTCATACACAGTGGCAGTTCAATGTGCTTTACAGAGGTAAAGGCAAAACAGTAAACAATAGAAAATAAAATTATATAAAATAAAGGGGGAAGAAGAGAGAAAAATAAAAATTATATAAGAATTAAACAATACTAGAAATAAAGTAATAAAATGAAGTAAAAGTTCAGTAAAAAACAGCAGAATAAAATGGAATAAAAGTTAAGTAAAGTTTAAAACATGCAAAGACTGTAAAAGTTAAGTAAAGTTTAAAACGTAAAGATGATGATATTTATCAGTTAGTAGAAAGCATCTGAAAACAGCTTGGTCTTTAGTCTAAATTTGAAGCTGCCAACAGCAGGAGCATTTTTGATGTCCTCTGGGAGTTGGTTCCATAGCTGTACTGCATAGTAGCTAAAAGCTGCTTCACCACACTTTGTTTTAACAACAGGTTTTAATAGTAAATTTTGCTGCTGCAATCTGGTAGATCTGATTGGGTTAGGCCGCTGCAACATATCAGAGAGGTAATTGGGCCCTGTACCATTTAGAGATTTGTACACCAGCAGCAATGCTTTAAAGTCAATTCTGTAGCTTACTGGAAGCCAGTGAAGGGACCTTAGAATTGGAGTAATGTGCTCTGTTCTTTTTGTTCATGTGAGAACCCTAGCTGCTGCATTTTGAATCACCTGAAGTCGTTTGATGGTCTTTTTTGGCAGGCCTGTGAAAAGGCCATTGCAGTAGTCAACCCTACTAGAGATGAAGGCATGTATAAGTTTTTCCAGATCATTTTTTGACATAAGTCCTCTTAGTTTGGAAATGTTTTTAGGTGATAAAATGCCGATTTAGTGATTGCTTTCATGTGACTGTCAAAGTTTAGCTCGCTGTCAATGAAAACACCAAGATTTTTAACCATATCTTTTGTTTTAATCCCCTTTGTGTCAAGAATAGTGGTAATCCTGAGTCTTTCATCTTTTTTCCCAAATAGAATTACTTCTGTTTTATCTGTGTTCAGCTGAAGAAAATTTTGTGACATCCAGTTGTTGATTTGGCCGATACACTGGTAGAGACATTCAAGGGGGGCATAATCATTAGGTGATAGAGCAAAATAAATTTGGGTGTCATCTGCATAGCAGTGATACAAAATTGAGTTGTTCTTGATAATTTGTCCAAGTGGGAGCATATAAAGGTTGAATAGTAATGGTCCAAGGATCGACCCCTGGGGGACACCGCAGGTCAAGGACATTGATGTTGAGGTACAATTTCCTATGGTAACAAAGAAGCTTCTATCTTTTAAGTATGATTTTAACCAATTGATAACTTTACCAGTCAACCCAACCCAGTGTTCAAGTCGATATAGCAGTATGTTGTGATCAACAGTATCAAAAGCTGCACTGAGGTCCAGTAACACCAGGACCGATGTTTTGCCTGCATCAGTATTAAGACGTATGTCATTTATAACTTTAATCAGTGCTGTTTCAGTGCTGTGATTGGCACGAAATCCTGACTGAAAGTTATCAAAACAACTGTTTGATATCAAGAAGGCAGTTAATTGATTGAAGACATTTTTTTTCAAGGATTTTCCTGATGAATGGTAGATTTGATATTGGCCTGTAGTTGTTCAATACTGAAGCATCCAGATTATTCTTTTTAAGTAGGGGCTTTACAACGGCTTTTTTCAGGGACACAGGAAAAATGCCAGTCTCTAGGGATGTATTTATGATCTGAAGCACATCTGTAATTATGAGGTGAAGAACAGACTTAAAAAAGTTGGTGGGCAGAATGTCCAATTCAGATGTTGAGGAACTGAGATTTTGTACAGTTTTTTCAAGAGTCTCGTAATCAATCAAACAAAATTCTGACATTGTGTTGAAATTGTCTGTCTGTGTCACTGGTGATTTCAGCTTTTCAGTTATTAGCAGCTGAGATATATTATGAGCAAGATTCTGCCATATTTTATCAATTTTACCTTTGAAGAAGGATGCAAACTCATTGCATTTATTAACTGAGAGAAGTTCAGGTGCTAATTGTGGTGGGGGATTAGTTAGCTTCTCTACTGTTGAAAATAGCACACGGGCATTGTTCATATTCCTGTTGATGTTGGAGAAGAAAGACTGTCTTGCTTTACCAATTTCATAATTATATTTACAAAGCATCTCTTTATGGATTTGATAATGGATGTGAAGTTTAGATTTGCGCCATTTTCTTTCAGTCTTCCTACATTCTCTCTTTAGCAGTTTAACAGCCGGGTACTGCTTCCATGGTGCTTTCTGCTTGTCATTGACTCTTTTGATTTTGAATGGAGCAATATCATCCATAATTTGGGTCATATTTAAATTAAAAAATTCCAGTAAATCATCTACAGAGTCTGACATTTTGGTTGAGATCCGAGAGAGAGCTTGCTCAAAGAGAACACATGTGTTGTCATTTATGACTCTCCTACCCATAGTCATTGAGCTGTTCTGAATGTGAGGGGACATAGAAACATCAGAGAAAACACAAAAATGATTAGATAAGGCCAAGTCAACAACACTAGTAGAAACAGTAAGACCCTTTGTGATGACGAGGTCAAGGGTATGACCACGAGAGTCAGTCGGCCTCTGTACATGTTGTACTGGGTTGAAGTTGTAAATAAGTGCAAGTAGTTCTCTGGCATAAGTGTTGTCAGGATTATCTACATGCAAGTTAAAATCCCCAGATATAATAAGACAGTCAAACTCTAAGCAAATGACTGACAACAGTTCACCAAACTCTTCAAGAAAAACTTTGGCTGAATGTCTCGGAGGCCTGTAAATAGTTAATAACAATATGTTAGGAGAGCATGTAACAAGTGCACATAAGTGTTCAAAGGATGTAAAATCACCAAGTGAGGACTGTTTACATTGAAAAGAGGCTTTGAATATATTTGCGATCCCTCCACCTTTCCCATGTCGGGTAGCACTCATGAAATTAAAATTTGGGGGAGCTGCTTCAATAAGGGTGGTAGCACTCTTTGCTTGATCCAGCCAAGTTTCAGTTAGAAGCAAAAAATCAAGATTGTGTTTGCAAATAAGATCATTAATTAAAAATGACTTGTTTGAAAGTGATCTAATGTTCAGAAGAGCTCGCTTTACAGAAAGTCTAGAAGTAATATCCGCTTGGGCACTCCGATGTTGTTTTGAAACAGGAAGGAGACTAGACTGTTTTACCCCCTGGGTTAAATATGCTCTATGTTTTCTATTTCTTATCAACACAGGAATAGAGAATGGCATAGGCATACTGGGTCCCAGCTTGTTTTCAAAACTACACCCAATGCAGGGACCCACAGCACATCATACAAGACTCTCTGTATGTTCCATGAGGTTGGGAGGGGGAAGGATTGGAGATGTCATGTATTTTTTAGATGGTGAAAAAGATTGGTAGCCAGCTGAAAGTCCTGGGCGAACACAATTCAGTCTGTTGGTTGATTTTCGATGAACTGGGTACACTGCTTGTCGCGAATGATTTGGGCTGGAAAAAGAGAGTGCAGCCATTGGCAGCAATCTCTGCATACTTTTAGAGAAATCCATGCAGGGGGGAGACGGAGATAGTACAACAAAGTCAGAAGAGCGAGACTGAGATTGGGACTTAAAGTCTAAAGGGCCCTTTTTAGCACATCTTTAAGTCGCAGTTTTGACTTCTCAATTTGGAGAGTACCTTTCTTGAGTACACCTTGTAAAAGTGAAGAAGGAATACGATTAGGTGGCATTCTGTTGAAATGTCCAGGCCAACTAAGATGTATAGATTTTAGCCTAGATGAAAGTGGTTCTGAGTTAGTAATCCTGAAGAGTTTTTCATTGGTTATCTTATCCTTCCATGTCTTGCCAATGATGAATCTGAAGTTTCTTGTGTGAAAAGCACTGAGTTGAGATTCTTGTGTGTTGACCAGCATTCCGCTTCATAGAGCAGTCCACTCAAGACACAGGCTTCATAAACACTTACTTTGGTGCGTACTGACAGGTACTTGTTCCATCACACTTGATTGGTCAAACAACTGAAAGTGGAGGCTTATTTTCCTAATCTGGTTGAGATTTCAATGTCCAGTAATTTATTATGAGTCAATGTAGAACCATCCATTCATAACCACTTATCCTTTGCAGGGTTGTGGGCAAGCTGGAACCTATCCCAGCTGACTATGGGCGAGAGGCGGGGTACACCCTGGACAAGTCACCAGGTCATCGCAGGGCCGACACATTGAGATAACCAACCTTTCACACTCACATTCACAGCTATGGTCAATTTAGAGCCACCAATTAACCTAACCTGCATGTCTTTGGACTGTGGGGAAAACCGGAGCACCCGGAGGAAACCCACGCAGACACGGGGAGAACATGCAAACTCCACACAGAAAGCCTCCTGTTGGCCACTGGGCTCAAACCCAGAACCTTCTTGCTGTGAGGCGACAGTGCTAACCACTACACCACCGTGCCGCTCCCAATGTGGAACCAAGAATTGTAAATTTTTCAACATCGTAGAGAGTTGTGTCTTTGATGTTGAAAGAGTAAGTGTTGGCTGCTTGTGACATAGTAACAGTTTCTTTCAAGCAGATTGTAAGTCCAAACACATGAATCTGAGAAACAATCAAGATTGTCAGTGTTCAAGAGTTGAACCGCACAGTGCAGCAGCATCAGTATAGAGGAGCTCCCTGACAGTAAACTCTTCAGTCTTGGCCTTGAAACATGAGAGGTTGAAGAAATTTCCATCATCTTGTGTAAGTAAGGACACTCCAATACGATTGTCTAGATTTTCATAAGCATACACAAATACATAGGAAAAACATATACCAAATAGTGTAAGCACTAAAGCACATCCTCATTTTACTCCTCATTTGATAGGAAAGCTATCAGATAATTCACCATCAAATTGTATTCTTCCTTGCATCCCATCATGAAAAGACTTTATGATTGAAAGAAGAGTGGGAGCATTGCCAGCCTTCTGAAGAACGAGAAACAAGGATTCTCTATCTAGCAGATCAAAGGCCTTCGTCAAAACTACAAACACCAGATAAGGCAGATAAAGCAGTTGCCTTTGCTCGCTTGACTTCTCTTGTAATTGTCTTACTACGAATATCATATCAGTGGTTGAATGTTGCGGTTGAAAACCACACTGTGACTCTGGGTATATTCTTTCGGTGATTACCTGAAGGCGCTTCAGTAAGATATGAGCTAGAACTTTACCAATGACACTCAATAATGATATGCCACTGTAATTATTGCAATCTCCACAATTGCCTTTATTCTTGTACAAAATATTGCAAGTCTTGTGGGACATGTTTGGAAGCCTAACACTTTAGGATAAGTTGGTGCAGGTAGTTGGCGAGTGGGAGTAAACGTGCCTGAAGAAGTTCAGCAGAATTTTATCTGCTCCTGCAACCTAAACTTTGCTCAGATTTTTCACTGTAGATATTATCTAATCTAGTTCAGGTTCAGTGTCAAGCTGACTTGGGGGTTGAAAGGTGGGAAGGTTGGTAAGAGTCTCAAGGCAAATATCACCTTCTGTACTACAGAGCTCACTGTACATGTGCTTTATACAGCTACTGAGCTTTATCATCAATGATAGTTCCATCTATTCTTTTTTTAAACACTCCACATGTTTGAATAGTGGGTCCAGTAGCTGATTTTATGGCCTCAAGCATAACTTATGTTTCCAGAGATTCCCGCGGTTTCTATGCAGGAGCACAGAGAGTTCCAGTAATCCATCTGTAACTGCTTATCCTGTGAAGGGTCGCAGGCAAGCTGGAGTCTATCCCAGCTGACTATGGACGAGAGGCAGGGTACACCCTGGACAAGTCACCAGGTCATCGCAGGGCTGACACATAGACACATAAACAACCATTTCACACTCACACCTACGGTCAATTTAGAGCCACCAAATAGCCTAACCTGCATGTCTTTGGACTGTAGGGGAAACCAGAGCACCCGGAGGAAACCCACACAGACATGGGCAACACACGTCAGCTGTTGGGCTCGAACCCAGGACCTTCTTGCTGTGAGGCGACAGTACTAACCACTACACCACCGTGCCACCCTCCAGTAAGCCAGTAAAAAACAAAACTTTGCAGCATGATGGTTCTCTTGAGCTTTGATCATAAAGATTTGACTGTGGAGCAAAAGGTCAGGTGGTCTGATGAGTTCAGATTTACTTACAGTATTTCCAGAGTGATGGATGCATCAAGGTAAGAACGAAAGCGCATGAAGCGATGTACCCATCCTGCATAGTGGCCACTGTACAAGCCTCTGGAGACAGTGTGATGATCTGTGGTTGCTTCAGTTTGTCAGGTTGAGGCTCAGCAATGTTATGGGGCAATAAATTTAAGTCCGCTGATGACCTGAGTGCACTGAATGACCAGATTATCACATCAATTGATTTTTTTTCCCTGATGACACGGGCATAAAATTAGGGCTCAGATTATGAAAGAGTGGTTCGGGGGCATGAGGGATTATTTTCACACATGAATTGACCACCACAAAGTCCTGACCTTAACCCCACTGAAAGTCTTTGGGATGTGTTGGAGAAGAGTTTACGGAGTGGATTGACTCTCCCG
Source organism: Neoarius graeffei (assembly GCF_027579695.1). Taxonomy (NCBI): domain Eukaryota; kingdom Metazoa; phylum Chordata; class Actinopteri; order Siluriformes; family Ariidae; genus Neoarius; species Neoarius graeffei. Next base: position 62,042,203 of record NC_083570.1, read on the forward strand.
TCGTCAGTACAAGATCTCAAGGAAAAATGAAAGCAACTCTAGATGGAAATAAATGTTGTGATGTTGCCTAAGGTTGTTGAAACAATGCTACTGCAAATGCATGCCATAATCAAAATTAAGGGCAGTCCAATGAAATATTACAGCATGGAACTTTTTTTCCTGGGCAGTACACACACACGTATATATACACTCACCGTCAACTTTAGTAGGAACACCTAGACACCTTATGCACTTATCCAATCTGCCAATAACGTGGCAACAGTACAATGCATAAAATCACGCAGATGAAGGTCAAGCGCTTCAGTTAATGTTCACATCAAACATCAGAATGGTGGAAAAATGTGATCACTGTGACTTTAACTGTGGCATGGTTGTTGGTACCACTTGGACTGGTTTGAGTATTTCAGAAACTGCTGATGATCTGGGATTTTCATACACAACAGTTGCTATAATTTATACAGAATGGTGCGGAAAACAAAAAACATTCGGTGAGTGACAGCTCTGTGGGTGTTGATAAGAGCAGTCAGAGAAAAAATGCCAGATTGGTTTGAGTTACCAAGAAAGATATAGTAAATCAAATAATCGTTCTTTACGACCGTGGTGAGCAGATAATCATCACAGAATGAGCTACAACAGCAGAAGACCACATCAGGTTCCACTCTTGTCAAGAAAAACAACAGGAATTTGATGCTAGAGCTTCTCTTCTGTCGCTGCATGATTGTATACATTGCACTGATGCTACATGTTTTGAAAGGTAGATAAGTGCATGATTGAGCAAGTGTATACATAGGTGTTCCTACTAAAGGTGGCTGGTGAGTGTATCCATCCATCCATCCATCCATCCATCCATCCATTCTTTGTAGCCGCTTATCCTGTTCTACAGAGTCGCAGGCAAGCTGGAACTTATCCCAGCTGACGAGGGGTGAGAGGCAGGGTACACCCTGGACAAGTCGCCAGGTCATCGCAGGGCTGACACATGGAGACAAACAACCATTCACACTCAGATTCACACCTACGGTCAATTTAGAGCCATCAATTAACCTAACCTGCATGTCTTTGGACTGTGGGGGAAACCGGAGCACCCGGAGGAAACCCACGCGGACACGGGGAGAATATGCAAACTCCACACAGAAAGGCCCTCGCCGGCTGCTGGGCTTGAACCCAGGACCTTCTTGCTGTGAGGCGACAGTGCTAACCACTACATCCTGGTGAGTGTATATTTGAAAAAAAAAATTAAACCATAAGTATTATTTCCTCATATCTGTGTATTAAAGTGGGTCTGATGGTGCATGTACTGTACTCATTTTCTCATTTGTTTGTCTCTTTCTTTCATAGAGTATTAGATTGAAACAGGTGTAATTTTGAATTTCTCGTAGTCACATACATATTTTCAACATTTATTGATAGAATTCAATAACTCATCTCATCTCATCTCATTATCTCTAGCCGCTTTATCCTTCTACAGCAGGGGTGTCAAACCTGATCCATAAAGGGCCTTGTGGCTGCAGGTTTTCATTCCAGCCATGCAGCAGCACACCTGACTTGGCTCATTCAATCAACTGACTGTCTTCACACAGTCAAATACTTGCAGCCACACCCACCCTTGATTAAAGGGTGGGTGTGTCAGTTGATTGAATAAGCCAAATCAGGGTGCTGCTGCATGGCTGGAATGAAAACCTGCAGCCACACGGCCCTTTATGGATCAGGTTTGACACCCCTGCTCTACAGGGTCGCAGGCAAGCTGGAGCCTATCCCAGCTGACTACGGGCGAAAGGTGGGGTACACCCTGGACAAGTCGCCAGGTCATCACAGGGCTGACACATAGACACAGACAACCATTCACACTCACATTCACACCTACGGTCAATTTAGAGTCACCAGTTAACCTAACCTGCATGTCTTTGGACTGTGGGGGAAACCGGAGCACCCGGAGGAAACCCACGCGGACACGGGGAGAACATGCAAACTCCACACAGAAAGGCCCTCGCCAGCCCCGGGGCTCGAACCCAGGACCTTCTTGCTGTGAGGTGACAGCGCTAACCACTACACCACCGTGCCGCCCGAATTCAATAACTGCCTTTAGATTTTCATTATAAAAGAGTTTCAAGTCAATAGGTCCTTGGATCTTTTCTTGGAGGGAAGCCATGGCCTAATGGTTAAAGAAGCAGCTTTGGTACCAAAAGGTTGCTGGTTTGATTCCCTGGACCAACGGGAATGGCTGAAGTGAACCTTGAGCAAGGCACCTAACACCCAAATGCTCCCCAGGCTGCTCTGGGTATGTTGTATGTCACTCTGGATAAGAACGTCCGCTAAATGCCTGTAATGTAATGAGCAGGGAAACATGTCTAACTCCATGTCCATGGTAATCACACATGAACTACAGATAAGTTAGATAGAGATGAAAGTGAAAAATACAGAGTATTATCTGATTGTTTCCTATTATCAGTAACATTGCTGCCTGATTTGAGTTCACATTACAGATGTTGATGCAGGTTCACTGAAGCGCTGGCAGAATTCTCACTGACTGCTATAAGATAACACAAGATGAAAGACAGTGTGATTGCTGAGGAGAATAGAAGGCAGTTCTCCAGGACATGGACAGGACAGGACATCCCTTGGCTTAGCAGACCTAAGTTTCCATATACGGGCTGGTCAGCTGATTGTTTAGTAAAGAATAAAAGTACAATGAGAAATAAAAAATACAAACAAACAAACAAACAAACAAACAAAACCAGACAAAGTCATAATGCCCCATCATGTTTTATTACTCTTATAACACAGTAAATAATTGAATCTTTTTATTACTTAAAGATTGGCACATGGTGATTTTTATCCATGTATGCACTCTCAGAAAATAAAGTACATTATTGTACCTTTAGGGGTACAATGGCTTGTCACTGGACCCTCTAAGGTACTTATTTGTACCCTTTATATACTGCTTAGGAACATATATGGACCTTTTTGGCCCTAAAAAGGTACACATAGTTACCTTGAAATCCAATAATAAACCCTAGGAGTACATTAGTGTAGACTGTACCTTGGGGGACAGAAATGGACTCCTACTGTACCCTTATTTCTAACAGTATAGTTACATTTAATGTTGTGGAACAACTACAAAACAATTTTATGAACAGTAGTTTTCTCACCAGCCTCTCTTTGTTCTCTCTCTTAAAGTTAACAAGATAATAAACACAGTTTGGTAGTTTATTGACGAACCATAAGTCCTCTGTCCTGAAGACTCTCCTGTCTCTTCTTCAGTAAATAACAACACGGTTTTAATCTGTTTATTATTAGATTTAGATTATGTAGAGCGTCCACCATGCAAAACCCTGTGAATTAGTTAGCTATAGAAATGCTAATATCATAGAACAAGCACATTAATATAAAGCTGTGTATTACCTGGCAGCCATCACGTTTGTCAAATCTATGATGTTATAGAAAATTAATCAACACCTTATGACGAACCAGAATCAGGAATTCAAAAGCACTTTGGCATAAATTTGATATGGATTTGTAAGGTCACGCGGAGCCCCGAATAGGATTGATGCAATACAAAAGACAACAATGAGACTCGCTGTGTGTACAACTGTGCGTTGAGTAATATGGAACCAGCTAATAGTAGTGAATTATCAACTGACTCAAAACAAACAGCAGCCAGGGAGAGGATTTCGATAACATTGTCTACAATCAGGTATATGGGTGTATGTAAGGGAGTGTAATCCAGTAACTTATCTGACAGTTTGCCTTAGATCAGTGTATTTTAGAGTTCAGCTGATGTTTCAGGGGTTCTGGAGTCTGTGTATGTTCAGAGGTGGTAATGACAGACCATATGAATCACACATGTTCGACTTCAATTGACGCACCTAAAGGAAAATATTCCTCATTTCTTTTTCCCTTTTAGACTTGCGTGTGTCACTAAATACCACAATGTGTTCCACAAATTGCTTGCTGTCCCATGTTAGCGTTCATTAAATTCTTGCAGACTGTGTAAATTCCAGTGTTTTTGGTTTTTTTGTTGAATTGAATCTTGTTTTTTTTTCAGCCCACAGTTGTAAAAACAAAAACAAGCAATCCAAATAATAATAATAATAATAATAATAATAATAATAATAATAATAAAAACTTCAAAGATTTTACAGCTTCCTTTTGAGCAAGGAAATGGTCACTGAACAGTCACATCAGTGGTTACTGAATATTCATAATCCGCTAAGTAATATACAACGTTCATCGTAAAACAGCAATACAAATTAACTCTGCCTCTTTGCAAGGTTTTATTTGAATAAATACATGAATATGCTTACAAGGAATGCTGGATAAACCTTTCCAGATTTGTAATGCAGTTGTCAATGTCAACCCAAAGCAGACAGCATTTGTGTCTCTCCTTTGTTTTTCTCCTTCGATACAGAGACAATCCTCATGGTTTTTCCCCCCAGCTACAAAAATCCAGCCAATCAGAGAAGGTAATCTCCTTTTCTTCTGCCTTAGCCTTTCCACACCACACCTCCCTACCTCGATTTGTCAGTCTCTCTCTCTCTCTTTCTTTCTTTCTTGGCAATAGACACAACTTCCTTCCCCAAATTGCTCCACTAGTCGAGACAGGTCTGTGGATGTTTGTACATCCCCCGGTTCTTGGGAATGACATTGACATTGGACTTACTGGAGCAATAATGAAGGCTGTAACTAGGAGCTTCTCTTTTGTCCTCCTAATCTATCTTGAGGCAACAAAAGCCATAGAAAATACTACAGGTAGGTGAACTATTTAGCTTTCCTTCATAAACTGATTATTTTATAGTTATATCATAGTGTACGGATATTCCAGATGTTCCTCACGTCAAAAAGAAACTGAAAGGGTTAAATACAACTGCAAGGCCTTTTATGTCAAGACATGCTGTCCGTTTCTCTTTAATTACACACTACATACTATGGTTTTTAGACACATACTGTGGAAAAATCAAAACGTTAGAACACAGAGAAAATTACATGTGGTAAAAAGACTGATTGAAGGTTCTTGAAATGTTACATTTGGCTCTATTTTTAGATCATGTTGGGGGACTTGAAATGGAGAATGAAGTGAAGGTTCCACTGGTGGTGAAGTCGACTTTTCACATGCATTTACAAGGCAGTCTGTTTGAAGACACTTGTGTTATCAAACCATTTCAATCAGCCACTCTTGACACATGCAACTACAACACAAGCAACCCTCTAGTCATCATTATTCACGGCTGGACGGTGAAAACGAGTTTGAAACTTTACTTCTGCTTGTCTTCTCGGGGGGGAGTGTGTGTGTGTATTAGAGGGTTTTCCATATTCTTTACATGTTTAGATACATCAGGGAGCAATTTCTGCTTCTGGAGAGCTGTCCATTACAGAAAAGCCATGAAAATAATTGACTGCTATAGAAAGGTATGCAGTAGGGAGAGAGGCACTGGCATGCTTAATTCTAAGAAAGGCAGATAAGTATGTGTTATCTACACTGTATTAATAATCATTCTATGTGCTCCACTGACCTGTGGTGATCTCTACTCCTCTTGTGTAGCTGAGTGGAAAAATGGAGGAATGGGTTTTCAAGCTTGCCATAGCCCTCAAAACCAGGCTAGAGCATGTGAACGTGCTGATCCTCGACTGGAGACCGCTGGCTTTTCAGCCATACCCAACTGCAACTAAGAACACTAGGCAGTTGGGCTTGAATGTGGCAAATCTCCTGATGTGGCTTGAGGTAAGAAATCCTGGCACTCAAAGAGTCACATACAATATCATGCTGCAGTCTCTGAAAATTGCAAAGATAAATAGGTTTTAAAGGATACCTCCACAGTGAAAGACCTAAGGTATGCTTATACTGAAATATTCGTGATCCGTTTAGTGATTCTGGTGCTAATTTGTTGGTTGATGCTGTATATTGGTTATTCCAGTGTGAAGGAAGCAGTTGTATGCCACGCTGATGTCACAGGGAGACATTTCTAGTGGAGCCCCATAGGCAAAGAGAGTAGATACATAAAGAAACCCTTTGAGTTGTTTTCTGATGGTTTTGGTCCTATGTGTCCCTGCCACCATGCCAGTGTTATAGTAATTACCAGTCATACAGACCACCTACTACTTTACTATGACCTGGATAACTGAGAATCTTCACAGACAGTCATACATACCGCCTAGTGGCCAGTGTTAATAATTGCTAACACTGGCCACTAGGCGGTGTTTAGGACTGGCAATTACTAACACTGGCCACTTGACGCTATGTATGACTGGCAATTACTAACACTGGCCACTAGGCAGTGTGTATGACTGGTAATTACAAACACTGGCCACTAGGTGGTGTTTAGGACTGGTAATTACTAACTGGCCACTAGGTGGTGTGTATGACGGGTAATTACTAACACTGGCCACTAGGCGGTGTGTATGATGGGTAATTACTAACACTGGCTACTAGGTGGTGTTTAGGACTGGTAATTACTAACACTGGCCACTAGGTGGTGTATGACTGGTAATTACTAACACTGGCCACTAGGTGGTGTGTATGATGGGTAATTACTAACACTGGCTACTAGGTGGTGTTTAGGATTGGTAATTACTAACACTGGCCACTAGGTGGTGTTTAGGACTGGTAATTACTAACACTGGCCACTAGGTGGTGTGTATGATGGGTAATTACTAACACTGGCCACTAGGTGGTGTTTAGAACTGGTAATTACTAACACTGGCCAATAGGTGGTGTGTATGACTGGCAATTACTAACATTGGCCACTAGGTAGTGTTTCGGACGTCATTACTAAACACCGCCTTGTGGCCAGTGTTTGTAATTGCCAGTCATACATACCGCCTAGTGGCCAGTGTTAGTAATTGCCAGTCCTAAACACCGCCTAGTGGCCAGTGTTAATAATTACCAGTCCTACACACCGCCTAGTGGCCAGTGTTAGTAATTACCAATCATACACACAGCCTAGTGGCCAGTGTTAGTAACTACCAGTCATACACACCGCCTAGTGGCCAGTGTTAGTAATTACCAATCATACACACCGCCTAGTGGCCAGTGTTAGTAATTGCCAGTCCTAAACACCGCCTAGTGGCCAGTGTTAGTAATTACCAGTCCTACACACCGCCTAGTGGCCAGTGTTAGTAATTACCAGTCATACACACAGCCTAGTGGCGAGTGTTAGTAATTGCCAGTCCTAAACACCGCCTAGTGGCCAGTGTGAGCTAGTAAAGAAATAAAATAAAAGAGGCTGGCTATGATATACAGTAAGAAAATTCTACAACCCAGAAACAGATGGGCGCTCCGTTTTTAGGCAGTGCCTAAATCTATATATTAGCTCAGTTACAATGGTGTTTAATAGGAGTAAAAATATCAGCAATCTCAAACATACACTATATAGCCAAAAGTATGTGGACGCCTGACCATCACACCCATATGCGAGTTTCCCAAAACTGTGCCACAAAGTTGGAAGCATCCAATTGTTTAGAATATCTTTGTATGCTGTAGCATTACAATTTTCTTTCACTGGAACTAAGTGGCCCAAATGTGTGTCTGCCCCTATGCACAAAGTGAGCTCCATGAAGACATGGTTTACCAAGATCATACCCTGACCTCAACCCCACTGAACACCTTTGGGATAAACTGGAATTCCGACTACACCCCAGGGCTTCACATCAGTGCCTGACTTCATTCATGCGCTTGTGGCTGAATGGTCAAATCCCCACAGACGTGCTCCAAAACCCAGTGGAAAGCCTTCATGGAAGAGTGGAGGTTTTTATAACATAGGGAATGAGATGTTCAACAAGCACAAATGGCTGTGATGGTCAGATATCCACAAACTTTTAGCCATATAGTGCATGATAAAAATAATGACCAGGTTTCACATTGTAGAGGAAAATCTAATTTTTAGATTTTTCTTCCGCTTTTAGTGATCTTTAGAAAGGTAAGCTTGGGGCATCGTGGCTCAGGTGGCTAAGGCGCCATACCATAAATCCAGGGACCCGGGTTCGATTCCGACCTGAGGTCATTTCCCAATCCCTCCCCGTCTCTCTCTCCCGATCATTTCCTGTCCTGTCTCTACACTGTCCTATCCAATAAAGGTGAAAAAGCCCCAAAAAAATCTTTAAAAAAGAAAGGTAAGCTTCAGACACACTGTGTCGAGGAAAAAATATAATTTTTAGAGAACTCATGCCTCTTAGATACTTAGAAGGTCAGACACTGTGTCTCATGTTTATATAGGATGAAGAATGCTGTTTGTGTTCTATTTTTTAGATGAGTAAAACGTGTACGTGCCAAGGCAGCGTGCTCTTCTCCAGGTGAAATTATTTCATTGGAGAAAGCCTCCTTGAATTCATCTTTTCAATAAATTCATATTTCTGTTTGTTTCTTTCTAACAGCCTGGAGTTTTATTACACTTTTCCACCACAATAGTTAGCTCCTAAAAACAAAAGAGAAAAGGCTTATTTTCTCACTCCTCATTTTTTGGTGATGTTCAGTGTTATACTAATGAGAAATCTAATCTAGAAGTAACAGAGACAGCAAACGTAGGACTGAAAGTTCAACACTGAATACAATACAATTCTGTGATGCAGTTGTGGCAAGTTACGGCACAGAGTTGACTTGGTTAATAAGCAATCAAGTGATGACAAACACAATGATTTTGATGGTAATATTAGCATGAATGTTGAAGGTAAAGTTACAGTGGTGCTTGAATGTTTGTGAACCCTTTAGAATTTTCTAGATTTCTGCGTAAATATGACCTAAAACATCATCAGATTTTCACACAAGTCCTAAAAGTAGATAAAGAGAACCCAGTTAAACAAATGAGACAAAAATATTATACTTGGTCATTTATTTATTGAGGAAAATGATACAATATTACATATCTGTGAGTGGCAAAAGTATGTGAACCTTTGCTTTCAGTATCTGGTGTGACCCCCTTGTGCAGCAATAACTGCAACTAAACATTTCCGGTAACTGTTGATCAGTCCTGCACACCGGCTTGGAGGAATTTTAGCCCATTCCTCTGTATAGGACAGCTTCAACTCTGGGATGTTGGTGGGTTTCCTCACATGAACTGCTCGCTTCAGGTCCTTCCACAACATTTCGATTGGATTAAGGTCAGGACTTTGACTTGGCCATTCCAAAACATTAACTTTATTCTTCTTTAACCATTCTTTGGTAGAACGACTTGTGTGCTTAGGGTTGTTGTCTTGCTGCATGACCCACCTTCTCTTGACATTCAGTTCATGGACAGATGTCCTGACATTTTCCTTTAGAATTCGCTGGTATAATTCAGAACTCATTGTTCCATCAATTAGGGCTGGGCGGTATGACCCAAAATTCATATCACGGTATAAATTGAATCTCTTCACGGTAACGGTATATATTGTGGTGTAAAACTTATAATGGAAGTGTTTCTGAATGGGTTTTGTAGTCCCTTAGCAAAGCTAAATTGATTTAAACAACAACAACAAAGCAAAGATATAATGTAATTTTTTGAGCATTTATTGCGCAAAAGAACAACAGAAGTAAGGATAGCGCCTCAGAAGTACAAAATTCTTACAAAAATAAAGGGGATATTATAAACAGTACTTCAAGTAAGAGAGGTTTTCTATCGGGCAAATGGCAAAAACAGTGAAAAGGTTCTGTAATCCAAAATAGTGCAAAAGACACCAAACATTAAATTTTCCACATCTTAAAGAACACAAAAAATAAATAGATATTCTAATCACACTACTTCAAGTACACAGACAGAACAGGCTTTTGTTCTCTTGTGCAAAAACTGTCACTGAACATTTGGTTTCATATTTCAAATTACAATCAAGCTGCAAACACAAACACTGAACTTTGGTTGCCAACGATAAGGTTTTCTTCTCTAATCCAAAATCGTGCAAAAGTTACCAAACAAATTTTCCACATCTTAAAGAACACAAAAATACAATTCTAAATAACACTACTTCAAATACCAGAACAGACTTTTTTGCTTTGTCTGTTGTGCAAAAGTGTCACTGACTGATTGAACAATATATTTTTAAGAGAGAAACACTTACAGTACACTTAGCATCTTTTCAGTAAAAAACAATAACAAAAAGCAGCATATTTCAAATTAAAATCACAAGCTGCAACACTGAACTTTAGTGTTCACTCCAGTTCACTTGCTTCCCCAAGTTCCCATCCTCTTTTATAGGTTGTTTGCCAGAAACACATCTGTCTGGAAAGGGACTATTGTCGTTGCACAAGTGTGTTGTGATGGCTCTTGTTACATTATTCCACCGTGTGGTCTTTCTGTCGTAAGGAGTACTCTTGGAAAAGGCTTGTGCAATGGAGGTCTGTTGTTGGGTCATGGGGGAAACTTTTTTCTTTCCTCCCATGTTCATAGACTGAGCTGGTGTTTGAGCCGAGCGCAGCCTCTGGCTCTCTGCATACTCGAGCACATGTTTTGATTTCAAATGGTGAAATAAATTGCTCGTGTTACCTTTGTTGGCAGTCACAGTTACTCCACACACTTTGCAGATGACATTTTTCTGCTCAACATCTGACTTTTAAACCCGAACCATGTCCAAATCACGGATGCAGCACCATTTTTTTTTTACTAGCTCCTCCTTCTCTGCCATTCCTGTGCTTGCGGCCATTTTCACACAGAGGCAGGTGTGATGACGTCATCGACGGTATGATGGCAGAGCACAAATCTCTACCGTGGTCAAATTTATATCGTTTCTACCGTCGTACCGTGTATACCGCGCAGCCCTACCATCAATGATAGCAAGCCATCCTGGCCCAGATGCAGCAAAACAGGCCCAAACCATGATACTACCACCACCATGTTTCACAGCAGGGGTGTCACTAGGCCTTTTTTACTGGGGCACGTGCCCCAGTAAAAATCAGCTGTGCCCCAGTAAGAAAATGTTGAAAGATTTTCGTAACAAATTAGTTTCTTTGGCAGATCATTTATCTACTGTAAGTTGTAGGACAGAGTGTGTTTCAAACTTCTATTGCCTCTTCTTTCTAACTAATTGTCTCATTGGTCTGGGAGTGGTCTCACTGTAAACATAGCGTGCGTGTGGCGTGCCATGAGTCCATTTAGCCTACTGGAGAGATGAGTCTACTCTTTGGATGAGTCAGAGAACAGGCTCTGGTACTGTTTAAGAAATGAGTGACAAGTTGAAATGTTCCTTGGTTAACTTTTTTCCCCTAAATTGCTTCTTTACTCTTGTGGAATGTAATACAAATGCATAATAGAAAACTTAAATCAAATACATAACAAAATTAGTTAGGTTATTCAGCTGTTTAGCTGTTCCATGAAATATTTGGCAGGTTTACTGCATATGAAAGACAATAGAGTATGTTTAAATAAACATCTTAATGCATTCTTGAACGGACTCTCCCTTTTTAACTTTACCAGTAGATGTATATCAGGAACGTTAAGGTGCATTGTGCGGGTGGGGGCATTTTGTGTGTGTCGGGGGGGGGGCAGTGCCCCAGTAAAGCTTAATTCCTAGTGACGCCCCTGTTTCACAGATGGGATAAAGTTCTTATGCTGGAATGCAGTGTTTTCCTTTCTCCAAACATAACGCTTCTCATTTAAACCAAAAAGTTCCATTTTGGTCTCATCCGTCCACAAAACATTTTTCCAATAGCCTTCTGGCTTGTCCACATGATCTTTAGCAAACTGCAGACGAGCAGCAGTGTTCTTTTTGGAGAGCAGTGGATTTCTCCTTGCAACCCAGCCATGCACACCATTATTGTTCTGTGTTCTCCTGATGGTGGACTCATGAACATTAACATTAGCCAATGTGAGAGAGGCCTTCAGTTGCTTAGAAGTTATCCTGGGGTCCTTTGTGACCTCACCAACTATTACATGCCTTGCTCTTGGAGTGATCTTTGTTGGCGACCACTCCTGGCGAGGGTAACAATGGTCTTGAATTTCCTCCATTTGTACACAATCTGTCTGACTGTGGATTGGTGGAGTCCAAACTCTTTAGAGATGGTTTTGTAACCTTTTCCAGCCTGATGAGCATCAACAACGCTTATTCTGAGGTCCTCAGAAATCTCCTTTGTTCGTGCCATGATGCACTTCCACAAACATGTGTTGTGAAGATCAGACTTTGATAGATCCCTGTTCTTTAAATAAAACAGGGTGCCCACTCACACCTGATTGTCATCCCATTGATTGAAAACACCTGACTCTCATTTCACCTTCAAATTAACTGCTAATCCCAGAGGTTCACATACTTTTGCCACTCACAGATATGTAATATTGGATCATTTTCCTCAATAAATAAATGACCAAGTATAATATTTTTGTCTCATTTGTTTAACTGGGTTCTCTTTATCTACTTTTAGGACTTGTGTGAAAATCTGATGATGTTTTAGGTCATATTTATGCAGAAATGTAGAAAATTCTAAAGGGTTCACAAACTTTCAAGCACCACTGTATATACAGTACATGCATGAGGAAGTAAGAGAGCCAGAGAGACTAAAGGACTAAAGGGCTGCTCCATCACCATCCGATAAACCATGTGAAAATACACTCATGTCAATGAAAGAAGTTTAAAAGGAAAAGTCAATAATTAATTTATGAAACAAATATTGGACATGACTGTTAATAAACAATTATTCGCAATAGGTGAAGTGAATATCAGTAATAACTGATACAAAGTCGAGGCTATTATTCACCAATATTCACTGAGCTTGAGGTGGATAATTGTTTTAGTATAAATACACAGGTCATTATTTAAATTTTTTTTTAAATCATATTTAAAAAATCATTTATTTCAAACTTCAAAAGCAACATGCAAATGTAATAAAGGCGCAGCACAAACTTGTGTCACTTATCTATGCGACTCACATAAAATACTTTGTTTTGAAATAGATAAAATAAATCACAATTCTGCTTTACCTTTGAATAGCTTTAGACCAAACTTTATAGCATCTTTAGTGCTTTTAGGAACAGCATTTTCTTTCATGATTTGTAATTCTTCCTCACTTATGGTGATGAAGCAATTGGCCGCCATTTTGCCAACTCATTCGAGGCAATTATCGAGAAATAGTCCAAATTTCTTAACCAATCAGCATGCACGATTTTCTATAAATCACCTCCGTATTTATAATAATTAAACATATAAATTGTGCAGACTGGATTTTTTTTTCCTGTTTGAGCTACCATAATACCAGAGATTTTGTGTAATCAATCACACAAAAATGTTCCCATTATTAAGGTTGGTGAACTATCAATACTTTTGTCTAACCATAAAATATAATAATGTAGATTTTTAATTTAATCAGGATTTGAACTTAATCAAGATACAAAGAATAAAAACAAAAAAATGGGCTATTGGATCATACATTGAATGATTTAGTGTTAAATATTCAGTATCATTATAACCTTCATCTCAGTGATGCTAGTCTGTAGCATTAATCAGCCCCCTGCTGCTCAAATTTCCTGTTGGTAAAAAAACATCTTCCGGTCCTCGATACTGAGCAAGTACACACACACTTTTGACAAAATGTAAGCGGTATAAGAGGTGTGATGTACTGTATTTTAACTACATTATCACCTCACAACAGGGGTACCATATTAAAGCAAGCTTTAACATGCCTGATTTATCACAATTAAGCACGATTACCCTTCTCTTCTCAACAGGAGACCACTCAGCTCTCCATGGATAAGGTGCACCTGATTGGTTTCAGTTTAGGAGCACATGCAGCTGGATTTGTAGGAAGCCATTTTAAAAAAGCCAGAAAGCTGGGCCGCATAACAGGTAGCCTTCTTTCTTCTTAAGGTACATACAATTCAGATCAGGAAAGATCTAAACACAAGGGACCTTTAGTTAAAACAAGCAAAAAGCAATGTGTGCTAATGAAAGTTCAGTGAGGTATCAATGAAGAAATATTATTTTCACATGGAAACAATACCAAATCCAGACAAGACTGTAAACCACATGATGGATGGAGTGCTGTGCACAAGAAGTTGCAAGTAAACCATGTTCTATCACCACCCTGATGGCACAGATTTGCTTCAAAATGAAAACTCCTGAACAATAGTCAACAATTTGTTTATTTATGAATAAAATTACTTTGGTCTTGTTAAATGGCCTTGAAGTTCTGATCAAAGAATTCCAGTTCCAGATGTTCCTCTTTAAACATTTCCCAACAGTATGGCGGAAAACAGTAGTTTTTACCTTTCCCACACAGCTCTCATGGATGAAGACACTGAATAAAAAGCCCAAATATAGGCAGGAAAAAAGCGAACTCAAAACACATTACTTTCAGCTCATTTACAATTAAGGAGACACCAGAATCATCTCTTTGGGAACATACAGTATGTGATAACGCATGCTTTAAAGCCAGAGAATGGAAACCACAAATGACTTTTCTTTTAAAGAATAGCCTGAGGTGTATGAGTATGCTGACTAATGAAAGGTTTCACTTTAATTTGATTTACATGTAAGAGAGAAGATAAAATAGATTTTTTTTTATTGCTCGTGTAATTTCTTGACTGCTTGGAGAACGAAAGAAGGACATTGCATTCTCTCCAGCTATTTATTATATGAAAAGGAAAGAAACAAATATCATATCACTCTCTGTATGAGTTCAGGGGAAAAATACACATGTAGTCTGTTCTAAAATCAGATGATGTTGTTTATAAAGGTAAGTTCAAATTCCAAAACAGACATACCTGTGACCTGATAAGAGACTGTAATATATAACTGACTCCTTCTGGGCAGGTCTGGATCCTGCAGGTCCCAACTTTGAGGGAGTTCCTGCTTCTGACAGGCTGTCTCCTGATGATGCCAAGTTTGTAGACGTCATTCACACCTTTGCTAAGTCCAGCATTGGGTTGGCAGTGGGAATCCATCAGCCTGTTGGACATGTTGACTTCTACCCAAACGGAGGCTACTTCCAGCCCGGCTGTCACATGTCAGACATATATAACAACATTTACCAATACGGACTGGAAGGTATAGCAGATTACTGTGAAGTGCATCATTCACACAGTCATAGAAAACATCTTGACAGAGTGTAACTGGTGTGATGTACCTACTGTATTTTAACTCTCTTATCACCTCATAACAGGGGTTCCAAAGACTATAAAATGCGCTCACCAGCGAGCTGTCCACCTTTTCATCGAATCCTTGTTGAACACGGACCAACAGATGACAGCTTACCGCTGTCGAAATGACCATGCATTTAACCAAGGTCTGTGTCTGGACTGCAAAAAGGATCGCTGTAATACTCTGGGCTATGATGTTAGACAGGTGTACACTAGAGGCAATAGCAAAGGTTTCTATCTGAAGACTGGTCCTCAAACACCATTTAAAGGTCAGTGTGTTAACTCAATATTATTTTACCCCAGGATTTGTCTCAAGGGCGGCACGGTGGTGTAATGGTTAGTGCTGTCGCCTCACAGCAAGGAGGTCGGGGTTCGAGCCCCATGGCTGGCGAGGGCCTTTCTGTGTGGAGTTTGCATGTTCTCCCCGTGTCCGCGTGGGTTTCCTCCGGGTGCTCCGGTTTCCCCCACAGTCCACAGACATGCAGGTTAGGTTAACTGGTGACTCTAAATTGAGCGTAGGTGTGAATGTGAGTGTGAATGGTTGTCTGTGTCTATGTGTCAGCCCTGTGATGACCTGGCGACTTGTCCAGGGTGTACCCTGCCTTTCGCCCGTAGTCAGCTGGGATAGGCTCCAGCTTGCCTGCGACCCTGTAGAACAGGATAAAGCGGCTAGAGATGATGAGATGAGATTTGTCTCAAGGTTGTGATTTTCTGCTGTTAAGGATTTTTAAGTTTTGGGTAAGGTTTGTGAATGTATTTGAATACTGTAATGGAATGCACACAAATCCTCCAGAACTTTCAAGCTAATCTCTACACTCATCTCATCTCATTATCTGTAGCCGCTTTATCCTGTTCTACAGGGTCGCAGGCAAGCTGGAGCCTATCCCAGCTGACTACGGGCGAAAGGCGGGGTACACCCTGGACAAATCACCAGGTCATCACAGGGCTGGCACATAGACACAGACAACCATTCACACTCACATTCACACCTACGGTCAATTTAGAGTCACCAGTTAACTGTGGGGGAAACCGGAGCACCCGGAGGAAACCCACGCGGACACGGGGAGAACATGCAAACTCCGCACAGAAAGGCCCTCGCCGGCCACGAGGCTCGAACCCGGACCTTCTTGCTGTGAGGTGACAGCGCTAACCACTACACCACCGTGCCGCCTAAATCTCTACACTATCAGAGAAAAAATAATAATTTATATATATATATATATATATATATATATATATATATATATATATATATATATATATATTTTTTTTTTTTTCCATTCCTTCTCAGAGGGGTATTACTCTCAAGTGCATGTAGCACACTTTTTAATGATCTTTTAGAGTAATAGTTTAAAAAGGTACACTCTCAGAAGATAAAGTACATTATTGTACCTCTAGGGGTACAATGGCTTGGCATTGGGGCAGTACCCTCTAAGGCAGGGGTTCTCAACCTTTCCTGCTTCGAGGCCCACCTATTCATACTTGTAACGAGTCAGAGCCCATTAAATAAGATCCCCAATTATTTTGGCTCATCTATTCTATTACAATCTAATAATCTATTGTAACGTGTTTAACATAATGCAACATCACTCCCTGTTACAGATGGGAGCCCAGGAATTAAATAAATGCAATAAAAACAAACTGTTTTTAATTGTAGGTTTTGTATTTAAAATTGTACAGATGTCCCAGAATCCAAACCATGCATGCAGGGCATTCTCGGTCAAAAGGAATTAATGATCCAAAAGTGGAGTCTGGTACATTAACACAAGAACTTATTGCCATGTTTGTGTACAGAAAACAAGCAAGTTATTAAAACCAAGAAGTACACTCAAAAGAAGTGGCTATAGAAACCACTCAATGGGATAGATTTTTACACGCTAACGAAGGATTTTTCATACAAGTTGGAAAATGATCCATCCATTGAGTTCCCCGACATCTCAAACTACCTGGTGCTGCAGACATCGTTCTACACGGACAAGCAGATGAAAACCTGGAAGAGCATGGAGGAGTACAACTTTTTATATGCGGCTGCGTTAAAGATCTGGGGATCAGGACACTACAAGATAGACGACGGTAGATGGATCTAAGTGCAGGAAGTGTGTTTATTAGCAGGCGTGATATTTACAAAAGCAAACCAGAAAGCAGAATATTTAAAGTGTTATAAACGTGGCTAGAAACAAACGTGACAGTGATAATAATGCTTCGCAAAGCCTCTGTGAAAACAGTGTCCACACCTATGCGTGCTGATTGCGCTCAAATCAGTATCAAGCATTTCCCATGCGCACGCACAATGCGCTTTGTGAGTGCACATGGCCGCTCGAGCGCGCAAAGGCGTGACAGTCAAGCGTTCACCTGCTGTGTGACCACAACTTTTAGCTCACGTGCATATCGCCACCAAAACACCTCATTTTCATCGATAACCCATCGCAAAGCATTGTGAGCTGTAGCATGACCGTAGCTCAATGAGGCGGATGTGATGTCGGATGCAACCCAGCAATTGTACCCTACTATGAGTAAAAAATAATAATAATAAATGTACTTCAAATAAAAATAAATTAAAATGAATTAAAAAAAATTTTTTAAACCACGGCCCACTACATGGCGCCTCTAGATGGGCTGTGGCCCAGTGGTTGAGAAACCCTGCTCTAAGGTACTTATTTGTACTCTTTATATACTGCTTGGGAACATAAATATGTACCTTTTTGGCCCTGAAAAGGTACACATAGTTACCTTGAGGTCCAATAATGAGCCCTAGGGGGTACATTAGTGTAGACTGTACCATGGGGGACAGAAAAGGACTCCTACTGTATCCCTATTTCTGACAGTGTACAAAAGTGGTCCTCAAGGTTCAATTATTCAAAAGGTACACAACATTGTGTAAAACATACACTAAAGGTATACAAAATATATACTCTTGATGGCACCACTCCAGTGACAAAAGGTTTTGTGCTTTTCTTAGAGTATACTGTATCTGTGGTGCACATATAATTACCATTAAAATTTTGAACACATTTCGCTGCACTTCAAAAAGGACACACACACTTTTTACTCAAGTCTCATTTTTGTGGAAGTCCAAAGGCTGTAGTTCAACCATCTCAAACATTTATGTGAAACACGTTTTTTTACTTTAAAAATATTTCAGCCTAAGGTATCAGTAAATTAAAATTCTGTCCTTTTTTTTTTTTTTAACCAGAATTTTTGTTATTTTAATGGACGTGTTTGAACATTGGGTAAAACTGGTTAAAAACTGTTAGAGTATTCCATTAAGGTTGGTTGGTTTGTTGATGTTGGAAGTTTTTTCCACATTTTTTTGCATTTATGACACCTTTCTGTTTTTCCCACACAGTCTATCACTACCAGATTAAGGTCCTGGTGATGAATCTGATCGAGCAGGTCAAAGCTTCTGTCTCCATTGCTCTTATTGGAAGTGAAGGAGAGAGCCAGTATATCCCTATTACTCTGTATGTACATTTCAAGTTGCCCTCTACAGTATGTAACAAAGTGGTGTAATAAATTTATATGCTTTACCTTTTAACTAGCTCAATTTCCACCATCTAGTTACATAAAGCAGACGCAAAGAAAACAGAGACGTAATTTTCACCAAATCAGGAATTTAGTGAATTGGTCAATAACAAATAATAATAATCTCATCTCATTATCTCTAGCCGCTTTATCCTGTTCTACAGGGTCACAGGCAAGCTGGAGCCTATCCCAGCTGACTACGGGCGATAGGCGGGGTACACCCTGGACAAGTCGCCAGGTCATCACAGGGCTGACACATAGACACAGACAACCATTCACACTCACATTCACACCTACGCTCAATTTAGAGTCACCAGTTAACCTAACCTGCATGTCTTTGGACTGTGGGGGAAACCGGAGCACCCGGAGGAAACCCACGCGGACACGGGGAGAACATGAAAACCCCGCACAGAAAGGCCCTCACCAGCCACGGGGCTCAAACCCGGACCTTCTTGCTGTGAGGTGACAGCGCTAACCACTACACCACCGTGCCGCTAATAATAATAATAATGAAATTGACTGGAAGCAGCTGTAGAAGTAATAAACAGTTAAGAACAACACTTATTTTAAAAAAAATTGACAAAGTATCATCACAAAAGACAACACTGATTTCCAGCAGATGGTGTTCCCTGAGCTCACCACTAGGGGTAGTTGACAGTTCAAAGTGTTTATTGTCATATGCACAGTAAGGACATGTCCACTTGCACAATGAAATTCTTAGTTTGCTGTCCACCATGAATGCCAATTACAAATAAATAAATAGGTGGAAGTAGTAATACAAAGTAAAGGCAATATAGTGCAAAAATCAAAGCAAAGCAAAAGAAACAAAAACACCCAGTATAGTACAAAATAAAGGTAAATGTAGTGCAAAATAGGTAGAGTAATACAAAAATAAAGCAATGATCAGACGTAGCAGCAGAAGGGCAGTAATGTGCGAATGTGCAAACAATGTAATCAGATGTAAACAATCAAGGAACAGCAGAAAAAGGGGCAGTAATGTGCAAACAAATGTAAAGAGATGTAAACAGTCAAGGACAGTTTACAGGGAGGTAGTCCATGGTTATAGACTCCTGTCAGTTGTTCAGGAGTCTGATGGCGGTGGGAAAGAAAGAGTTCTTTCTTCTGACAATCTTACATTTCAGACTTCTGTACCTCCGGCCTGAGGGTAGGAGTGTGAATAGTTCGTGCTGGGGGTGGGTGGGGTCTTTGAGGATGGAGGCAGCTCTCTTGTGGACTCTGTGGTGGTAGATGCTCTGCAGAGAGGGCAGTGGAGTTTTGGTGATCCTCTCAGCAGTCTTCACCACCCTCTGCAGGCGTTTGCGGTCCATTGCTGTAGTGCTGCCGTACCACACAGTGATGCAGTTGGTCAGGATGCTCTCAATCACGCAGCTGTAGAAGTTGCTGAGGATCTTGGGTGACATACCAAACTTCCTCAGCCTCCTCAGAAAGTACAGACACTGTTGAGCCTTCCTAACCAGCTGTGTGGTGTTATGTGTCCATGTGAGGTCCTCATTGATGTGAACACCCAGGTATTTGAAGCTGCTCACCCTCTCCACATCAAGCTCCTGGATGAACAGTGGCCGATGAGGTCTCCTCTCCTTCCTCATGTCCACTGTCATCTCCTTCATCTTGTCTGTGTTGAGGGTGAGGTTGTTGTCCTCACACCATGACACCAGACTGGCCACCTCCCTCCTGTAGGCCGTTTCGTCACCGCCAGTGATGCGTCCTATCACCGTGGTGTCGTCCGTGAACTTCAGGATGATGTTGCCCTTGTGGGAGGCGACACAGCCATGGGTGAACAGAGTATAGAGGATGGGGCTGAGGACGCATCCCTGTGGGGTGCCAATGTTTGTGATGATGCTGGATGAAGTCCTATTACCAATCCTGACAGTCTGGGGCCTGCCAGTCAGGAAGTCGAGGAGCCAGTCATAGAGGGTGGGGTGCAAACCAAGTGTGGATTGTTTATAGATGAGTTTGTGGGGGATGACAGTGTTGAAGGCAGAGCTGTAGTCAACAAAGAGCATCCTGATGTAAGAGGATTACTCATACTGTGCTCAACACTGCAACTGTGAGAAGATAGTGACTAAAGTGCGCCGGCCGTCGCACATCAACACACACACACACACACACACACACACAGAGTGAAAAAGATTTCTAGCAGCTAATCTCCATCCTCCACCAAACAGCACGCTGCAGCAGGTATTCAGGCTCTAGTCACTGAAAACAGGGAACACAAGAGATGGGGCAGTGAAGCTTTCTGATCCAGTGAAGGTTCAAATTCTTCGTGTGCAACCACATGACAAAAATAGTGTGATGTATGCATCCGCCGCCATATTGGATGATATACAAATCCAGAATGCCGTCTTTTGATATTCTAATTATTCTTGTTTTTATATGAATGTTAGCGTGCTAACCTTAGCATGTTCGCATGCTAGATGTTAACTATTAGCATGCTAGCTGTTAGCTAATTAACCTCAGCATGGTAACATGCTCAGAACTTGTTAGCCTTAGCATGTGAGCATGCTAGCTGTTACCATGTTCGCCATTAACATATTAGAACGCTAGCTGTTTACATGTTAAGCCTTAGCATCTTAGCATGCTAGCTGTTTATATGTTAGCCTTAGCATGTTAGCATGCTAGCTGTTACCATGTTTGCAATTAACATATTAGAATGCTAGCTGTTTACATGTTAGCCTTAGTATGCTAGCTGTTTACATGTTAGCATGCTAGCTGTTTACATGCTAGCCGTAGCATGTTAGTATGCTAGCTGTTACCATGTTCGACATTAACATATTAGAATGCTAGCTGTTTGCATGTTAAGCCTTAGCATGCTAGCTGTTACCATGTTTGCCATTAACATATTAGAATGCTAGCTGTTTATATGTTAGCCTTAGCATGTTAGCATGCTAGCTGTTACCATGTTTGCAATTAACATATTAGAATGCTAGCTGTTTACATGTTAGCCTTAGTATGCTAGCTGTTTACATGTTAGCATGCTAGCTGTTTACATGCTAGCCTTAGCATGTTAGTATGCTAGCTGTTACCATGTTCGCCATTAACATATTAGAATGCTAGCTTTTTACATGTTAAGCCTTAGCATGTTAGCATGCTAGCTGTTACCATGTTTGCCATTAACATATTAGAATGCTAGCTGTTTACATGTTAGCCTTAGCATGTTAGCATGATAACTGTTCTGCTGCAGCCCAGCAAGCATACTTTGCATTCTCTCTGTGGAAATGCAGTCTAGTTTTTATATTATTAACCCAACAAACCTTTACATTTCAAAAAATTAAAAAGTCTTTGGTAAAATAGAGTACAGACAGTCCAAAAGCATGCAATAAAAACATCACAAAACAAGTAGTACTATTTTATGCTAATTCTAGTTCCTTTCCATAGACAAAGTAAAATCTCTCTAATCAAAAGGAACACTTGATGGAGATAAATTACACAAGGCACAGCACACTTTGGCAAAGTTAAATCAGCTTCCAATATTTTTTTCTTAAAATCCACAAGTCATATCTCTGTTGCACGGCTCCATTTGAGATATTTGTAACCCACTGAGTTCCATCTTTCAGTGTGCGTCTCTACTGGGAGGGTTTCTGGCACAATTTCATTTGACTCCGGTACGTCTGTAAACAAAAAGTGCATTCGTAAAACGAAGTTACTGGAACGGCATCACTAATCTCTCACCTGGTAAAGCTGACCCACATTGTGTCCAAACTCGCTAAGGTTTGCGCTGCTTCTAATCTGGCTTTCCTGGCAGATCTTTCATTTATCCTGTTGCTTCTCGATACTGTGAGATGAGTTTTCATCTTGAGCTTATTGTGTCACAATTTGAGTCTTGGTGCCCAATCTGGATTTGTTTTATCGCGTAGGTTTGCTGGTGTTCCTGCAAGGCGAGAAGCAGAGCATTTGCGCTAAAGCTCAAAAGTTCAATTTAATCAGCAGAAAACACAGCTTTAATTAGCAATGAACTCTTACCAGATATAAAGTGGTCACCACACACAGGGGTGTAATTAGCTTTTTCCTCAGTTAAGTCCTTACGATTTATGTTTTTCAACTACAGCACATGACGTTCTCTGGACAGTTCTTCATCAGTTTTGTCGCCGTTTTTAATTATTTTGGGAATTCTGAAGAACTGTTTCTTTTTGTCTCACACAGCATTATTACCACAATTATATTCCACACACAAAGTAGGCATCATCTTTCTCCAAAGGCAATGAAATCAAAAGAAAATCACGAAGCGCCGCTATCTTGCCGTGTCCGAAATTGCTCACTCGTTCCCTACTCCCTATATAGG
This sequence comes from Neoarius graeffei, assembly GCF_027579695.1. Lineage (NCBI taxonomy): Eukaryota > Metazoa > Chordata > Actinopteri > Siluriformes > Ariidae > Neoarius > Neoarius graeffei. Next base: position 62,065,048 of record NC_083570.1, read on the forward strand.
GAATTACTATATAGAGGACTATATAGTGAGCTCATTGGTCAAATGAAAAAAAAAAAAACACTTTTGGACACTACTCCGTCACGCTGGTATTTACGTCATTACTGTCGCACAATTAAAACGTCCACATCAGTCGGCTGGTGGGTTTTCAAAATAATAAATACATGCATGTATTTTTGTGATATATTATACTGAGCGTCTTTCCCACATTTATAAATACAAAGTGCCTGCGTCTTTTACTAATCTTTTAATCGCCTCCACACAAGACATCCACTTACACAACCGCAGTGATGGGAAACTGTTTAACCTGGCCCAACTGAGAGCCAAGACCAAAGTTCGCACAGTCCTGATCAGAGACCTGTTGTTTGCCGACGACGCAGCATTGACCACACACGTCGAGCACAAGCTACAACAGATGATCAAGCAGTTTGCACATGCTTGTAGGGAGTTTGCGCTGACCATCAGCACTAAGAAAACTGTTGTCATGGGTCAAGACGTTCCCAAGCCACCCCGTCATCACCATTGGCACGGAAGTGCTTGAAGTGACATCACTTCACATATCTTGGTTCAACTGTCACTAATAATCTGTCTCTAGATAAGGAAATCGACAGACGGATAGCCAGGGCTGCAGGCGTGATGACTCAACTTGGTAAGAGAGTGTAGAACAATAACCACTTGACACTAAACACAAAACTTAGTGTATCGATTGTGCATTCTCAGCACGCTGCTGTACGGCAGTGAGTCTTGGACCACATATGCCAGACAAGAAAACCACCTTGAAAGTGTTTACCTACGCTGCTTGAGGCACATCCTTGGTATTTCATTGAGGGACAGGGACAACATCACTGTTTTGGAGCGTTCCGGCTCCCTGAGTATGCATCTCCTCCTTTGCCAGCGACGTCTACGCATGTATTCAGAATGAAGGATGGGCGCATCCCGAAGGACATCTTGTAAGGTGAACTAGCTATAGGAAATCACCCAGTAGGATGCCCAGCACTGCACTTCAGGGATGTTTGCAAACGTGACCTGAAGTGCACCGACATAGACCCGGCCAGTTGGGAACAGCTCACGGTAAACCACAGTGGATGGCATTATGCAGTCAAGGCCGGTCTAGCAACGGGCCAGGCAAAACGCAACAAGCAGCTTGAGGTAAAGAGACAGAAACAAAAAGAGAGACAAACCCAGAACCTTTCTACTTTCATATGTCCCAACTGTGGCTGGAACTGTCATGCAAGGATAGGACTGACAAGTCACACAAGACGTTGCCCACGGCCATGACACCAGAGTGCTACCATCATCTCTCAAGATGGAAGGATGCCTATGCTATGCTATGCTATGCATCTTTCAGTTTTTTTTTTATCAAGGCTGAATACTTTCCTCTTTGTCGCTGCCTTTTATTAAATCAAATTTGAGATTTTTAATTTGATTTCTTTCAGTGCGACCACAAGGCATGATGGGATATATTGCTTTGGACAGTGACCATCGGTTGTACACTATTTTTCGTGATACATTGTGGGATACGGTGTAAATAATCCTCACTAAGGCTTCGGACAGCACCACAAAATGGCGTCCTCACTATAGTGAGTTTGGAGCGATTTCGGACACAAGGTTGGTTGTTGTTATCATCCAACACAGTGGACTTCCGGTTTGGAAAATAAGCGTGACATCGCATGCACACGAAGAATGGTAATTTATGGTATAATCTTGCAGTTAGACCAACACCTACTGCACTGTGGTATCTCGCTGATCACTGAATAATATGATGTGTAAATCCCACCACCATTTCTAGCCTGTGAGTTCATCCATCCATCCATTACCTGCAACCGCTTATCCTGTTCTACAGGGTCGCAGGCAAGCTGGAGCCTATCCCAGCTGACTATAATAATAATAATAATAATAAGTTAAATTTATATAGCGCCTTTCAAGAAACCCAAGGACGCTTTACAATTATAGACAAGGGAAAAAAATAATAAAAAATAATAAATAAATAAAAAATTAAAAAAAAAGTAAAGTCCACCAAGTAAGGGTCAGGATGTAATTCCAGTGGTGTAGCAGCCACAGTCCCACCAAAAGGTGCACGAAAACGAGTCCCACATCTCCAGCACCGCCGCCGTGATGCCGTCAGCAACATCGCTCGAACACCACGCCATGGATCCACAAAGCGAGCACAGAAGCACCGCCATGCAGAGCGCTGGTTTGTCCCAAACCGCCTGCACAGCCGCCGCAACACCACCAAGCAACATCACACCAAGCATTAAAGCACAGAGTGCTGGACAACCACGATGTAAAATGAGCAACGAGCTCACTGCAGTCCATAGCTGGTAGCACAGGCATCACCCACGGCGAACCAAGGCCTGGAGGGAACCGACGCCCAAAACTAGGTCTGGAGCTACACCACAAATGGCGGACAAAACACTCAAACAAACATCAAACTACAGAAACACACAAAAAAAAATAAATAAATAAAATGAAAATAGAAAAATAGACTATGGGCGAGAGGCGGGGTACACCCTGGACAAGTTGCCAGGTCATCGCAGGGCTGACACAGAGACAAACAACCATTCACACTCACGGTTAATTTAGAGTCACCAGTTAACCTAACCTGCATGTCTTTGGACTGTGGGGGAAACCGGAGCACCCGGAGGAAACCCACGCGGACACGGAGAACATGCAAACTCCGCACAGAAAGGCCCTCGCCGGCCACTGGGCTCGAACCCAGAACCTTCTTGCTGTGAGGCGACAGTGCTAACCACTACACCATTGTGCTGCCCCCTGAGAGTTCATTGATCTACATATTTCCTGGGTTGTAACCTAGGTCCTATCCAAATTGTCATGACCAGGGATTAACCCGTGTTGACTGACTTGGTTTGAATTGACAAAAGAAGGGTTGAACATTGGTCACATAATGATGGCTGCAGGGAAAAAGCTGTCTCTGAATCTGGTTGTGCAGGTTCTGGCAGACCTGTAACGCCTTCCTGAGGGGAGTAACTGAAAGTGTTCATGGCCTGGGTGAGAGGAGTCCTTGGTTATGTTTTTTGCTCTGCTGAGGTAACGGGATGAGGCGATGTGGTCAAGTGTGGGCAGGGAGCAGCCAGTGATCTTTTCTGAAGTGATCTGACCCTTTGCAGTGATTTTTTCTGTGCCACAGTGCAGCTTGCATACCACACTGTGACGCAGTACGTCAGTATGCTCTCTATAGCAGAGCGATAAAAGGCCACCAGCAGCGTCTCCCTTAAGTTGTTTCTCTTTAGCAGTCTCAGGAAGTAGAGACGCTGCTGTGCCCTTTTGATGATGGTAGTGGTGTTTGCTGTCCAGGAGAGGTCGTTGGCGATATGGACTCCCAGGAATTTGAAGGTGTGGACCCTCTCGACACTGGCACCTTCTATGAGGAGTGGCGGTGGGTCCATATGCCGCTTCCTCCTGAAGTCCAGGATCAGCTCTTTGGTCTTTGATATGTTGAGCTCGAAGTTGTTGTTATGGCACCATGTGGTCAGCCTCTCGATCTCAGCCCTATAGTGCATCTCATCATCTCCCTCTACTATGTGACCGACGACTGTGGTGTCATCTGAAAATTTGATGATGGTGTTGGAGGGATGAGCTGAAGAACAGTCACTGGTGTACAGGGAGTATAGCAAAGGGCTGAGAACACACCCTTGCAGTGCACCTGTACTGAGTGTGATAGTGGAGGAGAGGTGGGGGCCCAGTCAGACAACTTGTGAGCGGTTGGTGAGAAGTCACTTATCCAAGTACAGATGGGGGTGGAGAGGCCCAGGTGGAGCAGCTTGTTGATGAGAATGTCCGGGATGATAGTGTTGAATGCTGAGCTGTAGTCCACAAAGAGCACTCTCACATAGGTGTTACTGTGTTCCAGATGGTTTAGCGCCACATGCATCGTTATGGCAATAGCATCCTCCGTGGACCTGTTTGACCGATATGCAAACTGATGGGGATCGAAAGAGGCTGGGAGGCTAGATTTTATGTATCGTAGCACTAGTTTCTCCAAGAACCATTTCTCTGGTCATCTAAACTGACCAGAGCAATGAGATTGGATAACAGATCACTGCTGCTGATAAATATTGTAGCACGTGTCAGTTCTGGCTTGTGTATGACACAGTGTCTGCACATCTATGTGTATATGCTGCCTAATGAATGCACAAACATCTTTGACTCTTCACAAAGATATTGCATCTGTTTAACGTAGTATATTCATTTAAAGCAGCATTGACTATGCATATTCATAGAACTATATCTGTATTCACAATATGCATGACAAACTATTTACTCTCAACCACACTGGTCTGATGAATCTCAATTTGTGCTGCAGCATGCAGATGTTCAGGTGATAACTTGCCATCAACAGCATAAATCCTTGGAAAGTCGCTGTGTGTCAACAGTTCAAGCTCGTGGTGGTGGTGTAATGGTGTGGTGTGCTTTCTTGGCACACTTTGGGTCTCTTACAACCAATCAAGTATCATCTGACTGCCACACTTGTCTATTATTGTTGCCAACATGCATCTCTTCATGGCCACGATTTACCCAGCTTATAAAATATATTAGATTAAATTAGATTAGATTAGATAAAACTTTATTGATCCCTTTGGGCGGGTTCCTCAGGGAAATTGAGATTCCAGCAGCATCGTTACAGATAAACAGAGAAAAGAAATAGAGAAAACTTCTAGATAAATTAAAATAAATTAAGTATTCACATATACAAATATATAAAAAGAATAAGATACGGGGAAGAGAGGAAGGGGGGAAGAAAAAAAGGTGGGGAGAAGGGGGGGCGGCGGTAGGAGAGATATTGCACTTTATATTGCACATTGTCTGGTATTGCTTATTATTAGGCTGGGCTACTGCTCCTTCCCATCCTCTGTCCTCCTGTTACCCCTCCTTACCCCTAGAGAGGAGTTGTACAGTCTGATGGCATGAGGGACAAAGGAGTTTTTGAGTCTGTTCGTCCTGCACTTGGGAAGGAGCATTCTGTCACTGAACAGGCTCCTCTGGTTGCTGATGACGGTGTGCAGAGGGTGACTGGCATTGTCCATGATGTTCAATAGTTTGTCCATAGACCTCTTCTCTGCCACCGTCACCAGAGAGTCCAGCTTCATGCCGACCACAGAGCCGGCCCGCCTGATCAGTTTGTCCAGCCTGGATGTGTCCTTCTTGGATGTGCTGCCCCCCCAGCACACCACGGTGTAAAACAGGACACTGGTGACCACAGACTGATAGAACATCCACAGGAGTTTCCTGCAGATGTTAAAGGACCGCAGCCTCCTAAGGAAGTATAGCCTGCTCTGTCCCTTCCTGTATAAGTGTTTGGTGTTGCAAGTCCAGTCCAGCTTGCTGTCCAGCCACAGCCCGAGGTACTTGTAGGAATCCACAGCCTCCACCTTGACTCCCTCGATCAGAACTGGTCATGGCCTTAGTCTGGACCTCCTAAAGTCAATGACCAGCTCCTTGGTCTTCGAGGTGTTGAGCTGCAGATGGTTCCTGTTGCACCACATAAAGTCCCTCACCAGGCTCCTATACGCCTCCTCTCTGTCGTCACTGATACACCCAACGATGGCTGTGTCATCGGCAAACTTCTGAATGTGACACAACTCAGAGTTGTAGCAGAAGTCCGCAGTGTACAGGGTGAAGAGAAGAGGGGCCAGCACCGTGCCCTGGGGTGCTCCGGTGTAATCACAGTGTCAGACGTGATGTCCTTCGGCCTGACGTACTGTGGCCTGTCAGTGAGGTAGCTGGAGATCCAGATGACCAGGCAGGGGTCCACTCGCATCCTGTTCAGTTTGTCCTGAAGCAATAGGGGCTGGATGGTGTTGAAGGCACTCGAGAAGTCCAAGAAGAGGATCCTCACTGTGCCATTTCCCTTATCCAGATGCGAGTGGGCTCGGTGTAGCAGGTAGAGGATGGCATCTTCCACACCGACACCTGCCCGGTACGCAAACTGCAGAGAGTCCTGGGCATGTTGCACCTGGGGTCTGAGGAAGCTGAGGAAGAGCCACTCCAATGTCTTCATCAGATGTGAAGTGAGTGCCACCGGTCGGAAGTCGTTCAGCTCGCTGGGCCAATTCTTTTTGGGAACTGGAACGATACATGATGTCTTCCAGAGGGTGGGCACTCTTCCCAGCTGCAGGCTGAGGTTGAAGATGAGTTGGAGTGGTTCACCCAGTTCAGCAGCACAGGTCTTCAGTAGTCGGGGACACACCTTGTCCGGGCCTGCTGCTTTTCTGGGGTGAAGCTTCCTCAGTTGGCCTCTGACCTGGTCTGCAGTAATGCATGGAGGAGTCTGTGTTGAGGTGGGGGAGGAGGGGTCTGCTGTGATGACTGGGGGGAGGTGTGTTGAGGGAAGAAGGAGAGATGGCTGCAGTGAGGGAGAGGGTGGGGGGGACATGGGCTGGTTGAACCGATTGAAAAAGTCGTTCAATTCATTCGCCCTCTCCACTGTCCCCTCAACGACTCTTTGTATTGTGGCCAGTGATGGTTTTCACACCTTCCCAGACCTCCCTCATGTTGTTCTCCTTCAGCTCCATCTTCCTCCTGTAGCTGTCCTGAGCTTCCCTCATGCAGCGTTTTACCTTCTGCTGTGCTGCTTTCATCGCCTGAAGGCGGCCTTCTTCCTGTTGAGGACAGCTTTGACTTCCTGTGTTACCCATGGCTTGTTATTAGGGTAACACCGTACAGTCTTAGCGGGGGAGACCATGTCTGCACAGAAGTTAAGGTAATCCGTCAGACAGTGTGTCAGCCCCTCTATGTCCTCACAGTGTGGGCTAAACAGCACATCCCAGTCTGTGAGGTCATAACAGTCTCTGAGGGCATCTTCCATTTCAGGGGACCACCTCCTGATGGAGCTAGTTGTTGCAGGCTGCCTTTGAACCGGGGGGTGTACTTCGGCTGTAGAAGAACCAGGTTGTGGTCAGACTTCCCTAGTGGGGGGAGAGGTGTGACTCTGTATGCATCCCTCACATTAGCGTACAGCAAGTCAATTGTCCTGTTGTTCCTTGTTGGACAATCCACAGCCTGGTAAAAAGCAGCCAAAGTAGAGTCCAAAGTAGCGTGATTAAAGTTCCCAGAAATGACGATAAATGCCTCAGGGTGCTGTGTCTGCAGCCTTGCTGTGACAGAGTGAATCCTCTCACATGCAGCAGCTGCGTCTGCCCTCGGAGGGATGTAAACACAGATGGTGATCACGTGACTGAACTCCCTTGGCAGATAATATGGCCGCAGGCTAATGGCTAGCAGCTCCAAGTCCAGGCAACATAAAACTGTCTTTACGGAGATATGTCCCGGGTTACACCAGCGATTGTTGATATAAATGATGAGTCCCCCACCTTTGCTTTTCCCGCATGTGTTAGTGTCTCTGTCGGCTCTCACAGCAGTGAATCCCCGCAGGTCCATGTTAGCATCCGGTACAAGGTGTGTTAGCCATGTCTCTGTAAAGATAAATAATCTGCTCTCCCGGTAAATCCGCTGGTTGTTCAGAGCAGAAAGCTCATCAACTTTATTCGGCAGCGAGTTCACATTCCCCATGGTAACGGAGGGAATGGATGGTTTGTAGTGCTGCCGGTTGTCCGCTACCCTAGCCTTTAGCTTAGCTCCAGCTTTACAGCCCCTGGGTTTCCTCCTCAGCTCGGCCGGGATGGGGTGTCGTATCCCGGCTCGTCCCATTGTTTTCAGGGCCAGCAGCTCCTCTCTTGAATAAGGTGAGAAAACTGGCTCCTGGTTGTGTGTTAAAGTTAAAAATATCCATGTTATATAAGTAAAACTATGTCTTCGTAAGAAGAGCAGAAAAGTAAAAAAAAAAAAAAAAGGGGTTTAAAGAGCTAAAAACTACAGAGCTACTGGAGAGGCAGCCGTCTCATACAGCGCCCATACTAAGGAATAACATACAACCCCGATTCCAAAAAAGTTGGAACAAAAAAACGGAATGCAATAATTTACAAATCTCAAAAACTGATATTGTATTCACAATAGAACATAGACAACATGTCAAATGTCGAAAGTGAGACATTTTGAAATTTCATGCCAAATATTGGCTCATTTGAAATTTCATGACAGCAACACATCTCAAAAAAGTTGGGACAGGGGCAATAAGAGGCTGGAAAAGTTAAAGGTACAAAAAAGGAACAACTGGAGGACCAAATTGCAACTCATTAGGTCAATTGGCAATAGGTCATTAACATGACTGGGTATAAAAAGAGCATCTTGGAGTGGCAGCGGCTCTCAGAAGTAAAGATGAGAAGAGGATCACCAATTCCCCTAATTCTGCGCCGACAAATAGTGGAGCAATATCAGAAAGGAGTTCGACAGTGTAAAATTGCAAAGAGTTTGAACATATCATCTACAGTGCATAATATCATCAAAAGATTGAGAGAATCTGGAAGAATCTCTGTGCGTAAGGGTCAAGGCTGGAAAACCATACTGGGTGCCCGTGATCTTCGGGCCCTTAGACGGCACTGCATCACATACAGGCATGCTTCTGTATTGGAAATCACAAAATGGGCTCAGGAATATTTCCAGAGAACATTATCTCTGAACACAATTCACCGTGCCATCCGCCGTTGCCAGCTAAAACTCTATAGTTCAAAGAAGAAGCCATATCTAAACACGATCCAGAAGCGCAGACGTCTTCTCTGGGCCAAGCCTCATTTAAAATGGACTGTGGCAAAGTGGAAAACTGTTCTGTGGTCAGACGAATCAAAATTTGAAGTTCTTTATGGAAATCAGAGACGCCGTGTCATTTGGACTAAAGAGGAGAAGGACGACCCGAGTTGTTATCAGCGCTCAGTTCAGAAGCCTGCATCTCTGATGGTATGGGGTTGCATTAGTGCGTGTGGCATAGGCAGCTTACACATCTGGAAAGACACCATCAATGCTGAAAGGTATATCCAGGTTCTAGAGCAACATATGCTCCCATCCAGATGACGTCTCTTTCAGGGAAGACCTTGCATTTTCCAACATGACAATGCCAAACCACATACTGCATCAATTACAGCATCATGGCTGTGTAGAAGGAGGGTCCGGGTACTGAACTGGCCAGCCTGCAGTCCAGATCTTTCACCCATAGAAAACATTTGGCGCATCATAAAACGGAAGATACGACAAAAAAGACCTAAGACAGTTGAGCAACTAGAATCCTACATTAGACAAGAATGGGTTAACATTCCTATCCCTAAACTTGAGCAACTTGTCTCCTCAGTCCCCAGACGTTTACAGACTGTTGTAAAGAGAAAAGGGGATGTCTCACAGTGGGAAACATGGCCTTGTCCCAACTTTTTTGAGGTGTTGTTGTCATGAAATTTAAAATCACCTAATTTTTCTCTTTAAATGATACATTTTCTCAGTTTAAACATTTGATATGTCATCTATGTTCTATTCTGAATAAAATATGGAATTTTGAAACTTCATCATTGCATTCCGTTTTTATTTACAATTTGTACTTTGTCCCAACCTTTTTGGAATCGGGGTTGTACTTCCAGCATGATAATGCACCAAGTCACAAAGCACATCACCTCAAACAGGTGCCATGTTAAGGAGTTCAGTGTACTTTCATGGCATTTTGAGTCACCAGATCTGTATCCAACAGAACACCTCTAGGACGAGGTTGAACAGGAGATTGCAGCATGAATGTGTAGCTGAGAAATCTACTGGCTGTTGGGGGTGTGTGTGGGGAGGGTGTCATCGTAGCCAGTATTGGTATGGAGTTACTAATAATATGGCTGGTACATGTACACTGTATATTTAACTTTGATGCTTTTGCCCAGGGCCCTGGAACATCCTGAGAACAATACATACTCCACGCTGGCTGCAGTGGACTCATGGATGGGGGAGCTGCGAGCAGTGCGTCTGCGCTTGGCAGGAGAAAAGGCCTGGAGCAGCTGGTGGAGACAAGTCACAACCCTCATGAGCCGTGGTGAAGGCTCGGATGACACAGAGCTCGTTGTGGCCAAAATTCGACTCAAATCCGGCGAGAGCCAAAAGAAGTGAGTGAAATGATGTTGAAGTGTGAAAACTGTTGAATCAGAAGTTCTTTCTGCCTGCTGTGAAAAAGAAATCGCTTCTGACTCTAGTGTCTATAAGTCTACAGAGCTAGTTCCTGTCACACTTTTACAACCGATGATGGTGTTTGGTATAACACCGAAATATCTTGTTTGGTTTTGATTAGTGCTTCCAAGTGAACATTTTTAAACACTCCCTCTAGTGGCACATTGTGCTCACTGCAATGATAAACCAGCTGACTAAGATTCTAAGCACTGACTTGGAAAGAAAAATGTTAAATACTTGAACGTACGTATTGGTAATATAGTTTCCACACTATACTTTTATTCTACTTTCAGGACATGGTTCTGTAGCCAAACAGCAGCCGTCACACACATCAAGCCCTCAGAAGAACAGGAGTTTGTTCCTTGTCAATATGCTACCAGAAAGAAGAAGAGGAGCATCAAGAACCTTCAAAAAGAGAGCATACATGGACAGGAATTTGCCAAGCCTTCACATCAAATTAAAACATAGAAATCTGAAACAGATTAAAAAAAGGCCAGTAGCTACAACATTTAGTTTAAAAGAAATGCCTGATGTTACGTTATTTCGATTGACCATTTTTATTAATGCTTTTCAAGTACTCAAAATTACATCTCTTTGCACAATACGTTTTGAAATGTTAAGTAAAAATGTTCAAAGTGAACAAAAATTTAGGTACTGTATAAAACACAGTTAACATTAACAGACAGTAGTATTTTTTTTGTTTGCTTCTAACTTTTGTGATCTTTCTGCCTATACCACCTACAATAATTTTGACTCAATTCAGACAATTTCAGTGCACTTTTTTTTCTATAAAGATTCACCAAGACTACACAAAATAAAATCCAGTAAAAGAAATGTCAGATACAGGCAGATATTCCCCCTCTAGCCATGTCACACCACATGAGAAACAGACAAAAAAAAGAAAAAAAAAAGAAAAAGAAAAAATCTATGCACTTCATTTAAATATTCTGATTGCTGCCATAAAGAAAGAGTAATGTTCTAATATCCAAGCCTATTCTGATGAATGTAGTGAAAATTTAAGAAAAGAAAAAGAAAGTTTCTCTTGATTATGAGAATAAATCACTATATGGTCACATTTAAATTGGAAAAAAAAAAAAGAGAGGGAAAATAGACAGACAAGTATCAAAATCTCATATTTATCTTCAAATTTTAAAAGAAATGCTCCAGGAACTGTACAGAGTATACAACAGTTTACAATGTTGTCCACAGAGCAGCTTTCCTGATGGCATCTAAGCTGCTCCATGACCCTTTAAGACAGAGATCTCACATCAGTGGCTCTTACAAAATGCAGCCGTCACTCCACGTAGCACAATTTCTGTTTAATGCATTTAACCTCCCCAAAAAAAGAAGCACAATTGGGTCCCAAGTTGAGATCTGAACCTCAGTATACCTATAAAACCTTTACTGATGGAAGCAACACAATGACGAAGAAACTCAAATGATTCTGTCTGGGTGAGACTCTCATTGTGAAAGTAAGAGGTGACCTGAGGTCAAACATTGCCATCCCCGCCATCATTCTCTAAAAAAAAACCTTCCGTCACTGCTGCCCACTTGTCCATGTTACAGCATGGCTTCAGAAACACAACGCACCTTTATTTATGCACATGTCGGTTTTGGGTTGACGGAAATGTCAGTGATACATGACACCTGGACATCTCACTGCACCATCATGATGGCATTTCAAAACTAAACCATTTAGTTTATGTTCATCAGAAATGCTACTAGTTTTTAAAAGTCAAGTAGTAATGGGAAAATGGTTGCTTCATTACGTTAAGTGGTCTTTATTTCGCTGCAAAGCCTGTAGTTAAAAGCATAACACAAATAAGCCAGTTACAGCAAGGCAAACATTTCCCATGAGGAGTTTAATTAGACTAAGAAAAACGTACAATTTAAGTAAATTGTGCTATGAACATCAGTGTTTGTTCTAAACTTTTGCATACCGCTTACATTGTACTGTTAAAGTGCCATTCCACCATTGGATGTATTCTTTGGCATAAAATACAATATATTTTATGACAACATGACTAGACAGAGAAATCTTTTAGCTTCAAAATGATATATCAAACATAATTTTTTGACAATGACAAGTATATTAATTTTGCGACCAAAGTCACCTACCCTTTTAATTTCCGCGCGGTAGTGAAACGTGATGTCATCGGCAGGTTCCCCTTCTTGTGTACCACGTGTCGGTCTATTTTTAGACCAGGAAACCCCCACAGTGAGAGAGTCATTTCTCCTCGTATATGGGGGCCAAAAAAATTGCGAAAAATTTTGAGTTAATCTTTCAGTTAGCTAGATTTATTGGTATTAGCTAGATTTATTGGTATTATTTTTATCGCGTTCTATCCACCATTGCTGATAATATGTGCCATGTCACACGTCACGTGGTACACAAGAAGGGGAACCTGCCGATGACATCACGCGTGGAAATTAAAAGGGTAGGTGACTTTGGTCGCAAAATTAATGTACTTGTCGTTGTCAAAAAATTATGTTTGATATATCATTTTGAAGCTAAAAGATTTCTCTATCTAGTGATACCATTTATATATGTTGTCAAAATATACTGTATTTTATGCCAAAGAATACATCCAATGGTGGAATGGCACTTTAAACAATCGGATCCTTAAATTTATGCAGATTTAAGCAGACACATCTCCTCACCCAATAAGTTCAGGCACTAATTTGGAATGTTGTAATCTTTAAACTGCTTTTGTTTGCTTCTTGCTGAATAAATTATTGATTATTCCTACTAATTAAATTGTAATATTAACAGTGGATTTGCTTCAATCTGACATGTCGAACGTAGTATGATTTAATCAAGGCTTAAGGTCATCGTAAGACCAACATGACCACTTGTAGCTGCTGGTATTTCATAAAGACACTGGTTAATCCACAGAGGCTTGACAAGTGTCTTCATTAGCAAAAGTTAACCACCTGCAAATTAAACTGTTCTTCCCAATGAATGAACCAATTATGGTCCTTGTGTGTAAACTGTAAACGGATAATCAAATCCTAACCACGTACCCTTTTATCTTAGCTGGACTGAGGTCTCTCCTACAGCACTTGCAGCATGCAGGTTCAAATACACGTATTCACTAGCTGTGCAGATTAATCCTCTGGATTACGACACCAAGTGAAATCTGAAGTGACAAGAGGTGAGGAAATAGTGGAAACATGAGGATAACGTTCCTTCACACTAGGGTTTTGTTGTGGATATGTGCACCGCTCCACGAAACAAACACTGGATCAATGACTTAAAAAAATAAAATTAAATAAATTACAGAGCCAAATGGAACAAATCAGCTCAACTTGATGTGTACTTGCTCTTATCCTCCTACAAATGGCTAATCCCTCCATCCCCCAGTTATCTGTACCGTCCCTTTATTTCTGCCCAAGTCCTGAGAAATATTGATCAAAGCGACAACTTATTTTCTGTTCTGAGCAGTAGAAGAAATATTTCTCACATATAATACAAATCTCTTCTCTATACAGTTGTAATCTGTACAACGGTGCAGTATGCATTTGCTGTATGGAGAAAATAACAGCCTTGACCTTTTGCTTGATCATAAGAATAAATAGATGCTTTAATCTCAACCCATGTTAACTCAGGGTCTGAAAGAGAAACGGAACTGAAATGACAGTGGATGCTGAATCTACGCCTGGTCTCTTAAACCTTGGCACTCTTTCAATTTACCAACTGTGAAGGGAATGAAAAAAAAAAAAAAAAAAAAGGTGTACATTTTAGATATATGAAGCAAAGGTTCGAGATGTTTTTCATTGACTTCCTGTGCTGAGATTTGACAAAGAAAGACCCGAAAAGTCCATGCAGTTTGAGCTCACTTCCGTTAAACGGAGCAGAGATGTTCTTCACGACAATGTTTGAGTGGCTCAGTATAAAGACTGGAATGAAAGGAAGCATAATGGACTAGTCCAGATATCCTCTACGGAGAGCTGGACGTATTCTTGTAAACGATTCCTGCTTTAGTGTATGACTTTTGACAAAAGGTTGCTTTTAAAAAAACCTGCTCATGTTGTCACATACTGCACGTTTTGTAGTGTGTCGTCGTTAAAATCAGTCCTGGTTGATGCAGTGAAAAACTGGGAGTGTTGTGAGGATTTCATGTGCTGGTCCCATTTGGACTCTTTGGAGTAATGCCTTGTTCTACAGCCACACGTAACAAGTCCTGATTAAACCAAACTGGAGTTGTAGAACAGCACATGGTTAAGAATTTTTGAATTCTTGACAGCTGGAAATGATTGTGTTTTCCAGGCAAGCTGAGATTACAATCCTCTGCATCTGCCTGTGAAGCAGTGTAGTGTAGTGACGAGTGACCATTATATCCCAATGTCGGCAGGCACTGGCAGGGTGTGATAATGGTGCTATGGGGGACATCGGGGCTCTCAGCGTCTCATTTGACCCATCTGGTAATTCTCGCGGGGCTGGCGGTGGTGACGTGGGGGCTGAGGCTGGCGCTGGGACGGACGCTGGTTCTGATGGCCATGTGCATGAGGGTGCTGGTTCTGGTTGTGGTGGTGATGGTGATGATGCTGATGTTGCTGCTGTTGACTCGCATGTTGGGCTCGTCTCCTCTTTAGAGTGCCTGTGGTTCAAGAACAGACAGCATGTACAAAATCAAGTGGGAGATTTGAGCACAGGTACACTCGAGGGAGCTTGAAGGAATAAACTTTTTGTAGATCCCTATATTTTAACTATAAAATAATAATTCCATAGACACCCTCAGAACAGATTTATTGGAACGTAATCCAACTATTTAAATATTAGGCTCATTATTTAAACCTGTAGAACATCATCCTAGCTTGGGCTCAATAAAATAAATCTCTCCATCTCCTATCTCCCTCCATCTCTCTTGCTCCATCCCTCTTGCTCTCTCCATCTCCATTCCTCTCCATCGTTCTCCAGCTCTCACTCCAGCTCTCGCTCCATCTAACAATTTATTGAAGTCATATCTTTTTAGTGCTGAACCTTCCACTCACAAAGCACATTTTTATGAAAATTATTACAATGAACACAGAAGTAAACATCAAATATAGGGTTACTTTTAATGCATTTTCTCTATGGCTTTAAAGCAGTTTCTCAAAGTGTCGTCCGTGAGTCGATGTCGTAAAACATCGCATTTTGTCAGTGTTCTCTCAAATCGCCTATGTGACTCCAAAAGCAAAAGTTATGAGTAGCACAGATGAGTTGTTTTCTATATTGCATAAAGTCCAATGGAAATTCAGATAGTAGCCTATTATTTGAATTTGTCTGGCATCAAGCAAGCCAACAGTTTTGCGACACTGCCTATAGCTACGTCAGTTTAGGTTACGCTTTCATATCAGCGTCACCTCGGAATGTGGAATGCGGAGAAACTACAAGTAACCAAATCAGGCTTGGCATCAAACTGTCAAAGATAATGGATCGGTGGCTGAAGACTAGGTCAGTCCAAAGAAAAGCACAAGAAACACCTGACATGAGCGAGGACAAAGTGCAACAACATGAGAATTCTTTGTTTGAGAAAACGAAGCAGTGCAACCGGATCAATGTGGCCCCCGATACGAGATTAAAACTGTCCAGTTTGGAGCCAGACATTGCTTCACTGATTTATCAGAATAAGCAGCACCATTCTTCCCATTAAGAGGATGACAACAATGAGTGAGTTGCCGATACTATTTGTAAAACTGTCACCATTTCATTAGTATGTAACGTACAGTGGGGCAAAAAAGTATTTAGTCAGCCACCAATTGTGCAAGTTCTCCCACTTAAAAAGATGAGAGGGGCCTGTAATTTTCATCATAGGTACACTTCAACTATGAGAGACAGAATGGGGGGAAAGAATCCAGGAAATCACATTGTAGGATTTTTAATGAATTAATTGGTAAATTCCTCGGTAAAATAAGTATTTGGTCACCTACAAACAAGCAAGATTTCTGGCTCTCACAGACCTCTAACTTCTTCTTTAAGAGGCTCCTCTGTCCTCCGCTCGTTACCTGTATTAATGGCACCTGTTTGAACTCGTTATCAGTATAAAAGACACCTGTCCACAACCGCAAACAGTCACACTCCAAACTCCACTATGGCCAAGACCAAAGAGCTGTCAAAGGACACCAGAAACAAAATTGTAGACCTGCACCAGGCTGGGAAGACTAAATCTGCAATACAGTGGTGGGCAAAAGTTTACATACCCCAACAGAATGTTTCGTTTCTTGCCTATTTCTAAGAGAAATTGAATGATAATACACAAAAACCTTTATTTCACTTGTGGTTAATGGTTGGCTGAAGCTATTTATTGCATTCATTACTGCGTTTACTCTTTGAAAACCATGAAAACAACAAAAACTACCCAAATGACCCTGATCAAAAGTTTACATACCCCTGTGAATTGGCCTGAAAACCTGTACACAATTTGACGTAAACAGGACTGAATGGCAATTAAAGGCAACTACCTTCACCTGTGATCTGTTTTCTTCTAATTAGTGGGTGAAAATAAAAGTCAGTAAATTGCTGGACGTGTCAGCCCTGTGATGACCTGGCGACTTGTCCAGGGTGTACCCCGCCTTTCGCCCGTAGTCAGCTGGGATAGGCTCCAGCTTGCCTGCGACCCTGTAGAAGGATAAAGCGACTAGAGATAATGAGATGGGATGAAATTGCTGGACTTTTGAGAGAACCTTTTATCCCTCATCCAGTGCTGCGCGTCATCTTTGAGATTGAGCCATGGGAAAATCAAAGGAATTGTCAAAGAACCTGCGTGAAAAGGTAGTTGAACTTTATAAATCAGGGAAGGGATATAAGAAAATATCAAAGCAATTAAAAATGTCAGTCAGCACTGTTCAAACAATAATCAAGAAGTGGAAAGTCAGGGGCTCTGTAGACACCAAAGCCCGTTCAGGTAGACCAAGAAAAATTTCACCCACCACTGCTAGAAGAATTGTGCGTGATGTAAAGAAGAAGCCCCAAATAACATCTGGTGAACTTCGAGATTCTCTGAAACAAGTTGATGTGGATGTTTCAAAGAGTACAATTAGGAGACTCTTGAGAAGAAATGGGCTGCATGGGAGAGTTGCCAGAAGAAAGCCCCTTCTACGCAAATGCCACAAAGAAGCCCGTCTACGATATGCCAGACTGCACAGAGACACACCCCAAACCTTCTGGCAAAAAGTTGTGTGGAGTGATGAGACCAAAATTTAACTTTTTGGGCACAACACTAAACGCTACGTCTGGCGAGGAATCAACAAGGCCTATGATGAAAAGTACACCATTCCCACAGTGAAACATGGTGGTGGATCTCTGATGTTTTGGGGATGTGTGAACTACAAAGACACTGGAAATTTGGTAAGAGTTGATGGCAGGATGAATGCAGTCACTTATCAAAAAATACTGGAGGAAAATCTACACGCCTCAGCTTGGAAGCTGCGCATAGGACGAACTTGGACATTCCAGCACGACGATGATCCAAAACACAAGGCCAAATCAACTTGTCAGTGGCTACAACAGCATAAAGTGAAGGTCTTAGAGTGGCCATCTCAGTCTCCTGACCTCAACATTATTGAGCCACTCTGGGGAGACCTCAAACGTGCAGTCCATGCAAGACAGCCCCAGACTTTACAGGAACTGGAGGCTTTTTGCCAAGAAGAATGGGCAGCTTTACCATCTGAAAAGATAAAGAGACTCATTGACAACTATCACAAAAGACTTCAAGCTGTTATTGATGTTAAAGGGGGAAATACACAGTATTAAGAATTGGGGTATGTAAACTTTTGATCAGGGTCATTTGTGTAGTTTTTTTGTTGTCATAATGGTTTAAAAAGAGTTAACATTTTCTTGACAATAAATGGCTTCAGCCAACCATTAACCACAAGTGAAATAAAGGTTTTTGTGTATTATCATTCAATTTCTCTTAGAAATAGGCAAGAAACGAAACATTCTGTTGGGGTATGTAAACTTTTGCCCACCACTGTAGGTAAGCAGCTTGGTGTGAAGAAATCAACTGTGGGAGCAATTATTAGAAAATGGAAGACATACAAGACCACTGATAATCTCCCTCGATCTGGGGCTCCACGCAAGATCTCACCCCGTGGGGTCAAAATGATCACAAGAACGGTGAGCAAAAATCCCAGAACCACACGGGGGGACCTAGTGAATGACCTGCAGAGAGCTGGGACCAAAGTACAGGGACGCAAACACAACCATGGTCAAAAAAGAGTGAGGTAGCGCGGCGACACGGACCCCCCCCACCACCACACACACACACACACAAAATATCAGTCAGACTTCATTACGGTCCATCCCGACACAAACGAATTTCGCTTCGCTCTCATTGACTTTGAAAGGAGGCGAAATTCGCCAATGTTTTTGCTTAATTTAGACAGCCTAAGTGACTGTAATGTTGTGGCTACCATAGGGCTGCACGATTATGGAAAAAATGATAATCACGATTATCTTGATCAAAATTGTAATCACGATTATTAATCACAATTATTCTTGATGTTAGAGAAATAAATTTTATTTCACTATATTCAAACAAACAATATGAACAGCTTTCAGTGCAGAATGAAATTTAAAAGAGAAATTCTGATTCCCAAATGACAAATAAATGAAATTTATCCAAGAAATTACCAAAGGATGAAGGAACTGAAAACTCAATTGCAACAATTACATAGCATTATACTAAGGCCTACAAGTTTTTAGCTAGAAAGACCAGCCTATCAACATGCTCTGGCTTTAAACATGAGCGAAGGCAGGCTAAATAGTCTGTTGTTCCGACATAGTTAGCTTTTCTCTCTCACCTCAATCTGTTACCTACTCTCACATGTAAGGCTTCATTACTGTGACTTGGCTTGCTTGCTTATTTAGGCGGAGTAATGAAACCTTACATGCGTCGGTTCGCCCCCTAATGGTTTGGCGGAGTACTGGTCAAAAAGTGCTTGATCAGATATGCATCAGAGCTCGCATTTTAAATGGAAATAAATCGCGATTTTCATTTAATTTAATCGTGGCAGCCAAAATCGCGATTTTCGATTAAATTCGATTAATTGTGCAGCCCTAGGCTACCACGGATGGATGTATGCACCACGAACTCATATAACACACACATGGGTTACACATTACCATTTGATCACTCGATGTTCTAAAATAGCAGCTAGTCGGGTGCTAACGGTTAGCATTTAACTAAGCCAGACAGCCACAAGCTTTAATAAGACCAATTCTTGCACGTATAGAACGGTATTACGGCACTTAAGTATTATCTAGGAACAAAAAACAAAAGTCATTAACCCATGTAGACACTACGTTGAGAACATATACAGTCATCATGCAACTCCTCAAATAACATGACGTTTTTCAGGCGTTTTTTACCCCAAGGATAGGTCATGGCTAATATGGTTAGATGAAGGAGGCTAGGTTACGAGAGACAAAGTGTATATATATGCACAATTATTTTAACACTTGCGCTTTGATTGTAGACGAGTAAATGACTTCCACCTCAACGCTGATCGTTTACTCCCAGTCACAGAGGCTCCAAAGAAATACACACTAGTAGATGAAATTCAGCAAGTTGATAAATGAACACACCTATCTGACGAAAAGCCCGGGAGTCACGTTCCTTAGCAACCAGATTGCCCAGCCATCGGTTCCATCCACTGACAGTGTAGCAGCTAGCAGTTTGTAACGGAACGCTGTTGAATATTATAATAGCAGCCAGCAGCTACACTGTCAATGGTTCCATATATCCACCAGGGGGAACCAAACGTTGTATGGTCTGCACAGTACTCGGGTCTATCATTACTACCAGAGTGGATTACCAGAGAGCAACCCCCCCCCCAAAAAAAACTCTTCGGATCTGCACGAATTACACAAGTCGCCCAAAATGCCGGGGAAAAAGCGGAATGCGCCGAAAAGTGTGCCGTTTGCACGCCTGAAAGTAACAAAGGCTACCATCAGTAACACACTACGCCGCCAGGGACTCAAATCCTGCAGTGCCAGACGTGTCCCCCTGCTTAAGCCAGTACATGTCCAGGCCCATCTGAAGTTTGGTAGAGAGCATTTGGATGATCCAGAAGAGGACTGGGAGAATGTCATATGGTCAGATGAAACCAAAATAGAACTTTTTGGTAAAAACTCAACTTGTTGTGTTTGGAGGAGAAAGAATGCTGAGTTGCATCCAAAGAACACCATACCTACTGTGAAGCATGGGGGTGGAAACATCATGCTTTGGGGCTGTTTTTCTGCAAAGGGACCAGGACGACTGATCCGTGTAAAGGAAAGAATGAATGGGGCCATGTATCGTGAGATTTTGAGTGAAAACCTCCTTCCATCAGCAAGGGCATTGAAGATGAAACGTGGCTGGGTCTTTCAGCATGACAATGATCCCAAACACACCGCCCGGGCAATGAAGGAGTGGCTTCGTTAGAAGCATTTCAAGGTCCTGGAGTGGCCTAGCCAGTCTCCAGATCTCAACCCCACAGAAAATCTTTGGAGGGAGTTGAAAGTCCGTGTTGCCCAGCGACAGCCCCAAAACATCACTGCTCTAGAGGAGATCTGCATGGAGGAATGGGCCAAAATACCAGCAACAGTGTGTGAAAACCTTGTGAAGACTTACAGAAAACGTTTGACCTCTGTCATTGCCAACAAAGAGTATATAACAAAGTATTGAGATGAACTTTTGTTATTGACCAAATACTTATTTTCCACCATAATTTGCAAATAAATTCTTTAAAAATCAGACAATGTGATTTTCTGGGTTTTTCTCATTTTGTCTCTCATAGTTGAGGTATACCTATGATAAAAATTACAGGCCTCTATCATCTTTTTAAGTGGGAGAACTTGCACAATTGGTGACTGACTAAATACTTTTTTGCCCCACTGTACTGTTGAAGTAGGCTCATTGTTTTTCGTTCAGGATATTTGGGGGGTTAGGTGGGCCGCAATTTTTTTTTAAATGGATAAAGTGGTCCTTGGTCTGAAAAAGTTTAAGAAACACTGCTTTAAAAGGTGCATTAGGTAAGATTAGTCAATTTTCCCCAGATTAACACACTAACACTTAAGTGGGTGAGTTAGACATTTGAATACATTTTTTTGGTGTTTACTTCTTCAGCATACCCAACCACATTCCTGCACATGCTCAGAAAGAGTAAAGAAAAAAAAATCACTAACAGGAGGTCCATTCAAGCATAAACAAGCAATCCAGACCAGAGGTCACATTTCCAAATGGGTTTTCTCAACCACATAATACTCCCCCCTGTGGTCATGGCTTAAACCATTATTATTTATCTTGTTTTACATATTGGGTACAATTTGTAGAAGAAATTAAAAAAAAAAAAAAAAAAAAGGATAGGATAGGATTATTGCACTTTTTTGGGAGTCATATCCAAAATCATTAAAGTGCACACAGATGCAAGGAGGTGACTGAATGCTGCTTGGTGTAAATTACCTGGTAGAGGTTTAGGTGGTGGTAGTTTGGGGTTACTACTGGGTGTGTGCACACTGCAAATCTTGATGAATCCAGCCATGAGCATAATCAAGGCAATACCCATCAGCAGCACTGCCCACCAGTAAGCCTGGGGATATCCAGATATACACGTTAAACACAAAGCCATAAATAAAATATGAAAATCCTTATGGGTAAGATTAATTACACACTGATTATTCCAGAAACGTTTGAAACTAAATATTTTTAGAGCTTGTGTCTGAGCTGCCATTATTATTTGTAAGCCAACACCTTATGTGTAATTACAGTAAAACTTTGAACTGAAAGAGATTATACAAGGTTATTATTACCATGTTGTGCAGAATGCTAGTTCTGATTGTTTTTGAAGAAAGACATGTCTGGATTCAGAATTAAAGTCAAGACACTTGCCACTATCCACTCAGCAATGTTCTCGTAGAGCTCAGGGTTGAAAATGGCTTTCTTCAGCCTGGCCAACGGCCCGTCGGCATCCACCAGCCTGCACTTCATAAACACGTCACAGTAGCCTTTGAAGTCGTTGCAGGGAGAGCCAGCCTGCAGCGTGGTCACCTTCCTATTGAAGAACTGGGCCAGGCGCTCAGAGCCTGTACTGCTGCATGTGCTGGGGTTCACTGTAGGAGGAAGCGAGAACATGGAGCAATTCCCAGAATGATGGCACTGTATTATCTACTCTCAAGCATGGCATCACATGACTACCACTAAGCTATGTGAGAACATTGTGTGGGCATGCTGTAATTAATACAGAAGAAACCCACTCCAGAGAAAGGGAGAGATTTAACACCAGATACATCACATTGTCATGCACAGGCTACTTACTCAGAGGCTAGAAATAATACAAAATCAGAGGAGCTGAAACAGAAATGAAACATGTACTGACTTTTCTCCATGCAGCAAACATGACAGAGCTCGGTCTCGTCCTTGCCATCACCGCTAGCACAAGTACACACCTCCAGCCCATATTTCTCACAGATAGAGCCAGAACATCCCTGTGGGGAAAAGAAAAAAAATCTCTTAGAAACCATTCTTCCCTTTAAAAAGACATCTACATTTTCACCTTAGATTCCCGATACTAAGTGTTCAGCTTTTGCAATCCACAACCTGCCAACAGTTCCATGTGCCAACAGCATGTCATTACCCCATTAAGGCAGACTTGAGTTTCTCCATGGCAGGCAGTGAAGTTGGCTTTGGGTTCAGAAGTGGGACACTGGGCTGAGGCTCCATTACACATGCCCTGATGGGCGCACTCCGACTCCTCACGACACTTCTCGTTCCGGGTCTTGTACGTGCACTCGGAGGTGCAGCACGGACCTTGGCTGGGACTTCGGACAAAATATAAGGTTCAGATCAGAGTATAGGATTGATACAGTGTGTGCACGTACCCACACTCAGTATGAGCTAGAAATGTTCAACGGTTTTTCTTCAATATATTATGTTGTATGGTGACCAAGTTTAAAGGTTTGTACATTAGGGTGCATCAGTTGCCCTCACTTTCATAAAATCTGATGCATTTTTGTCTGGGTGTTCCTTTTCACCAATAAAGACATCCTGTAAAATTTTTTGACCATATTCAAAAGTCTAATGGTGGCACCATGAGGTAGCCTAGTAAACTAGACCCACCCGCCTAGCGGCCAAAAATATTTTTGCCTAGCGAGTGGGTCTAGCCTCGCACCATATAAACAAAAACACCCCGGGCATCAAATCGTGCCCGCCAATCACAACGCAAGGTTTTTGTTTGGATTCTTTGGGCAGGCTTTTGCAGGAGTGACGACAAAGCTCCGTGACGCTGGAGAAAGCACAGCAGGAAAGATGGCTACGGCTCCGCTTTGGAATCAGTTTTAGAAGAATTAGACTTGGAGTTTCCGTTGAAACATGAGCAGGAAGAGGCTCTCCGCTCATTCCTTTTCAAGAAGGACGTTTTCGCTGTTTTGCCGACCGGCTATGGCAAAAGTCTGATCTACCAGCTGGCTCCGCTGGTAGCCAAAAGGATGGGGCTAGTTTGTGCAGTACGAAGAATTAATAAACAGCTTTGAAACATTACTTTTTGATTGTTTCTTATTTTCCCGTTATTTTAAATTTAAGGGAAATTATTTCACCAAACACCACTAAATAAAAACTCTCAAAAACAGTTTAAGCAAACCCTTGAAAAACACTTGGAAAAAAAAAAGTGCATGTTAAGTATGTGGTACAGACTCCAAACTTGTGGTCATTATCTCCAAACTTCTTAGAACCTGTTTATTAATTAATACGCATTTTGAAAAATTATTTATTTCAAGGTCTCCCCCACTGCGCGATCTGACTACGTCACAGTCACTGTTGCGCTGATTGGTCAGAGCGTTGGCCTATACACACAGAGACAGTTTGAAAGACAGTGGTTTGTTCCTCCTACACCCTTCAGAAATGTCTACGGATCGAGGCCAGACTAAATATTCACATTTAGTCTGGCTTGCCAGGCTAACCATGAGGTTCATTTTTTGCCAAAAAAACGCTTATTTTATGTTTTCGCGTAAGGTTTGAATCACAATGTTGGACTCCATTTATTGATTTCCTGTGAGCCAGAGATCATGTTAAGAACCTTTGTAAGGGATTGAGAAGCATTAATGTGATTCAGAATACATTTGTATTGTTTAAAAGTAGTTGAACAATGATTCAATGAACAGCTAAAACTCAAACTGTGCTTGATAATATATTTAGAATATGCACTAAAAATGTGTATCTAAGATATTTGGTATACTCTATAAGGTGCCATAATGTTTCATGAAAAGTGATCGAAATTTTGTCACAAAAGTCATAAAATAACAGCTTTTTCCATAACTTTGAGCTCCTGGTGCCACCATTAAACTTTTGAATTTTGTCAAAATATTTCACCCAGTGTGTTTTCTTGCCAAAAGGAACATAAAAACAAAAATGCATCATGATCGGAGGAACCTTTCATTTTTAGGGGGCAACTGATGCACCCTATTGTACATTCCTTATCTTAAAAGTAACACAAAAACACAGAGCGTACCTGCAGACTTTGTTAGGTTTAAGTTTGCATCTCTTGTTTTCTGGCTGGTTAGCATCATAGCAGCAGTGATCTTTGCACTGGTCATTGTATCCACAGTCGCACTCCTCTCCTGGCTCTACTAAGCCGTTACCACAGGTTGGTTGGCCAGACTCTGTTGTAGTGTGCAGGAACACACGTCGACACAAACATGCACACACAAGGAAAACAGAATCTGTTCAGTCACAAATGCATCTCTTTGTTGAGCCTTGAACATTCTGCACTTGAAAATCTTACTGGGGAAGGTTTGTCAACTTGACATCAATCTCCACTTTACATATGGCATCAAATCGTCTTTTAAAAAAGCAAATAGAAAACAGCAAATTCACAGCACATCTTCCTGAACTCAAGACGGAGGAGATCCTTTTAAATAAAAGATGCTGTCATACTGCCAATGACAACACCGTTATTAAACCCTGCCTACGATCAAAATGACATCCGACATACAGTATAACAGACAAAGTGTGAAAGCTAGTCCACCTTATCCACCTTGCATTTCCAAAATCTGAAACGGAAACCATTATAAAAACTAAATTTATCATTAAATCAATAAGTTCGAGACCTACCCACAAAGCAGTTTCCCCTTTTCTTATCCAGCACTTGGCTGATGTTGCGAATACTGCACACGGAGAACTTGTTGTTGTTCAGCTTGTCTCCTGATGTGGCTCTAGCATACATTATGTAGTTGCCTTTTTCCTTCTTATCCTGGCTCTTTGACTCGCCTGGAGTGCATTCAGAGCCTGAATCATGCTAATAATAAAAATGGAACAAATATGAAAATCAGTTTACATTTTTTTGATTTACAACAAATGCTTCCAATTTTTAAGATTACATACAACCATGTACCAGAAAAACTCTTTAGAAACTAGAAGGACTGGTTAAAAAGAATACTGTTTCAAGCTGAAATAGCATGGACATGTACAGAACAGGCAGCATCCTACATCACCCGGCTACTTCAAATCGCATTTAACCAGAACGAAGGCCATCCGATGGTTAAATTTGTAAGCTGATTTAAAAATTAGAATCCCTGGCAACCCTGAAGCCTTTAGCTGATGTGTTTGCTTGCTGAAAATGGCACAGTACATGTGTCCATTCTCCTGAACGACCCAGTGCATGCATACATACATGGTGTTCAGCAGCAGACAGACAATGACAAACTTCTGTATTCACCTGCATTTGGGTAAAATTAACTGTTTATGACTGGTATTTCTTTTCTTAACCTTGACATTTCATTATGTAATGAGGACTGACCAGAAATAAAGTTAAACGTAGGTTGTCAGCTGAGTGGATGGCCAGAGCAAAAAATAAACGGGGAAAATGTCAAAGACCGATTTATAAATAGAGAATTAATGATGCTTAGGACAACGTTCATATCTGCAACCCAGAAAACGTACAGCACTGGGAGCAACATGTATGATCCAATGTCTGGTTTCAACTACATAAACACTGTTGCTTCACTGTGTAAAAGCTCATCAATGGACGTGCAAGAGAAAGTTACAACGGCTTTATTCGAAACGTGAAATCAACACAGCATTAAAAATGAAAAGCCCACTTTGCTCAAACTGGTTTGATTATATAAACCCAGGTGTAGCCCAAACTTACTGGGGAGCCGAAGTTGTGTCCCACTTCATGGGCAAAGGTAATATGGGAGACCTTTGGAGGTACGTGAGATGCGTAGTTCTGCACGGTTATAATCCCAGTGTTCAGGGACTTCCTTTTCCCATCAGAATACAGTTTACTCTTTTCACAGATACCACCAGAGCTCCCTGAGAGACCAAGCATCAGAATACTTGTCAAAGGACATTCAATGCAACTGGCGAAAAGGCTGGGTTTCTAAATAAACACTAACGCACACAAGCTGGGGATCGCTTGTTAACACACATTATGTTATAAACAGAGAAT
Organism: Neoarius graeffei; assembly: GCF_027579695.1. Lineage (NCBI taxonomy): Eukaryota > Metazoa > Chordata > Actinopteri > Siluriformes > Ariidae > Neoarius > Neoarius graeffei. The sequence goes on from NC_083570.1 coordinate 62,091,493, forward strand.
TAGGGGCCACTTTACATCTAAAGGGTGTTCTTGAACTTTCTAAAAGCGATCTGAAACCCGAGAATTTATATAGTGCCAGTTAGGATTGGGTGATTATATAGGATATTACACAGTGGTGTGAAGATATGAAGTTCATCTTAGAGTGATGAATGGATTTTTCTTTTTTTTTAAAGATATTTTTTGGGCTTTTTTCACCTTTATTGGATAGGACAGTGTAGAGACAGGAAATGAGCAGGAGAGAGAGACGGGGAGGGATCGGGAAATGACCTCGGGTCGGAATCGAACCCGGGTCCCCGGATTCATGGTATGGCGCCTTATCCACCTGAGCCACGACGCCCCCGATGAATGGATATTTCTTGAGTGAGCACTGCAAACAAGTGAAATATTTTTCAACACAAGATGATAAACTTCATATCTTTGCACCACCGTGTATGGACACATACGGCGGTGGGGGGGGACCCACAAAAACGCAAGTCAATCAAAAGAATTGCAATTTTGAACAGGTTCGTCATTTTGATAACACACACATACGTCAGTGAGAAAACAATGGGAGTGACATCATCAGAGCGAAATATCAGGAATCGTTATCCATACAGGACACTGCTTCGATATAATAAAAACATTTATTTTTTTCGCGGTCCGGTTTCCATTAAATCCTGCGCTCTGATTGGCTGGCGAGCGGGTCCATATCTTATGATACGGACCCCGGTTATGGACCTCTGGCGACTCGCTCGTTCACAACAACAAACATCGTAGCAATTTTTGTCAACATTTATTTTCGCGTTTCTCAGGAGAATAGCATTAATTTTACATCATGGATAGCGATAACGACGGTGTTCACAGCGAAAGCGAGTTTTACTACCCTGAGGAACAAGAAATAAAAGAAAACATTTCAGGAGAAAGCTAAAAACCTGTAACCGTTGCTAACGCCGAGCAAAAACATGGCTGAATCCTGAATGACTCAATTTTGTATAAATAGGGGACTACATAGGCGGCAAAATGTAGTTTTTTTCCTGCCATGGAAGTGCACTTGCACTACGTTCAGACTGCAACCTGAAACGACCCATATCCGATTTGTTGTGAAATCCGATTTTTTTGTTAGGCCGTTCACATCACCAATTATATGAGACTTGTATGCGATCTCCAATATGAACGGAAAACGACCCAAAAGTGTCCCGCATGCGAAAATTGACACGTAATAAGCACATCTACGTAATACGTAAACAAAAAAAAAGCGCACTCTTCAAGTTTGCAAGTAAAGCATGGAGATGAGGCGAGACCTGGCGATGTGGTTTTTGTGGCGGCGGCGGCAGAACTCACACAATAATCTGATTAATGTGGGCAGCAGACTAATGAGACCGAAGGTGTCAAATTACTGGAAATTTCCAGAACAATCTTATAATCTTGTAATACAGGATGGTTTAACATCCAGGTCCCTACCAAATCCACCATTAGCTTGATCAAAGTCTAAATTCTGAAAACTGTACAAATGTTGTTGTTTTCCACCAAAGAGGCGGGATTAGCCAACGCAGAATAGTGACGTTTGTCTCTTGTTGATGACGTGTAGGTCGCATGAATGTGACCTGTCCGGTCAGACTGCAGTCGCATGTGAAAATAACGGATATGCATCGGAATTAGGACCACATATCCAAGCGGCCTGGGTCGCCTGTGAAAAAAAATCGGATCTGTGTCGTTCAGATTGTCAATAACAAATCGGATACAGGTCGCATATGGGCAAAAAAATCGGATATGGGTCGTTTCAGGGTGCAGTCTGAACGTAGTCTTGTATACCGAGGAGGAAGCAATTTGCATTACAGCCGTGAATGAGGATTCAAAATGGCGGCTCGGCTCAGTTTTCCCTTTCGGGCGCTCTCGTTTTCTGTTAGAATTTGGCAAAGAAAAAAATATTATTTACCAGCTTAAGGTCGGTCTGTATGGTGAAATACCGTGACCTCAGCCTTGAATGCTGATCTCGCCCCAGAGGGCCTCGCTCAGTACTTTCAAGACCTCGGTCACGGTATTTCAAGATACGGACCTCCCAGCTGGTAAATAACATATGTATTCTCTTCCCTTCTAGCAGGTTTCATTCATTTGGTTTGATAGCATGCAATATTGTTCGCATATCACTTATCCTACATGTATTATATGTCATTCTATACAATGGAGAATGAGAGTTGAATAAGGTTTAGGATATTGCATGGCTGTCAAGACAACATGACGTCACACATCGGAAACGTAAAGATTCCGCGCTAACAAGTGACTGACAATTTGCAAACAAACATGGGTTCCAGGTTTGCTTCGTTAAATACGGAAGATTGAGAGAATTTTGAAAGAGAAAGATGCGTTGAACACCCAAAAGGAATGTGTATAATAATAATTATTATTATTAGGCTGGCTTTTTTTGTGGTATATCAGATATATTCCATTCAGCTAGCATGATACTGAACTCATCTTCAACTCGTTCAATATCATGCTATCTGAATGGAATATATCCGATATACCACTCAACGCCAACCAAGATTGTTTAAATATGTGTCACTCAGATCCATGATGTGTTTCGAATGAAAAATGTGAATTTTTCCAACACGAGAAGATAAACTTCATATCTTCAAGCCAATGTTCTTTTTATTATATTGACACATTCTCAAAGTACCCAAATGTATCAAAACAATTCATCGATTTCCTCACGAGTGAGAATATTGGAAAATATGAACTACATCTGGAACACTGAGTCACATGAAAAACACTCATGTCTATAGAATAAATATTTTACAATATTTTCACTTGTGAGGAGATCAATGAATTGTTTTGATTAACTTGCGTACTTTGTGAATGTGTCGATATAATAAGAAAAATCACATGCTGATTTGAAGATATGAAGTTTATCTTCTCATGCTGAAAAATATTTCACTTGTTCACCCACTCGTGAAATATGTTCACCACTCGAAGATAAACGTCACATCTTCGCATTACCGTTGTAATATCATGTATAAAAGTATTTGAATTATATTTTTATATACAAACAGATTTGCACATGCGTACCTGAAGGTGCTCCCACCCAAGCCAGTCCCAACACACCATCATCAAAATCTCGGTCAGTGAAGACATAGGCCAGACAATAATCATCATGGTTCTGCTCAGAGTTCAACTCTAGAAACTTCTCCACACCAATATTAGCAAAACGGAAAGGGTTGGACCTGATCCGCTCGTCACTGGTTGTGTTGATCTAGGAAAAATAACAACGTCCATAAAATGTTGTGCGTGTTGACAATAAAACAATACATGGTTTTGTTAATTAAATTTCAATAAGCTGGTTATGAAAATGTTTACAAACGGAGTGGACAAAAGTTATCCTGTTTAGCGTATATTTCGCAAAAAAAAAAAAAAAAAACAATCACAGTGAAAACTACATTTGACTCACCCTAATTCTCTTCACCATGAAGCTAATGTTGCGGATACCCAGGAAGTCTGTACCCTGGTAGATTGCATCAATTGCCTTAACATGGCTAGAAATCTGAGAAAATAATAGTACAATTTCAGAACTACATTAAAAATATTAAAACTACATTTATTTAAACATGTATATGCGCACACGCACACACACGTTTTTTCAAGTCTTTGGACTGTAACACACAAAGCAAAAAGTTACCCCTTTTCAATCAACAGGGAACGGGTTCTTGAACTAATTCCGTTCAGGATTCTTTGAACTGGCTAGTGAATCGGCCCGTGTTCTCACCAGTTTTGAGCAGAACTGTTGTAATCAAGGGTGCGTCATGAATGGAGGGCGTTGCATAATTCGCAACAGGAGTAAGCAGTCGAAACAAGATGGCACAGCACACTGACGACCTGTGAACTTTTGTTCTATTACTGCAGATATTTGTTTCCGGTCCATTTTTCCCCCCCAGATGACGTACCTTTTTCCCGTTGCGTTCTCCGCTGCTATGCTCTGCTTCCTCTACAAACTAATGACACACCCACCGATGTCACTGGAAACACTTGCTATGTTTTGGTTCCAGTGGGGGAACCAAATTTTCAGGTTCCAAACCAATTTATTTTTGGTGGAAATGATCTGAATGGTTCAAAATTTGGTGCGCGAACCAGAACGGAACCCGTTCCGTGTTGGTCAAAAAGGAATAAGTGATCAAAATATACAGTAAGTAGGGCCAGGCCCAGATAAACAAGAGAGAATATCTACTGGCTACGATGTTGGGTGGATTAAAGACTTCAACCAGATAGACAGCAAAAGTGTGATGAAGAGGGCTGTAACTGTGCGAGTCTTGACTGGCTGAAGAACAGACATCCCATTATAGGCTAGTCAATTAGTTGCAGTAATCAAGAGATGATGAGTGCCAGGACGAGGCGCTGTGTTTCTTATGGTCAAAATCTTGAAGACAGAGAAAGCAAGCTCCACAATTTTCTCCCCAATATGGTCTTGGCCCAATTCCCACCCACTAGCTAACTTTCCTCATCGCATGACAACTAGCTGGGGAGGGTGGAGCAAACATGTGCTTCTTCCAAGACATATGAAAGCAGCCTCTTCATCTTTTACAACATGCTGCGTCATAGGGCAGCATTACACACTTGGAAGAAAGCGCTATCTGTTCGGCATCCATGAGCTCACAGACATCCGCGCTAAGTGCCCAGGAAGAGACAATAATGCCATCCCTTCCACACTCACACAGCTAGTTTTGCTCTCCTGACTCGCAGCCTCAGATAGCCTTGGTATTGTCGGGATTCAGACTCACGATCCCTTGCGGTGATAAGTGAATGCTTTTCTGCTGCACTATTCCAGGTTCCCCAAAGACAAGCTAATTGCTGCACGTTACCACAAAGTCTCCAGCAGATGCTTTTCACAGTAGTGACCACAAGCCAATATTCATGGCATAATGTTAAATCTATGTACTTGCTGGTAAGACAAGAAGCCCTGTCTATGCTAGATTGAGTAGGAAATGGCAGTCCTTCATCCTGAGAGCCTTCAGACTGCAAGCCAATAAACTGTGTGACTGGAAGACTAATCCCAGTGGTGTACAGTTAGGAAAGGAATAAATATAGCACGTGCAACCTGGACTTCTCGTCCCTCCATAATCAGCTGCAAGACTGTCTTGAGTTATACGTTTCAATGTATTTAATATTCACACCTTATACACAAAACATTTCTGTGCATTATAAGAGTCATGTCTTGAACTTCAACAGTGATTACCTGAGCAATGACAGCCTCTCTTGTTTTGTAGTATTTGAAGAAGAGGTGGTCAGTCTGGATGAACAGCTGGCAGGTATTTTTTTCCACCTGTGCCATCCTCTTTTTCCGTTTTAACACATGATCATCGGATGACTCCTTTCCTGATCCTACTTCTGCATCCTGAAAGAAGGAGGGGGGAGACCTTTATACACTGACTAGAGGGCAGCACGGTGGTGTAGTGTTTAGTGCTGTCGCCTCACAGCAAGAAGGTCCGGGTTCGAGCCCCGTGGCCGGCGAGGGCCTTTCTGTGCGGAGTTTGCATGTTCTCCCCGTGTCCACGTGGGTTTCCTCCGGGTGCTCCGGTTTCCCCCACAGTCCAAAGACATGCAGGTTAGGTTAACTGGTGACTCTAAATTGACCGTAGGTGTGAATGTGAGTGTGAATGGTTGTCTGTGTCTATGTGTCAGCCCTGTGATGACCTGGCAACTTGTCCAGGGTGTACCCCGCCTTTCACCCGTAGTCAGCTGGGATAGGCTCCAGCTTGCTCGCGACCCTGTAGAACAGGATAAAGCGGCTACAGATAATGAGATGAGATGAGACATTAACAAAAATGCCAAAAATAACTGCATAGAAGCCATAAAATGATTAATATAGTTGGAAAAAAAGAATAAGTCAAATATTGTAACAAAGAAAATGAGTTTGTGCTTAATACAAAATAGATAAGTGAAGCATTTAGAGATTTTCTTTGTTCATCTCTCTTCACTGAGTGCCAATGCTGACTTAAAAAAGTATAAAAGTTTCAAACCAATGAAATTCGAAGGAGGAAAGGAAAAATTAAAAAAAATAATAAAAATAAAAAAATAAAACCCTGGTAAACTACACTGTGTGAAGATGCACCAAGCGATATGACAGTATGACTGACCTGGATCGACTCTTCCACAGCAGAGGCCTGATATTTGCTCATCCTCTCAAACACTGAGTGATCTGCACAGCCACCCTGAGGCCCGTATTTATGAGGATAATCTAAAAGGCATGTCAAATGAGAAATATAGAATAGCCACTCTGGCCCATTTTGAACTTAGTGTTCTATTATAAGCAATCAATTAATGCCACTTTTCCACTGCCTGGTACCAACTCGACTCGCCTTTTCTTTTTGTTCCCCCCCCCATCAGGCCAAAGTCACGAATAGTACCCGTTACCCAGTACTTTTTTTGATATCACCTCACTTGAGATTCCAAGCGAGCTGAGGTGATACCAAAAGGTGACATGAAAACACTGCAGAATACTGATTGATCGGACAGAATCAAGTCAGTCACTGTGTCACTATTGTGCGAGATGGGACGTCCTGAACAAACCCTGCATTTTTAAATAGCGTGATATTTAACAGTTATTCCACGGAATCGAGTCGTACACAAGCTGAGAGCTGACGAGGCATGTAGTGCCGAGTCGGCTGTACGCCACGTACGTACGACGAGATTGAATGGAATACTTGTTTTATTCCATCCACATTCGCTGGATTTTGAGAAACAGAGCATTTTTATTTTTTGCAAATTCGATAAATAAAAACTTTATACAAAATGTCCGACAAAATAATTTCCGCTTGGAATGTAAACAAACCAGTGAAATGACAGTAGCAATTTGTGAAAAATATTATAATAATTCTTGAAAAATTGAAAAAAAAAAAGATACGTTCTTGCCATCAAACACTTTTATTCCATATTTTGTTGCTTTTTTATTTTTTGGGAGTTTGTTTTTGAGTAGTTTTTTTTTTTTTACTTCATCCTCTGTTGGTTCAGTAAGACGCTACGCTATTTTCTTCTTTAGGGTTTTTTGTCAGTTGGCAAACCAACTTAAAGGTGCATTACCACCATTGACTGGGCTGGAGTGTGGAATAGTCCAAAAAAGATTTTTTTTTTTTATGGGGGCGCTATGGACCCTTTTCACGTGACGTCACGACAAACGCGGCCGCCATTTTGGACATGTACTGCCAGTAGTTTACCACAGCCAACATTGAGGAACGGCAGCAAAGAAAGTGTTTATTTTCAGCAAGACTTCCATCATGCCACTATATTGTTGTGCACCTGGATGTAGTAACCATCAACAAACAAGGCAAGGGTTATCATTTTATCGGATCCCGGTAGATGCTGACCGACAGAGAAGATGGATAGCGGCATACCAACGCTTGTGTAGTGACCACTTTGGAGGTAAGACGAATAAAATTAGCTAGAAAAGGCATTGCACTGCTGTTAACATTCCATTCTAGTTTACTGTAATTATGATCTGGCAGCTATTTACACCGAATCCAGTGTAAATAGCTGCCGGAGCCAACGTCCGAGGTTCCGGAGCGCGCTAGCTCGCGGCCGGCCGGAGCGCGCTCCGGCAAGCTCGGACGTTGGCTCCGGCAGCTATTTACACTGGATTCGGTGTAAATAGCTGCCAGATCATAATTACAGTAAACTAGTAAATACAGTTTTCTGCATCTCGCTCCTTTTTCTTTTATGTTTGTCGCCTTCCTCGCATTCAAACCGATTCGAGCCGAAATCCGCTACATGTCCAAAATGGCGGTCGCGTTTACGAAGGTCACGTGACTGAAAAGGGTCTATACTCTTAGTTATTTCTATTTCTTTTAAATACTTGATAAAGTGATATATCTGACTTGATGTGCTCCGCCATTTTATTTTCTCTACTCACAGTATATGAGCTGATATCCTAGTAGTAGAGTAGCCAATCAGAGCGTGCGATTGCTTATATCCAGCGAATGTGGATAGAATAATTATTTATTATACTTCATTGATTGTGTTTTCACAGCTCACCTGCATGTTTGTGTGTGTATGCGCAAAACAGTATTACATCAAGCTGAAGTTGCCACAATTTGTCACGTTTCTAATGTGCTTTGTTATAAAAAAAAAAAGACAAAAGCTGTGTCCAAACTGTTTCGCGTGCACACACAACCATGCACACAAGTTGTAGTGTTATACACATGTTCCTGTGTGTGCCGCATTGAAGATGACATCACTGCAGTCTTACGCACCGCTGCTATAGTGGAAAACAAACTGCAGATACCAAAAGCGAGTCGAGTCGATACCATGCAGTGGAAAAGGGCCACACGACTCACCAATGTCATCTTCATGGTAGATGACGGAGTGGAACGGCACATTTTTGTCCCCCAAGTAGCGCTCGGCAGGCTCCACATAATAAGTCCCATGGTGTGTATTAATAAAGCCCTCAAACTTACCATCGACGACAGAGCCGTGAGTTAGGCTGCCCTGCTCGCCTGAAGGTGAGAAGAGATTAACAGACTGCTGGATTAGAAACTCGGCACACAATTAAGATATAAATGACTAAAGCATCCTGTCAAAAAGTCTTCCACTTAATCGATTTGCTCTTAAGGTCTTAAAATCCTATCAGGATGCTTAAACAAATTTAATGATCATAAAATGCTGCAGCATATACTTTATTTAAAAAAGACAGAACCAAACGCCTCTCACCATAGAGCTCTCCAGTATAGATATGCGAGGTGTCATAGGCCATTTCTTCTCCAGAGACGTCCAGCTTAAAGTCCTCCGAGAACAGTCGTGCGTCCCTTCTCATCCTTAAGTTAAAACGCCTGGAAGGAAAGTCCCAATAGATGTAGGCTATTAGTTTGTGTAATCCTTCACAAACATCAACATCCAGTTTACTACAGATTACAACGCAAGAGGGCTTAGAAATCCATCAGCATCACGCAAAGGAAGAACAACTTTTAAGAGACAATATCTCCTCCTGTGTTGTCCTAAGATGAGCACTAAGATCACATTCTGGCTCAGGACAGGTGATTGGAGGACTTGACCCATGACCCTTGACTTCTCAAAGTGCTTTCAGAAGACGTGCTTGTATGTTTGGAAGATTTTGGGAAAAACTGTAGGAGATTGATTCCAACACACTGAATGCCACTTGAACAGATTTCTTAAACTAAGAGCTCATTAATTACATTAGTCGTTAAGGGGAAGCATAAATCAATAATTCTGCTAAGAAAAAAACAAACCCAAATTATTCCCTTTCTTCCTGCAAGGTGATTAATTGCTTGCTAGGGATTCTCAGACCCACCTGAAACAAAAAATCACGGTTGTGCAAAGTGATTTTAAAGTACTACTATTATACAGAGGGAAGGGGTAAATATGCACGTAATTTTGGATTAAAACTGAACTAAATTGCCTTTATTTACCTCGCCCGCAACACAGTAAGCGGGGCGAGGCATTGTTTTCGGTCGGGCTTCTTTTGTAAACGATATTACGGGAAAACGGCTGGCTCAATCTTCATGAACCTTTCAGGATAGATGAGCATCGGTCTCAAATAGAACCACCAACATTTTGAGGGTCATCCGGTCAAGGTTACCAAAAAATAAGGTCAAAATCAGTTTTGTTGTGGCTTCTCCCTCATAGACTACGTTCAGACTGCACCCTGAAATGACCCATATCCGATTTTTTTGCCCATATGCGACCTGTATCCGATTTGTTATTGACAATCTGAACGACACAGATCCGATTTTTTCACATGCGACCCAGGCCGCTTGGATATGTGGTCCTAATTCCGATGCATATCCGTTATTTTCACATGCGACTGCAGTCTGACCGGACAGGTCGCATTCATGCGACCTACACGTCATCAACAAGAGACAAACGTCACTATTCTGCGTTGGCTAATCCCGCCTCTTTGGTGGAAAACAACAACATTTGTACAGTTTTCAGAATTTAAATAGACTTTTATAGAATTGATCAAGCTAATGGTGGATTTGGTAGGGACCTGGATGTTGATCTGTTAGCCTGATTAAATAAAACAGTTTCTATAACTGATTTATAACTTAAACCATCCTGTATTACAAGATTATTCTGGAAATTTCCAGTAATTTGACACCTTCGGTCTCATTAGTCTGCTGCCCACATTAATCAGATTATTGTGTGAGTTCCGCCACCGCCACAAAAACCACATCGCCAGGTCTCGCCTCATCTCCATGCTTTACTTGCAAACTTGAAGAGTGCGCTTTTTTTTTGTTTACGTATTACGTAGATGTGCTTATTACGTGTCAATTTGCGCATGCGGGACACTTTTGGGTCGTTTTCCGTTCATATTGGAGATCGCATACAAGTCTCATATAATTGGTAATGTGAACGGCCTAACAAAAAAATCGGATTTCACAACAAATCGGATATGGGTCGTTTCAGGTTGCAGTCTGAACGTAGTGATATAGAGGCGCTAGCCACTGTGTCATCGTGCTGGAAGAATGTAAGAGTGTAACGATCGCGCACTGTGTATACACGTTCAGATTAAAATGGCCCGTGAGTGTATATAATTCGGTTCACCATTCGAAATAAACGGACTAAAGAAATCGCTTTCAGACGTGTTTACACTTATTACAGACGGAAAGTGCGTTCCACTGAGCTCTAGCGCTGGGCCATTTCTAGGAAATAATAGTTTCGGTCATGGTGACAGCGTGTGTATGTCAGCCTTGGTTTGGAGGTTTCAGTTTGGAAAACTGTAAGAGGTAAGAGTAGAATAATATAAAAGTACAGATACTTGGTATATTTTACTTCTGTGATTTTTAAATTGTTCATTTTTGGATTACGCGTCATTTTTGTGGCTACTGCCTCATAGAGTAAATATATACATGCTATATTTACTGTATGGACATGGGATCAGAAAACTATTTTATTTATAAGCAGAAGCCACACCCCATAGGGTACCTTTTTTTTCCCCACGATATCTTCCTATATGTGATGAATATGATTCATCACAAGTGCTACCGGACAAGGTTTGTTTTGCCTGGCAACACTTGTTGCCATTGTAAATGTACACAACCAAATTAAAATTGCCACTTTATGGTGCAAACAGGAACACCAGACATTGAAGACAAAAGACAACATGAGAATTGTGAAACTAGAAATTAAATAATCTGTATAAAAATAAAGTGCAGATGCATAGCAGCATAAATGAATTATATTCTTATTTGCGCTCATTATTATTTAAACTGCAAACTGCTTTCCAGGAGGAAAAAATAAACGGTCTCTAAATCTGGAGGTGCATGCTTTGGCCGACAAATAACGCCCGCCAGAGGGTAACAATTCAAAGAGGTGGCGGCTGGGATGGGTGGGCGGCGACCTTGATGATGTTGGTAGCTTTGCTGAGGTAGCGTGAGGTGGTGATGTCCTCCAGAGTACCGCTGTCATATAGGGTACTTTCAGGACCAGTGGCGTGCACAGATAGACACGAGGTGGTGCTCAAGCACCTGCCCCTCTGCCCTCTGTCCAAAAAAGTGCCCTTTTGAATTTTTTTTTTACAGTTTACTGAGGCCAATGTTGACATGATCTTTTAGAAAAGCCGCGGCATTAAAAGCGTGTGTGAAAATAATGTCCCGATGTGTGCCCCCTCCGCACACACACCGGACCTCTGTCTCTCTTGCTCTGTCACGTGAACAAGCGTGCAGTGCATTCAATGTGAGGTTGCAGCAGCATAGCGTCCTGGAAGCCACAGCCTTGTCGTAGCGCAGACAACACATCGAGCAGTCAGTCAGCTCTTCCCCTGCCCCACCAGCCAGGTAACACATGAATCGAGTGAAAATGTATTGTTTGCCCTCTAAGCCCAAGCTGTAATTATTTTGTCGTGAAGTAGCCCGTCACATACAGAAACAACTGCACATGGCAGCCTTTGCCAGCTTATTTGCTCCCTCTTCATATGGAGAAACAAACTGAACAACATTTTAAATGTAGCCTAAACCATTGAGGCAACCCCACTCTCCATCAATTCCGACCTGTTTTTATAACATGATTAAGAATATCACGTTATGCTAGTATGCACGCCGTTATGCAAATAAAGGAGAGCTCTCTTGAGCCCATTGAGTGTGTATATTTCGTTACAAATTTTAAGATGATCTCACGGAAATCTGTGAATAAACACAGTCTTGAGACTCAAGTCAGTGACGGGAAGATCAGACTTTCAGACTTTATCAGACTTTTTAAAGATGGAACTACAGAAAAATACCCAAAACTTTGATATGATTATGAACACAAGAGGAGGGTTAAATCTCAGACTTTTACAATAAGGTGTTCCCCAGAGCACTTGCCCCCCAAAATGTCTGTGCACGCCACTGTTCAGGACTCTAAACTGCATCACATCACCCAGCGGTCGTATATGGAACACTAAAAGGGAAAACAAACCTTCCGTGTGCGTGGAACTCCAGGTGAAGGAAGCTGTCCTCGTTTGAGATTGCTCGCTTGGCTCTCTGATGTCTGCTGTGCACCACGTCTGCGTCGTAAGACAGTCCCTCATAGTGGCGAATGTATTTGTTCAGAGGGTTGCCATAGTAACCTGCGTAAAGCACAATGTAGAACTAGATATCAGCATTTGACCTTAAAGCAAGGCAAAATCATCACAAAAAGTTCTGTGCAAAAAGAATCTGATGTTCTGAAACAATACAAAAGGCTCTTTTAGAAAGGACGTTAAATACTAAACATATTTAGCCGACAGTGAGATGATTACAGAGCCTACATTTGGTGCGTGAAGATCTGATGACTTGGATAGATACATCAAATTAAAAGGAAATGACTGAAATTAATGGAGGTAAAAATAATAAATTGTTAGAGTAGAATTCTTTATAAATCAGCCATCAAGGTGTTTTTGTCCATAATTTAATGAAATTAATCGAAATTGTATTGTATCATATCCTATATCGTTGCAGATTCAGTGGTATTGTCAAAAATCTAATCATTGCCTTAGGAAGAGAAATCGTATGGTGTGGAAGCCTGAGGTTTACACCCCTAGATGAAATACCAGAAAAACACTGCAGTACACAAAATATGCTAATGCAAATAATCAGCTGCAAAAAAAAAAAAAACCCACAAGGTTTAGTAATATAACAAACTTTTGATTTATCATGGAACGCCATCTAATTTAATTTGATGAGAGCACTAGACAGTAGGGCTGTAACGATACACCCAACTCACGATTTGATTCGTATCGCGATTTTTGACCCACGATTCGATACGCCCACGATTTTTTTAAAATGTTTTTTTAAAGTAGTAAATTTGACTTATTAACATTTACTTACTTACATTAACTATTTAATAACAAATAATTCAGACCACTGCAGAGAATGAGTAATATGTATGCAAAAATGAACAAATGTATATCCAAAGATTGTTTTATTTCTCAAAATAATACTGTTGAGCCGGAAGCTCTGTTTTTTTCGGTTCTGAAAAAGTCATTTTTCCAAATCGTGTAAATCCGTTAAGATTTTTTTTTTGGGGGGGTGGCTCTCTCACTGTCTCACTCTCATAGGGCCAATGATTTTCTGTGATTGCGGAAAACAGATAGAAATTACGGAATTTTTATGGTGAAACGTTGCTCGCATGTCAAAATGTAACTGCCGCAGAAGGCTTCCGCCCAAGCAGACATGCCTTCAGTGTTGCCAGATATTGCTAACGTTTTCCACCCCAAAATATGTTCAAAACCAGCCAAAAAGCACCTAAACCTGCCCAATCTGGCAACACTGCATGCCTTTCCGGTCAAGTGATTGTGATTGGCTTGTGGCACACCTAGCCAGCCAATGAGCTGCTTGTTTACAGATTCGCTCCCCGCGTCGCAACCAGAATGGCGACCGCTTAAAAGAAATGAATGCTCTGCCAGTGGCGAGTGTGGACGTTGCGTGACTCGCAGAAGATTGTCGCAGGTCGGCGAAAAAACGACTTACTAATAGATATAAAAAATTAAAAGTAATTTAAGTAAGTTTAAAATGTAATTTAAATAAAAAGTATTCATAAATTGAAGTTTGGAAGCGCCTCTGTTTTTGGGCTGAGGAGAAGTTTGAAAAGGGTGTACCGCGATACGGATCGTGGCTCTGCGTATCGCGATTTCGATACGCATATCGTTACAGCCCTACTAGACAGGCACATGTTTACGATTTAATATCTCCAGAAATATTATTTACAGTCATATAAAATTTGGCAGATATAAAGACAAACTTGTTTTCTAATCTGTTTAAATGCTCAGAAGGCCACGGTGTCACCCAAAAGGGTGAAAGTGCAAAATTTCCAAACATGACCGATATTAATATCTTATAGATCCTACTTTGTCAAAGATGCTAAAAGGTCACAGTTTGTGCGTCAACTATATTACAAATCCAATTTTGTTTTATATAACAAAAATTGACTGTGTTAAAATCTGAGATCAGAACAACCAATAGAATTCAAGATACTGACAAAATTATAAGATACATTTCAAGAGTTGTGCTATTTGGACATCACCTGGAAGGTGATGTCGACTCAACAGTAGAATCATGAAAAATTGTGTGAAATATGTTTAAAGAATTGTCAGGTTATGTTCCAAGCTGCAATGTCTTTCCATGTTGTCTTCATATTCAAACTTTAGATATCCGCCCATGTTCTGTGCAGAATCAGCTGTACACCCATTTACATAAAATGGACATAAAATATGCATGACTTTATATAACGTTAGATAAATTAAAATATTTTAAATAACAGCAAACCTTGTTTATTTGAATTATAAAGAACTCAGCCATATGTAAACATATTTAAAAAAAAAAAAAAAACACCACAAGTTTGTCTTTCTGCCTGCCAAATTCCATGTGGATGGGAATATTATTTCTAGAGATATTAAATCCTTATCATAACTTCCCAGATCAGATTTATTTTATGAGAAAATATTATATTTTTCAGGGCAGTGAAAATAATATGTTGGAATTTAGCAAAAATACTTTTCACACAATAAAAAGAACGAACAAAAATCTGTGCCGTGCAGCAATAACCCGATACGAACTGACACTGGTGTGTGCTTATGTTCACACTTACTAGCTCACCCGCATGAGATGATGCACTAAATCTATTGCACCATTACTAAATCAAGGTCGACACTTTGAGCAAGCAGCTTACAGATCAGGTGTGTGTGTGTGCGCGCGCGTGTTAATAAGCTCTCTGCTACAAAGATGTGTATGGATTAACATTTTAATCAAATTATTAGCTTGGGATTGTAAGACATTACTACCAACAGCGGAAGAACCATGTAAGATTATGAACCATACATATTTTTCCCCCAAACAGGTTGTTCAAAATGGAGATTGAACTACGCCTACATAAAGCTCTGGCTACATCTGAGCGAGTGCGAGAGAGCCTGGGATAAGTGGATGAGTTTCAAAAAAAAAAAAACATTCATCAAACGCAGGTGCTGTGAGAGACATGACGAACCTTGTGAGGCCACACCACAAACGACAAAAAAGCATCGATATAATGAGTGCATGCGTAAATGAACCCACACATTAGTCCGTTTCCTCATATAAAAAGACAGCCAAACCTCATTTAGGCACGAGTTTGAAAATATCAGCTCACAAAGGCCCTGTGAAATAACACACGCGATGGGTTACAGAATGTTTTCCAAAAGATACCAGATTCCCTCACACACACATTTTACTCACGTTAATAAATCCCAAACATGCTGCCCGAAAGAAAATGCTAAAAACGCACACTGTGCGCATGAATCACACACATTTTATTTCAGAGAAATATAACCTGTATATTCTGAGTATATTCAGTGTCTGGTAGTAACGGACTACATGTAATGTGGATTGTGTAATATGGCTAGAAAATGATGTAGTCAGAATAGGATACCTTTAACAACAGGCAGAATCAGTTACGCTACTCTTCTTGGATTAGCTACATTTTCGATCAGGCAACGAGAATCAATGGGTCAATTCGTAATTTAATGAGTGTCTGTCAACTGCTTTGTGTTTATTTATACCAACATTTACATAATACGTTAAATTATTTTACAAATGCACTTCTTCCAACACATTTTATTTTTATAAATAAATTAAAAAACACATGCGCATAATTACTCACATATGCTTCGAGATATAACACATTCAAATATTTTGTCGTCTCACTAATATATATATATATATATATATATATATATATATATATATATATATATATAATATTTCCTTGATCATGCTAAAGACAAACCAAACAGGATTAAGGTTTAAAGGGGGCATGCTGTGGAAAACTGTCTTTTCTTGTTGGTTTTAAATTGTGTCGATGTGACTTCGTGATGTACTGAGCCTTTCAAAGTGGACTGTTCCCTTCCCAGTCTGTAATGGCCATACAAAGACAGGTGGAGAGAAAAGGTCAGGTAGGAAAGTGCACGCATCTTACACAGAATCTTCTCTTATTTTTTATGGCACCTTCCCTCATTAACATACAACCAATCACTGAAATCTGAATCAAGAAAACAGAGTCGTGCCAACTCTGTTGGAGTCGACCGCCAGTCCATAAACCATAAGTAAAATATTAAAAATTTCCAAAAATACTAAGTTAAATGCTGTATTGGATATTGTAACACATTTCTGCTTTTGGACTGAACCTTAGTTCACCTGCATGACCAGTCAAAGCTCTCAGGTAACATGTTGCCAGTCAGCTAACGTTAACATTCTTTTCATAATGTTAAATTTATATAAAACTTGTAGTCTGACGTACATAGTTTGCTAGGCCATATTAACTAAATTGACCATAGTATTGGAGTAATAAGCATTGTGCGATTTTAATCAATTTGTTAGCCACTCATAACAAACCTGCGTTATGTTAGGGATGTGATAGAGTACAAAAGCTATGTAAATATCTCATGTCATCATCTCTAGCCGCTTTATCCTGTTCTACAGGGTTGCAGGCAAGCTGGAGCCTATCCCAGCTGACTACAGGCGAAAGGCGGGGTACACCCTGGACAAGTCGCCAGGTCATCACAGGGCTGACACAGACACAGACAACCATTCACACCCACATTCACACCTACGGTCAATGGAGCACTTGCATGTGACGTCACAGCCGATCCAGATTGTGACAGACGCCATCTTGTCGGTCAAACGCCATATTTCCGCCTTCTACTTCTGGTTCTACTTATGCTTTTACTTCTACCTTTTCTTCTGGAAAACCCTACTATATACAATTCTACTACAACGGCTGCGGCTACAAGCTCTCCCTACCTGTGCACGTTTTTTATGTTTTTTGTGTGTATTTTTGCGTGTTGTTCGTCTGTACCGGACTTCAATATCCACTACAACCGTATGGACTTACTGGACATTGGTTTCCAGCAGAAAATGACGGTTTGTAGCGATTTCCATCGCATGCACAACATTCCGGACGAGATAGCGAGACCAGCGGGGTCTCCGTGGATTGTTATCGGAAGCAAAGCGAAGGAGGCGGCGCCGGGAGCAGAAGCAAAAGCCAGGCTGCAGAGCCAGCCTGTTGACTAAGCTCAGAAAACAGCCACTCAAACCTCCACTGCTAAGCCTCTACCTCTCCAACGCCAGATCCATGGTAAACAAGATGGACGATTTGGAATTACAGCTGGAATTACCTTATTCTAGTCTATAATCGGCTGGTCAGTGCTATACTCAATACTTAAGTGACCTACCCATCCAATGAGGATTGCTATTTTCTTGTTTACAAGATGCCACATCTGAGTCGCTGACAAATCCTGAATTTCTGTAAAGATAACTGTGCAGAGATTTATAAGCACGCAGTGCTTCACCACTGAACAGCGAGGGAAAGTTAATGAGGTAATTATACACGTCCGGGTATTCCGCTGGCAGTTCAACATCCACTGACACGGTCGTGAAAACTACGTCCGGTAAGCCATAAGGGTCACTAATCTGTAGATCGTTTATTTTAGACATATATCTAGTTATCTGTTCATTAGAAAAATGAGCCGTGTAGTCCGTCGGTTGAAATTGATCCATTCTGTACTCAAGTGCAGCAGTATTCAGCTGTGTTTTTTACCGACAAGATGGCGGCTGTGTACTTTCCGGTCACGTGACTGCAAGATCTCTATTTAGAGTCACCAGTTAACCTAACCTGCATGTCTTTGGACTGTGGGGGAAACCGGAGCACCCGGAGGAAACCCACGCGGACACGGGGAGAACATGCAAACTCCACACAGAAAGGCCCTCGCCGGCCACAGGGCTCGAACCCGGACCTTCTTGCTGTGAGGCGACAGTGCTAACCACTACACCACTGTGCCGCCCTGCTATGTAAATATTATATGTAAAATTTTAGAAAGATTTGTTTCATATCTACACAAACATCTGGATGTCATCATAAAAACAGCAACATTAAAAACCAATCTAAACATTTCTGTAGGTGTGGCTAACAGAGTTTTTGTTTATAGATGTTAGCCAATCAGTGCAAAGCTATTTACATATTTAACGGTTCAAAAGCACAGACACAAAATCAGCCTGTTTATCCGATAGGGTTTTCATACTATGCTAAAATGGCATGAGAAAAAAGTAGTAAGGTGCTTTTTAATTTAAAAAAAAAAAAAAAACCTTGCAAACGTAGAAAAGCATATGGGATGTTCCTTTTATGTCAGACCAGCAGATATAACGCCTGCCCTCTCTGGTAAAAGCAAAGAATATCCAATTAAACAGCATCAAAATGTAAAACTGTGCAAAATTTAACACAGATAGTGCATAGGTGTCAAAATTCACTGAAGCGCAGCATCTGCCACACAGACAAACCATTTAATATTTGTCTGCTTGGGAAAAAAGTGCTTTATAATGCTTTTCGAATAAAATGTCCACACTTTATTTTGCTTATTTTAAATCCAAACCATTGTCTATAAAGCCAACATGTGTGTTGTTACTGACTATACCTGAGCAGACATGCTCTCGAGTCGCCAAGACAGAACAATATTAAAATCAATTCTGAACTAAAAACACATGATTAATAAAGCAAACATGGATTTCTGAAGCAGCAAATCATTGATTTTAGATGGCAATAAGTAAAAACAAAAAATGCAGAAACAAAAAAAGCTTGCTTTTTTTTTTTAAATCAAGCCCATATGGACATTTATTATTTACCATCTCAGCAGAGAAAAGACAGCAGTGATTATTGTGTCTGTGTGGGTTTTTTCCCTTCCTCCAAGGCGAGGCTGTTATTTAACATGCTGAGGAAATGATTTATTAACGCTTATAAAAACTGACATGTCGAGTTTTCACATTTAAAACTCTGAATAACACCGAGCTCATTTAATAAACAATAGAAATATTTGTTTGGAAGAAGAAAAACCCCACACACAGACACACTGCCTGCTCCAACACCACAGCCTTCAGCTGAAACAAACAATAAAATAAAGCACACCCGGAGCTTTTAGTTTCCGTGACAATAAAAACAAGACAAAATAATCAATCCCGGATAAAAACAGTCGATGTCCAACAACAATTATTAATCTGGAAATGTCCTGATTTTAACTGTCATGAATGAAATGTTGTGTTTTCGTCCAACATTGACAACAGCTTTCTTTCTAAGAGCTGCTACACTGACTAGCTCGCTAACACAAAACATTTATTTCGTATTTGAAGCTAACTTTAAAACAAGAATGACAGCTTGGTTGACATTAGTAATGCCTGTTATTTTCCTTTCCTTTCTTTTCTAACACCCCGTTTACCGACGTTACAGTGACGGCTCTAGCGGCCGAGCTTGTCATGTAACTGACTCGCTGTAACCGGCTGCCTCTGCTTCTGTTTCCATCTTGGACAATGCTAGCTAGCGAGCAAGCAAGCTGTGTTATCGGCTAATAATACGGCTCAGTGAGGTGCCGTTAGCTTGTCAAGTGAAGCAGGCTTGGACATGTTAAAGCCTGAACACGCTGTACGTTTCACCGTAGTGTGTGTTTTCAAGTCTGTTTTTATATTGCACAGAACAGCGAAAGCGGATATGCGGCATCTATAAAAGCTTTAACTTTACGACAAACGGCCTGTGTGTTTTCGGCAGTTAGCAATTAGCAAGGCAGCGCGCGCGCGCGCTAGCTGTGTCCCCTCATCTGCCCCTGTTTTATTGCGGGCAAAAAAAAAAACAAAGCTGCGTCCTGAGACACGGCGCTGTTCACACTCACCTTGACTGTATTTCAGGGCGCACAATAGGCAAAGCAGTTTAATCACAGTCATATCGCGTAAGTTCATGGTTAGTGCATTGATACAGAAAGAGCTTTATTGTTCCAGTTCAACGTAAAACGCCCCCTGTGTTTACAGCTCTGTATCTCTTTCTCGCTCTCTCACTGTGAACGTCATGACGTCAGACGCAAGGGGGAGGAGTTATCTGGCCCAGCGCCTCAGGAAAAGAACATTCGGCCTCCATGAGAAAGGTTTCTCTCATAACTGAAGCTTTTTTTTTTTTAAACATGGAACAAATACTCAGAGGAGAGAAAGCAGTCATACAGAAAGTGTACAGAACAGAGAACAGGCAGCTTGAACAGTTAGCAGAAGGATTATAATGTCATTAAGAACAATTCTAATGTAATATTATCAGAATCGGATTCAGAAGCAGAATCATGTTTATTGGCCAAGTATGTCCACAACACTGATTAAATAGTGGTCCAGTCCAAAGACATGCAGGTTAGGTTAACTAGTGACTCTAAATTGACCGTAGGTGTGAATGGTTGTCTGTTGCCCCTTTTCCACGTCATTACGTCGCTGTATACGTCAGTTACGTCGCTACGTTTGCATAAACCTTGGCGCGAATATCAAAGCAAAACCAACAATACTAATGGATGACTTCGCGTTTGGGCGGCACGGTGGTGTAGTGGTTAGCGCTGTCGCCTCACAGCAAGAAGGTCCTGGGTTCGAGCCCCGGGGCTGGCGAGGGCCTTTCTGTGTGGAGTTTGCATGTTCTCCCCGTGTCCACGTGGGTTTCCTCCGGGTGCTCCGGTTTCCCCCACAGTCCAAAGACATGCAGGTTAGGTTAACTGGTGACTCTAAATTGACCGTAGGTGTGAATGTGAGTGTGAATGGTTGTCTGTGTCTATGTGTCAGCCCTGTGATGACCTGGCGACTTGTCCAGGGTGTACCCCGCCTTTCGCCAGTAGTCAGCTGGGATAGGCTCCAGCTTGCCTGCGACCCTGTAGAAGGATAAAGCGGCTAGAGATAACGAGATGAGATGAGACTTCGCGTTTGTACAGCTGCGGCTTCTCGTCACTTAAAAATGGCGATCTTTCACGGTCTTGTTATTGTTGTTGGTTTTAACAACTCCGCCCCCCCACTGACATAAGCGGTTCTTTCCTCTGGCCCAGCAGAGAGTTGGTGCTAGCCTGGAACCGGTTTTTCTGGCCCCAGAGCCAGTTCTTTGTGAGTGGAAACAGAAAACCCGGTTCCAAACTAAGCACTGGCCCCAAACCAGCCCTGGAACTGCTTTGGTGGAAAAGGGGCATATGTGTCAGCCCTGTGATGACCTGGTGACTTGTCCAGGGTGTACCCCGGCTTTTGCCTGTAGTCAACTGGGATAGGCTCCAGCTTGCCTGGGACCCTGTAGAACAGGATAAAGCGGCTCGAGATAATGAGATGAGAGCTCATTGTCCATTCCCCTGCTGTACAGACAAGTGAAGCCATCTGGCCGCCATTTTACCACATCCATCACGTGGTTTATGTGTTAAAAGTAGACAGCCTTTCGATTTCATAAAATTGGTCAAATTTAGTTCCCTCTGAGGGGTGAAATGGTGGTGTAGTTGTTACCACTGTCGCCTCACAGCAAGAAGGTTGTGGATTCAAACCCAACGGCCGGCAAGGGCCTTTCTGTGTGGAGTTTGCATGTTTCCACCGGGTGCTCCAGTTTCCCCCAAAGACATGCAGGTTAGGCTAATTGGTGGCTCTAAAATGACCATGATTGTGAATGGTTGTTTGTCTCTGTGTGGCAGCCCTGCAATGATTTGGTGACTTGTCCAGGGTGTACCTCACCTTTTGCCCATAGTCAGCTGGGATAGGCTCCAGCTTGCCTGCGACCCTGCACAGGATAAGTGGTTACGGATAATGGATGGATGATCTGAAACAGTTTGTGAGGGTTCACTACCTCTGGGCAACAGGAAATGACATTACTTTTGTGGACCCTGACCCACATGCTGTCTCCATCTCTGTGGAAACCAGAATTGTTCTGTCATGTTGCAATGTACCGTACACTTTGTTTTCTTCTCTGTTATGCATGTATTATCTATGTTTTTTCTATTTGGTTGAATAAATAATAATAATAATGCTCCTGACAATACATCGCACTCTTCATCCTAGGGCCAATGTGAGCCATTTGTACATATCAAGAAAAGAAGGAGGGCATGGATTGCTTAGTGTTGAGGATGACATCAATACTGAAGAAATAAATATTAATGTATATATCAGCCAAAGTTAGGAGCCTCTCCTGAAGGCTGCATGGTAGAGGAAGAATGTTGATGAAGTTGAAACACCAAAGACGTATAAAGACAGGAAGAAGAGGGAAAGAATCGAGGACTGGACTGGAAAAGAAATGCATGGGCAGTATAAGAGAGAGACAGAAGAGTTGCCTAACAAATCTTGGACTTCGGTAAAGACAGGCGACCTGAAAAAGGAGACGGAGGGCTTAATATTTGCAGCTCAAGACCAGGCGTTAAGGACAAATGCTGTGAAAGCCAGGATTGAGAAACAGGATGTGTCACAGTATCGAGTGTAGAATGTGTGGAACGCATGATGAAACTGTGCAGCATATCTTGTGTGGCTGCTCCAAGCTTGCCCTAGCAGAGTACAAAAGAGGCATGACACCTTTGGTCGGGTTGTGCATTGGGAATTGTGCGAGAAACATGGGACTGACTGTAATGCCAAATGGTATGAGCATGTCCCCATGTCATAAAACGAGGAAGTAAAACTGCTGTGGGATTTTACTATTCAAACTGACCAAGTAATTCACCACCGGAAACCAGATACTGTAATTCAGAAAAAGAAGACGAGGGAGATGATCATTGTAGACATTGCTGTACCTGGGGACAGTAAAGTCATACAGAAAGAATTAGAAAAGCATGACAAGTACCAAGATCTAGCTAGAGAGATTGGAAAGCTATGGAATTCAAAGACAAAAGTTGTGCCAATAGTTGTTGGGGCGTTGGGCGCAATGTCAAACAAGTTGACAGGACACTTGAAGGAATATTCCTGACAGGAAAAGAACAATGCAAAAGTCTGCTCTCTTCAGATCAGCACATATCCTCAGGAAGGTGTTAGAAGTCTGATGTCTCAGGATGAGACTTGACTGGAAGCTATTTATCCAAGGATGAACCCTGTGTTTAATCCTAATTATAATAATAATTTGCAGTAATCTTGGGTGGTATGGTGGTGTAGTAGTTAGCGCTGTTGCCTCACAGCAAGAAGGTTCTGGGTTCGAGCCCAGCGGCTGATGGGGGGCCTTTCTGTGTAGAGCAGGGGTCATCAAACTACGGCCAGCGGGCCGACTCCGGCCCGCCACCCCCCTTTGACCAGCCCCCCAGCCCCTCTGCCCCCCACCACTTGGACCGGCCCTATGAGGCAGTCCCCAAAAGTGGTCATGGCCTATTTTTTTAAATTGCTTTTTGGCAAATAATAACATGTCTGCATCTTGTATTTTGTTGATTTTATCAATTAAAATTGATATTTAGTTATAAAATGAACTATTCATATTTTCCGAATTTTCATCATATGCTCACGATCAAGCAGTGACAGGCAGCGCATGCGCAAAGAACTGTCAGTGTTCAGAATAGCAAAATGGCTAGCGGTCAGCGAAAAGCTGACAGAGAGTGCAGAGTTTTTAAAGAACAATGGACCACCGATTATTTTTTCGTTCAGTGTAAGGACCGTGCAGTTTGTCTTGTGTGTAAAGAAAGTGTGTCAGTTTTCAAAGAATATAATCTGCGTCGTCACTACAAAACCCGCCACAAAGAGTATGCTAGTTTGCGAGGGCAAACAAGAGAAGACAGGATTCGGAGGATGAAATGCGGACTGGCTGCACAACAGAATGTATTCCTTCGCCAAACCCAGATCAACCGGGCTGCTGTCCGAGCTAGCTATAAGGTAGCTCACCTACTAGCTACCCATGGAAAGCCATTTACTGATGGGGACTTTGTTAAAGTATGCATGCTTGCTGTGGCCGAGGAGGTGTGTCCCGACAAGAAGGATGCGCTCAACGCGGTGAGTCTCTCCGCATCTACTATGACCAAGCGAACCGAAGATTTGGGGGACAACGTGTATGACCAGCTGAATGAGAGAGCGTCAGAATTCGAGTTTTTTGCTTTGGCCATGGATGAGAGCAATGACGTGCAGGTCACAGCACAACTGCTGTGATCTATTGATCTATTGCTCATATTATTATAATTTCACTGTTTTTTTAAATGTATTTATTTTATAGGCCTATTTATTTGACCTTTATTAAGTGCTGCACACAATTATTATTAATATTATTAATAATATCAACAGGCCTACCTACAATTTATAATTTTCCACTCACCTTTGCCAGTGTCAATCACTTCAACTAGGCAGATGTTTCTTACCTTGACAGCTTTGATGTTATTTTTATTAGAAAATAAATAAATGGAATATCTGTGGTATTTCAAATTAAAACAAAGTGTGACTCGATTACTACTTTTGCAAACCACTAGTAAAGATAAACAAATATGTGCCAGGAATCAAGTGTTGATATACTGTAGTAGTGTGGATATAGTAGTGGGGATGGCTGTGCCAGGCTAGTAATCTCTACTACACAATGAGGCCTGCTGGTGGTCATATTTGTCTGGGTCATACGATTCTATGTTATATAGCTGACCCGACCCTGGCCCCCCATCACAGTCAGAAACGATAATGTGGCCCCCAGAGAAAAAAGTTTGGTGACCCCTGGTGTAGAGTTTGCATGTTCTCCCCGTGTCTGTGTGGGTTTCCTCCGGGTGCTCCAGTTTCCCCCACAGTTCACAGACATGCAGTTAGGTCAACATAAAGTACCCTTGCTGAAGTACCCTTGAGCAAGGCATCTAACCCCCAACTGCACTCCGGGCGCTGTAGCATAGCTGCCCACTGCTCTGGGTATGTGTGTGTGCTCATTGCTCACTAGTGTGTGTGCATGCATGTGTTCACTGCTTCAGATGGGTTAAATGCAGAGGACAAATTTCACTGTGCTTGAGTGTGCATGTGACAAATAAAGCCTTCTTCTAAAAAAATTGCCATTGTTGACAATGTTTCATGAGCGTTATTCGTACCTATATATGAGTACCAGTAAGTTGTAACCAACTGGAACATGCTTGGCCCTCCATACTTTTTTCTAGAAATGGACCTGACCTTTGTGTGCTACTGTTTTCTTGAGTACAACTTTAAGCATGTCTTTCTTGAATCTTCTGACATTTTCTTGCAAATTATATTCAATTCGTAGTGTAATTAACAATTAATATCTAGTGTAATTCGACCTTTGAAGATCACAAAAATGTGCCTGGAAATAGCTGAGAAGCCATCTCCAGGTACTGTATCTAAAGCCCTTCGGCTTCTGGGGCCCAAAGGCAGGCCCCCGGCTGCATTGTTCTGGGCCTTTGGCCCGTCATTTGACAGGCTGAAATTTGGACGGATAGTATATTGTCTGTCCTGTGACAGTCTGCTTAAAATTCCTTATTTCCCACACTGACATACCCATTTCTACTGTTAGGGCAAAAAAACAAAAAGTGGACACCAACTGGAACTGTTACAAACTTGCCTGGAAGAGGACCCAAGTTTATTTTGCCCCTTGTACACTGAGGAGGAGGGTAAGAGAGACAAAAAATCCCCAAGGATCACTGTTGGTGAATTACAAGAAAAAGAAAAACCAAAACCATCAGACGCCATCTCCATGCCAACAGATTATTTGGAAAGTATACCAGAAAAAAGCCTTTTCTGTCAGTTAACCACAAACATAAGCACCTGGGGTTTGTGAAATGCTCCTACAACTTTGACTGGAACCACGTTCTCTGGTCTAATATAACAAAAATGGAGGGTTTTTTTTGGCAATAAACACTCAAGGTGGGTTTGGTGTAAAAAGAAGGATGGCTATAATGAAAAGAACCCGATCCCAACTGTAAATATGGTGGAGGTTCTGTGAGGTTTTGGGACTGTTTTTTCTCCAAAGGCCCTGGAAACCTTGTTAGGATACATGGCAGCATGGACTCCATGAAATACCAGGATATTTTAAATCAAACTCTGGCTGCCTCTGTCAGGAAACTAAAACTGGGTCATCACTGGATCTTCCAGGAAGACAATGATCTGAAGCACATGTCCAAATCAACACACAAATGGTTTGCTGAGCACAGAATCAAGCTTCTGCCATGACCATCTCAGTCCCCTGACCTGAACCCCATTGAAAACCTGTGGGATGAGCTGAAGAGAAGAGTGTACAAGAGAGGGCCGAGGACTAGGGTGCATCAGTTGCCCTCACTTTCATAAAATCTGATGCATTTTTGTTTGGGTGTTCCTTTTCACCAATAAAGACATCCTGTAAAATTTTTTGACCATATTCAAAAGTCTAATGGTGGCACCATGAGGTTCATTTTTTGCCAAAAAATGCTTATTTTATGTTTTCGCGTAAGGTTTGAATCACAATGTTGGACTCCATTTATTGATTTCTTGTGAGCCAGAGATCATGTTAAGAACCTTTGCAAGGGATTGAGAAGCATTAATGTGATTCATAATACATTTGTATTGTTTAAAAGTAGTTGAACAATGATTCAATGAACAGCTAAAACTCAAACTGTGCTTGATAATATATTTAGAATATGTACTAAAAATGTGTATCTAAGATATTTGGTATACTCTATAAGGTGCCATAATGTTTCATGAAAAGTGATCGAAATTTTGTCATAAAAGTCATAAAATAGCAGCTTTTTCCATAACTTTGAGCTCCTGGTGCCACCATTAAACTTTTGAATTTTGTCAAAATATTTCACCCAGTGTGTTTTCTTACCAAAAGGAACATAAAAACAAAACTGCATCATGATCGGAGGAACCTTTCATTTTTAGGGGGCAACTGATGCACCCTACCGAGGACCCTGGATGATCTGGAGAGACTGTTAAAAAGGAATAGTCTCAGATGCTCTACTTTGTATCTCCAACCTTATAAAATGTTATAGGAGACTCAGTGCTGTTTTGCTGGCAAAGGGAAGTGGTACAAAGTATTAAATGCAGAGGTGGCAATAATAGTGGCACATGTGTTATTGTTGAAAATAATGATTTCTTGATGAGGGATTTGTTGTTCTCTGAATAAATTTCTTTCGATTCATGGTTGGATTTTTCTCATTTTTTCAGTATGAGATGAAGCTACTTCAACAAAAGGTGAAATTTTTTCGAACACTTCTTAGGAATCATTAAAGGGGTGCCAATAATTGTGCAGGGGACGATACAAGCATTCAAAAGTGTGTAGTTACAGACATTTCTTGAACCATGGCAGAGCAAGCACAGTTGGTCTGGACTCCATTGCCAGCATGATTCGGCAGAATGATGTAAACATGGGAATCAGATATGGGTCAGGACTTACAGTATGTATAATATATCTAAACGGATGGGCTGAAAATATATGATTTTTTAGGGATGACAGCAATTTGGTAACATCAGTGCTGCTGTAAGTGGATGCATTTGTGCGAGCTGTTAGTGTAGGCTGCAAAATCCTCAGCTGAGAGGAGATTGGAACTGCTTTAAAAATAGGCTACAGTAGGTATAAAAATAGACCTTGTGATACCAGTTAGTATGTAATCATGGTTTCATGATTTCATGGTTTCAATGCATTTGGATTGAACCATTTAATCCTCCTCGCTCATGCAGCACACATGAATTAGAGTATTCATTATTGCATCCATTTTATCTATATATACCATATACCACCAGACTGCTAATTTTCTTACAGGAAATAGCAACCCAGGGAAGAAGAAGAAGAAGAAGAACAGAATAGTCCTGCCAGTACATTTTCTAGAAAATTCAATCAATCTTCAAAAGCAATTCTTGCCATTTCTGGATTTTACAGTGACAATGGTATAGAATATGGAGACAAGCCAGGATGAACTGTCTGTATACAGTCAGTGGACAGGAGCATGTAAATAATAGCAATAGCCCATGATGCTAATTAACATACACTCACCAACCACCTTATTAGGAACACCCATACATGTGCTGTTTGATGCAGTTATCTAATCAGCCAGTCTGTTGCATAAATTCATGCAGATACAAATCAAGCGCTTCAGTTAATGTTCACTTCAAACCTCAGAATGAGAAAAATTCTGATGGACTGGTTTGAGTATTTCAGAAACTGCTGATCTCCTGGAATTTTCATACACAACAGTCTGTAGAGTTTACACAGAATGGTGCGATAAACAGACAGTTCTGTGGGTGGAAACAGCTTGTTGATAAGAGAGGTCAGAGGAAAATGGCCAGATTGGTTTGAGCTTTTTTTTTTGCCAGGAAGGATATAGTAACTCATAGCAACTCTTTACAACCGTGGTGAGCAGAAAATCATCTCAGCATGCAACAGCAGAAGATCACATTGGGTTCCACTCCTGCCAGCCAAGAACAGGAATCTTAGAATCAAGAACAAGTTCCTGTTAAAGTGGCCGGTGAGTGTATAATACATAGCCTGTACAGCGACATTCTGTGTAACAATATAATCTATATGATGGACTAAACCTAGACCCTGGAGCTGTGAGGCTGCAATGCAACCTGTTGTGCCAGTATGTGTGAAATTGAAACTCATGCAATCACATGTTTGTTTTTGTTCATGATGTCATGTGTACATAAAAACAATGTATTCATGACATTGTCACTGGCCTCATTGTCCACTATGCTTCCAGCAACGTTAAAAGTGATGTGTAAGCAGAGAACTATGATTCAGTTTGGAAAAATGTAGGATTAGCACCCTCGTTTAAATAGAATCCTCGATTAGTTTAACTGAGTGCAGTGATGACAACAGAATGATTAAATCAGTTAACCCACACCTTTATTTGGGTCTGATTCAATTTATTATGTGGAATTTAATTTGCATTTAATGCTGAGTACTGATAGTGCTCATGCACCAAGGATTCGGTGCTATTTAAATGTATGATTAAGGATATGGTTTGTCAGGAATCGTGGGAAAGAGGTTCTGCTCACTTGCACAGACCACCAAACAGTGGATCAGAAAATGGTAGTGGTTGCTATAATATGTGATGCTGTTTTCCTTCACACTTCAAGCTGGGCTGCAGTGAGGATATCAGACACTTATCTTTAAATAACCTGAGTGATGAAAGTTCATTTTTTTTTCGCAGGAGGCTGAGCTGAAGAATGTTCTTTTCAAAGTTGGAGATCAGTTGAAAGTCCAAGGGAGGATTCATTCTGATGCTAAAAGGTAAATTAAGACTAAAGGCCTGCTAATATAAACATAATAGTTTAACCATAGTATTATCTATAACATATTGTTAGACAGTACATTCTATATGATGCATTAAAATTATAGTAGAAGTACAAAAGTCTGGGATTTTTATGACAAAATATTTAACATAGGCCAGGTGAATGTGTTCAGTTGACCTTGAAATCTGTGCTATATCATTTCAGTAATAAAAATTTCAGAACTGCTGTAAGGGGAAAAAATATATATATATATATATATATATATATATATATATATATATATATATATATATATATATATATATATATACAGGGCTTATAACCTGCCATTTTGCTCATATTAATCAACTACCAGGTTACTCGGTGTTGCCCGGGTTTTGCAAAATTCTGGGTTGCCCCCAGACTTCCATCTCAAATTTGGTGAAGATCCATTGAGAAATGGTGATGTTAACCCAAGACAAACAAAAATCCAAACATCCACCACCCAGGGGCCCACCGAGAACCCCCTGGGGCCCGTACATGAATTTTGTTTATATTTGCAAAATTCCGGGTCATCCCCAAACCTACTTGCCAAATTTGGTGAAAATCCATCGAGAAATGGCAACATTAGCTCAAGACAAACAAATAAACTTTGCCGCTTATTATATAGATGATAAGAAGAGAAATATTTTGATGAATCATAAATTTAACCTAAAATTTTCCAGATCTGCATTAGGAGTCATGAGTATTTTATAGAGTAAAATAAAGTCGTTACTGTACCCTTTTAAAATGTTGGCTAAATCTAAAATGTCTATTCTCATTTTATAGAGAAAGCTCCACATTTACTGTGCTGCCAGCTAGCTAGAAATAAATCATGGCTTATTAGATTTTTACAATATACATACATTATGTTGTTTCAGAAAGTTTCAGAATGTGATGCTCAGCTCATATTTAACCTAGTTATTTATAATCATATCATATTAATCATATCTATAATTTATATTTCTGAAGGTTCCGAATTGACCTGGGCTCCAGCTCCAGTGAACTAGCTCTTCATTTTAACCCTCGTTTTCATGATGATGATGATGAAAAGATGCCAGTGCTGGTGTGTAATTCAATGTGTGACGGCATCTGGAACCAGGAGCAAAGGGATCACAACCCTTTCCAGCCAGGTTCCACTTTTAAGGTATAACAGATGCCATGTGACCAAACAGTATATACGTTTCTTGTGTTTAAAGTCTGTCCTTGTATTGACAAAATACTTACATAGTAAGTTTTTACACCAGTCATTATTGATATAGGTTATTAAATCACACAATGAAAGCTATATGTCTGAATTAAGCAGATTTGTAATCTTACCAGCATTACCCTCTTCTTCCCAGGTTGTAGTGAAGCACGCAGGAGGACTGTTTGAGGTGATGCTACCTGACGGGCAGATGACTGAGTTCCCCAATCAGCAAGAGCTGGAGGTCATCACTTATATTTGTATCAAGGGTGACATTAGTCTCACTTCTTTCAAGCTGAAATGAGAAAAGTGGAATATACTGAGAAAAGCAGTCCCTCTGCTGTCCAGAATATAAAATGCAACCAATCAACAAGAAAATGAAATAATGAAAATGTTGTGTTCCAGGATAATTATGGAACTAACAAACATCCAAACTAGCAAATGAATATGTACAATATATATGTGGTGGCTTACATCAGTGGGAAGTCAATGAAAAAAATCTCTATTACTGTAGGTTGAATTTTTGACATCCATCATTGTCTTATTTGTTATTAACAAGCATTTTTTTAAGGGCTTATAATTTTTTTGTGATTTTTTTTGTGTGTGTGATATTTTCTGCCAAAAATATAATTAAAGGTAAAGCATGAGCATTAAATCGTTAACTTGCCATTTCTTTTCCCACATTATGTGCACAAGGATGATGCCAAAATGAAAATGAAATGAAACAATGCCATGAGCATTTCAACTTTTCCATGCAAGCATGCAGCAATAGTGTCAAAAAAACTTAAGCCCATACATCATTTTGTCATTTCATTTTCTTCATCTTCATCTTCTTTGTATTTCATGGCTATAATTAAAATAAAAAGCTAACAGAATAAAGTAAACCAAACTACACACTGTGATTAGGAACATCTGTACAGCTGCATATTCATGCAGTTATCCAATCACGTGCCAGCAATGCAATGCAAAAAAAAACCCAAAATAAATGAATTAATAAAATAAAATCATGCAGATACAGTTCAGGAGCTTCAGTTAATGTTCATATCACAGACTAGAATGTGGGGGAAAGTGTGATCTCTGTGACTTTAACCATGCCATGGTTGTTGGTACCAGGTGGGCTGGTTTGATTATTTCAGAAACTGCTGAGCTCCTGGGATTTTCACACACAGCAATCTCTAGAGTTTATAAAGAACTGTTCATAACACAGTTAATAATATTGACTGTAATATAATAATATACACAGAGGTGGGCAGCACGGTGGCGTAGTGGTTAGCACTGTCGTCTCACAGCAAGAAGGTCCGGGTTCAAGCCCCGTGGCCGGCGAGGGCCTTTCTGTGCGGAGTTTGCATGTTCTCCGTGTGGGTTTCCTCCGGGTGCTCCAGTTTCCCCCACAGTCCAAAGACATGCAGGTTAGGTTAACTGGTGACTCTAAATTGAGCGTAGGTGTGAATGTGAGTGTGAATGGTTCTCTGTGTCTATGTGTCAGCCCTGTGATGACCTGGCGACTTGTCCAGGGTGTACCCCGCCTTTCGCCCGTAGTCAGCTGGGATAGGCTCCAGCTTGCCTGCGACCCTGTAGTACAGGATAAAGCGGCTACAGGTAATGAGATGAGATACACAGTGGTGTTCCTAATAAAGTGGACAGCGAGAGTATATGTTTGCATATCTCTTGTTGCATCAAGCCAGCAACCCACTGACATCACCAAATTGTTGCATTCTTCTTTTGTGATGGTTTTCCAGGCTTGTATTGCTGCTTCTTTCAGTTGTTTTGAGAGGTTTCTCCCTTCAGTCTCCTCTTTAGAAGGTAAAATGCAGGTTCAATGACCCTAACCCATAACTACGTCATCGCTTGTTTACCGCAATGACCCCGGGTATGGGCGATACCTGGGGTCGGCTCCGCCATATTGTTTACTTTCACCTTTGTTAAACACTGCATTGTTCTGTCTAATCGGTTTTAACCATGCCTAAAGTGAATTGCTGTGTGCCTTACTGTGTCTCCACAACAAAGAGAACCTAATTTGAGCTTTTATCAGCTGCCAGTCGAGAAGAAGAGAAGAAAGAAATGGATAAGGTTCATCCACAATGAAAACCTTCAAAGTGAATTGAAATGGACAAGTGTTTGTAGCTTACATTTCTCTGGTGGGAAAAAGACGTACTTAAACTGTGACCCAGCAATATTTCCACGGTCTGTGGAATGGTCTTCGGTTATAGAAGACAACAATCGACACTGTTCATCGTCTGAAACTAGTGATATTCCAAAGCCTGTAAAACAAAGAAGCATTCTTTGGCCTTTGCCTCTCAACGTACCAAAGCACTTGGCAGCCGAACGAGCCTGTCAGACCGATAAAACTCCTAAACCACGAAGGGTTCTCTTTTGGGTATGTATAATGTTCATTGTACCTCACTAGCGGCATTTATTGAAGAAAATACATTTATACTAAACATGACACAGCAGATCAGCGGGTTTCCAAAGATTTTTTTTGTAGTGTTTCCTGATATCAAGTTTTATCACTCATTTATCATTCGGACTGTTATTCGCCCATAAATTCCCCGTGGGAGTGCTGCGCCGCACCAGTTCCTGATATTCAGATAGATTTGTTTTCTCAATAAAGTTTAGCTGGTGCAATATACATCCTCAGAAATCAGACATTCTGAGATTTGGTGTTGTTGTTGTACAGTGTGGTAGACTCGGTCTAGACTCTTGCTTTCTCACCAAGCTTGATTTGGATTCCGATTTTCCTGCTGTGAACCCTCGACATGTTATCCACCTCTTTAAATCACCAATTTTATTGTCTTCCACGACAGAGCACGGCAAAATCACTCCTCTCAAATCGCTTTCACATAAAATTAATCTGACAACCATCATATCACTCAACTACCAACCCCGGCTATCCCCCACAATGCATTGCGGTAAACAAGCGATGACAGTTATGTTTGGGGGCTGTTGGGTTAAGACCTGGTGACTGACTTGGCCACTCTAAAACCTTCCACTTTTTTTCCCCCGGTGAAATCCTTTGTTGTGTTGGCAGTGTGTTTTGGATCATTGTTTTGCTTTATGATGAAGTTCCTCCCAATTAGATTGGACACATCTTTCTGTAAATTGGCTGACAGAATGTTTCTGTAGACTTCTGAATTCATTCTGCTGCTACCATCATTAGTTACATCATCAGTAAAGATTAGTGATCCTGTTTCAGAAGCAGCCATGACGCTACCTCTACTGTGCTTGACCGATAAACTTGTACGTTTTGTATCATCAGCAGATCCTTTCTTTCTCCACACTTTGGACTTTCCATCTCTTGCGTTGAGGTTGATCCTGGTTCCAGCACTTTTGTGGCTCATCTTTGTATTTATTTGTTGTTAGGGTTTTGCTGGGATTCGAACCTGGTTCGTTGGTGTGATAATCCAGCAAACCCCCACTAGGCCACCAGGGGGATGACTCAAATGCAGAGGCGTGAGGTGGAAGTAGAAAAAGAATCAAAAGGTTTATTTAAACTATATACACTATATACAGGGCAAAACAAAAGACAAAAAAAAACCAAAGAGTATAATCCAAAAGAAAAGCAAAGTGCAAAAATTCAAAAGCTAAGAAGATCAAAAAACACAGTACAAAGGAAACTGGAGATAAACATAACAGCACAAAGACTCCGTGACAAGAGGACTGAACTCAGGGGTATAAATAGACAAACTAATTAAGGACACAGGTGAAGATAATTAGGCAATTAACACAAACACAAGACACAGGAACAGTGGCGGCCTCTAGAGGCCAAAATAAACACGACATGAAAAGGAAATAACAGCGGCCTCTAGAGGCCAAAACAGTCCTAGTCCTAACAGGACCCCCCCCTCTAGGAGCGTCTCCTGACGTTCCCAGGGCGATCCGGATGGGCCGAATGGAAGTCCCGACATAGTTCTTTATCAAGGACATCCCGAGCAGGAACCCAGCAGCGCTCCTCAGGACCATAGCCCTCCCAGTCCACCAGATATTGCAACCCGCCGCGGACCCGGCGGGAGTCAAGCAGGCGATTCACAGTGAACACAGTCTGCCCCTGGAAGATGCGGGGGGGTGGGGGGTTCCTAGGGGCAGGGGCATACGTAGACGTCAGTACGGGCCGTAACAGGGAAACATGGAAAGTGGGGTTGATCCTCAGAGTCCGGGGCAACTGGAGCCGGTAGGAGACAGGGTTCACCCTGCGCACCACCTTGAAGGGGCCAATGTAGCGAGGAGCAAGCTTGCGGTTCTCCACCCGCAGTGGAAGGTCCTTAGTGGACAGCCAAACACGCTGCCCAGGGCGGAAAGCGTGTGCAGGTCTTCTATGGCGGTTGGCCTGAGTCTGGTTGGTTCTGGAGGTCTGTATGAGGGTCTTCCTGACCTTGCTCCAGGTCTTGCGACACCGTCTCACATATTGGTTGACCGAGGGCACCCCCGCGTCCTCCTCCTGGTCCGGGAACAGAGGTGGCTGGAACCCGAATTGGCACTGGAATGGCGACAGCTTGGTGGCCGATGACTGCAGGGTGTTGTGGGCGTACTCCGCCCATGGCAGCCAGGTGCTCCACGATGTCGGGTTATCCATAGCCAGGCCTCGCAGGGTGGTTTCCAGGTCCTGGTTGAGCCTCTCCGTCTGACCATTGGACTGTGGGTGAAACCCAGAGGAGAGGCTGGCAGTGGCTCCGATGACCTTGCAGAACCCGTGCCACACTCGGGAGGAGAACTGGGGCCCTCGGTCTGAGACGATGTCCTGTGGAAGACCAAAGACTCGGAAGACATGATTAAACAAAAGTTTCGCAGTTTCAAGAGCAGAGGGGAGTTTGCACAGTGGTATGAAGCGGCAGGCCTTGGAGAATCTGTCAACTAAGACCAAAATGACCGTGTTACCTTGTGACTCAGGGAGACCCGTGATAAAGTCGACTGCCACGTGGGACCAGGGACGCCGGGGAATGGTCAGAGGATGCAGGAGACCCTGGGGACGCTGTCGTGGGTTCTTGGTTCTGGTGCAAACCTCACAGGACAGGACAAATGACCTTACTTCCTTCTCCATGTTAGGCCACCAGAAGCGTCTTTTCAGGAAGTCCAGGGTCCTCCGAGCTCCCGGGTGGGCGGTGAGAGGGGAAGAGTGACCCCACTGGAGAACCTTGGCCCGGGCTTGATGTGGGACGTACAAGAGGCCTGGTGGCCCCGTCCCAGGACCGGGGTCCTGGCGTTGGGCTCGTCGGACAGCCTCCTCAATACCCCAGCGGACAGGGGCCACAATCCGGGACACAGGGATAATAGGCCCGACTTCATTCTCCCTGTTAGTGGCAGAGAACAGTCTGGACAGTGCGTCAGGTTTGGTGTTCTTGGAGCCGGGGCGGTATGAGAGGGTGAAGTCAAACCGACTGAAAAACAGGGCCCACCTAGCCTGTCGAGGGTTCAGTCTCTTGGCTTGCTGGAGGTACTCCAGGTTCTTGTGGTCAGTCCAAACCAGGAATGGATGTTGTGCTCCCTCCAGCCAGTGCCTCCACTCCTCAAGGGCCAGTTTGACCGCTAGCAGTTCTCGATCCCCCACATCGTACCGGGACTCAGCAGGACTCAGGCGGTGGGAGAAGTAAGCGCAGGGGTGCAGCTTTCCTTCCGAACGTTGAGAGAGCACCGCGCCGACACCACTGTCCGAGGCGTCCACCTCCACGATGAATGGTTGGGAGGTGTCCGGGAGAACCAGAATGGGTGCCGTGCAGAAGCGGTCCTTGAGGTCTTTGAACGCCTTTTCTGCCTGAGGAGACCAGCCATAAGATCCACCTGTCCCTTTGGTGAGGTCTGACATGGGTGCTGCCACAGAACTGAAGTTCCTGATGAACTTGCGGTAGAAGTTAGCGAATCCTAAGAACCGCTGAACCTCCTTAACGGACTTGGGAGTAGGCCAATCCCGGACGGCCAGGGTCTTGGCAGGGTCCATTTGGAGTTGGCCTGTCCGTACAATAAATCCCAGAAAGGAGACCTCGGGAACATGAAATTCGCATTTCTGGGCCTTGGCGAACAGATTGTTCTGTAGCAGCCTCTGGAGAACCTGGCGGACATGGTGGCGGTGCTCCTGCACGGTCTTGGAAAAGATAAGGATGTCGTCGAGGTAGACAAAAACGTATAGGTTAATCATGTCCCTTAAGACGTCGTTGATTAGGGCCTGAAAAACAGCTGGTGCGTTGGTGAGTCCGAAGGGCATCACCTGGTATTCGTAGTGCCCAGACGGGGTGTTAAAGGCAGTCTTCCACTCGTCTCCCTGTCGGATACGGATGAGGTGGTATGCGTTCCGTAGGTCCAACTTGGTGAAGACGGTGGCGCCTTGGAGCAGGTCGAAAGCTGTGGACATCAGCGGAAGGGGATATCGGTTGCGCACAGTGATCTTATTCAGGCCCCTGTAATCAATACATGGTCGGAGCCCCCCATCCTTCTTGCCGACAAAGAAGAAGCCGGCTCCAGCAGGTGAAGTGGAGGGTCGAATAAACCCAGAGACCAGGGCATCTTTGAGGTATTCCTCCATGGCCTTGCGTTCTGGCTGAGAGAGTGAAAACAGTCTGCCACGAGGAGGGGTAGTCCCAGGGAGCAAGTCGATGGCACAGTCGTAGGCCCGGTGCGGAGGAAGAACGGCGGCCCTGCTCTTGCTGAATACCTCCTTGAGATCCCAGTACTCTGTGGGAACTTGAGATAACTCGGTGAGATCAGGGGGCTCGGCAGGAGACACAGGAGAGCTAGAGAGCAGACAAGAGGCATGGCATGCAGGGCCCCATTCCACAACCTGGCTTGTTACCCAGTCTATGCGAGGGTTGTGGCGAGTAAGCCAAGGAAGGCCTAGAATAACTGGGAACTCAGGTGAAGGAATCAGGTGCAGGGATATTTCTTCCTTGTGACCTTGAGACTGGAGGAAAACTGGAGAAGTAACTTGGGTGACTCTTCCATCACCTAACGCTTGGCCATCGAGGGCAGACACAGACAGTGGGACTTCAAGAGGTGCAGTCGGAATATTGATGCTTTGGGCGAAGTGAATATCCATAAAGTTCCCAGCCGCCCCTGAGTCTATCAAAGCTTGACAAGAGTGGACAGACTCACCCCAGGAGATGGAGACCGGGATGTAGATTCCTTGGCCAGGGAGTCCGGGAGAGAGGGTAGGCCCCGTCACAACCCTCCCTCGGCTGGACGGGGCGGTCCTTTTCCCAAGAGTTCGGGACATGATGCTCGGAAGTGACCAGGCTTGCCACAGTAGATGCAGCACTTGTCCCTCCTTCTGCGCTCCCTCTCAGATGCGGAGAGGCGAGTACGACCCACTTGCATGGGTTCTGGACAGTCACTGAAGGAGGTAGACGGTCTCCAGGTAGAGGTAGGGAGGCTGGGGGGGCTCAAGGCTTGGTGGCGTTCTCTCATCCTGTTGTCCAGACGAATAGCATGTGAGATGAGGGTTTCGAGGTCACTTGGGCATCCAATAGAGGCCAGACCGTCCTTGATGGGGTCAGACAGACCATGGTGGAAGGCTGACACCAGGGCAGTCTCGTTCCATCCACTTACTGCTGCGAGTGTTCGGAACGAGATGGCGTAATCTGCGACGCTTCCTCCTTGCCGGATGGACATGAGCTTTCGGGCTGCGTCGGTACTGATGTCTGCCTGATCGAAGACCCGAAGCATCTCTTCAGAAAACAGCTGGAAATCAAAGCACTCAGGTCCCTGTCTTTGCCAGATAGCAGTAGCCCAGGCTCGCGCCTTACCAGCTAATAAGGTGATCACAAAGGCAATCTTGCGGCGATCCGTAGTGTAGGTGGTAGGCTGAAGCTCAAAGGTGAGTTGACACTGGGTAAGGAACTCTCGGCACTCACTGTGCTTGCCGTCATACCTCTGTGGTGCAGGAAGGCTGGGTTCGCGAGGTGAAGAAGGCAGCATTGCAGGAGGCACTGGAGCAGGAGTGGGAGCTGGATCAGGAGCAGGAACTGGATCAGGAGCAGGAGATGCAGGCAGAGATGTCAGCTGTGCCAGGGTTTTCCCAATTTGCTGAAGCAGTTCCTCGTGGCGAGCGAGGGCCTCACGTTGGCTGGTGAGCGTACGTCCATGAGCGTCCATGGTCGCTCCGAAGCGTGTCAAAGCTGCCATAATTCCCTGAAGGTTGGCCGGGTAGACAGTTGAAGCAGCCACTGCTGAGTCGGTCACAACGGAGTCTTTCTGTTAGGGTTTTGCTGGGATTCGAACCTGGTTCGTTGGTGTGATAATCCAGCAAACCCCCACTAGGCCACCAGGGGGATGACTCAAATGCAGAGGCGTGAGGCGGAAGTAGAAAAAGAATCAAAAGGTTTATTTAAACTATATACACTATATACAGGGCAAAACAAAAGACAAAAAAAAACCAAAGAGTATAATCCAAAAGAAAAGCAAAGTGCAAAAATTCAAAAGCTAAGAAGATCAAAAAACACAGTACAAAGGAAACTGGAGATAAACATAACAGCACAAAGACTCCGTGACAAGAGGACTGAACTCAGGGGTATAAATAGACAAACTAATTAAGGACACAGGTGAAGATAATTAGGCAATTAACACAAACACAAGACACAGGAACAGTGGCGGCCTCTAGAGGCCAAAATAAACACGACATGAAAAGGAAATAACAGCGGCCTCTAGAGGCCAAAACAGTCCTAGTCCTAACATTTGTGAATTCCAAACTGGCCTTCTGATCCTTACTGCTGATGTAGTGGTTTGCATCTTGTGGTATGGCCCCTATGTTTCTGATCGCGAAGTCTTTTACGAATAATGGCTTGCAATACCTTCACCCCTGCCCTGTGGAGGTTGTTGGTGATGTTGGTGACTGCTGTTTTTTTGGGGGGGGGGGGGGGGTTCCCCACAATGCTGTCACAATGTTTCTCTCATCAACTGCTGTTGTTTCTGTCATCAACTACTTTTCCAATCTATTTCATGTCTGTTTGTTAGTATACTAGTGGGTTTTTTTTTAATTTTCCAAATTATTCTATTGGCTATGCCCAATGCTTGTGGAATGGCTCTGATCGATTTGCCCTTTTTTCAAAATGGCTTGGTTTTCTCCCATAGACAGATCTCTGGTTTTCATGTTGGTTTATCCTTTTTAACAACAAATGCAGTATTCACAGATGAAACCCAGGGCTCATATCAAGAGTAGACATTCAGAACTATTTAATTATTTAAATAATCAATCTACTAGGGCACACATTGGCAGCAAGAAACATCTGCCCATCACTCCTTACAAATAGCGACCCCCCAGTGGTCAGTTCTTGCCAAGATACATAGATCACTAAAGGGACCAATGACGAAAATACTCATTTGGTTTTCTAACAATAACTCAATACTCATCTCATTATCTGTAGCCGCTTTATCCTGTTCTGCAGGGTCGCAGGCAAGCTGGAGCCTATCCCAGCTGACTACGGGCGAAAGGCGGGGTACACCCTGGACAAGTCGCCAGGTCATCACAGGGCTGACACATAGACACAGACAACCATTCACACTCACATTCACACCTACGGTCAATTTAGAGTCACCAAACCTAACCTGCATGTCTTTGGACTGTGGGGGAAACCGGAGCACCCGGAGGAAACCCACGTGGACATGGGGAGAACATGCAAACTCCGCACAGAAAGGCCCTCGCCGGCCACGGGGCTTGAACCCGGACCTTCTTGCTGTGAGGCGACAGCGCTAACCACTACACCACCGTGCCGCCCTAACTCAATACTATTTATGTGAAATGAGTGCTGAAATCTGACTGGCTGAAAGTGGCCATGTTTTTGAACACGTTTAGTGATGAGATAAAAATCAAGGTTATATATGAGCGGTTTGATGCAGCACACAAAATTTCAGCTCATTTGGCCTTTTGATTCCTGAAAAAAAAAAAGATTTGGATGAATTACATCTAACTTAGTAAACAAGAAATTTGAATTAGCATTTAGCATCAACACAAATGGCATACTACACAAATGGCTTTTAATTAGTTTCTGTCATTAGTTTATTTTCTCATCAAACATGGATCATAATTGTTCATTGTTTTCCTTTATCGAACGATTTCTTACCTTCTATATGCTCTAGTCCCTGTTTGCACTAGCACACAACGTACACTGTTCTTAAC
Organism: Neoarius graeffei; assembly: GCF_027579695.1. Classification (NCBI taxonomy): domain Eukaryota; kingdom Metazoa; phylum Chordata; class Actinopteri; order Siluriformes; family Ariidae; genus Neoarius; species Neoarius graeffei. Next base: position 62,132,147 of record NC_083570.1, read on the forward strand.
TATATTGTGACAATGAGCATAGCTAACAATCTGTGTTTCTGTTCACCCCCACCTCCCCTCTCTCTGGCGAGCTACACATGCTACTCCTGAGATACCAGTGACTCCTTCTGTGCCTGATCCATCCTGATGCCCTACCGTACTTCTGGTTGGAGTTCTCATCACCTCACTCCTGCTGAGGATAGCCCCATATGGACAGTCTAAAGATGCGCTCTGAAACATGATGACGACTTTGGACTGCAACTGATGCAATCACTTTTGCTAAGATAGCTTAGGACTACCGTATATTTGCCATAACTTTAGGAATACAACTGCAATGAACAGTCTTTCACTCAAGTCTCCTTGCCATTGTCGCCTCTGGCTTGCTCATTGAGGATAAATTTCTGTATATATTTCTGTAAAGCTGTTTTATGACAATGTCCATTGTTAATAGTGTTATACAAATAAAATTGAATAAAATTGAATTTAATTGTTTTGAAAGCAACACCGGTATGCTCAGTGTATTCATATTTCAGGTGTACATGTTATACATCACAGTACACATCTATGCTTTGTTGTGTCACATGCCACGCATCTGTTTTGGTTTTGTCATCGTGTACAGAGATTCTGGTAAGACCTTGATATTGCAGTGGAAACTTGGTTTTATTTCAACTTTACATTCAAACATGTGGTCTTTATAACAGTGAGAATGACACTAAATATTATTTAATCAATCTTATTTTCTAATTTTTGTTTCCATTAATTCAGTAATATGATACCCTTTTTCCCATTTTTGAAAAAGTAGTCAAATATCACAAAAACTGTATTCTTTTTTCAATAATAATAATAATAATAATAATAATAATAATAATGACCCCAAAGCTAAGAAACCACTGCTGCTGGTAACATCTCACCAACTTTGTAGTCAATAAATTTTCCCCTGCTTTTTTCTTTCATTAATCTGTTTATTTTCTTTCCTCTCTCTCCAGTCTTCTGGCCAAATTGTATAGATTGTGTTAGTTGAGTTTTGCACGTTCTCTGTTCTGTTTTTATGTGAATGTTATGTTGCAACTAAAGTAAAAGAAAAAAACGTATTATGTCACCCCTCTGGTTCTGGAAGGCCGGCATGCTTGCTATCTAAAAGCACACACTGAGGTGACTTTTTACCAGCTTTGTTTGGTTCAGTAGAAACAGCCAAAGCTGGCATAATGAGGGGTCTATATAACAGGATCTCTGTTTAAAAGGGGCTTGTGTGTCATTTTAGAGTAAGCAAATTCAATTCTCTGGCCTTTAAAGGGATTTTAGCATCAGTTCCGGGTTCAGTGTAACACTGCTTTTCTTTCTGGTTTTTCATGTGAGCCAGGTAGCTAGTTTGGCCTGGCTTATTAAAAATTGAGCATGTAGGTCATTTCTTTCTCTTCAGCTAAATATTTAGGACTAACAATGAACAGGTTTTCTGTCAGCATTTGACCAAACGTCCCTATCCAAATTCCCAGTGTATTGTTGTTATTGCATCTTAAAAAAGGTAGTCTCGTTTCCGCTCCATCACAGAATGGGCATGTTCAATCAAATTTAACATCAAATTCAACTCCATTAGGCAAGTGATTATCTCATTTAGCGTCATAAATTAGACAAATTTTTGCACCTCATTGTGTATATATATATATATATATATATATATATATATATATATATATATATATATATGTGTATGTATGTATGTATGTATGTATTTTATATATAAGGGAGAACATTGCTAGATTGGCATTGTGAATAACAGTTGAAATACTCATGACTGCTGGGTAACAAAGAAATGAGAGAGCACAGAGAAAACATTTACTTAATTATTTAGCTTATTATTTGCTCATTCTTTCATGCAAACATTTGTTCATTTAATTAAAAAAACATGTTTGGAATAAAACAATGTTATTGTTCAAACATGTAAAATAGTTTCAATTATTAATTACCATATTATACATGTAATGTTTAATGATGATATAATATATTAACATATTTTAACACTTTACAGTGGTGCTTGAAAGTTTGTGAACCCTTTAGAATTTTCTATATTTCTGCATAAATATGCCCTAAAACATCATCAGATTTTCACACAAGTCCTTAAAGTAGATAAAGAGAACCCAGTTAAACAAATGAGACAAAAATATTATACTTGGTCATTTATTTATTGAGGAAAATGATCCAATATTACAGATCTGTGAGTGGCAAAAGTATGTGAACCTCTAGGATTAGCAGTTAATTTGAAGGTGAAATTAGAGTCAGGTGTTTTCAATCAATGGGATGACAATCAGGTGTGAGTGGGCACCCTGTTTTATTTAAAGAACAGGGATCTATCAAAGTCTGATCTTCACAACACGTGTTTGTGGAAGTGTATCATGGCACGAACAAAGGAGATTTCTGAGGACCTCAGAAAAAGCGTTGTTGATGCTCATCAGGCTGGAAAAGGTTACAAAACCATCTCTAAAGAGTTTGGACTCCACCAATCCACAGTCAGACAGATTGTGTACAAATGGAGGAAATTCAAGACCATTGTTACCCTCCCCAGGAGTGGTCGACCAACAAAGATCACTCCAAGAGCAAGGTGTGTAATAGTCGGCGAGGTCACAAAGGACCACAGGGTAACTTCTAAGCAACTGAAGGCCTCTCTCACATTGACTAATGTTAATGTTCATGAGTCCACCATCAGGAGAACACTGAACAACAATGGTGTGCATGGCAGGGTTGCAAGGAGAAAGCCAATGCTCTCTAAAAAGAACCTTGCTGCTCATCTGCAGTTTGCTAAAGATCACGTGGACAAGCCAGAAGGCTGTTAGAAAAATGTTTTGTGGACGGATGAGACCAAAATAGAACTTTTTGGTTTAAATGAGAAGCGTTATGTTTGGAGAAAGGAAAACACTGCATTCCAGCATAAGAACCTTATCCCATCTGTGAAACATGGTGGTGGTAGTATCATGGTTTGGGCCTGTTTTGCTGCATCTGGGCCAGGACGGCTTGCCATCGTTGATGGAACGATGAATTCTGAATTATACCAGCGAATTCTAAAGGAAAATGTCAGGACATCTGACCATGAACTGAATCTCAAGAGAAGGTGGGTCATGCAGCAAGACAACGACCCTAAGCACACAAGTCGTTCTACCAAAGAATGGTTAAAGAAGAATAAAGTTAATGTTTCGGAATGGCCAAGTCAAAGTCCTGACCTTAATCCAATGGAAATGTTGTGGAAGGACCTGAAGTGAGCAGTTCATGTGAGGAAACCCACCAACATCCCAGAGTTGAAGCTGTTCTGTATGGAGGAATGGGCTAAAATTCCTCCAAGCCGGTGTGCAGGACTGATCAACAGTTACCACAAACGTTTAGTTGCAGTTATTGCTGCACAAGGGGGTCACACCAGATACTGAAAGCAAAGGTTCACATACTTTTGCCACTCACAGATATGTAATATTGGATCATTTTCCTCAGTAAATAAATGACCAAGTATAATATTTTTGTCTCATTTGTTTAACTGGGTTCTCTTTATCTACTTATAGGACTTGTGTGAAAATCTGATGACGTTTTAGGTCATATTTATGACCTATATAGAAAATTCTAAAGGGTTCACAAACTTTCAAGCACCACTGTATATTTCATTGGGGGGCGGCACGGTGGTGTAGTGGTTAGTGCTGTCGCCTCACAGCAAGAAGGTCCGAGTTCGAGCCCTGTGGCCGACGAGGGCCTTTCTGTGCGGAGTTTGCATATTCTCCCCGTGTCTGCGTGGGTTTCCTCCGGGTGCTCCGGTTTCCCCCACAGTCCAAAGACATGCAGGTTAGGTTAACTGACCGTAGGTGTGAATGTGAGTGTGAATGGTTGTCTGTGTCTATGTGTCAGCCCTGTGATGACCTGGCGACTTGTCCAGGGTGTACCCCGCCTTTCGCCCGTAGTCAGCTGGGATAGGCTCCAGCTTGCCTGCGACCCTGCAGAACAGGATAAAGCGGCTACAGATAATGAGATGAGTATTGAGTTATTGTTAGAAAACCAAATGAGTATTTTCGTCATTGGTCCCTTTAGTGATCTATGTATCTTGGCAAGAACTGACCACTGGGGGGTCGCTATTTGTAAGGAGTGATGGGCAGATGTTTCTTATTGCCAATGTGTGCCCTAGTAGATTGATTATTTAAATAATTAAATAGTTCTGAATGTCTACTCTTGATATGAGCCCTGGGTTTCATCTGTGAATACTGCATTTGTTGTTAAAAAGGATAAACCAACATGAAAACCAGAGATCTGTCTATGGGAGAAAACCAAGCCATTTTGAAAAAAGGGCAAATCGATCAGAGCCATTCCACAAGCATTGGGCATAGCCAATAGAATAATTTGGAAACATGTCTGTGAAGATTCTCAATCATCCAGGTCATAGTAAACTGTGGGTGGTAGAAAAGGGCAACTGGACTTGCTTGAAGATTCTTGAAAACGTTTCACCTCTTGTCCAAAAGGCTTCCTCAGTTCTGTCTGACTAATAGGGAGTATCAGATATTTATCCTCTCCTGGCTCAGAATCAGAATCAGAATTCTGATGACCAGCTCATCTAAGGTGTCACTGAGGCATCATGTTGGTGTGGGTCGCTGGAGGCTGGGTGCCCACACCCAGCCTCCAGCGACCCACACCAACATGATGCCTCAGTGACACCTTAGATGAGCTGGTCATCAGAATTCTGATTCTGATTCTGAGCCAGGAGAGGATAAATATCTGATACTCCCTATTAGTCAGACAGAACTGAGGAAGCCTTTTGGACAAGAGGTGAAACGTTTTCAAGAATCTTCAAGCAAGTCCAGTTGCCCTTTTCTACCACCCACAATAATTTGGAAAATAAAAAAAAAAACACTAGTATACTAACAAACAGACATGAAATAGATTGGAAAAGTAGTTGATGACAGAAACAACAGCAGTTGATGAGAGAAACATTGTGAGAGCATTGTGGGGAATGCAGGCCAGCTTGCCTGTGACCCTGTAATTATACACATAAAAAGCTTTGTAAAAGTTAGAATTACAACACACTCTTAAAAGAAAGACTTTTACAGAACATTTGCTGGAATATAATTTATTCATCGTTTAAAGTAGTTCTAGAATTTTAGAACCCACTATTGATGAAAATGTAGTATAAGGGTATATATTCAATGTATGCAAATTAAAAATAAAAAATTTCCCCATCAAAAGGGTGTATTTGAGCGACAAAACCGAGCTTCTGGGAAGCATTTCCTGAAAATCCCAGTCGGGAGTCACGTGACCGATGATGTAGTAAATTGACCAGGATGGCAGCATCCAGTATAAACACAAGCGAAATGAGTGAATCAGACAGCGATTATTCAGACAAAATTGTGTCTGAAGACGAAAGTGAATCGTGTTCCAGTCGAGGTGAGTCGATGCACAACATTTTTTCTACTAAACAGAGGTCTGGGCCGAAATGTGCGTCGTGATCGGCAGTATATTTGGGGCGAACCGATGGCGTTCAAGCGGCCTTTCCAACAACACGGAAATGACTGCAGCTGTCAAAGTCTGCTTTGTGTGCATTCGGAGCTTGGGGAGAAGAAAAATGCGGGCCTGAATGGGGACAGTCACGGCTGTATCGTAGAAGTGCAAAGCAGGAACTCGTCCAGGGATCGTCTAGTTCTTGTTTAGTTAAAGAACCCTTTAATTGTCCTAAAGGTTCGGGAAGCTCGTTCAAAGCGCGCCTCAAGATTCTCCCATGGACTATAAAAAACACTTTTCCCTTTACACTCACCAGCATAAATGTGCACTAGCCTTCAACTAGCACCAGTCTGCCCTCGTCCGCTTTACTTGCCGGTTCCACTCAGCGAGATCGTATCCATTATTCTGATCAGGATCAGGGAACTGATGCAGAGATACTCCGTCTTTGTTGGTTTTAGAACAGCTGTACGCGACACACTTTTTTACCATTCTTTAAATTCGTTTCTTAAGACAAGGATTTTTTTAAGATGTTACCTTGACACACACACGGACTGGCCAGCGGGAGTTTTCCCGGTGGTTCAGTGTGGGCAGGAATTGGGCAGGACGTTCACGCCTCCTTAGAGTAACATCAGCTGATAAGGCACGTCACCACTCGACATCTGGTGACTGTTTTGAAGAAGGCGGAAGTTTATCGCCGAAACTGTCAAGGTAACATCTTAAAAAAATCCTTGTCTTAAGAAACGAATTTAAAGAATAGTTTCAATAGGTAGACATAATGAACTTTCACTACACACTTTTTTACCATCGTATACAGTGGAAATAATCCGTAGATCCGCGAATTGTCACTCACAGTCACAGTATGTACAGGCAGTGAGCTGTCTAGCTTGTCAATTTACGACGTCATCGGTCACGTGATCGCGGCGCGATGTTTTGCTCGTGGGCTATCGCAGAAAATCCTCTAAAATCATAATGGATAAACATTGAGTAATTTTTTTTGTAATATACTAATATTAGTATTCATCGTTACATGCAAAGGCGATTTTCAAATTCTAGAACTACTTTAAATACAATACACTTATAAAAAGGTGAAAATTCCTCTGTAGTGTGGGACATATCCAGTAGACAGACAAACAGAGAGAGAGAGGCAGACAGACAGAGAGATAGAAAGACAGACAGACAGACAGACAGAGAGACACACACACAGACACAGAGAGAGAGAGAGAGACAGACAGACAGACAGAGAGACACAGACAGACAGAGAGAGACACAGCCAGATAGAGAGAGAGAGAGACACAGACATACAGAGAGACACAGACAGACAGAGAGAGACACAGCCAGACAGACAGACAGAGAGAGAGAGAGAGAGACAGACAGAGAGAGAAAGACACACACAGACAGAGAGACACACACAGACAGAGAGACACACACACAGAGAGAGACAGAGACACACACACAGACAGAGAGAGAGACACACACAGACAGAGAGAGACACACACAGACAGAGAGAGAAAGACACACACACACAGACAAAGACACACACACACACACACAGACAGAGACACACAGAGAGAGAGAGAGAGAGACACACACAGAGACAGACAGAGAGAGAAAGACAGACAGAGAGAGAAAAAGAGAGACAGAGAGAGAGAGAAAGACAGGCAGAGAGAGAGAAACTTATATACACGATATAATTTATAATTTTAGTTAGTTTACACAATTGGTCAAGCCTGAATGTAATGCCATTCATTTTAGCCAATCAGCATTCGGCCCTGCAGTCAGGCGCCGTCAGAAGCCAATCAGGTGCGCGAATACAAATGACATCACCTTTGTTTTCCCCCACCGTGATGTTATTTTCCGCAGAGAGACTGTCAGTTTCAGTGACCTCGGCATGGCGACGTTGGGCTTTTAAGGCTTTCAGCTCACTGTTCCGGGGACAGGTTTGTGTTCTCAGATTGTTTTGCTCATAGATAAGTGAGATTAATAAGTGAGATTAATGTATAAACGTAAAGAATCAGAATGAGTTCGGTGAGTTCGGCCTCGGTGTGAGGAGTGCGCTGTGCTGGTCGCTGCTTGAACAGGTAAGATAGAAGAATAAAAAAAAAAGACAAAAGTAGTAATATAAATAGAATAACCAATAAGAAGAATCTAAACTATGCGGATATGAAGAGTGGAGCTGTGTAAGGGATGAGTGTAAGAGGAGCTGTTCCGGTTAGCTGTAGCATTGCACAGTACAGTTCGCCGCTGCTGAGTGTGTGACCCGACCCGACCCGACCCGGTTATTTATTTCAGTTTACTGCTAAATAAACCCAGATTTATTATTATTTACGGCGAACGACTTTGTAGCTGATCTCCCCCTGCTGAGTGGTGTGGGCTGAAGCTGCCGGGTTGTTGGGTTAGTGCTGTACCTGCTGTAAGGTGCGGATCAGCTGCTGTGAGTCAGTATGTATTATTTTGTTTTTGTTTATTTAACTATCTTTCTACATAAACGGTGTGTCATCAATGATAGTGCTGTTGTATCACACTGTATTGTTTTTAATTGTCTACAGTGTACAAGTTATAAGCTCTAAATGCCATCTGGACACCAGCCTGGTGATGGTTAAAGGAAAAAGTCCACCCTGAAGCACATGCAACATGTTTATGCTGAAATGTCTGAGAGCATTTGTTGGTTGCTGATGTATTTTCATTCTTCCTTTGAAGAAGTTAGGACTTGTGTGGCTCTCTGACATCACATGGGGGTTAGCACAGTTACAGTCATTCATTTTCAATAACCACGTTATCCTGGTGGATCCAGATCCTGTCCTGGGAACACTGGGCAGGAGGTGGGAATACACCCTGAATGGGATGCCAGTCTATCATAGGGCATCATGTGCGCACACGCATGCACGCGTAGAGGCAATTTGAACATGGACAGACTACCTACTGGCATGTTTCAGAAGAAACCCACACAGTTACAGAGAGAGCATAGAAATCTTGATACAGACAGTTACTGGAGGTCAGGATCGAACCTGTGATAGTGGATCTGTGATTCCTAGTGCACTTACAGTGGTGTTGTTTAAAAGAAGGGGGGAAATCAACAATCTCAACTTGGGCGGCACGGTGGTGTAGTGGTTAGCATGGTCGCCTCACAGCAAGAAGGTTCTGGGTTCGAACCCAGCAGCCGGCGGGGGCCTTTCTTTGCGGAGTTTGCATGTTCCCCCTGTGTCTGTGTGGGTTTCCTCCGGGTGCTCCGGTTTCCCCCACAGTCCAAAGACATGCGGTGAGGTTAATATGGGACGGCCTTGGGTTGAGGTGCCCTTGAGCGAGGCACCTAACTCCCAACTGCTCCCCGGGCGCTGTTAGCATGGCTGCCCACTGCTCTGGGTATGTGTGTGTGCTCATTGCTCACGTGTGTGTTCACTGCTTCAGTTGGGTTAAATGCAGAGAGGAAATTTCACAAGTGTGTGATGAATAATGTTGTGCTTTCTTTCTTTCCATAAGGGATAACGGTTGGATTTTGTTCCTAAGAACAAAAAAAGCAAGAGCTTCTTTTTTTCAATGACTATTTCCCAGCTGTGTTCAATGCCACATTAATGTAAATTCCATTAGAATGAAAGTTAGTTTTGGAACATTATTTAGCCTATTTAGTGTAAAGAATATATGTACTGTGTGTGTATATACATGTGTGTGTGTGTGTGTGTGTGTGTGTGTGTGTGTGTATGTATAACATAAGTATCTGTATATATGATTTTAATTTGGTCAATATTATACCATGTTGGTATGTCTTGGTATGTTTTCTTTTTTGTTTGTTGCTTTTGTTTTCTTTTGTGTATATATAGTTTATTATGGCGGAAAGTGACGTTTGATTAGCGGTGGTATAAAGGTTCAGGATTTGATAAGTTATTTACTACTTCCTAATCCTTTCTGAACATTATTATGTTACTACCTTGTGGCTATGCTTTTCTGTTTTTGACGATGTTTTGATTTATTATTATTATTATTATTATTATTATTATTATTAATATCTTCTTTACTTTTAGGAATAAAGCAATCAATCGAGAGAGAGAGAGCTGGGGTGGTTGACAAAAAGTGGCTAGGTCACAGATTACAGAAATATAATAAAAAAGGATACAAAATACGGCAGGCGGCACCGTGGTGTAGTGGTTAGCGCTGTCGCCTCACAGCAAGAAGGTCCGGGTTCGAGCCCCGTGGCCGGCGAGGGTCTTTCTGTGCAGAGTTTGCATGTTCTCCCCGTGTCCGTGTGGGTTTCCTCCGGGTGCTCCGGTTTCCCCCACAGTCCAAAGACATGCAGGTTAGGTTAACTGGTGACTCTAAATTGAGCGTAGGTGTGAATGAGAGTGTGAATGGTTGTCTGTGTCTATGTGTCAGCCCTGTGATGACCTGGCGACTTGTCCAGGGTGTACCCCGCCTTTCGCCCGTAGTCAGCTGGGATAGGCTTCAGCTTGCCTGCGACCCTGTAGAACAGGATAAAGCGGCTAGAGATAATGAGATGAGACAAAATACGGCGTAGTTACGGACATTTCAGTATATTGCGGATTGGTTACGGATTTCGAACAGATGATGTATCATGGCTAAAACAAATTAAGAAGTCCAAAACAAATGTTTGGACTGCCGAAGTTCATAATTAAAATATCCTGCCTGCATGTTTACTTTATTAATTTACTATTGATATTTCACGGAAAATATCACATCCGTGAATAAAAGATCCGTACTTTTTGTATTATATTTTTTTATTTTCTGTGAATCTGTATTCCATGACTTGTCGGTATTTTGTAAGCAGTGAGAGAGCTGGACAGGACTAAAGTGCTGCTGCATCACTCTCTCTTTAGGTAGAGAATAAGTCAGCGCTAAATCCCCGTGGTTCTGTTATCAGCAGGTAGTCGAATGGCATTGTGGGAACATTTAACCAAACCGTACACTCAGACTTTGTTTGCAAAATAAATCTTGGACACCATTGAAGGTCCCATTTTAATGAAAAAGACTAATATTCAAGTTGTGAAGGCATCGTCCTTAAATTATATGTTGACTAATATGGCAAAAGGTCATTGAACACATGTAGTTTCTCATTTCAGTTCACTCTAGAGATTTGCTGATTGTTCTTCAATAATAATAAAAAAGGCAACTATACTGCATAATTATATCTGTGTGATCAGGAATAAGAATTGAAGTATTTTTTTTCCCCTTACAGGTGTCTCTGCAATACAAGGATGCATTTTCTGATCGTTAACGTCACTGAAATGAAGGCATGACCATTATATGGCTTTCAGATTCATATTTATTGTCTCTGAATAAGGCAATACATTTGTGGTACACACAAGGCCAGAGGTTTGTGACTCTTTCAGTCTCACCATTCTATAATTCATTTGGCCAAATTAATTTCAAAAGGCCTCTGAACTACAGAATCCGAGATTTCCACCATAACTGGAAGCACAGCCAGAAGAGCAGTATTTGGAGACTATGTCCATGCCGAGTTAGTTCCTTCAAGCACAAGGATTTGCTGTACACCAGCATTTCCAGTTTCAGTACCTCAGCCTGCCTCGGTTCCTTTAACCAGAGCTATCATATGTCCCGACTCAAGAACACGTTGGAATCTGTATCGAAAGCCGTGAGTGGGACGCAAGCAGAGATTTTCTCCAGGATAGCGCGACTCAAACCCAGTTCCAGAGACAGCGCTGTAGGTGCAGAGACGACACCTGTTCAGGATCAGAGGAATGGATCAGCTTTGGCTACATCTACACCAACGCTTGTATCTCAGCCTCAATCGTCACCTTCAACCTCACCATCGAACACAAGTATTCCTGAGACCTCTGTCCCAGTTCAGTATGTCCAAGCAGAAGTAAAATCAAAGAACTCTCAGTCTCGTACCAGTAAACCATACGGACCAGCTACAACCACAGCATCAAAATCAGCACCTCCACCTCCCAGCTTCACATCCTCCAGACAGACTACACATCTCTTCCACCCGGGTTCTTTTAGTGTCAACTTGGATGAGACCTATAATTCCCTGGCGCACCACGTAAACTCTTATTTTAGCAGCTTTACTATGGATCAAGAAAAGAAGAACGAGGCAAAAGATTGTTCCGACCAGTCATCCACTTGCACACCTGACCCGTGCCACCAGAGCGCTGAGGACACACCTTCTCATCTGCATGTAAAGGACCAGACACCGACTGAAATATCTGCTCCAGTCCCAGGTTCTGCCTCCTCATCTAAAAAAGGCCTCGGACATTACCTGACGTACAAGCCTACCGTCCAGGCATTTGTAGGGAACTACATTGCCCCCCTAGTTCCCAGGTTTAGGACGGAACCAAAACATGCATTACCAGAAACGGATAAAAGTCTTCCTCCTGAAGACACTGCTTCAAAACCAAACGAAGTGGTGGAGAATAAGGAGCAGAAAGCCGCAGAGGAAAAGGCCAGGAGACTACTGCTTCAAAGAGAGAAGGTACTGCATGGCATGTAAATAGTTAATAATTAAGTAATAAAACACAGGAACACGATCACCCTGAAATTGATTATTTTCCAATAACAGCAAGTGTTTTAGCAATTTGCCAACAACTGTGATAATTTAATTAGAGAGCAACACGTCATAGTTTTTATTTGTTTACAGTGGATATAAAGTGTATACACCCTGTTACAATGATAGGTTTTTCTGATGTTAAAAAATGAGACCACGATAAATAATTTCAAAACTTTTCCCACCTTTAATGTGACCTATAACCTGTACAATTCAACTGAAAAACAAATCTGTTAGGGAGAAAAACATATTAAAAAAAAAAAGTACAATAAGCTGTTTGCATAAGTGTACACACCCTTAAACTAATACTTAATTGAAGCACCCTTTGATTTAATTACAGCATTCAGTCTTCTTGGGTTCACACCTGCCATCAGTTAAAATGACTCTGATTAACCCCAAATAAAGTTCAGACATTTACTCAGTTGCCTCCTCCAGCAAAAGCCAGGGTTCGCCGAGAGCTTACAAAGCATCATCTCATTGTTGAAAGGTATCAGTCAGGAGAAGGGTACAAAACATTTCCACGGCATTAGATATACCATGGAGCACAGTGAAGACAGTCATCAAGAAGTGGAGAAAATATGGGACAACAGTGACATTACCGAGAACTGGACGTCCCTCCAAAATTGATGAAAAGACGAGATGAAAACTGGTCAGGGAGGCTGCCGAGAGGCCTACAGCAACACTGAAGGGGCTGCAGGAATTTCTGGCAAGTACTGGTTGTGTACTACATGTGACAACAATCTCCCGTATTCTCCGTATGTCTGGACTATGAGGTAGGGTCAAAGAAAAACATCCAGGCCTGGCTAAATTTTGCAAAAAAAATATAAACTCTCCCAAAAGCATGTGGGAAAATGTGTTCTGGTCTGATGAAACCAAGGTTGAACTTTTTGGCCACAATTCCAAAAGGTATGTTTGGCGCAAAAACACCACTGCGCATTACCAAAAGAGCACCATCCCCACGGTGAAGCATGGTGGTGGCAGCATCATGTTTTGGGGTTGTTTTTCTTCAGCTGGAACAGGGCCTTTAGTCAAGGTGGAGGGAATTATGAACAGTTCTAAATACCAGTCGATTTTGGCCCAAAACCTTCAGGTGTCTGCTAGAAAGCTGAAGCTGAAGAGGAATTTCATCTTTCAGCATGACAATGGCCCCAAAAAAGTTTTGGAATGGCCCAGCCAGAGCCCAGACCTAAATCCAATTGAGAATCTGTGGGGTGACCTGAAGAGGGCTGTGCACAAGAGATCCCCTCGCCATCTGACAGATTTGTAGCACTTTTGCAAGGAAGAGTGGGCAAATATTGCCAAGTCTAGATGTGGCAGGCTGATAGACTCCGACCCAAAAAGACTGAATGCTGTAATTAAATCAAAAGGCGCTTCAACAAAGTATTAGTTTAAGGGTGGGCACACTTATGCAACCAGCTTATTGTAAGTTTGTTTTTCTCTCTAACAACTTTTTTTGTTTTTCAGTTGAATTGTACAGGTTATAGGTCACAAAGGTGGGAAAAGTTTTGAAATTATTTATCGTGGTCTCATAGGTTTTTCTGACAATAAAAAAATCATTTTAATGGGGTGTGTACCCTTTTTTTTTTTTTTTTTTATATCCACTGTATATTTGCATTTAATGTTGTGGAATGTCTTCGAAGCCAGTTATCTCCTGTTATCGCTTTTATTAGCAGCTATAACCAGCCATTCCCTCACCACCCTTTCTGTTTCCTCCCTCATGAAGTGAATACGCAACTCGCCATGTTGCAGAGAAACGACAAAATTCAGAGCTTTCTGTCCTGAAGGCTCTTGTGCCTTGGAAAATTTTATTACTTTACCCCTGAAGTGCTGACACTGGAGACACCTTCTAAAATTTTTAAATAAACATCCCTTCACAGAAAACTTCTTCACCTTATCAGCGACATAAAATCAGTGGCGCGATTGCCATAGTCCAAGTTCTGTTTATAGGTCATAGGCAGCGGTCGGAGGTGAAACGTAGAATATCAACTTTATTATCTAGAAGAACGACCCAAAAAGCGAATTCAATCTTCCTAGTGTCTAATTTGCACCCTAAAAATGAATAAAACAGTTAAAATATACTGGTTTGCCCAATTTCCGAAACCTTGTTTACATCTCACTTACGCGCACTTTCACTGCCAGGGGACCGTCGTCATGACGTCATTCAAGCCAAACAGACCGGGAGCAGCTCTGTGTTTACTTGCGAAGCGAGCACACGTGTACGGGCTTTGGTCGTGAGAGGTTGTGTAAAATGTCTGATAGCGATTTTGAAGTAGGAACTCTCCAAATTAAACATCGAGAGGTGAAACCATATATGTATGAACCTATGGCTGTTGCGAAGCAATCGATGAATGTGGCTCACTGGTTTGACCGTGCAGCCTCGGAATCGGACAGCAACTCGGCTGACTCTGATCGCGGTGACCCTGGACCTCAACAAGACTCGCGCCCAAACGATTTATCCTGGTAGTTATGATAAATTCCTACTTTCGTCGTAATACTGAATAAGAGCCCTTTTGAAGAATAATTAACTCTTTACCCCTTAAAGCAGTTGCTACAGCCACCCTTGTATATGTATATACTGTTCACCCTTAGAACATATTTACAAAAAAAAAAGTCTAAAGACAAGGTTTTGACAAGGTTTTAGACAAGGCGTCATATGTCGTCATTAAGGGATATACACGGGGTCGTCATATGTCGTCATTAAGGGGTAAAGAGTTAAGGCCAATTTATGCTGACAACCCAGTCCTCGCAGATAGCGTCGCAGACAGTGTCTGCGTAGGCCCCCCCACCTTCGCAGACGCTCTGCGCACACCTCCCAAAAATTGTGACCACCGCAGAAGCCTCGCAGACAGCGTCGCAGACAAGAGGGCTCTGATTGGTCCACTCTACATCCGCTGTACACGCACTTCCGCTTCCCTACTTTCCCGGTTTGTTTTGTTTTCACAACCGCCATTTTTAAAAACACGAGCGAAGATGGAGCAGCACGAAGAGTGGTTGATCGAGGAAGTACGTACATCTATACGACTCCACTTCGAGTCATTATAAAAAAAAAAAGTTCTAGTCATTATAAGTAACCGGAGGATAAACACTCCACTAACCACACCCACCAACTACTCCTAGCGACTTCGCGCCCCCTTGCGTTGTGCCGGTGAATAACATCGTGCACGCCTATTACTCCCCGCTCAACGATAAATTACAACTGTCTGCGAAAAGCTATCTGCGAAAGCCTTGTCGCAAGAGCATGCAGAGGCCTTTAAACCGCCCTCCCTAGTGGATATAGGGAATGATTACTTGACAGTGCGCCGGTAGACCACATTAGCCTGCCATCCACAGCATTGTACTATTTATAGCCGACTCTAAGTGAGGAAATATCCCTTTGTCTCATTTCCACAATGATTGTACAGGATCCCTCAGGATTCTTGACTTGTCAATTGCAAGCAAAAGTAAAAATGTTTACCTCCAATCTTCTCCTTTTGCTTAAGCGTTGCTGCTCCGTTTCTTCTTTGACTGCTTGATTTTGTTTCATGCGCACAATCCACTCTCTCCGTCTCGTCTCCTCTTCCGGAAAAAGCCAACCCTCTGGCTTCACGCACACAATCCACTCTCTCTGCCTCGTCTCCTCTTTTGGAATAAAAACAACCCACTCGCTCCGCCTCTTCTCCTTTTTCGGAAAAAGCCAACCCTCTCGCTCCGTCTCTCCTCCTTTTTTAGAAAAAGTAAATCCTCTCGCTCCATCTCTTCCGGAAAAAGCCAACCCACTCTCTCCACCTCTTCTCCTCTCTCAAAAAAAGGTAAAAACTTCTTCCTGAACCGGTCCCATTGTTACAGTTCACTGCACAATAAGGCATGGGCTTTTTCTTTGGACAATCCTGAACGCACGTCTGCACTCAAACCGAACGGCAATGTAAGTAAATGGAAGTGGACTCAACTCAAGCGGTTTGTTTGGCTTAAATGACGTCACGCGCCGAGTGGTCACGAAAATAGCCGAACAGAAATTCGCCGCGATCTGCGCTAACTTATTTTAATTATTACTTATTAACAATACTTCTTGGGACCAGAAGAAAATCACAGAAGGTTTTTTAACATATACAGTTTCAAACGTGCATAAAATTTAAAACCGTTGCCTATGAGCTTTAAAGGAACAGTCCACCGTACTTCCATAATGAAATATGCTCTTATCTGAATTGAGACGAGCTGCTCCGTACCTCTCCGAGCTTTGTGCGACCTCCCAGTCAGTCAGACGCAGTCAGACGCGCTGTCACTCCTGTTAGCAATGTAGCTAGGCTCAGCATGGCCAACGGTATTTTTTGGGGCTGTAGTTAGATGCGACCAAACTCTTCCGCGTTTTTCCTGTTTACATAGGTTTATATGACCAGTGATATGAAACAAGTTCAGTTACACAAATTGAAACGTAGCGATTTTCTATGCTATGGAAAGTCCGCACTATACTGACAGGCGTACTAACACCTTCTGCGTGCTTCGGCAGCGCATTGATATCTGAGCTCCGTATCAATAGTATCTTAATGAGAAGCAGAACAAATGTTGGTGTGTTTTGCTTTTGGAGATGATGATGATGATGATGATGACGATGATGATGATGATAATAATAATAATTAGTAGTAGTTCAACTTGTATGGCACCTTTCTCGCACCCAAGGTTGCTTTACAGTTACCAAAAAAAAGTCCACTAAAAGAGGGTCAGGATGTAATTCCAGTGGCGTAGCTGCCCACACCGCCTGCATAGCTGCCGCGACGCCACTGGGTAACATCGCTCAGAACACTGCGCCATGGATCCACAAACCGAGCACAGAAGCACCGACGCACAAAGCGCTGGACAAACCCGGATGTTAAAAAGAGCAACAAGCTCGTTGCAGTCCATCGTGAGTAGCACAGGCATCACCCACAGCAGCCAAAGGCCTGGAGAGAACCGATGCCCAAAACTGGGTCTGGAGCTACACCACAACTAGCGGACAAAACATTCACACAAAGAACAAACATCAAACCATACAATCAGAAAAAGAAAAACAAAGGGGAGGAAAAAAAAAAAAAGCTCTGGTAAGAAGCAGCAGCCAAAATGCGCACTGTGTACTTTCAACCGGAAACAGGAATGATCAGCCTTGTCCTGTATTTATTTAACATTCTTATAGTACATAATATACTGCGTGGCACGGTGGTGCAGTGGTTAGCGCTGTCGCCTCATAGCAAGAAGGTTCCGGGTTCGAACCTCATGTCTGCCGGGGGGTTTTCTCTGTGGAGTTTGCATGTTCTTCCCGTGTCTTGTGTGGGTTTAATCTGGGTGCTCCGGTTTCCCCCACAGTCCAAAGACATCCAGATTAGGTAAAGCGTAGGTCACAACCGGACGTACGATTTTTTTGGCTGTGCGATTTTTGGCGTTTCCCAAATCGCTGTGTTTTTTTTTGTTCGTGGAGAAAGACGCACGTTGGCCGTAAGTTTGTCTTGCAACCTGAAAAAAACGTAAGCGCCCGTAGAGTTTGTTTGACATGACAAAGAACCTCTGCGGCCAGTCTACGGCTCGAAAATCAGCACGTCACACGCGCCCTCTGTGTGTTTCTTGCACGTGTTTTTTGCACGTAGACCGGCCGTAGGAGCACGTACGGCCGGTTGTGACCGAGGCTTTAAATGCCCAGCTACTGGGATTGCACAAGCCAGTGCATACTTGGTGCTGGTCCCAAGCCTGGATAGATTGGGAAGGGTTGCATCAGAAAGGGCATCTGGTGTAAAACCTATGCCAAGTCAAATATGTGGAAAAAAGATCCGCTGTGGCGACCCCTAACAGGAGCAGCGGGAAGAAGAAGAAAGTACATCAGATAGTATTATGATTCTGCTTCTCTCACTACTTCTAGGGAGTGTTTATCTATAGCAAGACATGTCCTCATTGAAACACACAAAGTCCTGTGTCATGGCCATAAATAAAAATGATCCGGGTTTCTCTTCCCCCCCGCCCCACACGACCTATCACAGCATTTCTCAACCTTTTTTCAGTCACAGCACCCTTCAGAAGTATGCAAATCCTCAAGGCACCCTCATATAAAATATACGTAGTCATGCTGACCATACGCTGACCCCGGCAGTGACGTTGTGACATGGGAAAGGGGGCCGTGAGACAAAGTTTGATGATGCATGAGGCGGCAATGATCTGCATTAGTGTAACTATCGTTTTTTGGAATTTTAATTCATTTTATGTATTTCAATGTTAGAATATATAATTGTTTGACGGCACCCCTAACGAAGCCAGACGGCAAAGGCTGACCTATCAGTATCACTGTATTGTGAAATGTTTGGAGGTACACTGGTGTAAAGCTATGGAACTGAATTCATGAAAAGCCTGAATGAAACTTTTAACTGACAAACAAACATTTGTTTTCAAGCAAATTAATTTGTGCCCAAAGCTTTACATTTGGCATTTGCTTTCTTTAACTAGAAGGCCACTTGGTAGAGTCCATACCTCTGCCAAGCCACATGTTATCAACATCAAAATCAAGTCACTTGAACCTAGGATAATACTAAAGCTGTACACCAAATTTCATCAAAATCTGTTCACTGCTTTTGGAGTTACGTTGGGAACAGACCAAAAAAAAAGCCTGGATCTGCATTCATGACTTGATTTGTATCAAAATCTAATCAATTGTTCCTTGGCCCATGGCCCACCTTTCCTCAAAATTTCATCAAAATCCGTTCACTACTTTTTGGGGTATGTTGGAAACAAAAACAAACAACAGAGGTGAAAACATTAACCTCTTCTAATAAAGTTGGCGGAGGTAATAAATGAAACCTCATGTTTTAACAACATATGATGAAGCTTTTCATTCCACCATTCAGTATATACTTGGTGTGTCCTATATATCAGCACAGTGCGTCATGTCACATGCCAGTGGTAACGCCATCTGATAAGAAAGCTGCCAAAAATTATGCTCTGGGTGCGATTTGCTGGGGGGGGATCATCCCCCCCCCCCGGTTTTTATCTCTGCTGAAAAAAAATCCTCGGGGACAAACCCCGTCAATAAAACAAACAAACCAAAAAAAAAAGTTTACATGACAGGCATGTTGTGACACAGTTTTCTATGATCTACATTGCACTCACTTTCAAAATGACCCGAAGTGGCAGCTTTGATGTTCACGAACGTCTAGGGTTGCCAACCGTCCCGTATTGGGCGGGACATCCCGTTTTTTGGGTAATTTTAATTTGTCCCGTCAGGGACAGATCCTGCCCCTCACTACAATGCTGTGGTGTAAATCGCATAATTGCCGTGAGAAGCGCTATTACAGCGAGTCGCGGTCATCTGCGATTTAAAACCATTCACTGTTGCCATATCCTGAATTTTTAAGCTATACTGACAAAATAGGAATCAAATTAAACTAGAGCAGATGGTGCAGCCAGTGGATACAGCCTAACTGTTCGATAAGGATAGCAGATAGCTTAAAAAAACCCTCCCGAAACAGGATAGACCTCAGCCTATAGTAGGGGAGCTTTTCTGCCTCACTCCTGCCTTTGTGATGTCTTTCTCTCTTCTTCTTCTGCTATGAAGCATTGCAGAAGGTTCTTAGGGTTTTCAAATGGACAATTAAGCAAATATCAGGGTTTTACAGCTACAGCAAATCATTTTTCAGTTTATGACATTGCCTTCATAAATATGGCCTGATGAATTATTTGGCCAAAGTTTAAAAGAGAAAAATGAGACAATGATATTAGAATTGTTTGTTATTTTGCATTAAGTTACTTAAAAATATCCATTAATTGGTCTATTAATTTTTAAAAGCTCTATTTTAGAAATGAATTTGTAGTGGCCTACATTTGAAACACTCACCTAAAGGCGATTCGGTACTGTAACTATTTTGGGGCGCTGGGGTGCGTGTACAGGGCCTGTACCGGTACTTGTCCGCACCCGGAACAAAGTGTCCCTCATTTGGATATGAGAAAGTTGGCAACCCTACGAACATCCACAGCAAATAGATACATTGTAGATAATCAGAGTGTGAACGTGGATTTAGCGCCATGAATCACATCCTTACTGATGAGCGCAACAGAATGAATGTATCCACACTGACAGCCTTCTTTTCCTCGCTGTCAATGGGCCAGACGTGCGTTCCTTCCCTGCTGAGAAATTCGCAGAAATGTGGATTAAAGAAGGGCGAAACGCGGCGGATAGCGCACCGACGGGAAAGCAGAAAAGGCCACACGAACTGCGCCATCAGAGCAAACTGTTCATTTAGTATTCATGTATTTTAGTGATTTTCGAGTCACTGTCCATTTAATCCGGAGGGAGAGAAACATCACAGCAACGCGACAAGCAATGCGAACTTTGTTGTGTTAGTGTTCGTGTATTTAGTCAGAGAGATAGGAAGATGAATTTACTATCTCTGGTTTAGTGTTCGTTTTCATTTAGTGTTATTCATTTGATATCATCGGATGTTATTGAGCTGTTAGCCTATTGTTACCTTAATTTTGTGACGTTTCATGATTAAAAAAAAAAACATCCCCCCTTCTGTTTTTTTGACAAATCGCACCCTGATTATGCTGTACACAGTTTTGTAATGGATGACAGTTTCAATGTGATGTTTAAAAGAAGAGTTTTGTAGTAATAAAAGGCAAATGTCAATTATTCCTTAAAACTAGACAGCCTTTCGAGTTCATAAAATCAGTGAAATTTAGTTCCCTCTGAAATTTGGTCATTGTGATATGTTTATTAATGTAATATCTAAAAAAAAAAAAAAACAGGCCATTCTGTGGCTGGGAAGTTATTTAATTTGAGGGGATTCCTGAGCAAATAATGTGCATGAAATCGCTCGCGTCGCACAGTCAAGCAGACAGAGGAAGTCCGTGTGCACATGCGCAGGTTCACCACCTTCTTCTTTCGGGTTTTACGGCAGCTGGTATCCACAGTGTTGCATTACTGCCATCTATAGGTTTACTTTGACCTTGCACTGACAGTTACGTTATTCTGTCGCTAAACGAACAGCTGATCGCACCGAGGTGCTCGCTGACCGCTGATTATTTATTAGTTTGGTCCTGCGTTTCCTTTCCTTCACAACATAGTTTCTTCTTGTTTTCTGTTACTGTAGTTGGTCTTTCACTTTTCATTCGCGTCCTCCGTTTTTCTCTCCTGTTTCAAATTTGTATCCCAAAATGCCTCGTGCTAACAGGGAAAGCCCACCACATGATGCATGACATAGTATCTTGAATTGGGTCATGGTGAAGCAAGAAAAAACAGCGGAGAATTTAGGGCCACATGGCCCTGAATTCATTAATTGTTCTATTTTAAAAAAATAATTAAATTTGAAGTCTGTGATTCGAATTCAGTAGCTTTCAGTCCATTAAACAAAAATAATTGGGTGTTGGGAAAATTCTTTTTCTGACCTACAGTTGAAAAATCTGAAAGGCAGTCTACCTTTAATTAAGCAATGCATTAACGAAACTATAATATTAGTGATCGACTGTCACCGATTTTTCCATTTTTCAGATCATTGCCCGGGTGAGTGTGGATAATCGGACACGAGCTCTGGTCCAAGCCCTGCGTAGAGCGTCAGATGTGCGGCTTTATATCAGCAGGGTGGAGGAGCTGAGCTACCATCTGTTGGAGTTCCCTGAGACCAGGCTGGTGGCTGTCAAAGTAAGACATTCAAAAAGGACAAAGTTTGTGCATGGAATTCTCTGTAGTTATTGAAAGAACATTGGTTTCGTACAACAACTGGCTCTTGCTTATCAGTCTTTTAGTAACAGTGTGTCTTAATGTTTATCAGTAAAACTGTCAAAAAAAACATCCCCCAGATATTCTTCATACTTGTATGCATATGATGAAGAATGCCAGTGACCCATAAAGTGCATCGCTGTAATTGATTTGCATTTAGTTCCACCCACTAAACTCCATAAAAGGTAAAGCTCATAGAGACAAAGAGCACAAAATAGCAACTGAACAGTGAAAGTAAAGGAATGTCTCAGAGGTAGAAGTGGATATTGAAAGCTCTAAAGTGTTCTACAGCATTAAAAGAAGATGAATGAACTGAAACCGGTTTGTACACCAGCGGAGCTTTAGCACTCCGCCCTCCTTTTGTTTTAACTGAATGGTCTTGTTTGCCTTGGTTTATAGATTAAAATTGGTTAACTTTCTTTTTTGTTATGAATAAATTCATTTGTATCCAACTTGATAAATTAGGCACATTGTTAGCATTTATTATTAGCTAGCTTGTGATGCTTTTTATTTTCCTGTCCATAAATAACCTTGTATTCATTCAAAGTCCCAATACACAATCAGTCCAATAAATATTTATAGAATACGTGTGTGTTAGACCTTAACTACAACCCCGATTCCAAAAAAGTTGGGACAAAGTACAAATTGTAAATAAAAACGGAATGCAATGATGTGGAAGTTTCAAAATTCCATATTTTATTCAGAATAGAACATAGATGACATATCAAATGTTTAAACTGAGAAAATGTATCATTTAAAGAGAAAAATTAGGTGATTTTAAATTTCATGACAACACATCTCAAAAAAGTTGGGACAAGGCCATGTTTACCACTGTGAGACATCCCCTTTTCTCTTTACAACAGTCTGTAAACGTCTGGGGACTGAGGAGACAAGTTGCTCAAGTTTAGGGATAGGAATGTTAACCCATTCTTGTCTAATGTAGGATTCTAGTTGCTCAACTGTCTTAGGTCTTTTTTGTCGTATCTTCCGTTTTATGATGCGCCAAATGTTTTCTACGGGTGAAAGATCTGGACTGCAGGCTGGCCAGTTCAGTACCCGGATCCTTCTTCTACGCAGCCATGATGCTGTAATTGATGCAGTATGTGGTTTGGCATTGTCATGTTGGAAAATGCAAGGTCTTCCCTGAAAGAGACGTCGTCTGGATGGGAGCACATGTTGCTCTAGAACCTGGATATACCTTTCAGCATTGATGGTGTCTTTCCAGATGTGTAAGCTGCCCATGCCACACGCACTAATGCAACCCCATACCATCAGAGACGCAGGCTTCTGAACTGAGCGCTGATAACAACTTGGGTCGTCCTTCTCCTCTTTAGTCCGAATGACATGGCGTCCCTGATTTCCATAAAGAACTTCAAATTTTGATTCGTCTGACCACAGAACAGTTTTCCACTTTGCCACAGTCCATTTTAAACGAGCCTTGGCCCAGAGATGATGTCTGCGCTTCTGGATCATGTTTAGATACGGCTTCTTCTTTGAACTATAGAGTTTTAGCTGGCAACGGCAGATGGCACAGTGAATTGTGTTCACAGATAATGTTCTCTGGAAATATTCCTGAGCCCATTTTGTGATTTCCAATACAGAAGCATGCCTGCATGTGATGCAGTGCTGTCTAAGGGCTTGAAGATCACGGGCACCCAGTATGGTTTTCCGGCCTTGACCCTTACGCACGGAGATTCTTCCAGATTCTCTGAATCTTTTGATGACATTATGCACTGTAGATGATGATATGTTCAAACTCTTTGCAATTTTACACTGTCGAACTCCTTTCTGATATTGCTCCACTATTTGTCGGCGCAGAATTAGGGGGATTGCTGATCCTCTTCCCATCTTTACTTCTGAGAGCCGCTGCCACTCCAAGATGCTCTTTTTATACCCAGTCATGTTAATGACCTATTGCCAATTGACCTAATGAGTTGCAATTTGGTCCTCCAGCTGTTCCTTTTTTGTACCTTTAACTTTTCCAGCCTCTTATTGCCCCGTCCCAACTTTTTTGAGATGTGTTGCTGTCATGAAATTTCAAATGAGCCAATATTTGGCATGAAATTTCGAAATGTCTCACTTTCGACATTTGATATGTTGTCTATGTTCTGTTGTGAAGATCAGTTTTTGAGATTTGTAAATTATTGCATTCCATTTTTATTTACAATTTGTACTTTTGTCCCAACTTTTTTGGAATCGGGGTTGTACCATAAAATACTTTTTTATTCCATATTTTGTTGCTTTTTTTTTGTATTGGGGGGTTGTTTTCGAGGAGAGGATTTTTTGTTTTTTGTTGTTTTTTTGGGGTCCTCGGTTGGTTCAGCAACACACTCCACCTAATTGCTCATATCTAGTGAATGTGGATAGAATAAAGGCTGAGATGCTACACATGATTTCTGAGGTCATTATCATGCAAAAACAACCTTCGTGATGTTTCTTGTTTAAAGTAAAAACCGCTGTGAATTACTAAAGCCTCACTAACACTGTATTGTACTGACTGATATTTTATATAGACTTACTGTCAAGACTTGATACAGAATGGTGCAAAAAGCAAAAAAAAAAAAACGCATTGAGTGAGTGACAGTTCTGTAGGTGGAAATGCTTTGTTGATAAGAGAGGTCAGAGGAAAATGGCTAGATTGGTTCGAGCTCCCAGGAAGGATATAGTAACTTGAGTATTCACTCTTTACAACCGTGATGAGCAGAAAAGCATCTCAGCATGTGCAAAACACTGAACCTTGAGGTGGATGGGCTACAACAGCTGGAGACCACACTGGGTTCCTCTCCTGTCAGCCAAGAACAGGAACCTGAGGCTACCATGGGCACAGACTCACCCAAACTGAACAGTTGAAATCCAGAGCAAAATCACATTCTCTTTTAACTTTCTTCAGCTGTCCAGTTTGGGCGAGTCTGTGCCATGATGGCCTCAGATTCTTGTTTTGGCTGACAGGAGTGGAATGCAGTGTGATCTTCTGCTGTTGTCGCCCATCCACCTCAAGATGTGATGTGATGTGTCGCTCTAATGCTGATGTAGTGGTTTGTTCAGATAATTCTCGTGTCCGTATCAGTTCAGTTGTGTTGTTATTCTGACTGCCCTTTTTTTTTTTTTTAATATAACTCTTTAGTTTATTCCTATTTAATAATGGGTGATTAAATGTTTAGTACGCATCCAGAACTTACCTCTGCTGACTCTCATGAAAGTTGTATTTTAGGTCGACAGTAAAACGATCGTCTTCATGAACCGAAAATTTGTATTCAGCATGGTGGTGGCAGCATCATGGTATGCACTGTTTCTCTTCGGTTGGGACTGGGGGTCTAGTCATTCCACTATCCATCTATTTTGGCACAAATCCTTCAGACCTTTTAGACAGCTGCAGATTTTCACCTTCCAGTAGGAAATTTGTATTAAATGTGTACACATGGCCTGTAACAAGTGTGAGTTGGGTTTGGTTTTTTTTTTTAAAATGGCATTGGTTTTGTTCTCACTAGGAGAAGGTGATTCCTTGCTTGCTGCGCCTGAGGCAGGCTAATGATCCATCTCTAAAGGCAGCAGTCAGAGAGGCCCTCACTCTGGTGGGCTATGTTGACCCGGTGAAGGGCAGGGGGATTCGCATACTGTCCATCGATGGTGGAGGCACAAGGTATGCAGTCTAACCTCACCAGTTCACTCTGAACTTCAACAGCATCAACATGGCTGTGCACTGCATTTTTATACCTCACTTTGTGTGTCTGTGTGTGTCTGTGTGGTTTTACTCTCAGAGGACTAGTCGCCCTTCAGACTTTACAAAAACTGGAAGAGATGTCAGGAAAATCAATTTACCAGCTTTTTGATTACATTTGTGGTGTGAGTACAGGTAAGAGAACGTTTTCTTACATCTCTGTACAAGTATGAAAGCTTTCCTGTGAATACTAATGTATAAGTGTAGTTAAGGTGTCTTTTACCCAACTCTGAACACTGCATGGTTGTCCTTGTATAATATTTAAGCACATTGTGCTTACTAGAGAAAATGACTCCCTTTTTAGCAAAAGTATCAGTAGCTTAGTAGTGGTTAGCGCTGTCGCCTCACAGCAAGAAGGTCCAGGTTCGAGCCCCGTGGCCGGCGAGGGCCTTTCTGTGTGGAGTTTGCATGTTCTCCCCGTGTCTGCGTGGGTTTCCTCCGGGTGCTCCGGTTTCCCCCACAGTCCAAAGACATGCAGGTTAGGTTAACTGGTGACTCTAAATTGAGCGTAGGTGTGAATGTGAGTGTGAATGGTTGTCTGTGTCTGTGTCAGCCCTGTGATGACCTGGCGACTTGTCCAGGGTGTACCCCGCCTTTCGCCCGTAGTCAGCTGGGATAGGCTCCAGCTTGCCTGCGACCCTGCAGAACAGGATAAAGCGGCTACAGATAATGAGATGAGATGAGATCATTTTTGAATGATGCATTGAGATCTGTCGAAGTTTGCCGTATGAGCACCAGGGGGAGCTTTTAGCATTCATTCAGGTCAAATTCAGCTTTCTGTGATTTATCCTGTCTCTTACCCTCAGAAGTGAAATGGGGAAATCTGCAATAGCCAGGTCTCAAATGTATTTTGCAACGCATTCAGCATCTGTTTTAATACTGTGTTCATCCTTTCCCCAAATCGTGGATGCTGCCAAGGCCTGTATAATCTCCTGTGAAAGTACAAGATAGAGACGTTTTCGGGATTTTCTGTGCACACCCACCCACAGTGGAAGAGCACCAGTGCCATGGCGGGGGTGGGGTGGGGGTGCATACCCTTAATGGTGCACAAAGTCTGCTTCTTATGAAAGCTGCTCCTCCAGGGGTGCTGGCATCGAACCTCAGAGTGGCAGTTGTTCACACGAGAGGGGTCTATTTGGACCAAAAGACAACCGTGTGTGTGTGTGTGTGTGTGGTTTTTTTTTTAAATTATGTAAAACCTACCGGATACTCATAAGCAGCATCAGTTATGAAATGCAAGCAAATCTAATTTGTGCTTCCGGACACATTTTTTCCATGCACAAAGTGAGTCATGCTTTATTGCCCAAATAATCTAGCATGTTGATTCAGTTGCAGGAATTTGAATCCGTTGTTGATCTGTCATTGTGCTTATAGATATTACACCAGGCAATTCTCGCCAAAGTGAATCATTTTAAATGTGATTTCCATTTTCTGTATCTCGTATGTACAGTTCATTGATGCTTGTGTGTATGTTTCTGCCCAGGTGCAATATTAGGCTTCATGTTGGGTGTATATCATATTCCCCTGAGTGAGTGTGAGGAGCTGTACAGAAAGCTGGGCTCTGATGTCTTCAGGCAGAATGTCATTGTGGGTACCATGAAGATGGGCTGGAATCACGCCTTCTATGACAGCGAGATCTGGGAGAAAGTTCTGAAGTGAGTAGTGTAATTTGTTTCTGCAAAACAACAAGTGATTAAGACAGCCAGTGAGAAATATTGATTTTTACTCTGGCAGCCATTGATCCTACGGTGTTTATTTGGATGTTTGAGGTCCTTGTGTGTTTTTGAAAGATCCATCTATGGTCATGTTTCAGATTCCTCACAGAGTCGACAAAATTCATGATGTCAGAGTTCAGTCTTCCTTTTTTTTTTTTCCTTTCTTTCTTTAACAACGGCAATTCAGTTCATGTCCAGAAAGCTAGATTTTGGTCTCGCACAATATACTACATGATTGCAATCAAATGGTACACTACCGTTCAAAAGTTTGGGGTCACCCAGACAATTTTGTTTTTTCCATGAAAAGTCACACTTTTTTATTTCCCACCATAAGTTGTAAAATGAATAGAAAATATAGTCAAGACATTTTTCTGGCCATTTTGAGCATTTAATCGACCCCACAAATGTGATGCTCCAGAAACTCAATCTGCTCAAAGGAAGGTCAGTTTTATAGCTTCTCTAAAGAGCTCAACTGTTTTCAGCTGTGCTAACATGATTGTACAAGGGTTTTCTAATCCTCCATTAGCCTTCTGAGGCAATGAGCAAACACATTGTACCATTAGAACACTGGAGTGAGAGTTGCTGGAAATGGGCCTCTATACACCTATGGAGATATTGCACCAAAAACCAGCAGCTAGAATAGTCATTTAGCACATTAGCAATGTATAGAGTGCATTTCTGATTAGTTTAAAGTGATCTTCATTGAAAAGAACAGTGCTTTTCTTTCAAAAATAAGGACATTTCAAAGTGACCCCAAACTTTTGAACGGTAGTGTAGTTCAAATGATACTTGACGAATGGATTACTGTTTGCTTTATTGAGCATTTTTCATTGTTATACAGAGAAAGACTGGGCTCCGACCTTCTGGTTGAAACCTCAAGAAACCCTGATTGTCCTAAAGTTAGTAAATAAACAGAATATTGAGGCTCAAGTTATTCAGATCTGTCTTAATGAAATCATATGATATGACACAGATGTGGTGTTTTTCCATCATCTCTAACAGGTGGCAGCAGTGAGTACGATAGTAAATAAGGGCACGTCATTAAAGGCATACGTATTCAGGAACTACAACTTGCCAGTAGGCGTGCGTTCGCACTACAGAGGCGGCTGCCAGCACAAGCTCTGGGAGGCCATCCGAGCTTCCTCAGCTGCTCCTGGGTACTTCCAGGAGTTTGCACTGGGCACTGACTTGCATCAGGTTTGATCCACAATCTCATCTAGTTTTCTTGATATGCGTTGTATTTTTCAATTTGTAATTTTTGTTCACAAATATGTGCATCTCTTTGCATTAAAGGCAGAGCTTTTAATGAAATTATATTTTAGTATAGCTTTATTTAATATCTAATGTAGGGTGGCACAGCAGTGCAGTGTCGCCTCACAGCAAGAAAGTTCTGGGTTTGACCCTCATGGCCAACTGAGGCCTTTCTGTGTGGAGTTTTCATGTTCTCCCGGTGCCTGTGTGGGTTTCCTCAGGGTGCTCCGGTTTCCTCCCACAGTCCAAAGACATGCAGATGAGGTCAACAGGCTATACTAAATCGTCAAAGGTGTGCGTGTGAATGGTTGTTCAACTCTGTGTTAACCTTGGGATAAATTGGTGTCCTGCCCAGGGTGTACCCCGCCTCTCACCCAAAGTCTGCTGGGATTGGCTCCAGCTGTCCCCACAACCCTGACGGATAAGCGATATAGATAATGGATGGATGGATGGATGGATGGGTTTCTTTAATAGCTAATATAACAACACTGTTTTGTTACCGCGCCTGGGACAGAGTCCACCACGGGGCGAAGTATTGTTTTCGGTGGGGTTTCTTTGTTAGCAACATTACGGGAAAATGGGTAGACCAATCTTCATGAAACTTTCAGGATAGATGGGCATTGATCTCAAATAGAACATCCAACATTTTCAGGGTCATCCGGTCAAGGTCACCAAAAAGATAAAAAAAATTTTCACGATATCATCCTTCATATTTACTTCAAACCAAATCCAAAATGTTCATCTTTCAATTCTGCTTCCATTGACATGCTACATGATAGGGTATCTCTTGTAGTTTTCTTAGCGCTTGGGGGTCAAATGTCAGGGGTCAAGGTCACAGGTTTTCAGAGGCTCATAACTGGGAAACGGTTCAAGATAGAGATACTTGATATTATCGACATATAGGAAGTCCTATATGGGCTTTCATTTGGCACCATGATCTTTGACCTTGAGTGACCTTGAACGTTCATACTCAGGGTCACGGATTTTCAGAGGCTCATAACTGTGAAACGGTTCAAGATAGATACTTAATATTATTGACATGAGTCATATGTGGGCTCTCATTTGGCACCATGAGTGACCTTGAAAGGTCAAACTCAAGGTCACAGGTTTTCAGAGGCTCATAACTGTAAAATGGTTAATGATAGACAGATGTTTACCATTATCAACATATAAGAAGTCCCATATGGGCTTTCAGTTGCCACCATGACCTTTGACCTTGAATGACTTTGAAATGTCAAACTCAAGGCCATAGATTTTCATAGGACTAGAACCTGACCGCTGATGATTGAGAAATATTACCATTATCAACATATAGATAGTTCCATATGGGCTTTCATTTAGCACCATGAATGGTGACCTTGAAATGTCAAACTGAAGGTCACGGATTAGGCCAGACTGCTGGGCAAGGTTTCTATTGCCTGGCAACACTTGTTTACAGTGACTTTCTGTTCTTAGGAGTATAGTGTTCTGTACATTTAATAAAACGATAAGATAAATTACACTTACCAGCCATGTATTAAATAAAAACTGCTGTCATTCTTATTTATTATTTTTTTATTCCCTGCTGGCCGAAAGGCCCGAAGGGGGATTATGTCGTGGCCATGTCCGTCCATCCTGGGAAGGGTACTCACCTTCTGAAATCAACTCCTCTCACAACTTTTGGAGGAATTTCATGAAACTTGACAGGATTCTTTGTTATATATCAGTAATGCGCATATTGCAATTTCGTTCAATTCAGTCGCATTTTACCAGAGTTATGGCCCTTGGTTACCAAACTTGTACTTTGACAATTTCATGAGCGTGTATTAAGGACTTATAGTTGCCAGCGGGGGATATTGTGCTCTCAGAGCACTCTTGTTCCTTCATGGGACTGACTGACCTTTAACATTTTCTCAGTAATGAAAATTGTGAGTGTGGAAGAGTTAAATATACTAATGCCATTGATTTTAATTAAATATTCACATCAACACTCAAGTTCAAGTCAAAGTCCCTCCTGCGCCAGGGCCTGGTCTTCCCAGGCAGTCTCCTGTCCCAGGACTAACCAGCTCTTGAGGCATATGGGTGCGGCCTCAAATCACCATGTCAGTAGCCCTTGGCCTCTTGCCTATTCACCTAGGGTTACAGTGGGGGGGCTAGTCCTCTGGTAACCATGAGAGTTTGACTCCCCACTCGCCTTGCCAGGTGGCAGTAGGTGCCATTTTTATGATGGTCTTTGGTATGACCTGACCTGCGAGTAGAACTCAGAATCTCCCAGTCGAGAGGCAGACACACTAACCACTAGGCCAGCCCACAGTAACACCCAAGTTCACCTTTCCTATAATTTCAAATGTGACAAAATGTGTTAACTTCACTGTGGGTGTCCTTCACTGAGTTGAATCACACTAGCATGTTAGGAAATAAACAGGGGAAGGAAAAAAAAAAACCTGTCAAATGAAAGTTGAAAAGCATCATGGCAGTGCCCAGTAGCTTTTCTCTAAAGCCTCAGGGGATTCTCCTGAAGTCAAGTCAAGTTTATTTCTATAGTGTTTTTAACAATAGACATTGTCGCAAAGCAGCTTTACAGAATTTGAATGACTAAACATGAGCTAATTTTATCCCTAATGAGCAAGCCTGTGGCGACGGTGGCAAGGAAAAACTCCCTCAGACGACATGAGGAAGAAACCTCGAGAGGAACCAGACTCAAAAGGGAACCCATCCTCATTTAGGCAACAACAGACAACATGACTATAACATTAACAGTTTTAACATGAAGTCAGTTTTGTTGATGTTGTAACTCTTCATTGATGGAAACTTGAGTACAAAACTGTTCATGACAACTGCAGTCCTAAAGTTAGCAAGTCACCTGTAGTCCTCAGCCATAAAAGCATTACTGTAGGGGCGTCATGGCTCAGGTGGATAAGGCACCATACCATAAATCCGGGGACCCGGGTTCAATTCCGACCCGAGGTCGTTTCCTGATCCCTCCCCGTCTCTCTCTCCTGCTCATTTCCTGTCTCTACACTGTCCTATCCAATAAAGGTGAAAAAAGCCCCCCAAAAAATCTTAAAAAAAAAAAAAAGCATTACTGTAAGTGTCCAGAGCATCTTCCAAGTGCGACTTTCAACTGTCCACATGGGGCTGTCCTCCACAGGAGCAATGTGATGAGACTCCAACCAGACGTAGGGCATCAGGATGGATCACGCAGGTCCGAGGAGCAGAAAAGGTCAGCATCGCGATCTCAGGATTGACATGTAACTCAGAGGGACAGATATTGGGGGGGTGGAGAAAACACAGGTTGTTAGGTATGCCCAATGTCACCTGAATACTCTGACTGGTGAAAGCCACACCAGTGCTCACTCATCATATATGATGAACATGGCTCATTTTGTTTAGCATTTACTGCTTCCCTTTACTAATGTCCATTTGTTGCTGGTCCTTTTTGTCGTGTCGGCATGTGCAGGGAATGGTCAGGACATGACTACGGAAGGGAGATGGACAGAGTGGAAGAGACTTGCAGACATGAATTAGCCAAAAACAGCGAGCCACTCAGAGACCATCACTAGCACTACTTCCATTCCATTATGAGTTAGGAGGCTGCGAGAAAAACTTAATGGACAGAAAAGCTCTCTCATCTATAGTTGTATTAAGGATTGTGCTGTCTTTGACAAACAGCATCTTTAGTATAATCTTGGCCTGTTACAGGACATGTGACCCAAGGACACGACCTGTGCTTTTATGTCAAGAGCATGTTTATAAAATTTTGACGTTTTGCGTTGTTAGTTTTTATATTCACCATCTGATTTAAACAAACTAGAGACCTGTGCAGGTCTGTGCTCAGCCTTTTACGCTGACGCCAGGATTTGAACCGATGTTGCAAAATGTGCGCCTTTCCTGGACAGCATTCTAGCCCTCTCAGCCACAGAGGATTACATCGCAAACTGAGGTTATATAACATGGCACTTACATGGTCAATACACAGTGGCGCCACACTGCATCTGTGGAATCGCGACCTGAGGCTGGCACACCAATTACATTCTTAAACACACTCGAACTTGGTTAAACATGCACATACAGACAGGTGCCTCTGTAGGCTTCAGCCAAAAGGCTGAGCCCAAAAGGGTTACTCTGTTATTACTCCTCTATCTGCTCTTGGGGTAAATTGTCACTGAACAGGTGTTGTAGCTGAGCTCTGTGTGTTTAATTGGAACATGTGGGACTGATCTCTGCAGAGTAGGGTTTTCCTCCTTGGATGATGGATATATATTAATGACACACACACACACACGTATATAGGGCGGCATGGTGGTGTAGTGGTTAGCGCTGTCGCCTCACAGCAAGAAGGTCCGGGTTCGAGCT
Organism: Neoarius graeffei; assembly: GCF_027579695.1. Classification (NCBI taxonomy): domain Eukaryota; kingdom Metazoa; phylum Chordata; class Actinopteri; order Siluriformes; family Ariidae; genus Neoarius; species Neoarius graeffei. The sequence goes on from NC_083570.1 coordinate 62,164,819, forward strand.
CCGTGGCCGGCGAGGGCCTTTCTGTGTGGAGTTTGCATGTTCTCCCCGTGTCCACGTGGGTTTCCTCCGGGTGCTCCGGTTTCCCCCACAGTCCAAAGACATGCAGGTTAGGTTAACTGGTGACTCTAAATTGAGCGTAGGTGTGAATGTGAGTGTGAATGGTTGTCTGTGTCTATGTGTCAGCCCTGTGATGACCTGGCGACTTGTCCAGGGTGTACCCCGCCTTTCGCCCGTAGTCAGCTGGGATAGGCTCCAGCTTGCCTGCGACCCTGTAGAACAGGATAAAGCGGCTAGAGATAATGATATATATATATATATATATATATATATATATATATATATATTAGAGGGAGAGACTTTGAAAAAGTGGAGCACATTCGTGAGCTGGACATTTTTCTAATCTGAGTTTGAACCCCAAGACTCCTGAAAGAAGCAGCTAATGCAAGAAGTAGTTTTAGTCAAGGAGTCCACTATAGATAATCCAAATTATTCTATCCACATTCACTGGATATGAGCAGTTGTGTGCTCTGATTGGCTCCTCTACTAGTAGGCTATCAGCTCATATACCATGAGTAGAGAAAAACCAAATGGCGGAGCGTGTTGCTGAACCAACCGAGGACGAAATAAAAACTCTACTCGAAAACAAAACCCCAAAAAGCAACAAAATATGAAATGAAAGTATTTGATGGTAAGAACCTATCTTTTATTTTTCTATTATTATTATTATTATTATTATAGCATTTTTCACAAATTGCTCCTGTCATTTCGCCAGCTTGTTTACATTCGAAGCGGAAATAATTTGTTCGGACGTTTTGTATAAAGATTTTATCAAATTTGCAAAAAATAAAAATGCTCTGTTTCTCAAAATCCAGTGAATATGAATAGAATAAAACCGTTATTCCACTCACTCTCATCGTACATGGCTTATAGTCGACTCGGTGTTATAATGCCTCGTTGGCTATCAGCTCATGTTTCGTGGAATAATTGTTAAATATTATTGCTAATTTATTTATTAATTAGTGGTCATATTCAGAGTTGTGTTAAGCACATCTAACGAGGATTTGATAGTAAAATTGCGTATATTGATTTTCAGATCTCTGATCATCTGCTGTCCAGAAGTTGAGAGTTATGGACATGAGACAGAGTTTGGGTAAAACAGAAATGTGTCTGAGACTCCGTCCACACGTAGCCGGGTATCTGCTAAATCAAAGATATATTTTTCTACGTTTTGGCCTGTCATCCACATGAAAACACATCAAAAACGAATATTTAAAAAAACTCCGGGCAAAATGAAGACTTTTGAAAACTCCGTGTATGCCTTTTCGTGTAGACAGAGGTAACCAGAGTTTTGCGTTTTAGAACGTCACAATCTACGCCAAAAAAATGACAACAAATCTGCCCTTACATCAAACGTGCGACCTTTGTTTACTGCAGAAGCCAGATTAAGCATGGACAGAGTAATGGATCGGAGTAGTGCCTTGAAAGCGTTAATTATTGTGCAGGTGCTATTTACATGTTTAATTTTAGAAGCCCAACTACTGACAAGATTCCAAATCAACATTTTCTTGCGTCTTTTGAAGTTTATACTCCAAAATTGTGTTTAGAAGCAATTCTGTCTCCGAGTCTGTCCAGACGAACGAGCTTGGCGCCATGTTTTATGTTTAGGCGGAAGTGACGCCAACGGAGGGCTATTCTGATGTGATTAGGGGGTAGGATTTGGGGAAATAATGCCATCTACAGGTTTGGAATGCTTATGAATGTGATTGAAAACGCAGATGTTCGGTTATGTGTGGAAGGGATTTTTTTCGAAGACGAGGTGGTGTGGATAAAACATTTTTATAAACGGAGGGGGGGAAAATGTTCGGTTTTAAAAATACCCGGCTACATGTGTACATGGCCTCAGTTACGTGTGATTCTGAACTTAAATGCATTTTTCTTGAAAGATATTGACTCGGGTGAGGAGCAGTATAAATCCAGTTCCATTGTTTGACAGTTTGATGTAACGACGTGTCACAGTGAAATTTGTGTTTTCTTCTGGAAACGCTATAATAAATACTAAAAAAAATAAAATAAAAAACCCACTATGAAATGACATTTGCAGCCAATATTCAATACACAAACATGACCCTGTTCAGTAATTAAAAGTATCATCCATTTAAGGTTTGTGAAAAAAAAAAAGTCGTCCCCCCACCTCGCGCACACTGGAGGAGACATTTCTTATCTTAGAGATTTTTTTTTTTTTAATAGATAATTATGAATTAGGTGGCACGGTGGTGTAGTGGTTAGCGCTGTCGCCTCACAGCAAGAAGGTCCGGGTTCAAGCCCCATGGCCGGCGAGGGCCTTTCTGTGCGGAGTTTGCATGTTCTCCCCGTGTCCGCGTGGGTTTCCTCCGGGTGCTCCGGTTTCCCCCACAGTCCAAAGACATGCAGGTTAGGTTAACTGGTGACTCTAAATTGAGCGTAGGTGTGAATGTGAGTGTGAATGGTTGTCTGTGTCTATGTGTCAGCCCTGTGATGACCTGGCGACTTGTCCAGGGTGTACCCCGCCTTTCGCCCGTAGTCAGCTGGGATAGGCTCCAGCTTGCCTGCGACCCTGTAGAACAGGATAAAGCGGCTAGAGATAATGAGATGAGATGAGATTTTTCATCGTGTTACATTTGACTGCAAACTGGAAAAATGCAATTTCCTTCTTCAGTCTGCATTTTCTGTTCTTAATTTTTTTTTTTTCATGCTTAAATGAAAATAGTGCAGTTCAGAGCTGCTTGGAGTACAGGCACAGAAACACTCGCACCAGAATCTTCGTGGCATTGCTATTGATGTGCTATGTTTAAACCAGACCGCTGCTTTTAAATGTCGCCTTTCCATAGTTCCCACAATATGTGCATAAACACACAATGCTCCTTTTTCCTCTTGCTGGTATTGCTGGTGCCAGGACCCTTACAAGCGCTCTTAGATGGTGTCAGATGGTATTGAGTGCCCTATTATTCCAATGACGGCCTCCTTCTTAAACCCGAAGTTTAACTCCGAGGTGCAGACACTGATGGACCCCGCTGTTCTCTGTTTACCGCTTTTCGAAAGCAGCTGACTGTTTTTCAGCACAGTAAAAGCTCTGAGGTGACGCTGTGTCTCATATGGCGCCCTCTTATTTTTCCATTGACGCCCACAGAGCGATCTGCTTCCTTCCAATCATGGTATAATAAGCAACTTGTCTTGCCATTACTGGCCATGTCATATCTTCAACTCCACATAATAGATGTGAAGATTATTTAAATGTATGCATTTTATTTATACCACAGTGAGCGTGAATTGTTGAGTCTAAATAGATGATTATAAACAGTCGATTTATAGTGATGCACATGTTCTAATCCCTTACTGTTTCTGTAATAACAGCTTATAAACAGGGACTTCATTGGTGGACGCGCTACATAATATACCGTACTGTGCAAAAGTCTTAGGCACCCTATTTTTATTAATTTAAATTTTTTTTTCCAATACAAACTTTGTTATAGATTTCTAGTTTATGACTTCTACATTATCAAGTCAGTACAAAAAAATTTTAGAGTCCAAACGTTCATTTTCCAGCACAAAATTAAATGTTACATGAAAAGAAGTTTGTATCGGAGCAGCATATTACATAAGAGACCAATTTTCCGATTAAAAAAGAAAGCAGAATGAAGGCTGCTGGGTTTTGGTGCAAAATGAAGATGCAAGTGTGACAGTCAAAGGCTACGTTCACACTGCAGGCTGAAGTGACTCAAATCCGATCTTTTCGCCCATATGTGACCTGTATCCGATCTTTTATTGACAATATGAACGACACAGATCCGATTATTTTCAAATCCGACCCAGGCCGTTTGGATATGTGGTCCTAATTCCGATTCCTATCCGCTCTTTTCATATGCGACTTCAGTCTGAACTGCCAGGTCGCATTCATCCGACTTGCACGTCATCAACAAGCCACAAACGTCACTATTCTGCGCTGAAGTAGGCGGCGGGTCTCTCAAAAAGTTACAACAAGTCGCATAATCACGGGCGCAGATAGAGGGGGGGACTCGTCCCACCCAGATTTAAATTCACCTCGTTCGGTCCCCCCCACTTATCGGGAGGAAAAAACGTCTATGCTGTCTTTCTTTGCATAAGGCAAACCTCACGGAAAAATCAAAAGACTAATTGCCATTCGGTTTATTGAGGTGCATAGCAGTACATACATAGTTGCAACAACTCACATAAAACAAAACAAAGACTGGTATTCGGTTGGTTGAGCTGCGCAGACTGCACAGGTTGCGAGCTCGAGCTTGGTTGCTATGGTAACCCACAACAAGTTTGACAGGCATATCGGGGTTGGGGTTGGTTTGCTGGCAGCTTTGTCCCCCCCAGTTCAAAAAACGTATCTGCGCCCCTGCGCATGACATCAATGCGAGGGACGCTTCGGGCTGTGAAGGTTCTGAATCTTCTCAATGGAGGGACGCAGAGGTTAGGGAGCTGATTTCCATTTGGGGGGATACAGCTATTCAAGCTAGATTGGATGGGTCATACCGCAACCGGGCGGTTTTACTTCCGTAAACACTGGCCATGCTCACTGCGTGTGACGTCATCGTATCCTGCAATGTGCATGCGGAACACTTTTAGGTCGCTTTTCGTTCATACTGAGGATCACATACAAGTCGCATATATTTGTTAATGTGAACGACCTCACAAAAAAATCGGATTTCACAAAAAAATCGGAATTGAGCATTAAGCCTTGCAGTGTGACCGTAGCGAAAGTGTCCAGAAGAACTGTGGCTGGTTCTGTAAGATGCTCAGTAAAACCTACAGCTCATTTCCGCATCAAACTGCACTCACTGTAGCTGAGAATTACGGTATTTTTTTTTTTTTTTTTTTAAGCAGAGAGTCGTCTCACACCAGATGTTGACTTTGTTTCGTTTATTTTTTTGTGATCAACATTTTTCTTTTTTTTGGTAGATTAGATAATTCAAACAGACATTGTAATCTGTAAATGTAAAATAACACAGTACAGTATATCAACTGTCATTGGACAACACTAAAGACAAGACAAGAAAAAAAAAACACAAAACATTCCCCTTTTACAAAACACAAAATTAAAATAAAATACGACTAATAATAATAGACAAAAATTAATCAAGGGTCTTGGTTTCTTTTAAGAGGTCTTGAATAGATCTAGTCATGCTTGACCATGCCTGTACAGTTCTTGGTTTGGCCTTGTTGAGGCGCGCAGTTGTGCGCTCCAGAGAGGTTACGTGCTGGTATGAAGTGAGCCAGTATTCTTTCAGGGGTAGAGTGGGGAGATACCAGTGTTTTAAAATTGCCTTTTTTGCGGGTGTGAATCCTGCCAGCAGTAATCTACACTGGTTCAGAGTGAGAGATAGCTGAGAGTCATCATTAAGAAGGCAAAGACCTGGGTCGGGCTGTATGTTAATATCTAGCAACTCTGATAAGGAGAGTATTTCAGTCCAAAATTGCTTAATTGGGGTGCACTCCCAAAACATGTGCATCGTTGTACCAACTGCTCGATCTGGACACGGAGTGCACTCAGGACTAGATATTATTTTCATTTGAAAACGCTTTAAAGGGGTGGCATAAGCTCTATGTACAGGTGTGCAAACGGCGCACTTTTCGGTGCATTCCGCTTTTTCCCCGGCATTTTGGGCGACTTGTGTAATTCGTGCAGATCCGAAGAGTTTTTTTTTTGGGGGGGGGGTTTGCTCTCCGGTAATCCACTCTGGTAGTAATGATAGACCCGAGTACTGTGCAGACCATACAACATTTGGTTCCCCCTGGTGGATATATGGAACCATTGACAGTAAGATTGACAGTGTAGCTGCTGGCTGCTATTATAATATTCAACAGCGTTCCATTACAAACTGCTAGCTGCTACACTGTCAGTGGATGGAACCGATGGCTGGGCAACCTGGTTGCTAAGGAACGTGACTCCCGGGCTTTTCCTCAGATAGGTGTGTTCATTTATCAACTTGCTGAATTTCATCTACTAGTGTGTATTTCTTTGGAGCCTCGGTGACTGGGAGTAAACGATCAGCGTTTTAAGTGGAAGTCATTTACTCGTCTACAATCAAAGCGCAAGTGTTAAAATAATTGTGCATATATACACTTTTCTCTCGTAACCTAGCCTCCTTCATCTAACCATATTAGCCATGACCTATCCTTGGGGTAAAAAACGCCTGAAAAACGTAATGTTATTTGAGGAGTTGCATGATGACTGTATATGTTCTCAATGTAGTGTCTACATGGGTTAATGACTATTGTTTTTGTTCCTAGATAATATTTAAGTGCCGTAATACCGTTCTATACGTGCAAGAATTGGTCTTATTAAAGCTTGTGGCTGTCTGGCTTAGTTAAAATGCTAACCGTTAGCACCCGACTAGCTGCTATTTTAGAACATCGAGTGATCAAATGGTAATGTGTAACCCATGTGTGTGTTATGAGTTCGTGGTGCATACATCCAAGGCACTACACAAACTTCAGGAAGTGGCAAAGAAAAGTAAGAAAAAGGAGTAAAGATGGACTGACTTTGGGGTGGGGAACTGAAGATGGATTGGGAACTGAATTAATAAATAATAGTAATTAATAAATGTTCTGTTTTGTTGAAACTGTTGTCTGACTGATATTTTGTGTGTGTGTGTGTGGGGGGGAGTCCGCGTCGCCGCGCTACCTCACTCTTTTTTGACCATGGTTGTGTTTGCATCCCTGTATGTATCAGTTTGAAGTGTATAAGTTGGTGAGCCAAATTCTTTGAGTCGCATACGTTTTCCCATTCTGGTATTACACCAAAAGAGTTTAGTTCTGGCGGCACGGTGGTGTAGTGGTTAGCGCTGTCGCCTCACAGCAAGAAGGTCCGGGTTCGAGCCCCGTGGCCGGCGAGGGCCTTTCTGTGCGGAGTTTGCATGTTGTCCACGTGGGTTTCCTCCGGGTGCTCTGGTTTCCCCCACAGTCCAAAGACATGCAGGTTAGGTTAACTAGTGACTCTAAATTGACCATAGGTGTGAATGGTTGTCTGTGTCTATGTGTCAGCCCTGTGATGACCTGGCGACTTGTCCAGGGTGTACCCCGCCTTTCGCCCGTAGTCAGCTGGGATAGGCTCCAGCTTGCCTGCGACCCTGTAGAACAGGATAAAGCGGCTACAGATAATGAGATGAGTTTAGTTCTTGTTCCCATATGTTTTCCACAGCTAAGTTTTTGGATGTATGAGTAATTAAAGCATTATAGATATTGGTTACTGTCCCTCTTGAGTACTGAATAGGACTTATCCACTTCTCCATAGGATGTTCAGGGATTGGTTTGTCCCAGGGTACCCCATACGCCTTCATGGCTGATCTTAGTCTAAGATACAGGAAGTACAAAGTACCTGGCAAATTGAGGTCAGTTTTTATGTCTAGAAAGGTGCACAGGACTTTGTCATCAAATAGATCACCAAAGATAGCGACCCCTTTTTGAGACCACTGAGGGAACACAAAGGGTGTCCCGCCTGACTGGAAGTGGTAGTTGTTCCATAATGGTGACGTTTTATGAAGCAGACATGTTATATCTAATGCTTTCTCAGTTTTTCTCCATACATTAAGTGAATTAGTTATAATGCTTCCATAATGTTGCTGTACATGTTTGAGTTCTATTCCTGTGTAAGGCAAGTCTTGTAGTCTGTGTGGTTTGACTCTGTCTGCCTCGATAGCCCTCCATGGAACTTGGGAATCTGGGCGTCTCCATACTTGTAAAGGTCTAATTTGGAAGGCATGGTAGTAAAAATTTAGGTTTGGTACAAAGCTTGCAAAGATTCCAAGCATGAGAGTGTCTTCAGGGTTGAGGAGGTTATGCTTTCTGGTCTCTCTGTAAAAGAGAGAGAGGGAGGAAAAGGACATGCTAGTGAGAGAACAACGGTTTATCACAGCTACTGTCTTAGTGATGACGGACTTGTCTTGTGAACGTTTCAAAACAGTATATGCAACTCTGAATTGTCAAAATGTGCAATGTGTCATTGATTGGAATAAATTAAACATTATAATTGTTGGCGAATGATTGTGGTAGAAGTTGAATACCACACTTCAGACCATGTGGTTATGTGAAAAGAATCGATGTTGGTAACAGGCTTGTAGTACTCGAGTCCAGTATTCAAGTAGAACTCGTGACTTGACTTGGACTCGTGCATTAACTGCATTCGGACTCGTAAGTTGGAGACGAGGGCTTGGATTTTGTTATTTTTTGTAACGTGCCATAATAATTTGGCATAAGCTATTTAGATCTACGTTAATTTTTGTACTAATTTCGTGCAGGAGTGTCACACCTGCGTGCCTTGGCGCATGTATCAGATACTCTTGGGTACTCTTTGGACAGCGTGCGCGCGCATACTGTAAACGACTCGCACCTGCACAGCATTAAGCCGCAATCAGCGCGCCGATATAAAAACTGAAAACGCACTTACTTTGCGAAGTATTGAGTTGCATTGCTGACACATTACTGAGCCGTTACTGGGCGGCACGGTGGTGTAGTGGTTAGCACGGTCGCCTCACAGCAAGAAGGTTCTGGGTTTGAACCCAGCGGCCGGCGAGGGCCTTTCTATGTGGAGTTTGCATGTTCTCCCTGTGTCTGTGTGGGTTTGCTCCGGTTTCCCCTACAGTTCAAAGACACGCGGTGAGGTTAATATGGGACGGCCTTGGGCTGAGGTGCCCTTGAGCGAGGCACCGAACTCCCAACTGCTCCCTGGGTGCTGTTAGCATGGCTGCCCACTGCTCTGGGTGTGCGTGTGTGCATGTGTGCATTCACTGCTTCAGATGGGTTAAATGCAGAGAGGAAATTTGACAAGTGTGTGATGAATAAAGTTGTGCTTTCTTTCTTTCTTTCTTTCTTTCTTTCTTTCCTTGTTTGGTTTTCCTGTTTCTCATCTTTGATTCTGCCGGGTCTACGATAGCCTGTTTGTGCCTCGCTCAACCTATTGCCTGTTTCACTATTTTATGATTTTGCCTGCCGTTCTGGATTGTTTACCTGTCTTCACCTGTAGTAATAAACACACCTTCTGCACTTACTTCCACCTCCCAACCATCTCTGACCGAATACTTCGCACTCCCTGACAAAAAGAAGCACATTCACCTGTTCATACGTCATGTTCAGGAACAAACTCCTGTTGCTGGCACTAAAACAGCCACCGTCAAATGGTGCGGATGGAGTCTTGTTTCTAACTGCACGGCCTGTCGTGTGTTATTCCTTACATAATTAAGAGTCTGACAGCTGAAATGTAATCGAGTTAACACTGTTAACACTGAGCCCACTTCCTTGTAAACTGTCCTACCAATCAGAGAATGAAAGACTCTTCACCTTTCAAGCAGATTGACATTGGCAACTTGTCATCTTCCCCCACAATTCTGCATCATTTACATATGCAAGCTTTATTCCATGACCGACCCAGAGGCAGGAAGTTGTTTCTGAATGCCCAAGCATGGCATCTTTTCAGCAGTTGCCATGGACTCTGCCATGGTGGCATCCAGGCATGAAGGCTGTTGGATTGTTTGTGAGCGCCCTCGCACAGCTGAAAGGCGTTCGAGGCAGAATTTAGAAAGCGCCCAGGAGAAGTGAAAATGGAGCCTCACCTCTGCTCTCAGCCTTTAGCTTCAAGTTATCTGGAAACAGACACAGGATGCCTGATGATCATGTGAGGCAGAAGGACTGGAAAGTTCTGGTCCAGTTCAACCATTTTGAGTTGTTATTGGCTTAGCTGTTAAAGTGGGTGCATTCTGAGATTGTCGTACTGGCACCGTATTTTCCTTTAGATCCTCATTGAACACTGGATGCTGGAAGGCTCATGGCTGCCAGGTGAATGTTTACTGAGCTAAAACACACCCACAGTGCAGCTTGATTGCTCTGGTACGACGCCCGTAGAGATTAGACATGTTTGTTGAGTATATCGACTGCCTAAGGGCATGGTGAAAACTTCTAACCCAGATGATTCCTGCCTCGCAAAAAAAGGAGACGAAAGGATTTATTTAAGACAGCCATGTTTTCAATGTCCTCTTATTCTTGATGTTTCTTTCACCCACACTGAGTGATTTATGAGCATTTATAATGCATGAATCTCAAAGGAAAATCTGCTTCAGCATCTTATTTTATTTTTGTTTGTGGTTTATGGGGTGCGTTTTATATAAAGAGCGAGCGAGTTAATTGGTCATTTGCAATTCGATAGGGTGAAATGAATCCTTTCTTTAATGCGATTGTATTTTATGCCATCATAAAAACATTGCCAGTGCTAATTTATAATTGATTCCAAGAGGTTTATGTGCGCGTTCCAGTCTTCTGTGGTCTAGCTTCATTTCCCGGTTGGGTCTTAGCCTGAGGATAAGGTCTGCCTTACCCAGATGGGACCTTCTTGTCTCACGTTTTATGACGACAACTTGAACCTCGTTTGAAACCTCCGCCTCTTCAGGTCAAAGGTTATAATGGAGAACTAGTCAGAGTAATTGCATAATGTTGCGTGTGATGACCTTTTGCCCCAAGCAATCAAGTGAGAGTCATGGCTGTCCATCATACTAAAGCTTTAGTGCTTTATTTCCTAGTTTGCCTGGAAGGCGATGATGTTGACCCTTCGATTGAATTTTCAAACAAACGCACATACTTACTGTATGCGTTTATGTTCCTTCTAATTACTGGGACATGCTAGATTACACTACAGGAGCATGGGAATGAAGACACATTTTATAACCCATCAATAAAGGATGCATCAATATTATTTGTATTTAATGGTAAAGAATCCTAAGAATGTAAGGTCACAGGATATAGAGGAGCATTTCTGTTCTCATGCCTGGGGTGTACACGGTTCTTTTTCTTTAGCTTGAGGAGAAACCTTTTGTTTTATAGACTTTAAAGGGGAACTGAAGGCAATTTTTTTTTTTTTTTATTATCAAAATTCTATTAAATATAGGAATGCATTTTTGATAGCTATGTTGTCACTACTATAGCAAGTTATGAGTGTTTGAAATATGCTCTGTAATAGATCAGTCCATAAGTCAAAGCAATGGTCATAAATGAGATTCGTTGAGACCTGTGCGAGACATCGTAGGACGGAAGTAAAACGTACAGCGGAAATCAAAGCGACCAACATCTGCCAACGTTGTCAAAAGACGCGCGCGCCCTCTTTCGAATGCTGACGTAATCAAGCCGGAAGTTTTGTTTGTTTTGATAGCAATCAGGAAAGTTTGAAAAAAAGTAGGCAGTAATCGTCATTTAAACTCGTTTTTGTGCAATATTTCGTTTGGGAAACAGTTTTCAAAATGGCGGCACTGACACCTGGCTGACACTTCACGTTTCGAAGTCTCACACAAGTCTCGTGAAGATCGCGCGGATAAGCGACGCCTGCCGTGGACCAAACGAACTACATTCAACGCGGCTAAAAACCGAATAGGCCGATATGCATAATATTTAATTGCAATTAGTTGCCAATACGAGTCACGATATAAGGTTACTAAAACAAAAAATGTAATTGAATAACATGTTAATTAAGAAATAAAGCAAGTTTAAAAATGACCTCACTTTTCCTTTAAAGAAAGCAGAAATCGGCATCAAATCCTTCTGCTTGACTGTTTAATTATTCCTAACTCTTCATTAAGTTCTTTACGGCGAGCTGGGCTCGTGGTTAGTGTGGCCGCCTCTTGACCGGGAGATCATGAGTTCTACTTGCAGTTGGGTCAGACAAAAGACCATCATAAAAAATGGTACCTGCTGCCATCTGGTGAGACACGCTGCAATACAGATGTGAGTAGGGAGTCAAACTCTGGCGGTTACCAGAGGACTAGCCCCCCACTGTAACCCTATCTGTATAATAGGTTAGAGATTGAGGACTATAGAAACTGAGATTGGCACCGCACCCGTACGCCTCAAAGAGCTGTGTGTGTGTGTGTGTGTGTGTGTATATATAATATTATAAAATAAATTCTAACCACTTAAATATCTGTAGCTCTGAATCATCAGACACTAGCAGCATAACATTACTGTTTCTGCCAAGTCACTGGGAGATTGTTTGCTTAATGCTGTTGTCGTTGTCCGCACAGTCATAGTCGTATGCCTGGAAATGCTCTCTGTGCTGGTGTGGGTGAAGAGAGCACATCTGCAATTCCTCAAAGAGCCTCCTGTCCATAGACGAGAGAAAATTCAGAAGAAAAACAAATGCAGACATGCACTTATCAGATATAATGGTGCAAAAAAGAAAAGGAAGCATATTTTAAGAAGATGTGATTGATTTCCTTTGTGGTGGAGTGGATAGCAAATGTCGAAATAAATGTTAAGACGAGCAGAAGTTGAGAAATAATTGAGGCATTGAGGAAGTTAGAAAAGGGGAGTATCTTTACAGGAAGTGATAAGCATGCTATCTTGTTTAGTTTTGAGTGTGCTTGTGGCTGTTGTATGGTCTGGTGATGTGTTCATGAACTTGCTTGTGTGACCTGTAAAGCAAACAACGTGAGGATATACAAAAACCTCTCATGATTAAAAGAGAAGAAGAGCTCTGAAACCTCCCTGGCTGACCTTCGTTTGACGAGAGCTTACGTATATTCGAAAGAATAGCTCATGCAAACAGCTGATCGGTATCATCTTAATAGTAGCTCAACCAATAAATTATACATTAAACAATATAAAGCTGACATTTGCAGCCCCAAAGTCATGTAAACCACAGGCTTCCACACGATACAATATGATACGATTTCGATTCTTAATGCAACAATTTCAATATTTAAATAATATTGGCTGGCGTTGAATGATCTATCAGATATATTCCATTTAGCTAGCATGATATCATGCTAGCTGAATGGAATATATCTGATATACCATGAAAAAAGACTTATTATTATTATTATTATTATTATTATTATACACTCTTCCAGTTTTTCAGTATCCGTTGGTATGTTTTTCTCTTGTAAATATGCGTGAAGAATACCTAATGAAGTTTTGGTAGCCTTTCGGGTGTTTGACACGTCTTTCTCTTTCCCGGCAAACACAAATACTTCTGCGCATGCACAGCAGAAAACTCTCATTTGGATATTCGCATCAGCTCCAACGTATGACGTCATGTTGTCTTGATAACCATGCAATATCATAACCCATATCCAGCACTCATTTTCCATTGGGTAGAGTAACATAATACACGCAGGATAAGCGATATGCTAACAATATTGCGTGCTAGCAAACCAAATGAATGAAACCTGCTAGAAAGGAATCGAACACATGCTTTTATTCCATCGAAAAAGTGTCCTGTATGTATAATAATTGGTGATGCTGTTTAATCTGTGATTTATATGATTTGATGGGATTCAGTTTTGTAATCTCCATTCAATCTGGAGATTTAAGATTGTTGCCTTGATTCTTTTTCACCTTTGAAATTAATGCAACGATCCACCTTGTCTGATCATTATATCCCTACTCCGTGCTAGCTGTCCATTGTTTTTCTTTTTCAATGATGATACTGTCCGACTTCTTCACTGGCCTCCATCAGCCTCCAGAAGGAAGGATGGAGCCGGTGTGAGGAACTGGTAAAGATGTTGCACAATCCTCACTCTCCAATGTCTCTGTGGCAAGCAGGGGAGCAAAAAGATGGGGTCCAGCAGAGGGCTGCGCCACTAATTTTGGACTTCTTGTAGGAAGGAGGCGTGTTCTTTGGCCTCTGGGAACGCTGGAGCATTTTGATCGCTCAGCTTTCAACCAAAGTTCACCCCGGCACCATAGTGAGGCCTCTCCCCGGTAGTGGTGGGAGAGTGAAAGGAGCACACATTCATGAGGACAACTCTGTCTTTGCCAGTATACCCCTACAGCCACATACACTTTAATTTTTATTCTAATTGTGATTATTACATCCTTTCAGACAAATCACCTGAAAGCTTGCCATCCTGCTCAATTATATAATAGGGTTTACATTTGAAGTTCTTGATTTATTTATTGTTGGCACAGTTTTTTTTTTTTTTTCTTTCAAAAGTAGCTTCCTTTTGAAAGAATTGGTGTTTTTCCCCCCCCTTTCAATTAAACATCTCATCTCATTATCTGTAGCCGCTTTATCCTGTTCTACAGGGTCGCAGGCAAGCTGGAGCCTATCCCAGCTGACTATGGGCGAAAGGCGGGGTACACCCTGGACAAGTCGCCAGGTCATCACAGGGCTGACACATAGACACAGACAACCATTCACACTCACACTCACACCTACGGTCAATTTTTAGAGTCACCAGTTAACCTAACCTGCATGTCTTTGGACTGTGGGGGAAACCGGAGCACCCGGAGGAAACCCACGCGGACACGGGGAGAACATGCAAACGCCGCACAGAAAGGCCCTCGCCGGCCACGGGGCTCGAACCCGGACCTTCTTGCTGTGAGGTGACAGCGCTAACCACTACACCACCGTGCCGCCTCAGTTAAACATAAAATAAGTAATTAATACTGTTACTATATTTGCAGTTGTGGAAAAAGTATTATTATTATTTTTTTCCAACTATAGAAATACTTGCAATACTTCATAAATGTGTAATATTTTATTTTATAATGAGAATCTCTCGTGCAATAATTTATAATGTGACTCTCTCTGTGCAATAATTTTATATGTGCAATACCTCACTCCATAATGTGTAACACAACACATACACCTCAGGACTGTGCACCTTACCCCCCTTACACACTCCCCCCCCACGCTGTTTTGCACTGTTATTGAAGATGCTTTAATCTCATTGTACATGTGTATAGTGACAATAAAGGCATTCTATTCTATTCTAAATAACATGCAGCGATAGGTTTTCGGTTTCAGCTAAGAATGTCCATTTCAGTGCATCACCAAATATTTTGCAGTAGCAATATCAAAACTATCAGCTTTCGCAAAACTGCCAGTTAACTTCGAGGGCAATGGTTGGAATCAGTAAATCAGTCTTTGATATAATTTGGTAATGGAAGCACCTTCTTTTAGACTTTGATTAAAATGTGGCCCATTATACAACAGTTAGTTTTGGTCCACTAATTTGATTGGTTGATCAATGTGCTTAGATTTTCTATAACCACACTGGGACATTTCACTGTTTGTATTGCTCTGTTCATCTGTGTTTGCCAATTAAAATTCCACTTCCTTCGTTCAAAACCATTACTACAATAATCTTATTGACATCATCAGTGGGCATGATTGCTTACGGCCGAGTCCCAGCCATAGCGATGTTCAGTCGAACCACGCTCTCGCTCATTATAGTAGCTGTATGCAACAGTTTTAAGATCTTATTACTATTAAGTGATCTGTTTGCAGTAGTTTTTTCGTGCATTGGCTCTTGTTGTGTTTTGTGGCATCAACTTGTATTATAATAGCCGGCTCTTAATTCGATTTATATTTACTAACGCTAAAGCCTTTTTGTGTTGTTACCTCAGCTAAAAAAAAATGCTGTTTTTGTTTGCACAGTTCAAAAATATTGTTTTAACATTCTAATCAAATTATTATTCCATCAGAATCGAGTTTATTACCAAGTCCGTTCTCACATACAAGGAATTTGCTTTGGTGGTTGGTGCTTGAACAGTTAAGATAAAAGATTTTAAAAATGGACAAAAGTAGTAATATAAATAGAATTTTTTAAAAAAAGTAGGAATCTAAAATAGACATTCTGATCACCAACCACCACCAGAAATCGACCACCCAAATTTGTTTGTTGTTTAGTGAATTTGCTCCAAAGCCCAGGAGATAATAAGGAAAGTAACCCGAACTCTCGCTCTGCTTGATTTAAGGAAGGGTAAAATTAATCGTCCAGTTCCTGAAAGAAACTGACCTTCCCCCTGCCACATGCTGGGTATTTGACTGACAGCCCTTTTTTTTTTTTTTTTGTGTGTGTGTGTGTGTGTGCCATGATTCAGTCCAGCTTTCGATGTGTACATTTCCATTAAGCACATTATTATTTCAAACATCAGTCCACTTGGATTTAAATATAGCTCCATTAGAGTGAGAACATGGCGTTGGTCCAAATATGGATCTCGACAAACGAGTTAGAAAAAGCTTCAAAGGCGCCAAGAGCTCTAATGCCCATTGGTTGGTGTTCACGTCTGCCAGGAAGTGTGACAACCTTGTTTATCTCTCACTCTCCTCTGTTCTCTCTCAAGTCTCTGTTAACACACAGCTCAAATTGTTCTCCAATTTTCTTCTGTCTTGGGCATGTGTAGGTGCAATTGGTAATTAAGTAATCAATCTCATTAAATCAGTCTCATTAATTAATCTCATTAAATCACTCATGGAATCAGTCTCATTAAATAATACCTTTAATTTTGATGCTTAATAATAAATTATCAAGCAACTAAATTATGGTATATTCCAAATTATTATGATCACTTACCATATTACACAACCTATATGCACCTTGGAATTCTTTGAGGTTGGGTGACTTCAAGGAGTATGGAAGCAACACAGACACGGTTTAACAGAATAATTGAATTTATTATAACAAAGATAAATGAATAATGTCAGTTGAAATGTATACAAATATGATATATATACTTGATGAGCGTGTGTGTGTGTGCGTGCGTGTGTGTTTATCTGAGGTATGTGTGTCACCATGTGGAAAAGAATTAGCTCTGAGTTGCTAGCTAAGGCAAAGGAAGGCTAGCTAGCATGTGTTTGTGTGTGAGAGGCCTGGTGACCATGTGTTTCCAAGTAAAACAAGAGAGTTAGCTTTGGTTGCTAATTAGACAAAAGAATTAGCCGTATGTGGGAGGCCCAAGGATCCTACCTCGTGGAGTTAAGACAAAAGGTGTGTATGTGAGTGTGGAGGAGGGCCGCCACGTGTTCCCTTGAGACAATACACTTAGCCCTGGATGCTAATGGGACGAAAGAATTAGCCATAGGCTAATTTCACTAGCTTATAACAGTACTAAATCCACTGAAATCTTGATGCGGTCAAGATATGTGTAATAATGAAATTAAAGTGTTAGCCAGGAATAGAGAGAGAGCATGCAAAGCCTATCTATTAAACAATTGAGAGATTAAAACAAAATAGAACAATCAATTCAACACCGAGTGTCTACAGTGTACATAATTAAACCGTTCCTGAGTTTAAATTCACACTGCTTCATAAAACTAATTCCTAAGACTAGATTTTATGCCCCAAATGCCAAGTCTTACTTCAGTATCTCGCCCTTTTGTAGAAAGTAGAGAATTCTTGGAAAGGCTGAGTTTCATAGGAGCTCGTGGAAACTTCTGTAGGAAACAGAGAATTCTTGGTCCGACGCTTCGTAGCTCGTGGGAGGGAAAACTCTTTTTTTAAATAATGTGCACAGCGCTTTACTTTTTAGAGCCGATCGCTTCTAACATTAACTGCTTGGGCTGCAGTCCGTACGTACGTATAATGAATAACTGAAAACCGGTTGTAACTCAAGCTGAGTCAAATCACGCGATTCCAGAGTCTACCGTGGCCAAAGGTGAAAGAAAAGCGCGAAACTCTGATTCTTGAGGAAAAGAAAGGACGTCTTTATCTGGTTTGCTTGGTCAGAGCAAATCTCTCTGTGTCCAGACAGCTTGAAGTCCAAGACGGAAAGAGAGAGAGACGGAAGCGGTGTTCCGTTACTTATGCCTTCCTGGAGGATGTGACGTAGGTGATCCCGCCCAGGCGTGACGTAGGTCAACGCGGAAGTTGGCTGATGGGAAATGTAGTTTCTTAAAGGGACTGTGTTGTGTACCTACACATGCATTTGTGAATTTCTTGCAGTTCTTTTGTAAATTTAACTATTGATCCATCCAGATGTGTAACCTGCCTTACAGGCATTGAACTTCTCTGGAGCTGCTTGCATGTTCCATATCATTTGGCCAAATCTTAAAACTTGATTAAGGCTTGTTTTTATTCAATATAAAAACTTTGAATCCACAGAAATTAAATTAATAAGTGCTTCTGACTGAGTAATTACTGTGCTGGTGATCTGCTGTTGCTCATAGCAATAGCTTTATCTCCCCTTAATGAATTTGGAGTGCTGGGGAAATGATTTTGCCTTTATGTTTTCCTTTTACCAAAATTGCTTGTTTGCTGATCATGTCTGTAGTAGGCTTTGCAAATGCTTAAATAAACAGTGACTTTTTTTTTTTTTTTTAATGGGATTGGGGGGGGAGATCAGGCAAGGCAGTTAGTAAATAACATATGATGTTGATCAGCATTAATTTTGTATTATATAGTGCTGAACAGTGTGCTTCAGTGTACCTGGTTTAATCCTGAGTTTGGGTTACTGTCGGTTCATGTCCTCCTTGAGTTCATATGGGCTTCCTCATTGTTGTCTGGTTTCCTGCCACTTCCCTGAAACATGCCAGTATATGAATTGGCGATGTTAAGTTGCCCCTAGCTGTGTGTGTGTGTGTGAGAGACACCAACTGTGATGAACTGGAATGCCATCTATGGTGTGTTCCTGCATCACTGAGTGTTCCGAGGATGGGCTCCAGATCCATCATGATATTACACTGTGTCCAAGATAAACCATTTACTGAATGTCTTGGATAAACCAACTGCATGTCTTTGGACTGTGGGGGAAACCAGAGCCCCCAGAAGAAATCCACGCAGACTCTGGGAGAACATGCAAACGTCACACAGAAAGGCCCCCGTTGGCCATGAGGTTCGAATCAGGAACCTTATTGCTGAGGCGACAGTGCTAACCACTACACCACTGTGCCACCCAATGAATAATGAATTAATAAACATCGTAAAGAAAAAAAGCACCAAGACTGATCTTTTCTTGTCTCGCCACTTTTGATTGATTGTCTATGCTGCCATTTCATGGTACCCTTGGTATTAGTATGAAGGTACAGACTCTTCTTTTGGTCTGAGACCACTGGGCTTTCTACAGTTTTATTTCCTAGCCCCTAACCCCATCACGCATCCACTTCCAATTCTGCCTACCAGTTTTCTTTCTCTGAAAAACCTTGCAGCACTGACACTTTTCTCCAGTTCTTAGGATGAAAGATGCTGTTGTCTTGTATGCACTCCTCATATTGACTGTCAAACCCGCTTCCAGGGGAACACTGATCTTAGCTTGGTGAGCAAATTCATTATGCTCAGCCGGGAGTGGCGTGGGTAAAAGACAGAACCAAGACTTGAGAGACCCAAAATTCTCCTCTCAAACAGATACCTTAAGAAAGCACCAAACCCAGGAAGCCATGACTTTGACCTTCAATCTACTAATGAGAGACCTTGCCATGCCATTTGAAGTTGTCTCTAAGTGCCTCATTTTCTTTTCTCTGTACTGCTATACAGGATTCCTCCTAGTTCCCCAAAAACATGCTGCCTGATTGGCTACTCAGAGTTGCCCCTTGGTGCAAATGAGTGTATGAATGTGTGTGCATGTTATCCTGAGATAAATGAATGAATGAATGAATGAATGAATATTAATTCAGGAGTTCTTTTAAGAATCCTAAATGTATATGTTACCTGTCTATAATGTTTTGATCTCAATTTCAGTAAATACATGGCGATGCAGTGTTTTACAGTGCCCTCCACGATTACTGGCACCCCTTTTTAAAGATTTAGTAAAAATGTTTTTAAAAAAAAATCCCGAGAAAAATCTGACCTTTTAAATTGAAATAAATTTATTCAGAGAAAAACAAATCCCTCATCAAGAAGTCATCACTTTCAACAAAAACACGTGCCACTATTATTTACCCCTGGAAATGATAGTGAACACAATGTAACCAAAGCATGTTTCCCATTTAAATTGTACATTGAGTTGATTGGCATGTGTAGGAACTTTCAAACTGAAATTTTGGGCAGGTCTCCAAAACCACCATCAGATGCCACCTCCATGCCAGCAGATTATTTGAAAGGTATACCAGGTATACTGGCGGCATGGTGGTGTAGTGGTTAGCGCTTTTGCCTCACAGCAAGAAGGTCCGGGTTCGAGCCCCGTGGCCGGCGAGGGCCTTTCTGTGTGGAGTTTGCATGTTCTCCCCGTGTCTGCGTGGGTTTCCTCCGGGTGCTCCGGTTTCCCCCACAGTCCAAAGACATGCAGGTTAGGTTAACTGGTGACTCTAAATTGACCATAGGTGTGAATGTGAGTGTGAATGGTTGTCTGTGTCTATGTGTCAGCCCTGTGATGACCTGGCGACTTGTCCAGGGTGTACCCCGCCTTTCGCCCGTAGTCAGCTGGGATAGGCTCCAGCTTGCCTGCGACCTTGTAGAACAGGATAAAGCGGCGAGAGATAATGAGATGAGATGAGACCAGGTATACCTTTTCTGTCAGTTAACCACAAACATAAGCACCTGGGGTTTGTGAAACGCGACAACAACTTTGACTGGAACTGTGCTCTCTGGTCTGATGTAACAAAAATGCAGCTTTTTGGCGATAAACACTCAAGGTGGGTTTGTTGTAAAAAGAAGGATGGCTATAATGAAAAGAACCCAATCCCAACTGTACAATATGGTGGAAGTTCTGTGATTTTATTTCTGGGCTATTTTTCCTCCAAAGGCCTGGAAACCTTGTTAGGGTCCTTGTTGGACTCCATGAAATAGGCTAACAGAACATTTTTCAATCAAAATCTGGCTGCCTGTGGCAGGAAACTAAAACTGGTTCATCATTGGATCTTCCAGGAAGACAATGATCTGAAGCATATTATGTCCAAATCAACACACAAATGGTTCACTGAGCACAGAATCAAGCTTCTGCCGTGACCATCTCAGTCTCCTGACCTGAACCCCATTGAAAACCTGTGGGCTGAGCTGAAGAGGAGAAGCACAAGAGAGGGCCGAGGACCCTGGATGATCTGGAGAGATTGTGCAAAGAGGAACGGTCTCAGACGCCCTGCTCTGTATCTCCAACCTTATAAAATGTTATAGGAGACTCAGTGCTGTTTTACTGGCAAATGGAGGGTGTACAAAGTATTAAATGCAGGGGTGCGAGCAATTG
The DNA here is from genome assembly GCF_027579695.1 of Neoarius graeffei. Classification (NCBI taxonomy): domain Eukaryota; kingdom Metazoa; phylum Chordata; class Actinopteri; order Siluriformes; family Ariidae; genus Neoarius; species Neoarius graeffei. The sequence continues at coordinate 62,185,702 of NC_083570.1, forward strand.
TGGCACGTTTTTTTTTTTTTTTTTAAATTTAATAATTATTTCTTGATTTTAGGGATTTGTTTTTTCCTTGGAATAAATTTATTTCATTTAAAGGTTGGATTTTTCTCGTTTTTTTTTTTCTGTATGAGATGAAGCGACTTTACCAAAAGGTGGATTTTTTTTTTTCTAACCCTTTTTTACAAATCTGTACAAGGGGGATATTTTATGGAGAAAAGGGGTTGGTAATATGTAAATACAGTAGGTAGTAGAGAGACTCACCCCCTCTCTCTCTCTGTCTCTCTCTCTCTCTCTGTCTGTCTGTCTGTCTGTCTGTCTGTCTCTCTCTCTCTCTCTCTCTCTCTCTCTCTCTCTGTCTCTCTCTCTAGGATGGCGGTTTGCTAATAAACAACCCAACAGCTCTGGCAATCCATGAATGCCAGTGTCTGTGGCCGGGCACCCCGCTGCAGTGTGTTGTTTCTTTGGGCACAGGACGCTTCGAATCAGCCAGCAAGAACACTGCCACCTACACAAGCCTGAAGACCAAACTAACCCACGTCATCAGCAGTGCAACAGACACAGAGGGTGGGTGTGAATGAGCATGGAGCCAGAAGTCTTGTATTGAGAGTTTTTTTTTTTTTTCCCCCTTGTTATTTCATTTATACTATGGCTGCTTACCAGCATGTGAAATGAAGTCACTATAAAAAAGTATGTAGAAAATTCCCCTTATGTTTAGCTTGATATGATCATTGATAGGAGCATGCCTTGAAAGCGATTTAAACGGCTAGAATAGCTGAAATCTAGCACTGAATAGTGTACATGCTTATTGTTTAGCACATGATTGCGTGCATGCGTATGACATCATGCCTTCCATTGGGGATTAAATGGGGTTTAAGCATGAAGGTTATTTATAAATCTTGGATTAACAGTCCTCTGGCCTGGATTTCTCACTTCATTTGTTTTCCTGCAGCACTAAACACTCAAATATGTTTAAATATGTGTTTAAACCCAATAGTACAATAAACTAGAAGAGCACTCTGAGAGCTCAGACCTCCGCCAAGGTCAATAAGTCGGCTTTATGATATGCAAATCAGCAACTTCATATGCCTGGATAAATTATAATTACTTGCAATGATTCTGCAGCTTATTCATTTCACATTAAGACATATATTTTTGAAACCACTGTCCCTGAGTGCTTCATGGCGACTGCTTTCTGTATTACGTTTGAGAAACTAGCATGAATGTGGATTGTAATATGGAGTCATTTTATTTATGTTGAGCGCAGACTTCTGTTAAGGCCAAATGCCGCTAGCGAAAGTGAAACTAAATTCATGAATCCATCCTGTGACTCGGATCTGCTCCAAAGTTTAATAAGTTTTTCCTTGGCCCATGCTACACTCTTCCACCAAGTTTCATCGAAATCTGGGTGGTAGGTTTTGCGCAATTCTGTTTACAGACAGACAGACAGCGCTTTCGTCTTTCAGCTGCTCTCGTACGTTCGGGGTCGGCACAACAGATCTGTTCCACATATTTGATTTGGCATAGGTTTTACACTGGCTGCCCTTCCTGACGCAACCCTCCCCAATCTATCCGAGCTTGGGACTGGCACCAAGTATGCACTGGCTTGTGCAACCCCAGTGGCTGGGTATTTTACCCAATATGCTTGTCTTTGAACTGTGTGAGGAAACCCACACAGACACGAGGAGAACATGCAAACTTCACACAGAAAGGCCTCAGTCGGCTGGGAGGTTCGAACCCAGAACCTTCTTGCTGTGAGGAAACAGTGCTAACCACTGTACCGTGAAATACAACCTCTTTGGTGGAGGTAATAAGCTTTTCATACAATAATACTTTCCACCAAAATGACAGTCGCTAGTTTGTCTATAAAACATACAGCTATTATGCAGTCATTAATGACAGACGTTGCACGTTTATGCTTTTGTTTTTCAGTCGCAAAGAGATGACTGACTGATTTTATATAAGAAATGACTGATGGTCATTTATTTTACCTTTAAACATGAACCACTTTCTGAGGTTTGCTTAACTGAGCATATGACTTTGCAGTAATGCCCTTTTTAGACAGCGCTGCTGGTTCACAGGTTACATCATCACGCTGTCATGCTTGGCTTGTGTGTAATGAGATCGCTGATCCCAAATGTAAGAAAAAGTGAGAAATATTGAAAAGGGTATTTAACTCGGGGTGACTTTGCAGACTTTTACATTTAAAATAAAAGTATTGCTATTGTAAAAACCTATTTTGTATGCTGTAACATGAGTGTAGTCAACATACTGTGTCAGTGTTCAGTGGTGTGTCTAAGCTCTGTCAGTTAGACAGGAATACTGTTATTATTTAATATGATTTAGAGTGAGATGAACAGCTGTCAGGAGTGAATCCCAACTGAAAAAACTGTCCGAACAGGCTTGAATAAGATGCTGGATAAATCTTGGGTAGGAAATCGAATTTTGAGAGATTGATCATCCTGTTCTTTTATCTCTTTTCATCTCTTTCTCTCACACAGAGGTGCACACCATGTTGGATGCCCTGCTGCCTCCCAACACATATTTCCGCTTTAACCCTTATATGACCGAGGACGTGGCTCTGGATGAGAGCCGCAGCGAAAAACTGAACCAGCTGCTGGTAGAGGGCGTGAGATACCTCGAGCGCAATGAGGAGAAGTTGAAGCTAGCAGCGCACATGCTCACGCAGGAGAAGAGCTATGCTCAGAGGCTGCTCGAATGGTTCCATCTCAAATCACACATGTACGGTGACCTTCCAGTTATTTCAAAATTATAGACAAAATTATGTCACGGAATAAATGGATGGCACTTCCTGTGGTCTATGACTAGAGTGGTATCCTGGGCACAAATGCTGAAATTCCTTCCGAACGAAGTTCTAGTATGAAACATACTGTTGCTATAAGGGTGATGCATAATATTTGCCAAAATTATGACCATGTATCTAAATGCATGCATTATTTATAATCCTAAAAGCACTTCCTGCCAAGATCTGCAGGACATGCTGATATTTAAAAAAAACAAAAAAAAAACTTAGCCAACATTTGTTATTGACTCTATAAAGACAGAATCTGCTAAGAATGGGTAGAACAGCTGCTATATCACTGGTTCATAATCATTTGGGGAAAACTAGCACATTTTTAGGGAATTGTCCAAGAAACAAGCTAGCTTACGTTCATATAGACTTCCATAATGGGGCGGCACGGTGGTGTAGTGGTTAGCGCTGTCGCCTCACAGCAAGAAGGTCCGGGTTCAAGCCCCGGGGCCGGCGGGGGCCTTTCTGTGTGGAGTTTGCATGTTCTCCCCGTGTCCGCGTGGGTTTCCTCCGGGTGCTCCGGTTTCCCCCACAGTCCAAAGACATGCAGGTTAGGTTAACTGGTGACTCTAAATTGACCGTAGGTGTGAATGGTTGTCTGTGTCTATGTGTCAGCCCTGTGATGACCTGGTGACTTGTCCAGGGTGTACCCCGCCTTTCACCCGTAGTCAGCTGGGATAGGCTCCAGCTTGCCTGCGACCCTGTAGAACAGGATAAAGCGGCTAGAGATAATGACATGAGATGAGACTTCCATAACAAATATTTCAGTTCAGGTCGTTGGCAACAAGTAGAAATTTGACACAAATCCCAGTTAGATACATTTGCAAAAGTTTAATGATAATTTCATTATTTTTTTTTTTGATGAGAAAATTGCACAGATCTGGTTTATGTTCTATATAAACGTACATAATATTTTAAACAGGCAGCATTGATCCTCTGATCACAGATCAGTGTTGTATTACCGAATCTGGAGAATTCAGTTTTCACAGACTGAGACTTTTATTTTGGGTGCATTTTACACAACCAGAACAATCTCAGACACTAACGTTTGTTTTCCACATCATATTTCTTCATTAAGAGCTTAATAAATAAATTATAATAATAATTTTTTTTAAACTGACCACTAGATCATTGATCATTAGCCTCCATTTTGTGCCTAAAAAATACACTGTTGTAAACAATACACTTAAATGTGCATTTAGAAGTTTACGTAGATAGACTTTGAAAGTATTCCAGTCTTTCATCTTACTTTGTGTGGAAGAAGTTTTAATTGAATTGAAGCTCTTTTTCTTTTCTTTTTTTAATCGTATAGTTAATTGTTATTTCATCGAAAGACAATTGTGCAATCGGAGGTTAAATATCTTCCATCAGGACTAATGGAGTTGATAAATATTATGTTTTAAAATGTTTGAGGTTCAGTGGAAATTCCCATTACAGTGCTGATAGAGTGAAAACATTGACATCATTAGTGCTATTTATTGATTTTTTTTTTAATTACTTCTGCTGGTTTGTAATATAAAATGCTGGCCTGTGTCATACAGGGCGGGGCGTAATCTGTTCATACTGATCAGCTCTATAAATGACTGGCATGTGTGATGACTGTACTCAAGTCAATGCGAGGATCAAGAAAGTGCACAGTGTTTGAGGTGTAACTGAAATTTGGGAAGCAGTTTAAAAAAAACAACACTAATTTGCGTGGATTTCAAATGTCGGATTCTAGATAATTTATAAGGAAAAGATTCATTTGCACCAAAGCATCTCAGCTTGAGATATGGTTTGGCATTTTTCAGGTTGGAGGCACAAATTAAAGGGTAACCTAATAAAAGGGATATACAATATATAATGAAAAAGAACTATACTTGTGAATTGTTGAACCTTACTGTATGTTTTGTTTCAAGTAATTTCGCGCACTCCTTGAATCCTAGCGAAAACCGCTTTTGTAGTTTAAGCCTCAACATTTCTAAACACTTTTCCAATCCTGTTGTCTGCTCTGGTTCTCTCCATGTGTGCTGCTGTGTGCAGGTTGTGTTGTACATGTTAGTCATAGTCATGACTTAAAAAGAATGAATCCTTGTGCAAGCTATGACCGCAGCTGTTTGGACTGACTGGTTTGACTGGTCAGCATGAGAGCGTAACATTTCTGAGCAGGTTATTCCTTCTGTCCATACTGATCGAGTGATGCTTGTACCTGGCTCATACCATGTAAACAAATTTCACTGATAAAATCAAGACATTTTAAATGAAAGGTAAACAAAAAGGTACATTCTGTTATGCAAATGTTATGTCATGGTGTCTAAAGGGAAGTGATGAATACAATGGAAAAGATGTGGAAAAAAAGTTTGATGTTTTATTGCCTGTATTGTTTATTCTGCAACCTCTTGCTCACAAAGAATAAGTGATGTAATTTAAAAAAAATAATAACATTACAAACTATTTTTGGGCTTTGCATTTTTATTTATTCATGACTGAATGCGTGAATTTTTCCCCATTGAAACAAATGTTCCAAATCTTAGCTAGTGAAAAGTTCAACCACACAGGACTGTGTGTTATGTTTTCTTTCTTTCTTTTTCCCCAATGTAGAATGCTAAGAAATGTTGACAAAAATGGGGGGGGATGTAAATTTTAAAGCGCAGCCAGAGAGAGATAGATGGACAGAAATACAAATGCAGAGCAAAAGACAGATGTCATGAGACAAAAAGATTTTGAGTGAGAGGACAGACAAAGACAGTGACTTCGACAGACAGACAGGTTGTGAGAGAAAGCAGAATAGATATTGGCATTATCTAAACCAGCTTCATGAGGGAGTCACTTGGAATGCATTACAATTAACAGGTGCCGTGTCAAAAGTTAATTGGTGCAAGTTCTTGCCTTCTTAATGAGTTTGAGATCAAATAATAAATAATAAAAATACAGTAAATAGCCCTATTCCACAACTGTAGTAATCCATATGTCAAGAACTACTCAATTAAGTAAAGAGAAACAACGTTCATCGTTACTTGAAGACATGACGTGTCTTTTAATGAATAGCAATAAAGAAAAAACACTGAATTAGAAGGTGTGTCCAAACTTTTAACTGGTTCTATCTATCTATAAGTTATTCCATGAAATCGAGTCGTACATGAGCTGATGGTCGACAAGGCATGGAGTTGAATATAAGCAGTGTATGATGAGATTGAGTCAAATAACTGTTTTATTCTATCCACATTCACTGGATTTTGAGAAACAGAGCATTTTTTTTTTCAAATTCGATAAATAAAAACTTTTAGACAAAATGACAATCATTTCCACTTAGAGTGTAAACAAACTGGAAAAATGACAGTAGCAATTTGTGAAAAATGCGATAATAATTCTTGAAAAATAAAAAAAAAGATACATTCTTACCATGAAATACTTTTATTCCATATTTTGTTGCTTTTTTTGGGGGGGTCGTCGTCTTTTTTTTTTGGCAGGTGGCAAACCAACTTAAAGGGCTGGAGTGTGGAACGGGTGATATTGGGGAGGGTGAATTAAGCTCTTTTCCCTGTTTCTGTTTCTTTTAAATACTTGATAAGTTTTAGGGTTTTGTTTTCAAGCAGAGTTTTTATTTCGTCCTTGGTTGGTTCAGCAACACGCTCCGCCATTTTGTTTTCCTCTATATCCTAGTAGTAGCAGCCAAACAGAGTACACGATTGCTCATATCCAGTGAATGTGGATATAATATAATATATATGAGAGAGAGCAGGGTTCTTTGTATTTTAGGAAATGCACAGTGGTGCTTGAAAGTTTGTGAACCCTTTAGAATTTTCTAGATTTCTGCATAAATATGACCGAAAACATCATCAGATTTTCACACAAGTCCTAAAAGTAGATAAAGAGAACCCAGTTAAACAAATGAGACAAAAATATTATACTTGGTCATTTATTTATTGAGGAAAATGATCCAATATTACATATCTGTGAGTGGCAAAACTATGTGAACCTTTGCTTTCAGTATCTGGTGTGACCCCCTTGTGCAGCAATAACTGCAATTAAACATTTCCGGTAACTGTTGATCAGTCCTGCACACCGGCTTGGAGGAATTTTAGCCCGTTCCTCCGTACAGAACAGCTTCCACTCTGGGATGTTGGTGGGTTTCCTCACATGAACTGCTCACTTCAGGTCCTTCCACAACATTTCCATTGGATTAAGGTCAGGACTTTGACTTGGCCATTCCAAAACATTCAATTTATTCTTCTTTAACCATTCTTTGGTAGAACGACTTGTATGCTTAGAGTCGTTGTCTTGCTGCATGGCCCACCTTCTCTTGAGATTCAGTTCATGGACAGATGTCCTGACATTTTCCTTTAGAATTCGCTGGTATAATTCAGAATTCATTGTTCCATCAATGATGGCAAGCCGTCCTGGCCCAGATGCAGCAAAACAGGCCCAAACCATGATACTACCACCACCATGTTTCACAGATAGGATAAGATTCTTATGCTGGAATGCAGTGTTTTCTTTTCTCCAAACATAACGCTTCTCATTTAAACCAAAAAGTTCTATTTTGGTCTCATCCGTCCACAAAACATTTTTCCAATAGCCTTCTGGCTTGTCCACGTGATCTTTAGCAAACTGCGGACGAGCAGCAATGTTCTTTTTGGAGAGCAGTGGCTTTCTCCTTGCAACCCTGCCATGCACACCATTGTTGTTCAGTGTTCTCCTGATGGTGGACTCATGAACATTAACATTAGCCAATGTGAGAGAGGCCTTCAGTTGCTTAGAAGTTACTCTGGGGTCCTTTGTGACCTCGCTGACTATTACACGCCTTGCTCTTGGAGTGATCTTTGTTGGTCGACCACTCCTGGGGAGGGTAACAATGGTCTTGAATTTCCTCCATTTGTACACAATCTGTCTGACTGTGGATTGGTGGAGTCCAAACTCTTTAGAGATGGTTTTGTAACCTTTTCCAGCCTGATGAGCATCAACAACGCTTTTTCTGAGGTCCTCAGAAATTTCCTTTGTTTGTGCTGTGATACACTTCCACAAACATGTGTTGTGAAGATCAGACTTTGATAGATCCCTGTTCTTTAAATAAAACAGGGTGCCCACTCACACCTGATTTGTCATCCCATTGATTGAAAACACCTGACTCTAATTTCACCTTCAAATTAATTGCTAATCCTAGAGGTTCACATACTTTTGCCACTCACAGATATGTAATATTGGATCATTTTCCTCAATAAATAAATGACCAAGTAGAATATTTCTGTCTCATATTTTTAACTGTGTTCTCTTTATCTACTTTTAGGACTTGTGTGAAAATCTGATGATGTTTTAGGTCATATTTATGCAGAAATATAGAAAATTCTAAAGGGTTCGCAAACTTTCAAGCACCACTGTATTATATATTGTTAATAGGCCTTTGGTCAGCTTCAAGTTTCCCATGTTCCTCCGACTGATTATGTCATGAGTGCAAACACAGTTGTCTGTGCTGTAATCCTACAAGCTACTTTATTTGACTTACAACTATTGTCCTCCCTCACTGCAATTTGGCTTCAGTATCCTGTGAGACAATGAGTGGTGCTTTCTTTAATTAAACAGTGTGACAGCAGTTTTATTTATGTTGAGTTTCCTCACGTCTTCAGCTGGCCTGTTATTGTATCTAAAGTTTGTGAAAATCAGTCCTCACTTGGCGCACATTCATTGAATTGTAGATTGTCTGATGAAGAAAAATCACAAGTGTCTAAGGTATCATTACACTGGTGCTTGAAAGTTTGTGAACCCTTTAGAATTTTCTATATTTCTGCATAAATGTGACCTAAAACAACATGAGATTTTCACACAAGTCCTAAAAGTAGATAAAGAGAACCCAGTTAAACAAATGAGACAAAAAATATTATACTTGGTCATTTATTTATTGAGGAAAATGATCCAATATTACATATCTGTGTGTGGCAAAAGTATGTGAACCTTTAGGATTAGAAATTAATTTGAAGGTGAAATTAGAGTCAGGTGTTTTCAATCAATGGGATGACAATCAGGTGTGAGTGGGCACCCTGTTTTATTTAAAGAACAGGGATCTATCAAAGTCTGATCTTCACAACACGTTTGTGGAAGTGTATCATGGCACGAACAAAGGAGATTTCTGAGGACCTCAGAAAAAGCGTTGTTGATGCTCATCAGGCTGGAAAAGGTTACAAAACCATCTCTAAAGAGTTTGGACTCCACCAATCCACAGTCAGACAGATTGTGTACAAATGGAGGAAATTCAAGACCATTGTTACCCTCCCCAGGAGTGGTCAACCAACAAAGATCACTCCAAGAGCAAGGCGGGTATAAATCGGTGAGGTCACAAAGGACCTGAGGGTAACTTCTAAGCCACCGAAGGCCTCTCTCACATTGGCTAATGTTAATGTTCATGAGTCCACCATCAGGAGAACACTGAACAACAATGGTGTGCATGGCAGGGTTGCAAGGAGAAAGCCACTGCTCTCCAAAAAGAACATTGCTGCTCGTCTGCAGTTTGCTAAAGATCACGTGGACAAGCCAGAAGGCTATTGGAAAAATGTTTTGTGGACGGATGAGACCAAAATAGAACTTTTTGGTTTAAATGAGAAGTGTTATGTTTGGAGAAAGGAAAGCCCTGCATTCCAGCATAAGAACCTTATCCCATCTGTGAAACATGGTGGTGGTAGTATCATGGTTTGGGCCTGTTTTGCTGCATCTGGGCCAGGCCGGCTTGCCATCATTGGTGGAACAATGAATTCTGAATTATACCAGCGAATTCTAAAAGAAAATGTCAGGACATCTGTCCATGAACTGAATCTCAAGAGAAGGTGAGTCATGCAGCAAGACAACAACCCTAAGCACACAAGTCGTTCTACCAAAGAATGGTTAAAGAAGAATAAAGTTAATGTTTTGGAATGGCCAAGTCAAAGTCCTGACCTTAATCCAATCCAAATGTTGTAGAAGGACCTGAAGCGAGCAGTTCATGTGAGGAAACCCACCAACATCCCAGAGTGGAAGCTGTTCTGTACGGAGGAATGGGCTAAAATTCCTCCAAGCCAGTGTGCAGGACTGATCAACAGTTACCGGAAACGTTTAGTTGCAGTCATTGCTGCACAAGGGGGTCACACCAGATACTGAAAGCAAAGGTTCACATAGTTTTGCCACTCATTCTCATCTCATTATCTCTCGCCGCTTTATCCTGTTCTACAGGGTCGCAGGCAAGCTGGAGTCTATCCCAGCTGCCTACGGGCGAAAGGCGGGGTACACCCTGGACAAGTCGCCAGGTCATCACAGGGCTGACACAGACACAGACAACCATTCACACCTACGCTCAATTTAGAGTCACCAGTTAACCTAACCTGCATGTCTTTGTGGGAAACCGGAGCACCCGGAGGAAACCCATGCGGACAACATGCAAACTCTGCACAGAAAGGCCCTCGCCAGCCACGGGGCTCGAACCCAGACCTTCTTGCTGTGAGGCGACAGCTCTAACCACTACACCACCGTGCCGCCTGTTTTGTCACTCACAGATATGTAATATTGGATCATTTTCCTCAATAAATAAATGACCAAGTATAATATTTTTGTCTCATTTGTTTAACTGTCTTCTCTCTTTATCTACTTTTAGCACTTGTGGGAAAATCTGATGTTTTAGGTCATATTTATGCAGAAATCTAGAAAATTCTAAAGGGTTCACAAACTTTCAAGCACCACTGTATATTCCTGCTTACCCTTTAGAGAAAATAACACCAAGCAACAACACACAATTTTATTTATAACACTTTTAATATATGACCTCGGGGAACTATGTGTCTATCACGTATCATGCACACACAACAAAAGCTGAAACTCTAGCAGGTACTTACTATAATTACTCCATCTGAAATCTGAGAGCTGCTAAAACTAATGGATTTTCCTAAATTAAATGGGAATTTAATCGCATTCATGCTAAACCATTTTGCATGGAACTGCAGTCTAAATTTACTAGAGAGAGAATGTAGTTGCAGGTGGCATCGGCACAGCTTCAATTTCTTCCTGAGCTCAGGTTACTGTGTTTCACGTGTTCTCCCCGTGTCCGCATTGGTTTACTTCCACCTCCCAAAAACATGCCGATAAATGGATTGGCTAAGATAAATTGAACACATATTTAAATGTGTGTAAGGCAGACAGGGTTGTGTTCATGGGATCCATCATAACACTAACAAGGATAAAGTGGGTACTAAATACAAATGACTCCACGCTGAACGATGTGTGGTTCTTGGGATGTTTCAGGGTTCTAACTTAAAATGGATTGGGAAACTTTTCTAAGAGTATCTTCCGAATGTTTGCAACTACAGTTTCAAGTATTGCATCATGGTGCCTACTACTGTGCTATTCTCCAGAGGAGGAGAAGAAGCCTTTATTTGTCAAATGTACATTACAGCACAGAGAAATTCTTGTTAGGGAACTGGGGTCAGAGCACAGGGTCAGCCATGATATGGCATCCCTGGAGCAGAGAGGCTTACGGGCCTTGCTCAAGGACCCAACAGTGGTAGTGCTGGGGCTTGAACCCCCACCTGCTGATCAGTAACCCAGAGCCTTAATTTTTTTTTTTTTTAACTCTACGGACCCAGTACCAGGTCCAGTAGAACGCTACAATAATTGACTTCCGGTAAAAAAAAAAAGTTTAAGAAAATGCTTTTTTGGCAAGTTCTCTACTCACTAAAACTTTTGTAGTAGCTATGTACTTTGTGGTATTTCTATGTTTTTTTTTTTTTCCTATGTTCATCGTCAAGGACTTGCTGAATGAAAAAAGTGGCATCTTTGTGCCTGGGACCATTGCTCTCAAGGTGTTATTCATGTCTAATCTAGAATAAACTTTACGTGAGGATAAAAAAAAGTATATTTCTCCTTTATCTCAATTTACTCAGGCATAATAACGATCACAATGTTACTGACACTGGAAATATATTTTCTGAGGTCTTACATATCCATAGAGACCATGATTATATATAGGCCTGATAATTGTAGAACTATTTTTTTAATTAATTTTGGGTATGTCTGTCTTGGCGAGCCACACCTCCCAGCACCCTAGGGTTTAAGAGGTTCCACTGAGCCACCACTGCCCATCAGAAATTACACACTTGAGATTCCTACATGTGAAGAATTTGCAAAGGTCGGCACACCCTGAGTGCAGGGGCTGAGACTTGTTTCGGGAAAACCACCTTCTTGATCATGGTATTGCTCTTGCCAGGTAAATATGCAGCACTTTTTGCTGACTGTAATCTTACAATATTTCTGCAGATTAACATTCTAGTGCTGATTTCCTTTTAGTTTAGTGAATGGAAAATATCCATTTATTAAGGCTCAAGCCAAAATTGGAGCTCAAACTAAAAATTCTAGACAGAGAATTACAAGAGTCTCGTGGTCTCCAGTAAGGGATGTACAAGGGTTTGAGTGTATTAAGTAAGGAATAAAACATGACGGAACATGCTATTAAAGGAAAATAATCAACATTTTTTGTTGGTTCACATCACACCAACCAAAAGCTGATTATTTCTTCATAACAGGAAAGCCCAAAGTGTTTAATTCCTCTTCCATCATAGCAATGTGCCTACACTTACCATATACAGTGCCTTGCAAAAGTATTCATCCCCCTTGGTGTTTGTCCTGTTTTGTCGCATTACAAGTTGGAATTAAAATGGATTTTTTGGGGGTTAGCACCATTTGATTTACACAACATGCCTACCACTTTAAAAGGTGCACAGTTTTTTTCTAAATTGTGACAAACAATAATTAAGATGAAAAAATTGAAATCTGGAGTGTGCACAAGTATTCAACCCCCCCAAAGTCAATACTTCATAGAGTCACCTTTTGCTACAATTACAACTGCAAGTCTCTTGGGGTATGTCTCTATTAGCTTAGCACATCTAGCCACTGGGATTTTTGCCCATTCCTCGAGGCAGAACTGCTCCAACTCTTTCAAATTCGATTTGTTGTGTTGGTGTTACAGCAATCTTCAAGTTATCCCACAGATTCTCAATTGGATTGAGGTCTGGGCTTTGACTAGGCCATTCCAAGACATTTAAATGTTTCCCTTTAAACCACTCCAATGTAGATTTAGCAGTATGTTTAGGGTCATTGTCCTGCTAGACTGTGAACCTTCATCCCAGTCTCAAACCTCTGGCTGACTCAAACAGGTTTTCCTCCAGAATTGCCCTGTATTTCGTGCCATCCATCTTTCCTTCAGTCCTGACCAGCTTTCCTGTCCCTGCAGATGAAAAACATCCCCACAGCATGATGCTGACACCCCCATGCTTCATTGTAGGAATGATGCTCTCAGGGTGTTGGGTTTGCGCCACACATGGCATTTCCCATGATGGCCAAAAAGTTCCATTTTTGTCTCATTTGACCAGAGAATTTTCTTCCATGTGTTTGGGGAGTCTGTCACATACTGTTGGGCAAACTCCAAACAAGTTTTTTTAAGCAATGACTTTTCTGGCCACTCTTCCATAAAGTCCCACTCTGTGGAGTGTACGGCTTAAAGTGGTCCTCTGGACAGATACTCCCATCTCCGCTGCGGCTCTTTGCAGCTCCTTCGGTGTTATCGTTGGTGTCTTTGTTGCATCTCTGATTAATGCCCTCCTTGCCCGGTCTGTGAGTTTTGGTGGGCGGCCTTCTCTTGTCAGGTTTGTAGTGGTGCCATGTTCTTTCCATTTTACAATAATGGATTTAATGGTGCTCTGTGGGATATTCAAAGTTTGGGATATTTTTTATGACCCAACCCTGATCTATACTTCTCCATAACTTTGTCTCTGACCTGTTTGGAGGCTCCTTGGTTTTCATGTTGCTTGCTTAGGAGTGTTGCAGAGTCAGGGTCCTTCCAGAACAGATTGATTAATACAGACATCATGGGACAGATCGTGTGACACTTAATCAACTAATTATGTGACTTATGAAGTGAATTGTTTGGACCAGCTCTTATTTAGGGGTTTCATCCGAAAGGGGGTGAATACTTGTGCACATCCCAGATTTCTGTTTTTTTCATCTTAATTATTGTTTGTGTCACAATTAAAAAAAGTGCACCTTTTAAAGTGGTAGGCATGTTGTGTAAATCAAATGGTGCTAACCCCCCAAAAATCCATTTTAATTCCAGCTTGTAATGCGACAAAACAGGACAAATACCAAGGGGGATGAATACTTTTGCAAGGCACTGTATATTTATGAAAGAATGACAAGTAATAATTTTAATCCATTCTATAGTTATTGCATTTAATATTGCAGAATGTCTGCAAAACAAGTCAGTGTTTACATTATAGGAGCTATAAACAATTGCTCAAGTTCTCTCCCTTGAAAAAAAAAATGCAGCTTGCTATGTCACAGAGAAACTGGAAAGCACAGCATATTCCACTGTGAAGACTCTCCCATGGCGGAAAATGGCTTTGCATATAACTGTTAATATAACTAGTTGCTCTCGAAATTGTAGCATATTAAATCACATGCGATAATATAAACCTATGATCAGTGGACACTAATGTCAAAGCTATGCTGTTATCAAAAATAACCAAAAACTCCTGACCAGATCTGAATCAAGAATTCAACAGCACTCTGGTCCTCATCAGGTGATGCATTCCACTGCTCGAATTTGTAAGAGATACTGTATATAAAGGCGAGGTTAGTTGTAATAGGAGGAGAAGAAGAAAGCTCTTTCGATTTGATTAGATTCGAAGCTTCAGGAGAAACAGACAGAGGCTCGTTCAGCATGCATAACGTGTGAGCTTTACAGGAAGTAGGAGATTGAGCTAAAGATGACTCAGATGATGATGATAAAGAGGACTGGACAGTTCTCAAAGATAGTCTTTCATTTTTGTGACTTAAACATTGACCTTATTTGTCTCGAAGTTGAGATGGTGTTAAAAATATTTGTCTTCTTCTTTTTGTTAATTCGGATACCTATATGCAAGTGCACTTAACATTCTCACATCCCTCTTAACATTCTCACATCCCTCTTAACATTCTCACATCTCTGAAGACCTGTCCTGGAACAACAACACCGCATCACTGGCCAGAAAAGCCCAACAGCGTCTGTACTTCCTCTGCAAACTGAGGAGAGCAAGAGCCCCGGCCCCCATCATGCACACATTCTACAGAGGCACCATTGAGAACGTCCTGACCAGCTGCATCACCGTGTGGTACGGCGCCTGCACCGTGTCCTGCTGCAAGACTCTGCAGCGCATCGTGAGAGCAGCTGAGAAGATCGTTGGTGTCTCTCTCCCTTCTCTAATGGATATCTATAACTCCCGCCTCACCCGCAAAGCCATCAGGATTGCAGGTGACCCCACCCACCCGTCTCACAGCCTCTTCAGTCTGCTGCCGTCGGGGAGGAGACTGCGGAGTCTCTGGGCCAAAACCAGCAGGCTCAAGAACAGTTTCTTTCACCAGGCGGTCAGGAGGCTCAACTCCCTCCCTGTTCTGCCCCTCCTCCCCCCTCTGCCCCCTGCCACAGATTCTGCTCGCACACCCCCCTGCCCCCCCTTCAGCATCTGACATGTCATCCTCACAGTTTCCCCCCCCCCCCCCCAACACACACACACATACATACATACATACATACATACATACATACATCTCATCGTTCATTAACACAGTGAACTCAGGGACTGCACATCTCACTTTACCTCGTTCATTTGCATTATTCCGCACTACCTCACCTTAACAGCTGCTAGTTTGTTTATACTGCTTATTTCAATGTTTACCTGCTATACCTCAAGTGCCCTTGACTGTTTGGTTATTTGCACCAATTTACGTGTGTGTGTGTGTGTTTAGTCTAGTTAATATCTAGAGTGTTTATACTGTTTATATTGTCTGTTTGAGTGTTTAGTCTGTCTTGTTCTTATCTAGTGTTTATACTGTTTATTTATTCTGTTTATATTGTTTGTGTTTAGTCTGTCTAGTTCTTATCTAGAGTGTTTATACTGTTTATATTGTTTGTTTGTTTTTTCAATTATTCTATTTTTATTTATTGCATTGCCTGTTTGCACCGTGGGTCAGAGAGGACTGAAATTTCATCTGTGCTGTATGTCGAGCATGTATAGCATATTTGACAATAAAGTTGACTTGACTTGACTTGATCCCTCTTACCTTCAGAATGCTCAGTGCCATCACCAAATACACTTACATTTACTCCGACCATGTGTTATTATGGCTAAAACCATGCTTTGGTTGGATGCAGATAGCATGAAGGATATATATGTAGGTGATGTAAGAGAAAAGGCAGGGATAATTAAAATACTTCTTTTGTCAGCAGTGGTGCTGGTAAGGACACATCCCATGAGCTCTTGAAGCTGATAATGAGAGGTGCCTGAGGGGTTGGTGGTGAAAATAAGATGCAGAGAGAAAGAGGGGGCTAAGGATTGATATGAACCACTGGAGAGGTGGTGATGTGGGCCATGTGAACACCCAGATCTTTTTAGTTGTTGACTGCTGTGCTACTGTGTGCCAGTTTGGCTTGTCTTTCAAGATGATGATTCGTTCTTTTCATATGCTCCTTCACACTTGATCATTATCGGTCTTCAATCTGAGCTGTACTGATGGTAGTAGGTTTGAGGGAAGAAAGGTTTCATTTTCGTCAAACATGATTGCTCTCACTGGTGTGTAGAGGTGTGAAGCCTGAGATGAGACCTGGAAATCCACAATACAAAAAAAAAAAAGTATTTGTAATTTAAAGCTGTTGGATATAAGATTTGGTGATACACCCTGGACGAGATGTCAGTCCATCACAGTGCATCTCTCACACACACACACACACACACCTCAAGGCAATTTAGCATAACCAGTCCACATACTGGTATTTTTAACATGGGGGAGGGAAAAAGAGAACCCCAGAAGAAACCCATGTGGATGCATATGAAACTCCATACAGGCAGTAACCTGAGCTCTGGGTACTGAGGGAACCTTGGAGTTGGGAAACAGCAATGCTACCTGCAGTCATTATATGTATATGCCTTGGGATACAGCCCAGGTATTCAATCTCAGATATAATTATTTGCTGCCAATGTTGCTGCCATCTCCGTATTACAGAAGTGTTCTGAGAATAATAAATAAATAGCTAGCTAGATCGATAAATGTGACATCCAGTTTCTCAATACCAGGTAAAAGAATAAAAGCTCTTTAACAAGACTTAAAACTTACTCAGATTGCTGTGTGAGCTCAGCCTCTGATTTTGCTGAGATCTGTCCCTGTAGCATTAACCCGATGCCACAGTTTGTGCTGATTCTGCAGGACGAGCTAGCCATCTAACATTAGCCATCCAGCTAAAACACAAGTTCTCACAGCTCTAATCTCAGATCTCTCAGTACTTTCAGCTCATGCACAATCCCAGAATGCTCTGTGCAGCTGTAAAGCTTATAGTAGCATGCTATTGCTAGTTAGCTTTAAAAAAAAAACGGTCACACATGGTCATTTGAGTGTGTGTTTAAGAACATTTTTGCGCATGTCAAACATGCACCATTTGCTAACATTAGCACACAAAAGAAAGCAGAACATTAAAAAAATATATAACAAAACCATACAGATCAGTAAAAATCCACACACCAAGAGTGAGCAAGAATAAGCTTTATTTGTCACATGCACACTCAAACAGTGAAATTCCTCTCTGCATTTAACTCATCTGAAGCAGTGAACACACGCATGCACGCACAAGTGAGCAATGATCACATACGCATACCCAGTTGGGGGTTCAGTGCCTTGCTCAAGGGCACTTCAGTCATGATACAGAGGGAGAGGTAAGTGCTGTTCATTCATTCACTCAACTCCCCTCACATTTTTCCTGCCAGTTCCAGGAATCAAACCATCGACCCTTTGGGCCCAAGGCTCCTTCTCTAACCTTCAGGCCATGGCTGCTCCTGAAATACCAAAGACCCTTCATTGATTCATTTTGCCCAGATATAAGACAGACTGGAGTGTAAAATTGCAGAGAACCCCCCCACACACACCAAGCATCCCATTAAGCATTAAATACCTAACCTAAGCATGTTAGCTAAAACATATAAGAGAAAGAACATGGGTCAGTGGATCAAATACATACACTAACAGAGCACTTTTTGGCATATCACTACAGTGACGTGGCCACTCTGACGGCTTCACCCATCAACATTTCTAGGGAAGAATTACAGTAGTGGTTTCCCGTTGCCTTCTACTGGATTATTATAGACGTTTTCTCCTCTCAACCATTCACACCTATGGACAATTTAGAGTAGCCAGTTAACCTACTGTATGTCTTTGGACTGTGGGAGAAACCGGAGCACCCGGAGGAAACCCACGCAGACACGGGGAGAACATGCAAACTCCACACAGAAAGGCCCTCATAGGCCACTGGGTTCGAACAAGGAACCTTCTTTCTGTGAGGTGACGGTGCTAACCACTATACCACCGTGCCACACCATGAATTCATATATTTAAAAACAAACAAAAAATCCCCACCACCACTGTCCATCCATCGATTATCTGTAGCTGCTTAGCCTGTTCTACAGGGTCGCAGGCAAGCTGGAGCCTATCCCAGCTGATGATGGGTGAGAGGCGGGGTACACCCTGGACAAGTCGCCAGGTCATCGCAGGGCTGACACAGAGACAAACAACCATTCACACTCACATTCACACCTACGATCAATTTAGAGCCACTAATTAGCCTAACCTGCATGTCTTTGGACTGTAGGGGAAACCGGAGCACCCGGAGGAAAACCCACACAGACACGGGGACAACATGCAAACTCCGCACAGAAAGGCCCTCGCTGGCCACGGGGCTCAAACCCAGAACCTTCTTTCTGTGAGGTGACAGTGCTAACCACTACACCACCATGCCACACCATGAATTCATATATTTAAAAGCAAACAAACAAAAAATCCCCCCCATCCATCCATCATCTGTAGCCGCTTATCCTGTTCTACAGGGTCGCAGGCAAGCTGGAGAGGAGAACATGCAAACTCCACGCAGAAAGGCCTTTGCCGGCTGCTGGGCTCAAACCCAGGACCTTCTTGCTGTACACCACCGTGCCGCCCTAACCATTATCTCTAGCTGCTTTATCCTGTCCTACAGGGTCGCAGGCAAGCTGGAGCCTATCCCAGCTGACTACGGGCGAAAGGCGGGGTACACCCTGGACAAGTCGCCAGGTCATCACAGGGCTGACACAGAGACAAACAACCATTCACACTCACATTCACACCTACGCTCAATTTAGAGTCACCAGTTAACCTAACCTGCATGTCTTTGGACTGTGGGGGAAACCGGAGCACCTGGAGGAAACCCACACGGAGAACATGCAAACTCCGCACAGAAAGGCCCTCGCCGGCCACAGGGCTCGAACCCGGACCTTCTTGCTGTGAGGCGTTAGCGCTAACCACTACACCACCGTGCCGCCCCTGTCTGAACTACATCTTACATAATTGTATTTGTATTAAGAAATCATAGGGTACATGACAAAACATCAGAGGACCTACATCACCTAGGGAGGAGATGTGTGTGTGTGTGTGTGTGTGTCTGAGAGAGAGAATTGGTCAGTGTGAGTGTGTGGAATCCTTTTAATATGCAGAACCATCCTAGAAAGGCAGCCGACTCCCATCCCATCTGGGTCTGCGGTCTGATCAACATCGCTGCAGTCGGGCGGTGAACTGCGCATGTGCGGAGAAACGCCGAATCGTTAACGGAGCGCCAGAAGAAGCGGAATCAGACATCCAGCTCAGTTACAGCAGGGACAGACCAGAGCAGAGCAGAGCAGGAGGAAAGGACAACGAGCCTGTTTTCAGGTACGCAGCGTGTTTGCTCTTATTATTAGGCTATAATAATAATAACAACATTTATAATAATAATAATGCTGCTGATTATTGTTGTGATGCTGAGCGTGCGCAGGCAGGAGGCTGTGTTGCGGTGATGAGAGAGCAGGTGGCAACACAAATACACAGCTATGAAGGCTTTTTTTTTTTTTTCCCCATCCATACTCATCGGCTTTGTGGCTGTCAGCCCGACCTGTCATCAGGAACAGCCTGTGATTAGGTGTGGATCAGGTCAATTCTAGCAATAATATGCGGACTGAAATAACGGAAGGATGGTTATATGGCACAGATTGTGGTTCATGTGTGTGTATATACAGTGGTGCTTGAAAGTTTGTGAACCCTTTAGAATTTTCTACATTTCTGCATAAATATGACCTAAAACATCATCAGATTTTCACACAAATTAGATAAAGAGAACCCAGTTAAACAAATGAGACAAAAAATATTATACTTGGTCATTTATTTCTTGAGGAAAATGATCCAATATTACATATCTGTGAGTGGCAAAAGTATGTGAACCTCTAGGATTAGAAATTAATTTGAAGGTGAAATTCGAGTCAGGTGTTTTCAATCAATGGGGTGACAATCAGGTGAGAGTGGGCACCCTGTTTTATTTAAAGAACAGGGATCTATCAAAGTCTGATCTTCACAACACATGTTTGTGGAAGTGTATCACGGCACGAACAAAGGAGATTTCTGAGGACCTCAGAAAAAGCGTTGTTGATGCTCATCAGGCTGGAAAAGGTTACAAAACCATCTCTAAAGAGTTTGGACTCCACCAATCCACAGTCAGACAGATTGTGTACAAATGGAGGAAATTCAAGACCATTGTTACCCTCCCCAGGAGTGGTCGACCAACAAAGATCACTCCAAGAGCAAGGCGGGTATAAAATCGGTGAGGTCACAAAGGACCCCAGGGTAACTTCTATGCAACTGAAGGCCTCTCTCACATTGGCTAATGTTAATGTTCATGAGTCCACCATCAGGAGAACACTGAACAACAATGGTGTGCATGGCAGGGTTGCAAGGAGAAAGCCACTGCTCTCCAAAAAGAACATTGCTGCTCGTCTGCAGTTTGCTAAAGATCACGTGGACAAGCCAGAAGGCTATTGGAAAAATGTTTTGTGGACGGATGAGACCAAAATAGAACTTTTTGGTTTAAATGAGAAGTGTTATGTTTGGAGAAAGGAAGACACTGCATTCCAGCATAAGAACCTTATCCTATCTGTGAAACATGGTGGTGGTAGTATCATGGTTTGGGCCTGTTTTGCTGCATCTGGGCCAGGACGGCTTGCCATCATTGATGGAACAATGAATTCTGAATTATAGCAGCGAATTCTAAAGGAAAATGTCAGGACATCTGTCCATGAACTGAATCTCAAGAGAAGGTGGATCATGCAGCAAGACAATGACGCTAAGCACACAAGTCATTCTACCAAAGAATGGTTAAAGAAGAATAAAGTGAATGTTTTGGAATGGCCAAGTCAAAGTCCTGACCTTAATCTAATCGAAATGTTGTGGAAGGACCTAAAGCGAGCAGTTCATGTGAAGAAACCCACCAACATCCCAGAGTGGAAGCTGCTCTGTACGGAGGAATGGGCTAAAATTCCTCCAAGCCGGTGTGCAGGACTGATCAACAGTTACCGGTAACGTTTAGTTGCAGTTATTGCTGCACAAGGGGCTCTCACCAGATACTGAAAGCAAAGGTTCACATACTTTTGCCACTCACAGATATGTAATATTGGATCATTTTCCTCAATAAATAAATGACCAAGTATAATATTTTTGTCTCATTTGTTTAACTGGGTTCTCTTTATCTACTTTTAGGACTTGTGTGAAAATCTGATGATGTTTTAGGTCATATTTATGCAGAAATATAGAAAATTCTAAAGGGTTCACAAACTTTCAAGCACCACTGTGTGTGTGTGTATGTATGTATGCATATATATTATATACACACATGTATGTGAGTGTGTGTGTGTGTGTTGAACGCAGAACACAGGTGCATGCGGACGTGTAGCGCGCGCGCCTCAGCTCTTTATTCTGATGGCCTTTCCAATGTCCCACAGTAACCAGCCTCAGTGCAGTGTTTATGTTATGTATTCCGATTTAAAGGTGCAATAGCTCGGTCTCTGATTTTTTTTTACATTTTTTTTATTACTTGCATATCATACAACAAATAACCTGGAGGAATTAAAAAAAAGAAAAAAAAATCCCCAAAGGATGAAGCTGAGGCCTCAGCAGAAGTGAATTAAGTCACTGAGAAAACCTGCTTGGAAAACTGACTTCTGGGCCGGAATGCTTCTTTGTGTTTGGATGAGCTCCTGTCAATCATTTTATACTGTAGTATAATTATATTATAATACACACCAGAGATGTTCTTAACTCTTTACCCCTTAAAGCAGTTGCTACAGCCACCCTTGTATATGTATATACTGTTTACCCTGAGAACATATTTACAAGAAAAAAAGTCTAAAGACAAGGTTTTGTTCATATCAGTTTTCTCCTTCATTATGGTGTTGAAACAATCATGACACATCATACATTTTTGAAAAGAGGGCATGACATGGAATACAAAAATCACTCAAAGTTATGTTTCAACATTCAACAACTCACAGGTAGTGTCTGAAAGGTGAGTAATACCTGTGTGAAAACCAATCTTCACATTTTACATGAAGAATTCATGTCAAATGGTGTACAATAAATGATTCCTGCAACTTTCAGTCAGAAAGCTTGTTTCACTCTACGTCTGTAGAGGCAAATTCAGAGGCGTCAAATGTTGTCATTATGGTGCATACACGCCGGCGTCATATGTTGTCATTATGGGATATACACGGGGTCGTCATATGTTGTCATTAAGGGGTAAAGAGTTAAAGGGGGAGGTAGTAATCGGCACGGTGGTGTAAGTGGTTAGCATGGTCACCTCACAGCAAGAAGGTTCTGGGTTCGAGCCCAGTGGCCGGCGAGGGCCTTTCTGTGTGGAGTTTGCATGTTCTCCCCGTGTCTGTGTGGGTTTCCTCCGGGTGCTCCGGTTTCCCCCACAGTCCAAAGACATGCGATGAGGTTAATATGGGACGGCCTTGGGCTGAGGTGCCCTTGAGCGAGACACCTAACTCCCAACTGCTCCCCGGGCGCTGTTAGCATGGCTGCCCACTGCTCTGGGTATGTGTGTGTGCTCATTGCTCACGTGTGTGTTCACTGCTGCAGATGGGTTAAATGCAGAGAGGAATTTCATCAGTGTGTGATGAATAATGTTGTGCTTTCTTTCTTTCTTACCCATTGATGAAAAGGTAACAGCAAACTAGCTTTAGCCTGGGTCACGTGCATCACTGTGAGCCAAGGGTATCAGTTCTTCAATGTGACCCAACATTCTCCTAAAGTTTACGACAATTATTCTTGTGGTACAGCAGAAGAGATTTCTTTGTAGCAATCTTGCTTATATGTGAGTTGATGTCAGAATTGAATTGACAAACTGACACTTTGTTGTATTATGTGAATGTTTATGTTTATTACGCTACAACTCTTGGCTACATGACAGCGTAGGTCTGCCGTAAATGGGTTCCATCTGTCGCAACACCTTCCGTTGTCACTTCTCACAAAACGATCATTCTTTTATTTTAGATCTGAGCAAGTGGTGGCATAAGTTTGATAGTATATCGATAAGATGTTAAAGATCATCACAGTGGTATTCTAATTGTTATAAAACCAATTATTTTCATGAAATAGGAGTTTGTTCACAGTACTGAGCCACTTCTCTCATATTCAGACAGTACAGCCTCTGGTATACCGACAAAGACCTCACAGCCGTTACGCAGTTTCACCCAAAGATTGCAATTTCCCCCTTTAAGAACATCTCTGATTATACTATAGAGCCTGGCGGTGGAGCTTTGTTAAGATAGGTGGGACTCATTCAAATGTCAAACCCACCTAACCATTAGAGACCTACTCACAAACAAACACAAATAACACCTTTGAGTGAAACTAGGGGCGGCACGGTGGTGTAGTGGTTAGCACTGTTGCCTCACAGCAAGAAGGTCCTGGGTTCGAGCCCAGCAGCCGATGAGGGCCTTTCTGTGCAGAATTTGCATGTTCTCCCCGTGTCTGCGTGGGTTTCCTCCGGGTGCTCCGGTTTCCCCCACAGTCCAAAGACATGCAGGTTAGGCTAATTGGTGGCTCTAAATTGACCGTAGGTGTGAATGGTTGTCAGTGTCTGTGTGTCAGCCCTGCGATAACCTGGCGACTTGTCCAGGGTGTACCCCGCCTCTCACCCATCATCAGCTGGGATAGGCTCCATCTTGCCTGTGACCCTGTAGAACAGGCTAAGCGGCTACAGATAATGGATGGATGGATGGACGGTGGTGGGGGGGATTTTTTGTTTGTTTTTAAATATATGAATTCATGGTGTGGCACGGTGGTGTAGTGGTTAGCACCGTCACCTCACAGAAAGAAGGTTCCTTGTTCAAACCCAGTGGCCTATGGGCCTTTCTGTGTGGAGTTTGCATGTTTCCATCAGGTGCTCCGGTTTCCCCCAAAGACATGCAGGTTAGGCTAATTGGTAGCTCTAAAATGACCATAATTGTGAATGGTTGTTTGTCTCTGTGTGGCAGCCCTGCAATGATTTGGTGACTTGTCCAGGGTGTACCTCACCTCTTGCCCATCATCATCTGGGATAGGCTCCAGCTTGCCTGTGACCCTGTAGGACAGGATAAACGGCTACAGATAATGGATGGATGGAAGTATTAAACTACACAACAGCTCACGATTTATTTTGACTTATTAGTTAGGACTTGATTGGGTTTAATATCTGAGTGCTACTGCATGTGTGTCCCTAGATCTTGAAAAACTGCTTGACCCACATCATTTTACCCCCAGTCCAGCAAAATCTGTGGACACAAACATCAAACATCAATATAATATAATCCATATGATCAGTATGCACATGAGAATTAAGTTCTTTTTTATTTTTATTAAAATTACCATCAAAAAGTGCAGACCCACAACATATAAAAGTTAAAAAAAAAAAAACTTCCAGTATATAAAAGTGCCTTTAGACCAGAGAGATGGAGTGCAAACAGAAAGGTCAAAAAAGTACAGACTACATGCATGTATCCTACACAATACCAGCTCTAAACATAAAATATATATGCATTAATGCCATTTTATACCATAGCTATTGAATTCTTGAATCTGATTAGTCAGAAGGTGTTGGTTATTTTTCTATAACAGCAGCTCTGATAACAGTGGAGGCTGTAATTCAAGGTTTATGTGAATGTTATTTATATGTTATTGATTCTATAGACACAACTCATTCACAGATAGACAGTCAATGTAATCTACGCCGAATAATAAACAGATTAAAAATCTACTTGCCATTTAACAAAGAAAAGACACAATTGTTGATATGTTGAAGCTTTCTGTAAGGATACGTTCATTTAAGATTTATGGACTGAGTCTCAGGTGTCAGGGTGTTGTAATGGTCTGCAAGTTTTCCACCATGGGAGAGTTTTCAGGACAGAGGACTTTGTGCTTTTCAGTTTCTCGGTAACACGACAAGCTGCATTTTTGTCTTATTAACTTCAAAAGAGATGGAAAAAGAGAGCCTGGTGAGCAAACAACGGTATATAGCTGCTACAACATAGGTGATATCAGGAACTAACTAGACATCCCACAACATTAATTCTAATTACAATGGTATACAAGGTATGAAGTGTCATTCATTAATGAATCAAAACATTGACAAATTGCTGTGGTATAGGAGGAATAAAACACTTTCAGGTGTGCTGTTATAGGAAAATAATCCACTTCAGAAAGTGTGGCAGTATCATGCCACCCTGTCATCGATTATTTTCCTATAACAGCATGCCCTGTCATGTTTTATTCCTTACATATACAGTACCAGGCAAAGGTTTGTACACCCTAACTCGTTTTTCTGTATTTTCTACATTGTAGAACAACACTGAAGACATCAAAACTATGAAATAACATGGAACATATATGGAATTATGTGGTAAACAAAAAAGTGTTAAACAAACAAAATATGTTTCATATTTTCAATTCTTCAAAGTAGCCAGTGTTCACTTTGATGCCGCTTTGCACACTATTGGCATTAATGGGCGGCACGGTGGTGTAGTGGTTAGCATGGTCACCTCACAGCGAGAAGGTTCCGGGTTCTAACCCAGCGGCCGGCGAGGGCCTTTCTGTGTAGAGTTTGCATGTTCTCCCCGTGTCTGTGTGGGTTTCCTCTGGGTGCTCCGGTTTCCCCCACAGTCCAAAGACATGCAGTTAGGTTGACGTGGGGCGGCCTTGGGCTGAAGTGCCCTTGAGCAAGGTACCTGACCCCTGACTGCTCCCCGGGCGCTGTGTGTGGCTGCCCACTGCTTTGGGTGTGTGTGTGTGTGTGTGTGTGTGTGTGTGTGTGTGTGTGTGTGTGTGTGTGTGTGTGCGCGTGTGTTCACTGCTTCAGATGGGTTAAATGCAGAGGATGAATTTCACTGTGCTTGAAGTGTGCATGTGACAAATCAAGGTTTCTTCTTCTTATCTTAACCAGCATTCATGAGGGAGTCACCTGGAACGCTTTTCAATTAAAAGGTGTGCCTCATGAAAAGTTATTTAGTGCAATTTCTTGCCTTCTTAATGAGTTTGAGATCAAACAGTAAATAATAACAATACAGTAAATAGCCCTATTCCACAACTGTAGTAATCCATATTATGTCAAGAACCGCTCAGCTAAGTAAAGAAAAAGACATCCATCATTACTTTAAGACATGAATTGTCTTATTTAGTAAAAATACAGAAAATTGTTTCATTAGAATCTGTGTCCATATATACACACACAATTAAACAATAACCACAAGTGTCATAAATATCTCATGCTCCGTTGCCTTTTTCTACGCTAAGTGGTTCCCATCAAAGCCTTGATATTTTTCTCAGACGATAATTCTTCAGCCAAACAATCACTGCCTCAATCCCACCCTCCCCCTATTTGTCACTTGAGCCAGTTCTTCATTCACGGAGGGACCCCTGACACACACTCTGCCCACCCAAACACACCCCACACACTCACCACACTGCATTCCATGACTGGGTCAAATCGCCCAATTAATACAGTGTAAATGACGAGCAACATGCTATTGTCTACAGGCTTTCAGCAAAGACACAGGGCTTTTTCATCAGTTGCTTTTTCAATGTTTTAGACAACTGTAACCTCTATTAACGTCAGCTGCCACAAACTTAAGGGAAGACATCAGGCTTTCTTAGATGGAGAAGTAAGAAATGTTTCATTCGAGAAAATTGTGACTGTCAGTTGAGTTCACTCTTAGTTGTAGAATTTTTGAAGTTGAAATTTAGAGTGTTTATATCCTTAAAGGCCTTCACTAGTCACTGCCCATCACCAGCCTGGCAGATGGACTAAATAAGCAAATGGATAGAGATGGACTTAGACACTTTGCTGTGTGTGTGTGTGTGTGTGTGTGTGTGTGTGTGTGTGTGTGTGTGTGTGTGTGCGTGCGTGCGCGCGCGCGCGCACGCATGTGTGTAAGTTTAGTTAGGAATGCATTAATCATGTGCACTTTATCAGTCAGAGATGCCAATGGCAAAGGAAGCACTGTCTGAAGGGTGAGAGATCTTGCAGATCCACCCTGAAAATGGCTCGGAGCCCATGGGAAAGAACCATGGTGTAGGAGGAAGAGCCACTGTGCTAGCTGGATCTGAATGTCACTTATTCCACTCTGTGGGTTGGTGAGGCATGCTGGCTATTCTGCGTCAAGCAGAGCGAATCATCAGGGCCTTGTGCCGTCTGCCAGTCACCGGCTGGAGAGTGTCTGCTCTTCAAAAGAGAACAATGCGGCTCATACAAGCACATGTAGACTGTTGGCTTGAGTGATATCATAATGAAGTTCTCTGAGGAATTAAACAAATTGCATCATATTACTTTTGAGCAGCCTTTGTCATATTGACTCATTGAAGCAGAATTTGTTATAATGCTGTCAAGAGACTTTTCATGGCCTTGTTTAATAGATTAAAACAACAACAACAGCAACACACACACACAAGTTGTTGTTTGTATTTTGAGGACATGAATCGAGACTAATCAATTTGGCCAACTTCAGCACTGATGAACAAAGCAGAGAGAGTATTCTCCAAATGCCTGGCGTTACAATAATGACAGAGACAAAAACAGCAAGAGTTCAGGGACAGGATCACAGTGGATACAGGGACACTGGGTAAGAGGTAGAAATAACCCCTGGATCGGATGCAATTCATTGCAGGGTACCATGCATACACACACATTCACACACACTCACTCGGGGACTTTTAGCATAGCCAGTACACCTACTGGTATATTTTTTGGAAGATTGGAGAAAACCTATGCAGACAGACAGACACATTTATTTATTATTATGCTATTATTTAGGGGCGGCACGGTGGTGTAGTGGTTAGCACTGTCGCCTCACAGCAAGAAGGTCTGGGTTCGAGCCCCGTGGCCGGCGAGGGCCTTTCTGTGTGGAGTTTGCATGTTCTCCCCGTGTCCGCGTGGGTTTCCTCCGGGTGCTCCGGTTTCCCCCGCAGTCCAAAGACATGCAGGTTAGGTTAACTGGTGACTCTAAATTGAGCGTAGGTGTGAATGTGAGTGTGAATGGTTGTCTGTGTCTATGTGTCAGCCCTGTGATGACCTGGCGGCTTGTCCAGGGTGTACCCCACCTTTCGCCCGTAGTCAGCTGGGATAGGCTCCAGCTTGCCTGCGACCCTGTAGAACAGGATAAAGCGGCTAGAGATAATGAGATGAGATGAGATGCTATTATTCAGGGGCGTGTTTAGCCTATTTTTGGGGGTGCTCAAGCACCCCCAAAAACGAGCTCAGCACCCCCTAGCTCAGCACCCTCAAAAACACTGCTTTTGGACGTAATTTTCAGAAATAAGTGCCCTTGCGCACTGCGCAATGAATGTGTGTGCGGGCGTGTGTGTGCGGGCGTGTGTGTGTTCTTGAATTCACCTGTTACGTGATAGTTCTATGACCAGTAAAATACCTCTCCTCCTTGCGTCCCCTCTGATTGGGTTGCCTGTCCGCGCGAGTGCTTGCTACGACATGGTGTTTTTTTTAACTGGATTCCACACCGATGAGGAACTCGAAGTAGCACCTGAGTATTACTGGCATAGCGAGATGTGAAGGTACGGACTGGAGTTACAATTGTTAAACACAACACAATAATATGCATAATGCAATATTGATGTTCCCTGGTCTATGAACAGAATGATAAAAACGACATTTATCATCCATATCAAGATACTTTTGTGCAGAGCTGTACAAGTGCTACGGTGCTAGACCACCGTGTGTTAGTCAATTTTATTTAATGTAACATAGCATTTACTAATGTAAACTAATGTAAAATCATAATAATACACACTATTATTACACAATACACAATAACACATTAATTAACAATTACCACTGTTCAAAATGAATAGCTTCAACATTACAAATGCAGTAGGTCTTGTTTAGTTAAAAATATAATGTAAATATTTGTGTCAGTGGTTGTAAATGTGTAGATATCATAGTTTATTGGGTCAGCTTCTGTTAAAACATTGCATAAGTCTAGTCTTGTCTAGTCTAGTCGTCTTGTCTACTTAAGTCTAGTCTAAATGCGGAATAAACGTGGAAACACTGTCGTTCAAGCCAGGTGCGTCTGTCAGCTCTGGGGGCTAAGCACCCCCAAAGATCAGATGCTAGAATCGCCCCTGCTATTATTTAAATAATTTTACAATAATAATAAAACTAAGGCAGGGAAACCGCAACAGCTAAAGCCAATTACTGCGGACCCATGCATACAACAAAATATAAATATTTAAAAACAACAAATTAATGGGCTAAGAAAGCTACGTGTAGAATTGCACTTAACACATATTGTGCAACCCTGACAATACATGTTCATGGATTGTCAGGGTTGTAAGTAGGCTGCAAAAATAAGGTGTAATACTGCAGAAGGAGGGAGTTGTAGGAGAACAGTGTTAGTTTGAGTTGGCGAGTTTCTTGTGGTAGTATGTTCCAAATTCTCGTTGTTCTTATCAGGAATGACTTTTGATAGAATGGTTTTTTGGACATGATTCCAGCTGTACTGTTGTTGCGATGGCAAGACTTGGGGATCAAGTTTGGCCAACCTAGTGCCGATCTTAAGGAATAGCACCATGTCGAGATAGTCGTGCCAGTAACAAAGGGGAAGTAGATTTATTCTTCTTAATCTTTCCTGGTAACTTGTATCACAGATATATGGCAGACCAAGAATATATTTTGTAGCCCGTCTTTGTACTAGTTCGGTCCGTCTAATGTACATTCTGGACATCTAATGAGGAAGTCTAAGTTCAAACTCAAACATCTTCCTCTACAGCTAAACACAAATGGATCAGAAAAACACTAGAAGAGGAAATAAAAGAACTGATTTGTTGATTAGTAACACTGTTTTAATCTCAGTAAAACTCTGAGATCAGTTATGAAGCTCTCAGGTGATTATTGCCTCATGTTTTATTAAACAAATCCTTTGGAGTCCCTCGACATAAATTCCCACATTGCTACTTTTCACAAGAGTTTTGTGCTGCTCAGGAACAAATGGAGGCTTGTTCTCTTCTCTAAGAGTTCTTTTAATAGGCCTGTCTTGGAGAGGAAGCTCTTCTCTTGAAGTGAGACATGTGGTGCTAAGTGAACAAGACACATGGAGCTCTCACTCTTTCCTACTTGTTGCAGCTCGTAAGGTTAACTCTTACTGAAGCCAGGGTTTATAGCAGTGCACCCACCAAAAATCATCCATGTAAACGAGTTCATGGCTTCTAATTTCATAAAATGAAATTCAGGAAACATATCGCGTGAATCCATCTTTCAGACTGTGAACAGAGATTATGCTTTGCAGGTTAAAATATTCAAAGTCTCAGACAGTTGTGTGTAGTCATCATTTCTCCTATGCTAATCAGTGCAGTCCAGATACCAACAAGTTGTCACAAATTTCTCCATCAGCACATTGCTTGGTTCCAAGAATGACAAGACGAGTTCTTGTCTTGTGCTTTTGCAGTATTTACACTGCAAAGTGCTTTCATTTCTGTTCTAGTCCTGTCTCTGCCCCTTCCCTGTCATTGGTTGATACCCGAACGTGTTGTTCATCTGTTCTGTGTCTCACCTTCATAAGTTTGGTTATTTCTGCCCTGTTGTTTCTGTTCCTCGTTGTTGTTCCTTGCATTTATTGTCCAAACCTTGTTTCCATAGTACCTTATTTTGTATTTTTGTATTCGCGGCTTAGAATCAAACCTTATCCGAGTTTGTTTCTGTGTACCCGTGTTTAAACTGCACTATAGACTTTGACTATGATTTCAGATTCACTGATAAAGCAAGTAAAGTTTATTTGATTTACATTTTATATAAATGAATCCCTCTAATAAAGCAAATGCTGAGTTAACTTGCATCCTGCCTTCACTAATAGAATGTAATATATGTAAGTACAGAGACTCACCAGCCACTTTAATAAGAACTTGTTCTTGAGTCTAATGGCCCTTTTCCACTACCCTTTTTCAGCTCACTTCAGCTCGCTTCAGCTCACTTCAGCCCGACATGGCTCGCGTTTCGACTACCAAAAACCAGCACGACTCAGCTCGCTTCAGCCCTGCTTAGCCCCTAAAACTCGCACGGTTTTGGAGTGGGGCTGAAGCGAGCCAAAGCGAGCCGAGTGAGGCTGGGGGCGTGAGCAGACACTCCCCTGTGCACTGATTAGTGAGGAGGAGTGTCCTCACATGCCCACACACGCCCCGCGAGCACACTGGGATCTGTAAACACTGTAAACCCGGAAGAAGGAGAATTACGAATTACGAGGATTTCTGAAGCCTTATGCGCCTCGCCTCATCTATACGCTCTTGCCAGTATCTGTCCGCGTTGTCGGTGACAACAAGCCACAGCACCAAGACCAGCAACACTAACGACTCCATGTCCTCCATGTTTATTGTTTACTATCCGGGTCGTGAGACTACCGCTTAAAAGCTCACTGATGTCACTGTTTGCGCTGCTTAACGACATCACCTGACGTCCACCCACTTTCGCTAACTCCACCCAATGTGTCCACCCACTTCCAGCCAGCACGGTTCAGCGCGGTTGTAGTCGAAATGCAACTCCAACAGCCCCGCTCAGCTCGACTCAGCACGGCACGGCTCAGCCCGACTCAGCTGCGTTTGTAGTGGAAAAGCAGCATAAGATTCCTGTTCTTGGCTGGCAGGAGTGGAATCCAATGTGTTCTTCTGCTGTTGTATGCTGAGATGCTTTTCTGCTCACCACGGTTGTAAAGAGTTGCTAGGAGTTACTATATCCTTCCTGGCAGCTCAAAACAATCTGGCCATTTTCCTCTGACCTCTCTTATAAACAAGGCGTTTGTTTCCACCCACAGAACTGTTGCTCACTCGATGTTTTTTGTTTCCCACACCATTCTGTGTAAACTCTACAGACTGTTGTGTGTGAAAACCCCAGGAGATCAGCAGTTTCTGAAATACTCAAACCAGTCCATCTGGCTCAAACCATCACCCATGCCACAGTGAAAGTCACAGAAGTCACAATTTTTTCCCATTCTGATGTCTGAAGTGAACACTAACTGAAGCTCTTGATTTGTATCTGCATGATTTTATGCATTGTGCTGCTGTCAACGGATTGGCTGAATAGATAACGGCATAAAACAACAGGTAGATGGGTGTTCTGAATAAAGTGGCTGGTGAGTGTAAGTATAGGGATACGGTCGGTGTACTGTAGGTCAGTATCCGTGCTTAAAGTGCATATTCTGGACCAATTTCATGTTTTTTTATATAAAAGTATGTCCCTTTACACACTCATCCAGAAGGGTAATTTTGCACAAGGCCATCTGTCTACAGCAGAAAAAAAATAAAATAACAAAACGCGTCTGGAAAAATCCCAAGGGAGTCTGGAGCCAGATTCGTGACGTTATCTGCGGAAGCGCCAGCAGGCTGCGAGAGCTTTGCACGGTTTCAGTGCACAGCCTGTGTAGACCAAGCGCTCCCATTTCTCTCTCATTGTCCGGTCTTTTGGGAAACGATGAGTACTAATCCCATCAAGATTGGTGTTGCTACACCCTCCTACGATACATCTGTTAACCATTTTAATAATTACGCGATAACATTGAAGAAATTTGCAGAAAACCACCAGGTTGTTTTCTCATAAACAAACCAGCGCTGACGTAGGATTCAGAGGGAGGCGTCCCACAGATGACGTCACGAAAATCAAATGCCGGGAAGAGTCTAGAGTGCAGCTGCCTGGCTGCACTCTAGACAACCTCTGGGTGACAGATGTTTGAGAAAAGCTGATCAGTGTTGGAGGTCAGTGAGGCAAAGGTGTTCTTCACTTACTTCCTGGGAAATCCAAATGCCAAGTTTTTTCAGAGGCGGACCAATTCGCCTCAAATGGCTTGAGTTCAACTGAATTTTTCTGGTATTACGCAAGGTAAAAAAATTGCAGAGAATGCAGAATGTTACAGATATTTGACCAAAGTTTAATATAAAATAAGAGAATTACATTGGTCTTGCTCCTGAATTTAGCCGTGATATGCACTTTAAAGTGAATGTTGCTGTGTTGGTTGGTTGGTTGGTTGTGCTTTTTTAAAGTCACCCACAGAAAGTAGGTTTTAAGTTGGTAGTTTTTGGGGTATCGATTTGAGGATTGCAGATGATCAGTAGTGGAAAAAAGTATAAGGTTCATGTACCTCAATAGGATATTGAAAAGGGCAAAAGGGAAGCCATGGACAAAGGAGTTCTGTTTTCTCAGGCTCCTCTGGCAGGCCTCTTGTTCTTGCCTCTTTCTTGTAAAGAGGGGTTAATAAGGGAGGGGGGAAGCGTGGACTAAGGCGCATCACAAAACCACTCCTGAGCTTCCCAGGCTGCCTGGCTGCACTCTAGACAACCTCTGGGTGACAGATGTTTGAGAAAAGCTGATCAGTGTTGGAGGTCAGTGAGGCAAAGGTGTTCTTCACTTACTTCACAACAGTGAATGAAGGGAGAAAGTGTGGATAAGGATGAAGAGAAAAACAGTGACATGGTTTGAGTGAATGCCAGGCAACGTTTTTTTCCCCGCATTATTATGTGCACAGCATTGTATTTTGCTATTTCGAAAACTTGGGGGGGGGGGGAACCTGAGAGCCATTCTCATATATCCTCACATTTGCATAATCTTACTTACACACACACACACACACACACACACACACACACACACCTCTGCCAATTTAGAGACCTGACCCACTTGTGTTGTTTAATTGCTCAGCAAATACAGCAGCTCACTTTTTATGCTGCTTTTTAAACAGGAGATTTAAACAGCAGCTCTGTTTAAATCTCAAGTGAAAAAAAACCCAAACCAACCCAGCCTAATTAAACACAAAGGCTCTAAACGCTTAAAGACTTCAACAGCACTTGCTGCAAGGTTGATTCTGACAGAAACATGTTGTATATTATACAATGTTATGTATTATACACTTGATCAGGATCTTGTCTAAAAGTAGGAGAACTGTTTCTGGGTCAGCTTTTAAGGACATGGTTACGAAGAGCAGTGTGGTCTTAGTGGTGTGGCATTTATTATTCATGATTTGTGTACAGTGAATGACAGGAGTTGGCGTTTTATGGTTATATATTTTGTTTATGCTCAAATTTATGTATTAGCATGTTACTATGCAGTTAAATATGAAATAATAATAATAATAATAATAATAATAATAATAATAATGTGGGGTTAGAGCACTCTTGCAGACTTGGCCAGTGGACAGATTGAAGCAGTAGGGAGGTTCACATATTACAGATGGTACGAGATGGCATGGGGTGATGGAGGGAATGTCCTGGAGTCCTGTCTCTTAGTGACAGTTGTACATTTACATACGGTACATACAGTACTCTATGTATATTAGGGTGCATCAGTTGCCTCCTAAAAATGAAAAGTTCCTCCGATCATGATGCATTTTTGTTTTTATGTTCCTTTTGGCAAGAAAACACACTGGGTGAAATATTTTGACAAAATTCAAAAGTTTAATGGTGGCACCAGGAGCTCAAAGTTATGGAAAAAGCTGCTATTTTATGACTTTTATGACAAAATTTCAATCACTTTTCATGAAACATTATAGCACCTTATAGAGTATACCAAATATCTTAGATACACATTTTTAGTACATATTCTAAATATATTATCAAGCACAGTTTGAGTTTTAGCTGTTCATTGAATCATTGTTCAACTACTTTTAAACAATACAAATGTATTATGAATCACATTAATGCTTCTCAATCCCTTGCAAAGGTTCTTAACATGATCTCTGGGTCACAAGAAATCAATAAATGGAGTCCAACATCGTGATTCAAACCTTACGCGAAAACATAAAATAAGCGTTTTTGGCAAAAAATGAACCTCATGGTGCCACCATTAGACTTTTGAATATGGTCAAAAAAATTTTACAGGATGTCTTTATTGGTGAAAAGGAACACCCAAACAAAAATGCATTAGATTTTATGAAAGTGAGGGCAACTGATGCACCCTAATGTATATGGGTCTCCGTGTGTATGAGTGTGTCTGGGAGCAAATTTGAAATATTGATGGGGTTTTAATGAATCCTGCCAGAATCACAATTGTGATCATTGTGGTTCTGTGATCAGTCAGTTTTTCTCCCTTTCTGCTCCAATGCACTCCAGACTACCAATACTATCATGGGTGTATAGTGGCATAGAATAAGTGATAGCACAAGATATATTTCTTGTTTTTTTTTTTTTGTATCTCAATGGATACCACATCATTATTTAAACTGTAGTACAAATATGCCTCTTGGTGGGTAATGGAAGACAATACTGATCCTGCTGACCCACTAAACTGTGTGTTTAAAAGCATAATCCACATCCCCTTAATCTTTCTCTCAGCTTAGAAATTATTAGAAAAGATTGAGGTCAAAAACCTATTAGAATTAAAAAAAATAAATTAATTAACACAGCACAGAAATACCCTCTGTTTATCAGTTGCTGTTAAGAGAAGAGAGAGTCAGTCACGTGGGAAGAGACATTCAAACAGCCCAATGAGCGAGTGCATCAGGACAATGAAGCCTCGGGATGGAAGCTGGGATCCTAATTCAGGCTGTCAGCTATGACAATTGCAGCTTTTCTGTCAGCATGTGGTGAAACCCATTTTTGTGATATTGGAAATGGCTGCCAATTTCACTCGGCTGCATCTATCCAAATGACAATTCTATATGTTGTAAGTGGAAATAGAGTAACAAAGGACACCTTTATAACCATTAAGAAATCCACATTATGTAAAGCAATACTGAGGGAGTTTGTTTCTTTTTGTGCTGTTCCATGACTGGGGAATGAGGAGCAAAGATTTTGTACGGTATTTTGACCCCCCCCCCTTTAAAATATACAGATCAGTGCAGCTTTTAATGAAACGAAGAACAAAAAGCCATTTGATGTTGGCTCCAGACTCCCAGGAAGTCCTAAGATGCAAGCCTCACTATGAAGTCTTCCTTCCTTCCTTCCTTCCTTCCTTGGAAAAATGACTGAGCAATTTTTCCAGAGTTAAAAGTATTTTCCTCAAAAATAGTTAATTTTGCTCTGTTTTGAGTTTAGAGAGTAAAATTTGGAGTTGGAGTGGGAGAAAAATGACGGAGTAGTACAGTTTCTCTCAACAGAGTTGGTTGTGGCTCTGAACTGAGTAAGGGTGGGTTTCCCAAAAGCCTCTTAACGCTAAGAGCATCTTAACTAGGAGAGAGAGTGTTCATTGTGATGCTCGCACTACCTACCATTTAACGATGATCTCTGTGCTACGATGCTTTTGGGAAACCCACCCTAAAATAGTACAAGAGTTAATTTCAAGACACTGAATAGAGTCAAATACCACCACAAAGAGTAAAATATTAACACTGAATTGAGGAGAATTGACTCTGGACAAACAGCTCTATCAGAAGAGTAACTTTTACTCTTTTTAGAGAGGGATCTAATGTTATCTGGCATAGAGTAAAATTTTCTTCAATTTGAGTAAATTTTACTCAGGCAAATTTCCTGCACTGTAAAAAAAAATATTTGTTGTTTTAACGTAAAAAAGTTAGTGCAAGGGCTGCCTTAAAATTTTGAGTTCACTGGAATTCACATAGTAAGTTAAATTGTTGTGAACTTACTATATTAATTTCAGTGAACTCAAAATTTTAAGGCAGCCCTTAAGGCAACCCTTGCACTAACTTTAAGTTAAAACAACAAATCATTTTTTACAGTGTGTGTTCCTTCCTTCCTTCCTTCCTTCCTTCCTTCCTTCCTTCCTTCCTGTTCCAGTTTCAGTGCAGGTTAAAGCATGTTTTACACAGTTACTTTTTGTTTTAACTATTAAAAACAAGAGTGTAATATGAAGGTGCTATATTTTCTTTTGCATTTTATGTACATTTTTGATCCTAGTTGATTAATCAGCACAATTAGAAGCTGAATTGTTCATGACATTTGCAATTCTGGAACTGAGGAATGACTCAGGCTTATAGCAAGATATTCACAGAAGGTGTTTACTGTTTATCATGTATAAAATAACTCATCTAACCCTGCCATAGTTTGCTGTCAATTAAGGAGTTTATTGACTGCTGTAAGAGCAAAAGGAGAGAAACAAGTAAATGATTCAATAAACTATAACTCAACCTTTTTATCCCCCGCTGGCCAAAAGGCCCAAAGGGGGATTATGTTGTGGCGATGTCCATCCGTCCGTCCGGGGAAGGGTGCGCATCTTCTGAAATCAACTCCTCTCACAATTTGTGGAGGAATTTTACCAAACTTGGCAAAAGGCTTTGTTATATGATAGTTATACGCATATTGAAATTTCGCTTAATTTGGGCGAATTTTACCAGAGTTATACCCTTGATTATTAACAAACTTGTACTTTGGCACTTTCATCAAGGTGTGCTTGCTTTCTGAAATCAACTTCCCTCACAATTTTTATTATCCCCCGCTGGCCGAAAGGCCTGAAGAGGGATTATGCCATGGTGATGTCCGTCCGTCCATCCCAGGAAGGGTACTCACCTTCTGAAATCACTTCTCTTACAATTTCTGGAGGAATTTCATGAAACTTGGCAGGATTCTTTGTTATGTGTTGGTAATATGCATATTGCAATTTCGTTCAATTCAGTTGCATTTTACCAGAGTTATGGCATAGTTGCCAGTGGGGGATATTGTGCTCTCAGAGCACTCGTTTATATTTTAATATCAGCAGGGTTCGAATGAATTCACATTGGTCAAAGCCATACTCCACTAGAGCAGTTCTTGTCATATAAGGTATAGTTGATACAGTAGTAAAATTAATTATTATTAGCTACTGGATTGATACATGTCTATTTGCAATGGATTCCATAAGCTAGCTTTTTATGTGGTTTTTGGGGGTTGGCTAAAGGTTAAAATCCATTTTAATGCTGATGTGATGGAAGCCTTTGCAAGGTCAGCTTCGGCTCGTGGGGTTTTCTTTTAGTGCTCTTTATTACAGCTCATAAAAAGATTCATTGCATCTAGGCCAACAGGTATTAGCATGTGCTTCAGATTCTCTATTACTATTTCCTATAACTTCAGTTCTAAGCACCCAGTTCTGATTAAACTATACAGGGCAAACCAATCTCAGGTTAGCAACTGACAGTAGCTATTTTTAACAACACCTCTAGGTAAAGCACAGACGCCATGGTTTAAATCTGCTGCTCCACAGACTGGTGTATGGTTTATTACTTCTTGTTACAGAAGACTGGACAAAAAGGAGTTATGTGACACTGACAGTTAGTTATATCTCATCTCATTATCTCTAGCCACTTTATCCTGTTCTACAGGGTCGCAGGCAAGCTGGAGCCTATCCCAGCTGACTACGGGTGAAAGGCAGGGTACACCCTGGACAAGTCGCCAGGTCATCACATGGCTGACACATAGACACAGACAACCATTCACACTCACATTCACACCTACGATCAATTTAGAGCCACCAGTTAACCTAACCTGCATGTCTTTGGACTGTGGGGGAAACCGGAGCACCCGGAGGAAACCCACGCGGACACGGGGAGAACATGCAAACTCTGCACAGAAAGGCCCTCGCCGGCCACGGGGCTTGAACCCAGACCTTCTTGCTGTGAGGCGACAGTGCTAACCACTACACCACCGTGCCGCCCCCAGTTAGTTATATGAAAAGTAATACTGCAAAAGTAAACCTCATGAGTTAAGAGGATGTGTAAAAACATGATCAGTTTCCAGAGCTTTGGAAGTCAGAGCCAGCAAGACTCAAGTTGCTGATCCAGTCAGTGTATGATGTCCTCCCAAGCCCATCCAACTTGCATTGCTGGGGGCTAGCAGAAACACCAGCATGTCCACTGTGCCCAGGACTAGGCTCCCTAGAGCACATACTAAGCTGCTGCCCTAAAGCCCTGGGAGAGGGGAGGTACACCTGGCGCCATGACCAGAAGGAAGCTGAAGGAAGTAGCTAACACCATCTGCGCCGGAATTCAGCAGAGGAAACATCAGCTCCCATCAAGGCACAACATCACCTTCGTTAGGGCAGGGGAGAAACCTCAGGCGACACACAAGGTCTTGACTGGGCTACTAGCCACAGCCCATGACTGGCAGTTGAAAGTGGACCTTGGGAGGCAGCTGAAGTTCCCAGAGTGCATTGCAAGGACGTTACTCAGGCCAGACTTGGTCTTAACATCTGAGTCCACTAAGCAAGCAGTGCTGCTGGAGCTTACAGTCCCCTGGGAAGACCGAATGGAGGAGGCCCACAAACGCAAGAAGGCCAAATACCTGGAGCTGGTAGAGGCCTGCAGAGAGAGTGGCTGGAGGGCCCGCTGTGAGCCAATTGAGGTGGGCTGCAGGGGTTTTCTAGGGCAATCTGTGCACCGGGCATTCAGGCTCCTTGGCATCAGAGGGTTGCTAGAAAGAAGAGCCACCAGAAACATCAGTGAAGCTGCCGAAAAAGCCTCAAGGTGGCTGTGGATCAAGAGGGGAGATACATGGAGTAGTGCGCTGCTTGGACACAAACCGGGGACTGATCATCCCTGGTTGGGCTGCCCAGGTGAGGGTGTCTGATGATGTAAGACCCGAAACACCCAATGACCCTGGGTTCATCACTGACTATGTGTCCAAGCCGCACCGTCAAGGTGTTTCATGGAACGAGCGAATTGCATGTACACTCATTTATAGATGGAATATGGATTTGGATATTTTGAGATTTGTGCTGTAGATGGCACTCCATATATATCACAATTAAAAAGTGTCTCTCTGAATTTGCTTTTTGAGTTCATTACACAGATCTACCAGCCTCAAGAACTAACATTATTATATTAGTATATTATATATTCCTAACATATTGCATTGGATATTAGAAAATAGTGGCCTGACAGGTACCTTTCTTTAACAGGTACCCAAATGTGGACTCACACTATATGGCCAAAAGTTTGTGGACACCTGACCATCACACCCATGTGTGGGTCTTCCCCAAACTGCTGCCACAATGTTAGAAGTAGACAATAGTCATAATAAAATGTCTTATACTGCAGTATTACAATTTCTCTTCATTGGTTTTACGAGGTCCCACTGAACACCTTTGGGATGAATTGGAATGGTGACTTCACCCCAGGCCTCCTCACCCGACATCAGTATCTGATCTCACGAATGCTCTTGTGGCTGAATGAACACAAATCCCCACAGCCACGCTCCAAAATCTAGTTGGAGAGCCTTCCCAGAAGAGTGTATATGTATTGTATTCATAATACAAATGTATTATGAATCACATTAACGCTTCTCAATCCCTTGCAAAGGTTCTTAACATGATCTCTGGGTCACAAGAAATCAATAAATGGAGTCCAGCATTGTGATTCAAACCTTACGCGAAAACATAAAATAAGCGTTTTTTGGCAAAAAATGAACCTCATGGTGCCACCATTAGACTTTTGAATATGGTCAAAAAATTTTACAGGATGTCTTTATTGGTGAAAAGGAACACCCAAACAAAAATGCATCAGTTTTTATGAAAGTGAGGGCAACTGATGCACCCTAATATGCATGTTATGGTTAGGTTTCCAGAAACCTTTGGCCATATAGTGTACTTTACTACAGTTTTGTACTTTACTTTTAAAGACCTTCACTCAATACCAGTGGTGGCTGGTGCTAAAAAAAGGGGGGGGGGGATTGTGGGCAGAGTTGTAGTTTTGAAATTTTCATTAGTTTTTATTATTGAGTCTTTCAATTTGGTTTTTCATTTCAATCTAGTTTTAGGAGTGCATAAGTAGTTTTAGTCTGTTTTTTATTTTTTAGCGGCAGCCGCAAATATGAAGGTCCGTAAAAACTGTCCAATCACATGAAAAAAAAAACCCTTAAAAACAATTTCAACTGGCTACTAATAAAAGAAGGCGTGTCCGGGGCGCACTTTGTTGCACCCCAGGCCAAATCTTGAAGCCGCCAATTAAAACGCAGCCTCAGGTCACCTGATCTCCAAAAGTTTGTGTAGCTATATACACACTCATTTGGCCAGCACCCCGGAGGGCGGAAGCATACAGGAAGTGTAGGTGTTCACATAACATTTAAATAAATACAGTTTAAAAACAGGTTCAAAATAACTAGATGGATATAAGGTGAAGTAAGATGAGTAAAAAATTTACTTAATAAAGACTTTTACTTAATTAATTCATGTTTAATATCACATAGTCTTTCTCATCTGGATAATTGGAAGGGGGCGGCGCCCCAGCACCCCGTATTGACCAACTGCCACTGTTCAGAACACTGTACAAGGTAATCCTGTAGATTTTGCTTGCTACATTTCATTTCAGATTCGTTACTATATATTTTTAAAATTCATAAGGTGACACGTTAAAGTGGTTTACCTAATACTGTATTTATCACCACAAATGTTTGTCTGTATGTCATCAGAGACAGTACATTTTGTATTTAGCCAATATCTTCAAAGACAGCTAGCTTTTGCAGTATTAGCCTATTACAATAAGCTTAGTGTTGTATTGCATTGTTGAGTCCTTATGCTAACATTTAAACTATACGGGGTTTTAGCTGTTTTCACTGTTTGAGCTAGTTACCTCACCCAGGACGGAGTCCACCAGGGGGTGAGGTATTGTTTTCAGTCGGGTTTCTTTGTTTATTTGTTAATGATATTACAGGAAAACAGCTGGACCAATCTTCATGAAAATTTCAGGATAGATAGGCATTGGTCTCAAATAGAACCTCCAACATTTTGGGAGTCATCCGGTCAAGGTTTTTGTGGCTACTGCCTCATACACTCATATGTAAGAGTGTAGCAATTGCGCACTGTGCATGCGGATCACCAAAACAGCACTGCGCATACACATACATGTGTTCC
Source organism: Neoarius graeffei (assembly GCF_027579695.1). Classification (NCBI taxonomy): domain Eukaryota; kingdom Metazoa; phylum Chordata; class Actinopteri; order Siluriformes; family Ariidae; genus Neoarius; species Neoarius graeffei. The sequence continues at coordinate 62,227,641 of NC_083570.1, forward strand.
AATTAAAATGGCCAGTGAGTGTATATAATTCGGTTGACCATTTGAAATAAATGGACTAGACTAAAGAAATCACTTTCAGACATGGTTATGCTTATTACAGACGGAAAGTGCGTTCCACTGAGCTCTAGCGCCGGGCCATTTCCGGGAAATAAGAGTTTCGGTCATGGTGACAGCATGTGTATGTCAGCCTCGGTTCGGAGGTTTCATATATATTTATATTTACTGTATGGACATGGGATCAGAAAACAATTTTATTTATAAACAGTAGCCACATGTACCCATAGGGTACCTATTTTTTTCGCGATATCTATCTTCGAATTCATCATAAGTGCTACCGGGCGAGGTTTGTTTTGTCTGGTAACACTTGTTTTAGCTGATTTTGGCACATGCTCCTTGGTGAAAGGTTATTTTATCAGTAAACAAAATAAGTGTGTGGTTTGAGGTGTTGTCTTTCTGTTTTGTGATTCTTATTTGTATCAAATCAAAATAAAGTCCTTCCCACGCCATGTGGCACATAGGGCGGCGCCGATCTCCGTTTCCATAGCCCTCGGCCTCTCGCCTATTACATAGCTAGGGTTACAGTGGGGGGCTAGTCCTCTGGTAACCACGAGAGTTTAAGGTGGGGTTTACATTAGACTGTATCAGCGGATCATCAGATTAACGTTTTTAAAACGATTAGCGTGCACACAGCAACACCAATACACGATTCGCGTGCACACAGCAACACCAATACACGGATACGCTCGGCTCCGCAGGCATCCTGCGCTCCAAATCACTCCGCCCTGAACAGCGAGTTCTCTCTGGAGGGTGCGCACTCCGGCCCTGTGCAGCTCACACAGTGCGCGAGTATAGCGCACGAGCAGTGATTCAGGACTGAGCCGCTGTGTGTGTGATCCCAGTGCATATCACTTACCACTTGCAAGTGGAAGGATGGCAAGCCTAAAGACAATCATAGCTACACAATGGGCAGTATTTGCATCAGTATTTGCAGTATTTTCATACTTTTATACTCTTTAATGAAAGGTGATACAAGGCGGAAGTCCGCGCCGTTTTTCAGCAGTCGCGTCACATGACCAACGCCAGCGAATCAGGAAGGTGGATGTCACAGTGACGTTGTCCAATGACGACGCCAGCTAGAGCTCAGCACAGCGTATCCGCGTATTCTCAATGTTTACACAGCACCGGACCAGACACGATCTGGATTGAATACGTGGACCCTGGCGGATTCCTGTTTCCCGGCGTTTCCAGGCGTTTTAATGTAAACGGACAGTGCATCCGCGAAGAAAACGAGACAGATACGGTCTAATGTAAACTTGGCCTAAGTCCCCACTCGCATCTGTATTGCAGTGTGCCTTGCCAGACAGCAGTAGGTACCATTTTTATGATGGTCTTCGGTTTCTTACTTGTATATTTATATGTAATCATATTTGCGCTTTACTTTTTTGTACTTTAACTGAAGTGAAGAACTTGAAGAGGTACAGTACTTTCACTTACAACTAGTATTTGCACTTTCTCTTATGGAAAGAATGTGTATTTTTTACCAGCTGTAATCATGTTGTCTCAATAAAATTACACCAAATCCTGAACTCATGATGGCAGAGCAGAATACCGTGGCTATGACACCTGGATCTATTATAAATTCAAAGGCCAGCTATACCCTCTGCAAAAGGGAGCAATCTTCATGTTATTATCATTATTCTTTACACTATTCGGAGTTCTGTTCAGCTATAATGACCGCCCTGCTTACAAATAAGCTCAGTTCATTGTGAAATATGAAGAGGAGCCTTTTAAGGGGCAATTAAAATAATAGAAAGTATGCATTAGCTTGAATAATGTTTTTAATCGCAGAGAAATAATCTGCTTTGCTTATCAACTGAATTCCAAAACTGAATACTAAATTTAATCAGTGAGCTGCAGTTAAATCACTATTTCTATTTATAAATGCTGTGTGCACATTTTTTGAATTATATTAATTTATTACGGATGATTAAATTGCGAATTTATACAATCAAATCAAAGCTGCAGGACAGTGCCAGTGAAGAAAGGAATGCTCTTCCATTTCATTACGTGTCTTTGTGCAATGGAAAGGACATTTGTCTTCCAGCATACTGATTATTCACATTTCAGCTCCTGTCTCCTGAATAAAAATAGTCTCCCCCTCTAGGACACTAGCACTGCGCAGTGCACTCGCGCATTTTTAGTTCGCACTTTCCCTTTCAGACTGAAAATGATTCACGCTATTGATCAAACTCCCATTAAGTTAGTGTCTGGACACTTTATGGACTATGGGTCTATAGGATTTTGCTCAAAGGTTTTTAGAATACAGATCAGAAAGGGTTCATATAAGGTTATTGCTTGAAATGGGGCAGCCACTGGTTCTCAATCATCAAGCTGGATGTGAACAAATGTATTTGTAAAAGCTTTCACAGGAGCATTTACACAAGAAATGTGGTATTCATGAAAATCCTGTTTGTTAAAAAAATTGCATCAATTCTATAATTTATGTATACGGGTGGTAGTGGTTAGCACTGTTGCCTCACAGCAAGAAGGTTCTGGGTTTGAGCTCAGCGGCCGATGGGGGCCTTTCTGTGTGGAGTCTGCATGTTCTCCCCATGTCTGTGTGGGTTTCTTCCAGGTGCTCCGGTTTCCCCCACAGTCCAAAGACATGCAGTTAGGTTAACATGGGGTGGCCTTAGGCTGAGGCGCCCTTGAGCGAGGCACCTCACCCCCAACTGCTGGGTATGTGTGTGTGCTCACTGTGCATGGGTGTGTTCACTACTTCAGCTGGGTTAAATGCAGAGAGGAATTTCACAAGTGTACATGTGATGAATAAAGTTGTTGTTGTTCTTCTATACGGAGACTTCAACTCGTATAATTGGTGATTACATTGTAAGTTTTAAATTGCTTATTGCACACACAAATTTAGTGAAAATTTAATGAAACTTGTTTCATATTAATGACATGAAATAAAGCAATCCAAAATAAATCCATACATTTATTTATAAATCCATAGGACAAAAGAAATGGCACCCTTTAAAAGGGTTATGGGCCTGTGGTTGCTGACGCACTGCAGTGGCTGAGTGGCATTACTGCAATTCATTTGTTAACATTCAGCTTGATGATAATTGAGGACGAGTGATGGCACCTTTTCAGGTTTTACACCATTTTCAGGTTTTAAGCATTATTTTGTCATTTTCAGCTCTCTGTGAGATTTGCTTTATATGGAGTTTTGTAAATGCAAATCAGCTGTGCTGTGGGTGATGCATAGGTGTTTATCAACATATGCATATGAGTAAGAAAAAAATCAAAATGATACTGAAATGTTTGTAAATCTGGTATGAGTTTTTAACATGATTTGATCTACAGAAACATCCATCCATCCATCCATCCATCCATCCATCATCTGTAACCGCTTATCTTGTACAGGGTCACAGGCAAGCTGGAGCCTATCCCAGCTGACTATGGGCGAGAAGTGGGGTACACCCTGGACAAGTCACCAGATTATCGCAGGGCTGACACACAGAGACAACCATTCACACTCACATTCACACCTACGGTCAATTTAGAGCCACCAGTTAACCTAACCTGCATGTCTTTGGACTGTGAGGGAAACCGGAGCACCCGGAAGAAACCCATACAGACACGGGAAGAACATGCAAACTCCGCACAGAAAGGCCCTCATCAGCCACTGGGCTCGAACCCAGAACCATTTTGCTGTGAGGCGACAGTGCTAACCACTACACCACCATGCCGCTCGCCTACAGAAACATTTACACACAATTCTACTACAAGATTAATAAATGAGGCCCACTGATTGCGAAAACAGACTATAGTAGAATATAAAGCTAAAATAGTCTAGAAGTGCATGAAAAGGCATTGGATGTTTCAAAGCAGAAACAGAAAAACAGAAATAAATCCTGCCAATATGACTTTATTTCATATTTCTTGCAGTTCAGAAATATTTGTTAGGATTCCATTGATTTGCTTCCATGCATTGCTGAATTTTAGTCTTCTTGTGCAAAATCTGCATATTCATTTAGACTCACATAACATTAAACTGCTCACTGTAGAGCGATTATGAATGAATAACTATGATAACCATACATGTGGAAAAATGACTCATCAAGCCAAGAACAGATACATGTTGTTGTTGTTTTTTTCCCTTTGCTCCCAAAATGCTCTCCAGCTGGATGGTTTAAAAGAAAAGAGCATTTGAAATGTCTCTCTCTCTTGTCAGGCCTGAATACACAGTAATAGCGACTCAGCGACATGTGAGCTAGATGCTCAATGATCCACAACTCTTAGCCTTAGCTTTCTTTCCCTCTCTCTCTTTTCCATCTCCAGTGAGGAAACTCAAAATACAACTTCCATGTCTGCTCTGAGACTTTCCTTCATTTACGAGTAAAACATCCCAGATCAGACATGAATGAATCTCAGTAAAGTTTAGAGTGGTGAGGAGGCGGAATACAAAAATGACTGGGAGATGAATAAAAAGATGTATGGGTGTTATTTGTTCTTAGGTAAGAGATGAACATTTTATTTACTTCTTCACAGGATATAATTTATTTTAAAACGCAGAAAAGACAGTGTAACAATATTCCAGTACATGAAGCCATTTACTTAGGTGCCTCACTTTATTTGAGAATTTATCATCCCGGTACAAAAAAAGTAAATATCATTCAGTCTTAGCAGGTGGCTAAAACATCTGTCATTGCAAAATTTGAATAATTCCTCTCCAAGTAGGACCCAGTGATAACAATAGCCGAACTCCTCAAATGACCATCACAGCTCCTTTGACTCTAAGTGCATTCATAAAGACAAATCTGACATCTTGAAGAGAAGCAAAGCCACTAAGATCTCTTGCTAGAAATGATCAGCTGCTGAGAAGAAAGAGGAACTCCTCTAGGCCAGACTGACCCCACATCCTGTTTCAGAAGAAAAGTCAAAGATGGACAGGGTTGCTCAGTCAAACTGATTGGCCTAAAAGCTCTATGGCCTCCAGCTAGTCTTTAGAAGATAATGAAAGAACAAGGGGACCCAAGCCTTTGGGTAAACCCATTTAGGAGGTAAGCAGTTGGAATTGTGTTCTTGAATGAAAGTTGTTCTTGAGTTAAGTCTTTGCTCAAGAGTAAGAAGGTTAATCAGTTTGAGTTCAGACTTTAGCACAGCATGATTGGTGATAAGTACTACTACAGGGGTATTTGTGTACCGACTTTAAACTATTTAACTATTCAGATGTCTGAAATGTGAATTGAGCGCCAGTCAGTTCAATCAATTTTCACCAATCATTTGTGATTTGAGCACAAATACAATTGTGCTTGAAAGTTTGTGAACCCTTTAGAATTTTCTATGTTTCTGCATAAATATGACCTAAAACATTATCAGATTTTCACACAAGTCCTAAAAGTAGATAAAGAGAACCCAGTTAAACAAATGAGACAAAAAATATTATACTTGGTCATTTATTTGTTGAGGAAAATGATCCAATATTACATATCTGTGCGTGGCAAAAGTATGTGAACCTCTTGGATTAGCAGTTCATTTGAAGGTGAAATTAGAGTCAGGTGTTTTTAATCAATGGGATGACAATCAGGTGAGAGTGGGCACCCTGTTTTATTTAAAGAACAGGGATCTATCAAAGTCTGATCTTCACAAGACATATTTGTGGAAGCGTATCATGGCAAGAACAAAGGAGATTTCTGAGGACCTCAGAAAAAGCGTTGTTGATGCTCATCAGGCTGGAAAAGGTTACAAAACCATCTCTAAAGAGTTTGGACTCCACCAATCCACAGTCAGACAGATTGTGTACAAATGGAGGAAATTCAAGACCATTGTTACCCTCCCCAGGAGTGGTCGACCAACAAAGATCACTCCAAGAGCAAGTCGTGTAATAGTCGGCGAGGTCACGAAGGACCCCAGGGTAACTTCTAAGCACCTGAAGGCCTCTCTCACATTGGCTAATGTTAATATTCATGAGTCCACCATCAGAAAAACACTGAACAGCAATCGTGTGCATGCCAGGGTTGCAAGGAGAAAGCCACTGCTCTCCAAAAAGAACATTGCTACTCATCTGCAGTTTGCTAAAGATCATGTGGACAAGACAGAAGGCTATTGGAAGTGTTTTGTGGACGGATGAGACCAAAATAGAACTTTTTGGTTTAAATGAGGAGTGTTATGTTTGGAGAAAGGAAAGCCCTGCATTCCAGCTTAAGAATCTTATCCCATCTGTGAAACATGGTGGTGGTAGTATCATGGTTTGGGCCTGTTTTGCTGCATCTGGGCCAGGACGACTTGCCATCATTGATGGAACAATGAATTCTGAATTACAGCAGCGAATTCTAAAGGAAAATGTCAGGACATCTGACCATGAACTGAATCTCAAGAGAAGGTGGGTCATGCAGCAAGACAACGACCCTAAGCACACAAGTCGTTCTACCAAAGAATGGTTAAAGAAGAATAAAGTTAATGTTTTGGAATGGCCAAGTCAAAGTCCTGACCTTAATCCAATCCAAATGTTGTGGAAGGACCTGAAGTGAGCAGTTCATGTGAGGAAACCCACCAACATCCCAGAGTTGAAGCTGTTCTGTGTGGAGGAATGGGCTAAAATTCCTCCAAGCCGGTGTGCAGGACTGATCAACAGTTACTGGAAACATTTAGTTGCAGTTATTGCTGCACAAGGGGGTCACACCAGATGCTGAAAGCAAAGGTTCACATAGTTTTGCCACTCACTGATATGTAATATTGGATCATTTTCCTCAATAAATAAATGACCAAGTATAATATTTTTGTCTCATTTGTTTAACTGGGTTCTCTTTATCTATTTTTAGGACTTGTGTGAAAATCTGATGATGCTTTAGGTCATATTTATGCAGAAATATAGAAAATTCTAAAGGGTTCACAAACTTTCAAGCACTACTGTAATTTCTTTACTTATTTGTAATTATGAAGATGTTTTCTTCAAGGGTCATAACCTGAACCACATGAACATAAGGTGCTAAATTGTCTGCTACTTCAATTTATTGAATCTGGATTTTCTGAATTTATTTTGAATTTTTAAGACTGGCAGCACAGTGGTGTAGTGGTTAGCACTGTTGCCTCACAGCAAGAAGTTTCCGGGTTTGAGCCCAGTGGCTGACGAGGGCCTTTCTGTGTGGAGTTTGCATGTTCTCCCCGTGTCTGCGTGGGTTTTCTCTGGGTGCTCCGGTTTCCCCCACAGTCCAAAGACATGCAGGTTAGGCTAATTGGTGGCTCTGAATTGACCGTAGGTGTGAGTGTGAATGGTTGTTTGTCTCTATGTGTCAGCCCTGCAATGACCTGGTGACCTGTCCAGGGTGTACCCCGCCTCTCGCCCATAGTCAGCTGGGATAGGCTCCAGCTTGCCTGACACCCTGCACCAGATAAGCCGTTATGGATGATGAATGGATTTTCAAGACCTAAATTTGAAAAGATTTTTTCCTCTTTGAATTAATTGACACACTGAATTTAGCTCCAGGTACTGATGAATTTGATTTAAAGTCATATGATTACTTCGTTGCTTGTCTTTATTGCAGGCTCTTGTTGATGTTTGTGACTTTCTGTTTCAGCAGATTTTCAGCTTTCAGACAAGTCTGCATGATTCGTTGAGGAGCAACTGTGTTTCTTATAAATACAGTAGAACTTAAGTAAGAACAAGCAAACCATTTACCGCTTTTATATTTTTCAACAGAGTTGCACTTCCTTCTTCGGCTTTGGTAGAAGAATTAGAAAATGTCTTGTCTTCAATGTCATTAACATCAGTAACATTTAAGGTTGTAAGAATACTAGTCCTGACTTGTCTCAACTTTACAGTAATCTCTCAGGCTGCTTTCAGAGAAAACTTTCTGCACTTCACATTGACTAGATCCTACTTCCTCTTAATGCACAATACCTGTCTATGTTGATCAATCATCAAAAGGGAGCACAATAACTTTTAAATTGAGCCAGCCATTGAGGGGGAGGAAAACGGTGCATTTCCAAGCCCCTGCAATCGAGAGGTCAAAACACTTGCACGAGAATTGTGGGAAGGCCCACACAGCGTCGAGCATCCACAGGCCGAGCCCCTTTTCTTATGGTAAATTTTTCATTGACATGTTTCTATACTGAGGTGCCATGAGGAAGTCTGATTTATGGCATGGTAAAACTGCATTGTCCTTTGGAGTAGTGAAAATAAAAGTGAGGGGGGTTGTGAAGGCAAAACTCTGGCCATGACATGCAACCCTGAGCCACACTTGGGTTCTACAGGCCATGTATACTTCTTTTCACTTGGGGGATTATACAATAGAGCCACAGTCTTCTGATCGCAGCAGGGCATCTATTCAACACCAAGACGAGATTCGATGCACAGCAAAGTTAATTTACTATCAAATACAACCCAGAAGGGACGGTATGTTGAAATTAAAATTAAATCTGAAAACAATGATTTGTAAATAATCTTTGACCTGTATTGCTTTCAAAATAACACAACAGGATGTTATTTGATGTTTGACCACATGAGTTATATTGTTGGGTTTTTTTTTGTTTGTTTGTTTTTCAAAATCAACTCTTAGTTCAATTTCGATTCTTGCAACACATTTCAGAAAAGGTTGGGATGATGACATTTACTTCTTTGTAATGTTGCCATTCCTTCTAACAACACTTAAATGGTGTTTAGGGACTGAAGACACCAAGTGATAAAGCGTTTCAGATGTTATTTTGTCCCATTCTTCCTGCAAACAGGTTTTCAGGTGTGCAACAGGACAGGATCGTTGATGTCATATTTTACATTTCAAAATTCACCACACATTCTCTATTGGGGACAGAGGGGACAGGCACCCTCTTCTTCCACAGCCATGCCTTTGTAATGTGTGGTTTTGCGTTGTCTTGTTGAAATATCCCTGGAAAAGATGCCGTCTTGAAGGCAGCATATGTTGCTCCAAAATCTCAGTGTACTTTTTTGCATTAATGCTGCCATCACAGAAGTGTAAGTTACCTTTGCCAAGGGCACTGACCAGGCCTGGAATTTCGCCATTTTAGGGGCGAGGCCATTTGGCCTTTTGTGCTGTCAATTTTTTGAGGGCACGAAGGCCAAAAGCCAGGGCACCAAGGCCATAAAATAAAACAATGATTTTAAGTTCACGTCTATAATGAATTTAATTTAACGACTAATGACTCTTCTGAGGAAGATTGGAGTCTCAGTCGAAACTATCAAGCAGGTAAAGAAACATCTCCTACACTATTATGTCTGAAGATAAGAAAATATTGAACACATCTAAACTTATCAATCCATCACTCACTTCAAAAATTGTAAAACGTATTAAACCTATATTCTCCCATAATTTTTGTTCAATTGACACCGAATGTGCAAGAGCATCTTCAGACTGTACTACTACGCAGATTTTTGATTAATCAAAATTGAGCCTGGAGTCCATCAAAATGTTTGACTGTAACTGGAACATATACTAGCATGCAGGCTACTGATTAACCCATAAGAGCCCAGACTGATTTCTCAATCAAGGAAAATTATTGAGGAAATAAAATGAACTAAATAGATGACAAAGAAAACATTTCTGACCTTTTATTTTTTAAATAGCACTTTCATGTCTCAAGATCTGAAATATTAAATTGCAAATTTGCAGAACACTGCACAGGGCTCGACATTAACAGTAGCCCGATTGCCCGGGGCAACCATTCAATAGATTTGGACAACCAGACTCTCACAAATGCTTGCCCGATTGGGCAACTACCCAAATATGTCAACTTACGTGAAAAACGATGTTTATTCATTCATATTATGATGAAATTCCATCACGATTTGCGATTGTTTGACTCGGAAAGGCTGCGTCCATGTTATCATTACGGGATGTTCAACAACTAGCAGAATTCACATTTGCACATTGCGGGCTCGCAATGCAGTTTCCCATTGCTAATAATTATCGCGTAGTGCATATTCAGTGTTCTATTGGTATGTCCTTCACTACATGACTAATTACCGCATTACTCGCACGGGGTGCTAGTGTCAATGCTTGTTGATACAGACAGTGTCTGAGAAGGTTGAATAATAAATAAAATAATAATAATAATATGTAATATTTGGGCAACCATGTTCTGAGTTCAGGCAACCAGATTTCTACAAATGGTTGCCCGAATGGGCAACCATGTCTCAAAGTTAACGTAGAGCCCTGCTGCAACACTATTACACTGTTAACCCGAAAGTTCATTCTATGCGAACAGTTAGAGTAAATTCCACTTTTAAAGATTATTTTTATTGCATTACTTAAACAGTATGAGTATATGAAGAGTATATGAGACAGTCATTGGGTGTACTCATTTTTATATTTTTAGCATAATTATTACTGGGGGGTAAATGAAGTAAATGTTAATGTTGTAATGACGCCAAAAACAGTGAGATAAAATCTCTTGCGATGGTGATCTCATCAAGATGGCAGCAGTTGCACTTCGGTTAAACAGCAAAAAGAAACATACAATACTAGTAACAAAACACTGCTAACTGCATAGATTAAAAAAGTGGCTATGAACAGACAACAGCACATATCACGCATCATATTACGGCAGGAACAAGCAGTAGTAACATCCATGACCTTACGCTTAAAGCTCGACGAAGGAAAAACTTGACAGCAAGCTAATTAGCATTTGTTACTGGCTACAGTCGGTACTCGGCACGTTAAAAGTGGGTCAACATTGTAACAACATAACGTTACTGTACAAGCAATGCTTATTTAACGGTAACAAACTTAAGCCCTATATGTTGAAATTCCTCTCTTATTCATTCGTTAATTTATCACACAGTCTTACCTCAGTCAACTTCTTCCCTCCTTCTGTGAAAATTCAACGTCTCAGACGCGGACACAAGTGGGCGGGGGATGCGTTTGATTAAGTCTCCTGGTTGGCTGGTGATAGATTGGTGTCATTATAGCACGTCGGAGCGGTTCATGCCAGGCTCGAATCCGATCCACCACTGATGAGTTGCCCAATAAGAATCCAGAATGTCATCAAAAGACGTATTTTTTTCTCAATAGACGCAGGTGATGTTAATGCCTATTGGCAGTCACGAGGCAGACTACAAAACCGCAGGGCATCAAGGCCACTGTGGCCTTACGGCAGATATTTTTTTCCAAGGGCACAAGGCCAAATTGAGAGGGCACGAGGGCCATGGCCCTCGTGGCCTTTGTGAAATTCCTGCCCTGGCACTGACACAACCCCATGCCATGAGAAACCCTGGCTTTTGGACTTGTTGCTGGTTATCAGTCTGGATGATCCTTTTTTTCTTTAGTCCAGAGCACACGGCATCACATTTCCTCCAAAAATAACCCCACCTGGAATACTGATTCGTCTGACCACAATACACGTTTCCACTGTGTGATGGTCCATCCCAGATTCCAGAGCCCAGAGAAGTCGACAGTGCTTCTGGACACAGTTAACATAAGGCTTCCTTTTTGCGCAGTAATGTTTTAACTGCCATTTGTGGATGTAACTCTGTATTGTAGAGCTTGACAAAGGTTTCCCAAAGTAATCCCGAACCCATGTGGTAATATCAGTTATAGATGAATGACGGTTCTTGATGCAGTGCTGTCTGAAGGATCAGTGATTACCGGTGTTCAGCTTAGGCTTGTGCCCTTGCCCTTTATACACTGAAATTCCTTCAGATTCCTTGAATTGTTTAATGATGTTATGCACCGTAGAGGGTGAAATATCCAAATCCCTTCCTAACTTTCTTTCAGGAACATTATTTTTAAACAGTTCAATATTTTTCTCACACATTTGTTGAAAAATTGGAGATCCTCGGCCCATCTTTGCTCTTCAAAGACTAGGATACTGATTTTGTACCAAATCTTGATTACAGTCACCTGGTGACATCATCTGTTTCAATCACATCATTATTTAATTGTTTTTCTATCATTAATAGCCCTGAATTGCCTCATCCCAACTTTTTTTTGGAATGTGTTGCCTTACTTTTTTTTCTCTCTCTTCCCCTCGGGTGGATGGGCCAGCCCCCCGTAGAGCCGGGTCCACCTGAAATGCAGGAATGGATTAACAAGTGAAATTAACAAATTTCATTAACAAATGAAATGAAGTCGACCAGACAAAACATGAAATAGTTTGGGTTCATACTGCAATATATTTTATCTGCAATAAAATACAAAGTCAAAATAAATGTATAAACCACTGCTTTCTTTTTTTTAATTTGCATATTCCATGCTCTCTCAACTTTTTCTGATTTGGGGTTGTAAATTTATAGTACAGACCTTTCTTCATTGTTTTATAGGTCACAATGATAATGCTGGTGGTATTAAATGCATAACTGTATACTTTATTTAAGGCAATAAAAGATATGACCCAACTATGAAAGGCTGAGAACTGTAAGATGAACTCAAAACTGTTGAACCCATAAACGTGAGCTTGTGTCAGTGTTGTGTGTGGTCTGTTACAAATATGTAAACATCTTGACATAGCAAAAAAGATGTGCCATAAAAGTTATGTAGTTCTGATGAAATTCAAGAAAATCAGTGTGTTTTTAGTAAATTCATAATCACAGTCTAATCGCCTTCCTTTTAAAAAAATGATGGAATGAATATTGCAATTTAAGGGTTATTTTCATCCCACGTATTAGGCCTTATGCTGAACGATCTATTTTATTTGGGCAATGGATGGCAGTAATGGCATGAGAGGAATAAACAGGATCAGACATTAAGTCACTTAACTGTATCTTCGATCCTCCTCTTAACAAACTAATGTGCTCATTCTGCCTTATGTTATCTGAAGTAATGACCTCCACAGAGACCAAACAGAATAAAACTCTGGATAAACAGTTCAGTTATTCTACTGAATCCCAGGCTATTCTAAGAAGTCTGATTATTATACCGCATCACTGTAGAATTCTTAAATCTGATTGATCAGAAGGTGTTGATTAATTTTCTTTAACAGCAGCTCTGACAATAGTGTAGACCTGCAAATCACAGGTTTATATTAATGTTCTTCTACCACATTAACTCGAAGGTACTTCTCATCTCATCTCATTATCTCTAGCCGCTTTATCCTTCTACAGGGTCGCAGGCAAGCTGGAGCCTATCCCAGCTGACTACGGGCGAAAGGCAGGGTACACCCTGGACAAGTCGCCAGGTCATCACAGGGCTGACACATAGACACAGACAACCATTCACACTCACATTCACACCTACGGTCAATTTAGAGTCACCAGTTAACCTAACCTGCATGTCTTTGGACTGTGGGGGAAACCGGAGCACCCGGAGGAAACCCACGCGGACACGGGGAGAACATGCAAACTCCGCACAGAAAGGCCCTCGCCGGCCCCGGGGCTCGAACCCGGACCTTCTTGCTGTGAGGCGACAGCGCTAACCACTACACCACCGTGCCGCCCCTCGAAGGTACTTGTTTGGCCATATATTACATAGACACAAGTGTTTTACTGGGTGATACTTTTCATATGAGCTACATCTGGGACATGGAGAACCCAAACCGTGACATAAATCTCATTATCATATGACCCATACGGACCTGCACTTGCGCTCTTAATAAAACCATTGGGGGGGGGGGAGTCACGTGACTGGGCAGGAATCTGGTCTGGAAAAAGCTGCATGCAGCACCGGACCCGTTTCCCTTGCGTCCGCCGTTTTCATTTTGCCCTGAATTGTTACTCTGAAAAATGAGCGCCACAACTGAGCACAGTGAAAGTGAATTTTATTATCCAGATGATTTATCAGAAACAGACCTAATCGAACAAGCTAAAATTGTTGAAGAAAATGAAAAAAGGTACTTTTGAGCGAAGAAATTCACTTGTTTATACAAGGACAAGAAGAAAACACTTAAAAAACCAAACTACAACATGAATGTTTTCAAAAGATTTCTTGCTGAAGTTAAGGAGAAAAGAGACAGTAACTGTCATCTCCTCTAAGGAGCGAGACAGCTTGCTATGTAGTTTCTATATACAAGCGAAGAAAAAAGGAAATTTAGACTACGAACCTTATACTCGTTTTTTCTTTTCACGAAGTATTCACTGCTACCTTGACACCAACAACAGTAAGATAAACATCCAATGATGTTTTGTTATCGAGTCATCATCAGATGAAGATTGAACTGACTTGACTGCCAACTTACTCGACTCTATTTTGTTTTCAGATCAAAGTCCACAAAACATTTTTCCAATAGCCTGCTGGCTTGTCCACGTGATCTTTGGCAAACTGCAGACAAGCAGCAATGTTCTTTTTGGAGAACACCATTGTTGTTCAGTGTTCTCCTGATGGTGGACTCATGAACATTAGCCAATGTGAGAGAGGCCTTCAGTTGCTTTGAAGTTACCCTGGGGTCCTTCGTGACCTCACCGACTATTACAGGCCTTGCTCTTGGAGTGATCTTAGTTGGTCGACCACTCCTGGGGAGGGTAACAATGGTCTTGAATTTCCTCCATTTGTACACAATCTGTCTGACTGTGGATTGTTGGAGTCCAAACTCTTTAGAGATGGTTTTGTAACCTTTTCCAGCCTGATGAGCATCAGCAACGCTTTTTCTGAGGTCCTCAGAAATCTCCTTTGTTCGTGCCATGATACACTTCCACAAACATGTGTTGTGAAGATCAGACTTTGATAGATCCCTGTTCTTTAAATAAAACAGGGTGCCCACTCACACCTGATTCAGTTTTCAGTCCCATGGACTGAAAACACCTGACTCGAATTTCACCTTCAAATTAACTGCTAATCCTAGAGGTTCACATACTTTTGCCACTCACAGATATGTAATATTGGATCATTTTCCTCAATAAATAAATGACCAAGTATAATATTTTTGTCTCATTTGTTTAACTGGGTTCTCTTTATCTACTTTTAGGACTTGTGTGAAAATCTGATGATGTTTTAGGTCATATTTATGCAGAAATCTAGAAAATTCTAAAGGGTTCACAAACTTTCAAGCACCACTGTATGTGTCTATTGCCACATTTTATGGGTTTTACACATTTTCCAACAATAGTGTAAAACTAACTCTTGGCCTTTTGTTGCTGCTGTAGTGTCTTACTTGCAGAGCCATATTTCACTGTCAGCAGGCCAAGTGTGGCACAGCATGTCTCCCTAAGACTAAAGGCATAGTTTTTCCTTCAACTCTAACCTGAACCTTTGTCTACGTATTAGATTAACAGCACCATTAAACATTGGCTAAAGGCTACATTATAGGGAGCCATGATCACTGAAGAAAGATGGAAAAGGAAAATAAATGCCTGCGTGTGCACTTTCTTTTTTTTTTTGAAAGAGTACTGTTTATGGGCGGCACGGTGGTGTAGTGGTTAGCGCTGTCGCCTCACAGCAAGAAGGTCCGGGTTCGAGCCCCGCGGCCAGCGAGGGCCTTTCTGTGTGGAGTTTGCATGTTCTCCCCGTGTCCGCGTGGGTTTCCTCCGGGTGCTCCGGTTTCCCCCACAGTCCAAAGACATGCAGGTTAGGTTAACTGGTGACTCTAAATTGAGCGTAGGTGTGAATGTGAGTGTGAATGGTTGTCTGTGTCTATGTGTCAGCCCTGTGATGACCTGGCGACTTGTCCAGGGTGTACCCCGCCTCTCGCCCGTAGTCAGCTGGGATAGGCTCCAGCTTGCCTGCGACCCTGTAGAACAGGATAAAGCGGCTACAGATAATGAGATGAGATGAGTACTGTTTATTGTTTATTTAAAAAAATATACGTTTTTCAAATGTTGAAATGGTATGATACGTTAATGGTATAATTACAGACAAACCCAAATCACTGTCTTGTATTACAGTACCTATATAGAACTTGACAAATGACAACAGTTTAATGGCAGTCTAAGGGTTACAGGTTTCAGGAAATCTTCCAAAATAGTTTCTGAACTTTACGAAGAAAATTGCGTTTAACCATCAGTAGCATAAAATGAATCAATAAATAAATGAACATTTTTATCGATAATCGATGCTTCTGTCTGTCTACTATCTACTGTCACACACATGATTTAACCACATATAATTAGATCTGTACATAGTACAACATTCAGCTCTTTTTGATGCTGTGCCTAAATCTGTCTCTCTTTTTTTTCTCTTCAAGTTTGTGAATTAAGCTGAATTAAGATGGAAAAAAAAATATTGATGGCTCTGGAGTTCAATCAACCAGTCACCATACATCTGTATTTTTACATATTTCTATAATATATGGGTTCACTTATTCTTAGATATATAGTATTGTGTCATGGACAGTATGTATTGGGATGCACTGGGAATTTTCTTAACATTTTATAAAGTAGGCTACATAGAAAGAATCTTTTAAATTGCATTATAGTTGCACTCAAACTGTGTTGTGGAAGAGTACATTTCAGCTGAAAAATGGAGAACTGGCCTACTGTTTTGCTAGTTCCCTTGAATGTACAGTACAGTCTGCGTTGGGTCGGCTCTTGCAGCTGGTGGTGTTTAAAGGAACAGTCCACCGTACTTCCATAATGAAATATGCTCTTATCTGAATTGAGACGAGCTGCTCCGTACCTCTCCGAGCTTTGCGCGACCTCCCAGTCAGTCAGACGCAGTCAGACGCGCTGTCACTCCTGTTAGCAATGTAGCTAGGCTCAGTATGGCCAACGGTATTTTTTGGGGCTGTAGTTAGATGCGACCAAACTCTTCCGCGTTTTTCCTGTTTACATAGGTTTATATGACCAGTGACATGAAACAAGTTCAGTTACACAAATTGAAACGTGGCGATTTTCTATGCTATGGAAAGTCCGCACTATAATGACAGGCGTACTAACACCTTCTGCGCGCTTCGGCAGCGCATAGATACGGAGCTCAGATATCAATGCGCTGTCGAAGCGCGCAGAAGGTGTTAGTACGCCTGTCATTATAGTGCGGACTTTCCATAGCATAGAAAATCGCTACGTTTCAATTTGTGTAACTGAACTTGTTTCATATCACTGGTCATATAAACCTATGTAAACAGGAAAAACCTGGAAGAGTTTGGTCACATCTAACTACAGCCCCAAAAAATACCATTGACCATGCTGAGCCTAGCTACAATGCTAACAGGAGTGACAGCACGTCTGACTGCGTCTGACTGACTGGGAGGTCGCGCAAAGCTCGGATAGGTACGGAGCAGCTCGTCTCAATTCAGATAAGAGCATATTTCATTATGGAAGTACGGTGGACTGTTCCTTTAACCTTCCAAAATTCTTCCTCAAATCCCTACAGTATTTCTCTCATGAAACGACAGAAGTATTCCGCTCTTCTTCTTCTTCTTCTTCTTCTTCTGTGATGGGAAACAGTCTACAGTGTCCATACAGTTAAATTGTCCCATAATTTCTTGTATGCTCCAAATTTATAGATGCCAAAAATTAATGTGCATATTTAGTTGTTAGCTACAGCACATTTGTTTTGTGTTGTTTTTCTTTCTTTTTTTTTAAATATATGTTTATTAAATTTTCAACAGGTAAAACAAAAACATATATGATAAAACAAACAAACATACATTTGGCTCACATACACACTAAAATTTGAATTTATATATAGGCGAAAAAGATTCAGGAGTCACGTCTCACAACAAATACAAAAAATTAAGTAAGCAGGTAACATGTATTATGTGTATATATACACACATAGGAACATGCACATGATATGCGTGCGCACACATACACACACACAGGAAGTAAAATAAATTGAAAGCACACACCCATGCATGATACATCCACATAATCAGATAGAGGTACATAGAAACAAAATACATCAACCAAGCGGCCAAGTGTCATTTATGAGATCGAGTGCTCGGAGCTATACAACCAACCCTCTTGCCAGAATGGTAGACACATTCAAACCAATATAAGAGAGGAAGGGTTCCCATATTTTACGGAAAGCATCGTCTTTGCTATTTAGTTTACAAGTTAAATAGTCCAATGCAATGTATTCAAGTGTCACTCTGCCATTGAGCCTTGGATGGAACTTTATCCATTATCCAATTCAGAAGAATACACTTTCTAGCACAGAAAGCAAGTGTTTGGTGAAATTTTCTTTTAAATTTATCAGAGATGGACAGATCAGATATGCCAAGTAGTAAATATAGGGGGTTGTTGTTTCTATTAGTAGACAGAATCTTGTTAATTTCCTGCCCTATGACCTGCCAGAACTGCTGTACTTTCCTACATTGCCACAAACAATGTGTAAGACTACCAGTTTCAATTTTACACTTGGGGCACAGTGGGGATGTATGAGGGTAGAATTTATGACGTTGAGAGGGAGATATGTGGGCCCTGTGCAGGAGCTTAAGTTGCATAGCTCTCACTCGATTACACACTCTCAACGTTTTTGCATTCTTCCACGCATCATCCCATCCTTCGTCTGATATCTCAACATTGAGTTCTCTCTCGCACAGGCCTTTCAGAGAGTAGATATTTGTGGTGTTGTACCCCTTAAGGATATTATAGAATAAACTAATACACTTGCCAGATTTCTGTAAAAAAAAAAAGTTGTCTTTCTAAGTGTGAAATATTTTGGCACTTAAGGATTGTGGTATCCCTTATGATAAAGTTCCTTACTTGCAAATATCGAAAGAAATCCTGTTGTTGAATGCCATATTTCTCTTTCAGCTGACTAAAAGACATCATGGTAGAACCTTCCAGTAGTTTGTGTAAAGCAGATATTCCCTTATCCACCCAAACACGGAAATTATTGTCTGTCACTCCAGGAGGGAAATCGGGATTATTACATATTGGAGTGAAGACAGAGGTAAATCTCATCTCATCTCATCTCATTATCTGTAGCCGCTTTATCCTGTTCTACAGGGTCGCAGGCAAGCTGGAGCCTATCCCAGCTGACTACGGGCGAAAGGCGGGGTACACCCTGGACAAGTCGCCAGGTCATCACAGGGCTGACACATAGACACAGACAACCATTCACACCTACGGTCAATTTAGAGTCACCAGTTAACCTAACCTGCATGTCTTTGGACTGTGGGGGAAACCGGAGCACCCGGAGGAAACCCACGCGGACACGGGGAGAACATGCAAACTCCGCACAGAAAGGCCCTCGCCGGCCACGGGGTTCGAACCCGGACCTTCTTGCTGTGAGGCGACAGCGCTAACCACTACACCACCGTGCCACCCTGCCTGAACACATATCGCCCGCAAAGTAATCTGTAACAAAGTGAGCCAAATAGAACAGGAACATAATACTGTAACAGTTATAACAAAAAATAGTGCATCTAAGTAGAGATGAAAGTGGAGCAAAGAACAAAACCCTGAACTTTTGAAAGTCAACCTAAGATATGGGGGGGGGCAACGTCCCCCGAAAATATTTTAATAACATAACACACCAAACCCTGCATTCTAGTGCATTTTAGTACTTATTTTCACGAAAACAAGTTATAACTTTTAAGCCTTTTTATTTCATGTACATTAATGATTAACATGTCAAAAATATCACATTTAATTCCCCTAGTTAATGAGTAATTTTCAGGAGTGCATTTAGAAAACGCGGTGATTTTCCTGCTACACAGTTCATTACTTTGAAAAATATCAGACAGTTGAAGGTAAACTCAGCAAAATCCCAAAACAGTACTGGTAAAAAGTAAAGGTCTGTTAGAGTTTCTAAAGCTTTCAGGTTTCAGTGTTGGGGACATTGAGCCTCATTTATCAATCTTTTAGTAGAGCTGTGCGTTTGCAGAAGCTAAAGTGAACTAAACATTTCCAATTCATATTTATGCGAGTTGAAGCCAATTGTTTACATTAGTTCATCTCATCTCATTCTCATTATCTCTAGCCGCTTTATCCTTCTACAGGGTCGCAGGCAAGCTGGAGCCTATCCCAGCTGACTACGGGCGAAAGGCGGGGTACACCCTGGACAAGTCGCCAGGTCATCACAGGGCTGACACATAGACACAGACAACCATTCACACTCTCATTCACACCTACGGTCAATTTAGAGTCACCAGTTAACCTAACCTGCATGTCTTTGGACTGTGGGGGAAACCAGAGCACCCGGAGGAAACCCACGCGGACACGGGGAGAACATGCAAACTCCACACAGAAAGGCCCTCGCCGGCCCCGGGGCTCGAACCCAGGACCTTCTTGCTGTGAGGCGACAGCGCTAACCACTACACCACCGTGCCGCCCCACATTAGTTCATATTGTCTGTAAATTTAAACACACCAATGAATACCAAATTTCTCATGTAAATCAGGGGCGTAGAGAGTGTGTGTGTGTGTGTGTGTGTGTGTCACACACTGACTGGCAGCCTGAGTACATTATGTAACAAAAAATAATTACCATTGCTAGTTTTAGGTAGCTTAGAAATAATGTGTTCTAGAAACGGCACTAAAACTTAACTTTGAAACCACAAAATGCAACCTTGATGGGAAAAAAAATCTATATATAATAAATTGCTTACCTCTCTTCACGTCGAAAGAAGGAGGAAAGTTTTGCTTGTTTTGACATGGCGAATTATTAACACAAGAGAAAATACTCGTAATTCGCAACTAAAAAGACTGCAGCTACACTGGCAGCTTGAACATGCTTTCTAGTGTGATCGTGTTGCGCTTGCGCAGAACGGTGTCAGTCCTGCGCGCCGTAGCTCGTGTGCCTGAAGGCGCGCCTTGCACGCGCCTAACGAGCTCCGGCATGCACGCCGTTAACAAAGAACACCTGTCTTTAATCAATGAACTGTGTTGGGGCTATTTAAGGACTGCACCCATGCAAGGACGATGCAAAGTATTACGCTGCGTCTAGGAACGTGAAAAATCCGAAAAATAAATTTCTCCATTCGGAAAACCGGAGATTTTCAAGAGTTTTGTCAAATATCTAGATTTCCGGGTATTTCGTCATTAGCGGAAAAAATCCGGAGGAATTTTCATGAAAATCTAAAAATCCGGAATTCTGGGAAAATCCGGAACACTTTCATGACTAATCTAAGGCACCCCTTGCCGAACATTGGCATTAAACCAAAAACGTTCATAGACACTGTCCTTCTCCTAGACTTGGAGGAGCTCGAGTGGAAGGGTTCTCTAGCAACAGAAAAAAGATATTTATCCGGGAGGTCGGGAGGCATAGCTTATAGTGAGCCTACAAAGCTAGCAGTCTCAGTGCTCCAGGTCAAGTGTAATGCATGTCCATGCACTGTAAAGCATGATACAAGTCCGACAAATCCAATGTTCAGAATGAAAAGCAAAACTTACAAATTAATGTTCATTCATTGTCACGGGGAGTATCCTTCAGTGACTCGATGTATTTCTCCACTGCAGCTGGGTCATGGAACATTTTGGTCGATCCGTGACTGGTGACTTTCAGAGACGCGGGGTAAATTTGCCTGTATTCGGCACCGAGTGCTCTCAGCTGTTTCTTCACCCCATCGTATCCCTTTCTTCTATGGAGAACAGATGCAGAAAAGTCCTGAAATATCATCACCGTCGCGTCTTCGTATTTCAGTGCTTGATTTTTATGTCCCATCTCCCATGCCGCATTCATTACACGCTGTTTATCTTGATAGTTATGGAACCTAACCATCACCGGCCATGGTCTCTGGGTGGAGGGAGGCTTTGGGGCCAGTGAGCGGTGTGCTCTTTCCAACTTCACTCGGCCTGACTTCGTTTTAATATGAAGGACTTTAGGGAGCCAGGTCTCAAAGAACTGAGTCGGGTCTTCTCCCTCAGCCTCCTCAGGAAGTCCGACGACACGGATATTTTTACGTCGTCCTATGTTCTCCAGGTCATCAGCCTGCTCACTCAGCTCGCACACCATCCTCTCTAGCATTTTAATTTTTACCTCGACTGGGTCTCTGGTATCCTCCAGCACTGAGATCCTCTGTTCGGCCTCGGTTATGCGCTCTTCGTGGCTGTCGAGCTCCTCTCGGTGTGTTTTTAAGAGCTCTGACAGTGGGCCTAGCTTTTCGTCAATAATTCTGGAAATACTGGCTGTAATTTGACCCACTGCTTCACGGATTGCCAGCACGCTAGCGTCTGCTCCAGTGTCGGCTATGGTGCTAGCTCCTGTGTGAGCGCTATCTGCCTGCTGGCTAGGCTCAACATCACCAAGAGCTTGTTTTTTCTTACGTGGCATGCTGTCGGACTGTCTCAGAAAATAACTGTCAGTGTTCCTGTTAGGCTGATAAACCATTAAAAGGTAACAGCAGTGCTATTTTGCAGGGTTAAATGAAAAAAATTAGTGAATTAGCACACCAGCTCTCCCGAACGTGACCTTCTCTCAAGCTGCCATCTTGAAAACCTCTGAGCACTTTCATTTATTGCTCCTAGGATTAAAACCATTCACAGGGTATGCAGTGCATAAAGCCAAAAAAGTCATTAAAAGGCTGCTTCATAAAACATGTTCTTTCAATGGTATATTTTGAAGAGTTCAAAATAAATGGTATTCATATTGAATTTCATTATTTCACCGAATTATTTAACTCATAAAGATGCTCATCATTTAAAGGTAATCAACAAATTTTGCTTTTGCTAATGCAGACCTGTCAACATGTAGTCGTTTTGATTATGCAAAAAACATGCAAAAAGACCAATCTTCATTTTCCCCCAGTAAATACAGCAGATGAGCCAATCAACATGTGAATCTGGAGTAATTGATCGTTGCACAGGTGTTATGAACTCTTCAGTATTAACTGACCCCCGGGAAGCCCGACTTCCTTCCCCCATCTCACATTAGTAATCTTTGGTCTTGATTTTTCCCACATGAAAGATGTGCCCTCGTTTCTGTCAAGATAAATGTTACATTAAATGTATCAGGCTGTTTGACTTGTATCAGTTAATATCAACTTTAGTAGGAATGTCACTGAAAAATATCAGCCAAAAATAGACAAAAACAGCACTTTCCTAGCTAAAAGGGAAAATAAACTAAAACAGACTCAACAGCCTTACAATGAAGTGCCAGATCTAACACTTTACAAATAAGTTTCATGGTACTGATAAGTAGAAAATTATTAAAAATGCTGCTTGCATACTTCTTAACTAAAGCAGGTGCGTTTTTTCATGGTTACTGTAAAACCCAGTATATATGCACACACTACAATTTCTACCTTAAGCAAGGCAAGTACAACCCCAGTTCCAAAAAAAGTTGGGAAGCTGTGTAAACTGTAAATAAAAACAGAATGCGATAATTTGCAAATCATGGAAACCCTATATTTCATTGAAAATAGTACAAAGGCAACATATCAAATATTGAAACTGAGAAAATTTATTGTTTTTTGAAAAATATATGCTCATTTTGAATTTGATGTCAGCAACATGTTTCAAAAAAGCTGGGACAGGGGCATGTTTACCACTGTGTTGCATCACCTCTACTTTTAACAGTGCTCAGTAAACGTTTGGGAACTGAGGAGACCAATTGCTGTAATTTTGAAAGAGAAATGTTGTTCCATTCTTGCCTGATATACAATTTCAGTTGCTCAACAGTTTGGGGTCTCCTTTGTCATATTTTGCGCTTCATAATGCACCAAATGTTTTAAATGAGAGACAGGTCTGGACTGCAGGCAGGCCAGTTTAGCACCCGGACTCTCTTACTACGGAGCCATGCAGTTTTAATATGTGCAGAAAGTGGTTTGGTGTTGTCTTGCTGAAAGAAGGAAGGCCTTCCCTGAAAAAGATTTTGTCTGAATGGCAGCATATTCCCCTGAAATGTGTATATGACTCAGCATTAATGATGCCTTCCCAGATGTGCAAGCTACCCATGTAATGTGCACTAATGCACCCTCATACCATCACAGATGCTGCCTTTTGAATTGTGCACTGATAAACCGTATGGTCCCTCTCCTCTTTAGCCTGGAGGACACGATGTCCATGATTTCTAAAAAGAATTTCTATTTTTGATTTGTCAGACCTCGGGACAATTTCCACTTCGCCTCAGTCCATCATAAAAGAGCTCAGACCCAGCAAAGGTGGCGGTGTTTCTGGATATTATTTATATATGGGTTTAACTTGCATTTGTGGATGCAGTAATGAACTGTTTTCACAGACAATGGTTTTCTGAAGTGTTCCTGAGCCCATACAGTGATTTCTACTACAGACTCGTGTCTGCTTTTAATGCAGTGTTGCCTGAGGACCTGAAGATCACAAACATCCAATGTCAGTTTTCAGTCTTGTCTCTTGCAGACAGAGATTTCTCCAGACTCTCTGAATCTTTTAATGACATTATGTACCATAGATGATGTGATCCCCAAATTATTTGCAATTTTATATGAAGGAATATTATTTTTAAATTGTTGCACTGTTTGCCCATGCAGTCTTTCACAGAGCAGTGAACCCCTCCTCATCTTTACTTCTGAGAGACTCCGCCTCTCTGGGATGCTCTTTTTATACCTAATCAATTTACTGACCTGTTGCCAATTAACCAAATTAGGGGTTTTATTAGTGTTATACAACTTTTTGAGTCTTTTGCTGCCCTTGTCCCAACTTTTTTGAAATGTGTTGCTGACATCAAATTCAAAAGGAGCATATATTAAAAAAAAACAATAAAATATTTCAGTTTCAACATTTGATATCTTGTCTTTGTACTATTTTCAATGAAATATAGGGTTTCCATGATTTGCAAATCTTCACATTCTGCTTTTATTTGTGTTTCACACAGTGTCCCAACTTTTTTTTTTTTGTAATTGGGGTTGTAATTTGTTAAAGGCCCGGTCGGACCATGCATTTTTCCTCTTGGGAGCTGGCTGGTCTTCTAATGGTGGTGTGTAATGTAGAGATTATTTTCAGAAATTCATGCATTTTTCACCAATTTTGCACATCACTTCCCAGAGTGTTTCTCTCCAGATTTGCTAATGTGCAATATGTCAAGTTCACTGCTTTGATTACATGTCATTTAGTCTTTGCTCACATGCAATTTACAACAAAAGAACCATATCGAATTTTATAAATATGCATTTGTGTGAGCTCTGCTGAAACACATTTGGAGCACAGAGCTCTGTTCTGTTCATTGATCTCAATCCTTTGCCCCTTTCTATTCCACTCAAACTCACATCAGAGAGACTCCAGCCTTAATCTTCAGCTTATGTGAAGCCTCTTGATGTAGAAGCTTTGAAATGTTCGTAGGTAGCAGTGGCAGCAGCCAGAAAATAGTGGGCTGAGGTTAATATCAGAGGTCTAGCCTGTGGGAGAACGTGTGGTCTCGTTCAAAGAGAAATAGATCCCAAACCTAAACCCTGTTCGCTCTTCAAGACAGTCATTTCAGTCACCTCTTATAAAAAGGAATCAAACAACACATGACTGCTGTGGGTAGCAAGCAAGATGGGTGAATCTATAGTGATTCCACAATATTGAACTCTCACTGAGTTCAGATGAAAACTGGGCAACTGTTTAACTTGTTACAAACACCAGTTACTGTCTGTTTTAGTTACATTGCTTTACCGTTTCAGTCTAGCTTTTCTAACATACCGAGAATTATCCTCAAAAACATGTTGAAACTATGGGAGCAGTTCTGGACCAGGATATAAAAAAAAAAAAATTACAGTGGTGCTTGAAAGTTTGTGAACCCTTTAGAATTTTCTATTCATCTCATCTCATTATCTCTAGCCGCTTTATCCTTCTACAGGGTCGCAGGCAAGCTGGAGCCTATCCCAGCTGACTACGGGCAAAAGGCGGGGTACACCCTGGACAAGTCGCCAGGTCATCACAGGGCTGACACATAGACACAGACAACCATTCACACTCACATTCACACCTACGGTCAATTTAGAGTCACCAGTTAACCTAACCTGCATGTCTTTGGACTGTGGGGGAAACTGGAGCACCCGGAGGAAACCCACACGGACATGGGGAGAACATGCAAACTCCGCACAGAAAGGCCCTTGCCGGCCCCGGGGCTCGAACCCAGGACCTTCTTGCTGTGAGGCGACAGCGCTAACCACTACACCACCGTGCCGCCAGAATTTTCTATATTTCTGCATAAATATGACCTAAAACGACATCAGATTTTCACACAAGTCCTAAAAGTAGATAAAGAGAACCCAGTTAAACAAATGAGACAAAAATATTATACTTGGTCATTTATTTATTGAGGAAAATGATCCAATATTGCATATCTGTGAGTGGCAAAAGTATGTGAACCTCTAGGATTAGCAGTTAATTTGAAGGTGAAATTAGAGTCAGGTGTTTTCAATCAATGGGATGACAATCAGGTGTGAGTGGGCACCCTGTTTTATTTAAAGAACAGGGATCTATCAAAGTCTGATCTTCACAACACATGTTTGTGGAAGTGTATCATGGCACGAACAAAGGAGATTTCTGAGGACCTCAGAAAAAGCGTTGTTGATGCTCATCAGGCTGGAAAAGGTTACAAAACCATCTCTAAAGAGTTTGGACTCCAACAATCCACAGTCAGACAGATTGTGGACAAATGGAGGAAATTCAAGACCATTGTTACCCTCCCCAGGAGTGGTCGACCAACAAAGATCACTCCAAGAGCAAGGCGTGTAATAGTCGGCGAGGTCACGAAGGACCCCAGAGTAACTTCTAAGCAACTGAAGGCCTCTCTCACATTGGTTAATGTTAATGTTCATGAGTCCACCATCAGGAGGACACTGAACAACAATGGTGTGCATGGCAGGGTTGCAAGGAGAAAGCCACTACTCTCCAAAAAGAACACTGCTGCTCGTCT
The DNA here is from genome assembly GCF_027579695.1 of Neoarius graeffei. Classification (NCBI taxonomy): domain Eukaryota; kingdom Metazoa; phylum Chordata; class Actinopteri; order Siluriformes; family Ariidae; genus Neoarius; species Neoarius graeffei. The sequence goes on from NC_083570.1 coordinate 62,254,234, forward strand.
GCAGTTTGCTAAAGATCACATGGACAAGCCAGGTTATTGGAAAAATGTTTTGTGGACGGATGAGACCAAAATAGAACTTTTTGGTTTAAATGAGAAGTTATGTTTGGAGAAAGGAAAACACTGCCTTCCAGCATAAGAACCTTATCTCATCTGTGAAATATGGTGGTGGTAGTATCATAGTTTGGGCCTGTTTTGCTGCATCTGGGCCAGGACGGCTTGCCATCACTGATGGAACAATGAATTCTGAATTATACCAGCAAATTCTAAAGGAAAATATCAGGACATCTGTCCATGAACTGAATCTCAAGAGAAGGTGGGTCATGCAGCAAGACAACGACCCTAAGCACACAAGTCGTCCTACCAAAGAATGGTTAAAGAAGAATAAAGTTAATGTTTTGGAATGGCCAAGTCAAAGTCCTAACCTTAATCCAATCGAAATGAAGGACCTGAAGTGAGCAGTTCATGTGAGGAAACCCACCAACATCCCAGAGTTGAAGCTGTTCTGTATGGAGGAATGGGCTAAAATTCCTCCAAGCCGGTGTGCAGGACTGATCAACAGTTACCGAAAACGTTTAGTTGCATTTATTGCTGCACAAGGGGGTCACACCAGATACTGAAAGCAAAGGTTCACATACTTTTGCCACTCACAGATATGTAATATTGGATCATTTTCCTCAATAAATAAATGATCAAGTATAATATTTTTGTCTCATTTGTTTAACTGGGTTCTCTTTATCTACTTTTAGCACTTGTGTGAAAATCTGATGATGTTTTAGATTATATTTATGCAGAAATATAGAAAATTCTAAAGGGTTCACAAACCACTGTATGTCTACATGCCCAAGTGGTTAAAAACAGTCAAGTAACAGATCGATCAGAATGGGTTAATACGTTGCAGGGTGTTTGTAGGAGTCTGCAAAGATAAATAAGGTGAGCACAGTATGTAAAAATGTGAAATTAGCTGTGCAGGTCCACAAACGACTCATAGATTTGCGTCCCTGACCCCTTCACAACACATCTCCCTCCTAATGGTGAACTTCAATATTTAATAGCTCTTGGCAATCAAGTAATAAAGGCAGCTAAGTTACAGCTAAAGTAAATGTAGCCGTATTTAAATTATTAATAAAATCAAATAAACTTGCTCTTGTGGTTCTGACTATAGTGCTTTGGGGTGGGATGTGTGATCCTGAGGAGACTGACTCAAGGCATCAAACTCCTAATTGGATTTATGTTTGCCACGGAGAAGCCAATAAGGGTCAGCTCCTTTTGGTTTATCCAAACCATGTTTAAAAAAAAAAAAACATACTGGGTGCTTGTCCAGTAATTGATTTATTGCCTGTGTTTTCAAGTTTCCGCTCCAGTCTCCATCTTATTGTTGCGCATCATTTTCACAGCCAGGATAATGGTACTTTGGTGTACAGGAGCAAAGAATATGGACAAATACATGAACTCCCCTGAAGGAAAAGATAAAATATTACATTGATAGTTGTAAGGCTTCACACCAATAAGGACCTATGGTTAGTGTGAAAAGTTAAATAAGTATTCAAGTCATTTGGCATGACATGGTTTTGAAATATTCATGCAGGGTTCATTGTTTATTAATAAATGTGTTTTCATTTCTTTTTTTTTTTGCATTTTGGTTTGATCAACAATTTGCTTGTATGAATTAGTTCTGGTACTTGGTACTACTTGTACCACTCTCCACTCAGTCAGTTGTGATGTGTAAACCATTTTAAACCCTTAACCTCCCAAGGCCTATTGGTGGGTCCAAACTTTCATTCTTCCTGCTTATATCCACTGTAGAATAATTAATCGTACTGAATAATAAGCCAGGAAGGAAAAGGGCTAATCTCATCTCATTATCTCTAGCCGCTTTATCCTGTTCTACAGGGTCGCAGGCGAGCTGGAGCCTATCCCAGCTGACTACGGGCGAAAGGCGGGGTACACCCTGGACAAGTCGCCAGGTCATCACAGGGCTGACACATAGACACAGACAACCGTTCACACTCACATTCACACCTACGCTCAATTTAGAGTCACCAGTTAACCTAACCTGCATGTCTTTGGACTGTGGGGGAAACCGGAGCACCCGGAGGAAACCCACGCGGACACGGGGAGAACATGCAAACTCCACACAGAAAGGCCCTCGCCGGCCACGGGGCTCGAACTCGGACCTTCTTGCTGTGAGGCGACAGCGCTAACCACTACACCATCGTGCTGCCAGAAAAGGGCTAATCAAAGGGGATAAAACAAAAGCCTGGCTGATGCTTATGTGAAATGCTATAAACACCCAGGGAGGATTTGTTTTAATAATTCTAAAAATAACAGAGGCTGGATCCTTCTTTTTCACTGGGCTTCAGGTATAGAAGCTGATTTTTCCACAGCATTTTTTAGAGAAGGATAATGGGCCCTGAATATTCAGGAAACTTTTGATCAAGGTGTTAGAAGAAGCTTTTGTATTGGAAAGTGGTTACTGACAGATTTAAATTCTAAATCCAATTTAACTTAAAGTCTCACCAGTGTGAGATGCCAGAACATCTACTGGTCTAGAAGAGCACATCATGGCAAAGTCACAAAGTGACATATGTCATAGCATTTGCAATAAATGTCACACAGACCACTGTCACACACCCATCATTCCCTGGAATCTTCTCGCTGTGTTCCTGTTGGAACAACACTCGTTATGAATGACAGGAAACCCTGGTGTTTGTCGAATATGTTCATCCAACCACAGGTGCATACATAACTAGCATTCTCTTTCTCCCAGAGTTAGTGAGTATCACCTGGATGGCATATCTCATAATGCCATGAAGAACCAGCTGACTGACTGGAAAGGTGTTGACAGCTTCACTCGCACCTGTGGGAGCAGTGAACCTCAGAAGTAAAAAAAAAAGAAAAAGTAAAACTTCTTTTTACATGTTCTCATTTCCCTTCTAAATATATTTCCGACTACACACCTAATTTTTATTTTTATCTCGTTACTCTTATTCCTTCTGGCCCTATAGACAAGGAACAGTGAAAAGCAAAGCCAGAACAGGACATGTACTGTATAATACATCAGCCTTAGACCTAAACATTTATTCACATCCACTCAAGCACATTCAGAGAAGTATGAGATAGAGGAAAAGAAGTTTCTTTCCTCAATCATAGTTCCATGATATATTTCTTTTCTTATCTTTTTAAAAAATTTTATTTAGAATGAAACCATTAGGTGTGGGTAAAATAGTCATCAAAATGATAACTGCTTATATGATTCTGTTCTCTATAGTAATAAAGGGTTGCCAAGCAGACCCCTCTGTCTCTATGTGAGCCACAACAAGGATATGCATGCCGGTTTACTATGTCCTTATATGTCATCCTTGGCCTTGGCTCAGAGGTGTGTTGCCAAGCTGCCAGGGAAATAGCTGGTATGAGAGCTAAACTCTTGACCTGGTTGTAGAATCTGGAGTAAGGAGCCTCTTGCTGATGAATGCGTGTGACTGTATGCCATTGTTTGCATTGTATTGCCATTGACACACAAACATATTAATGAAATGCCTCACACGCATTACATTTACATATGTAAACTATTAACAGTAATTTTATTTGTCCGTCCATGTATTCGTGTACTTCGCAAATGTCATGCATGCTAATAGATTGCAAAAAAATTTAAAAAATAAATAAAAATAAAAACAGCTAGGAAAGCCCAGGAGAAACATACGAGTACAAATATCTTGTCCTTTCCCTTGTATTTGTTTGTTTATTCCACCTGCTAAATCAGTCTTTTTATGTCCATTGTAATATGTAAGTTCAGGCCATAAGTGCTTGCTTAAAGCACATTTATTATTAATCATATCTTAGGTTTATGGCCGAAGTCAGGACACAGGCAGGCAGAGTTTTTCAAGGGCATATCAATAATCAGAGTCCTCACAGGCCCTTTAAATTGTGATTCTTTAAGTGCACAACTAAAAAGCAACTGGGAGCCAGTAGTTACGTACAGTGATACTGCATGGCTTCGGGCAAGCCTTAAGCCAGGATCCAGAGTAGAGCCTAGGAAAAAAGAGAGCTTGGGTGGGTGTATTTGGACCAAGGACACAGACTGAGGCAAGACCAGGTCCAGAGATGAGGACTGGATTTGGACTTGAAACAAGCACAGAGGAAGGAAGCTAGGCTGAAGCAGAGACTGGGGAAGCTCAAGACAAAAGACCAAAGATGGAACAGAGGCAGAGACAGTGCACTGAACAGAACCCAAAATTAAACCAGAACTAAGAGCAGAACTCAGTGTGTGAATACACACAGCAGGTGCCTGAACAGATTACAGATTTAGTCAGCGTTATGGGGTGAGCGTCCATAACAGAAGTCATAGTGTGTGCTGAGGCATTTCTAAAAGGATGGGTCCCAGCTGACAGCTTCCACTGTCATGGGGAAGAAGTGTTTATTACTTCTGCCACGGAGCTTATGTTTTCACTGTGGTTTGTCTGTCTGTCTGTTTGTCTGACTTTAAGCAGGATTCTGCAAAACCTACTAACCCAATTTCCATGAAACATGGTGGAAGGGTATAGCATAGGCCAAGGAAGGCCCTGTTAAATTTTGGAGCATATTCGAGTCACTGGATGGATCCATGTATTTGGTTTCACTTTTGCTAACATTGCGAAATATGGCATTTGGCCTTGGCAGAAGTCTACGCACAACAGTGCCATATTATCTTAAAATCCAGTAGATGGCAGTAAAGTTCAACAATGGAAAAACATAGCCAATGTAGAAATACAATGACTCCAGATCACAATCCACATTCATGGGTATAGTGATCCTCTGGGATACACATGTAGGCACACAATTCTAATAGTTTTGTGTGTGTATATATATATATATATATATATATATATATATATATATATATATATATATAGAGAGAGAGAGAGAGAGAGAGAGAGAGAGAGAGAGAGAGAGACATAGAAAGTGGTTGGAGGTGTAGATTTGCATATCATAGATGAGGAGTTATTGTCCTTGGTGGAGGTCTGTGCTCTCTGAGTGCCCTTCTAGTTTCGGGTTATTACAGTAATCATAATTCATGACTGGGGTTCAAACAGAAACAGACTGGGTTATCAAGGGCATAGCAATGATCAGAATCTTGACAGACATACTGTAGATGTTGAAACCGGATTAGAACCATAAGACTGAGAACTAGGCCAGACACCTCGGAACTAGAAAATACAAAATGAAAGTGAAGAACAAATAATCACAGCTGTTACACCTTACACGTTGCCAAACACACAGGCCAAGCAAGAGCCTAAGACTAGAAAAAATAGGCAAGCTAGCAAGGAAATATACAGTGGCCATGTCTGAACCATGATGTCCTTCATTCTGTTGTTGTTTATCAGAAACAGAAATAATCTAACAAAATTAAGTTTATGAAAGGCTTCATCTTGTCTTTTTTAAATTTCACATTTAAATGCTCAGCCTACACACCCATCCTGAGAATTCTTGGGTTTCAGTTACGTGACTTTTCTTAGCAATTTCACTTCTGGTAAAACAGCTGGTGGTCAAGCAAACCAAAATGGCCGCCGTAGTGCGAACAACTAGTGATAACTTATCAGAGTACGCTCGTAATCTAGAAGCCACTGCTCGCTTTAGATATATTCAGAAGATTGCTATGTGCAATGGAATCGACTGTGACAGTCTGGGAAAGAAGGATTTGTCATACGATCTCTAAAACTACCCTTCAGTCGAGTTCCCTGACATCTTGAACTATCTGGTGTTGCAGACGTCCTTCTACACCGCAAAACAGATGAAAGTGTGGAAGAGTATGGAGGCTTACAACTTTTTTGTATGTGGCTGGGTAAAGGACCTCGCTATCAAGTCGCTCCCGAATGAATCCTGTTTTTGCCCGTGTAAGTATGTTTTTTTAAGCTTTTCGTTCGCGTCTTTACAACGAAGCGCTGCAAGTTGAAGTGTAAGCAAACGACAGTTTGCTTGATTCTCACTTGTGTTGGCTCTTACCTCTCAGGTAAATCATTCACAAAGATCATCAGAAACCCCTTTAAAGACCTGGATCTTAGTTAAACAAGACGGAGAAGTGATCACGGAGCATTGTAACTGTATGGCTGGGGAAGAATTTTGTCGCAACCTTCGTGCATATGGACTTTATTATTTGTGGTTGTTTTGATCACGTGCACTTGCTGAAAGACTCATTGAAAAGACCACTAGGACACCCTGTTAAAGAAAGTGAGACACACATTGTTTTCAATATGCTGGCCATCGAGTGAGGAGTAAACAAAGAAACAGCTGAAGACTTTAGTGCTTCATGACTAAAAAAAGCACCGTAACATAACAACACATAGCAAGAAAAGTACTTGGAAAATACTAATGACATACAGTAGCTGAGAGGGAGATGCAAACCTTTCACGAAGTAATCACTGCAAACTCGAGCATGCTTCGACTCGGCTCCCTTCGATTTCAGTGAGAGGTTCAAAAACCACCTTTCTCGGCGTCTTTTTGTGAAATCCTGTGTTCGTTCACCCTTTTTTATTAGTTCACGGGGAACCCTGAAGAAACTTTTATCAGTTTCACGGTTTGATCGATTCGAACAACCTAAAACAACACAAGCGTAAGGCGTTTTTCATGTGATCAATGCACCTTCTCCGTACAAACGCTTTGTCAACTGAGCTTTGGTAGACCACCAGCTAAAGTTTTGAATAACTAATGAGGCGGATGTGACGTCACGTGAAACCCAAGAATTCCAATGGTTCTCCTAGGCTTTTGTAAGTTAGGCTTAGTGTAGGGGTCTTTAGTTATAGCTACAAAAAGCCGGCACGGCTGCAAGTTTTCATTCTAACCAAACAGGCGACACACCTAATTGTTGTTTGAAGATCAAGATTAGTTGAACAAGTGAAATCAGTTGTGTCTGGTTGTGCTGAAAACCTGCAGCCACAGCAGCCCCTTTGTTGATAAGATTGAAGACTGTTTCACTTGTAAAGAATCAGCTCATCTACTTGCGGTGGCTGTACAGGAACTTGGAGGCTCACAGAAATAATGAACAGTGTGGGTGCAATCCAGCTGGCATTGTTCTCAAAGAAAGAAAAAAAAGGTGAGGGGAATGTTTATATTAAGGCTCTGGGTGTGTCTGAAATTGGTGCGAGTATGCAGGTGTGCTTTCTGTCTCTGTGGGCATGTGTGTGTGTGTTTTATGTCTGTGCCTTTGTACAAGCTATATTCTGTGCTGTGAATAAACCAGTTGCACAGTGATTTTTGCTTTACCAACAAAAACTGACCCTGCCACAGTTTTCACACAGCAAAAGCATCTGTGGTATTGGGGTTATTCTCTGGTGGACCTACTTCTGAATTGATCTTGTACTCAGTGTTTCTGTGTGTGCTCTGACCGAGCCTGAGAGAACAGGGTATGTACTGTCCATAGTCACCAAATCCACAGATCACCCCACACACTCTTGTTATATTTGACATTGAGTGAGTGTAACTGGGTCGTTAATGATTCAGAGTCTCCCACTTCATGACATTTTGTTCTCTCTCTGCTGCTGCCATGGCAATGATGTGTTAGTAGCTAGAAACATCCCTGGGTGAATGTATTTTCCAGGTCACTTGCCAGTGTGTTACATCCACGAGTCACGTTTTTTTCCCCCCTCTTTGCAATTTAATGTAAGGGATGTGTGTAGAGCTGTTTTCCTGTTGAAAATCGTACATACTTGCCATGATGAGATCATTATTTTATGAATCACAATCACATCCACAATGACATTTTCGTGTCCGGCTTTTTGGACACAGTGTCACAGGAGCAGAAACACGACTAACTTTTTGAGCCATTTGTCAAATGATGTACAGTACATACTTACACGGGGTCTGTGGACAAATACCACCGTTATCTTAATCAGTTCATTACAGTGATGTATATAAGACTGATTTCAGCAGTCACGTGTAACTTAATGCCATTGTTCAGTATTTTTTGAAAGCAGTAATTAGGGTGTAGAGATAGAGGAAAGTGCATGCTGTTTGTCTCAGCCTCGTTAATCTGTTTTTCCTCCTCTCAAAGGCCTCCTGGCTTTTCCTAGTGTGCCCACAGCCATCTCTGTTTGCTTGCACGCAGCTTGTCCGTGCTGAGGCTTATTAAATCACGCTCCTGTCAGACAGGTCTTTCAGGGGCTGAGGAGAATTGTGCAGTGTGTTTGCCCCTTCACGTAAATCCAATAAAGATCATTCTGTTTGTACTAATCTTTGTGGTTCAATTCATGTGCATGCATAAATGAGTGCCTGCCTTGTGGCACAGAGGAAAACACTTTATTTAAAAAGCTCAGGTTGGGGCATGGAAGATATTCTGGACTCTTTTTTTTTTTCTTTTTTTTTTGGTCAAGGAAGCAATTAATTCACACATTCTTACAGAATAATTTTAAAGGGCATATTACATTGCACTTCTTATATATGTTTCAAAATATTTTCATAATATCCTGTCTGTTTGTAGCTGGTGGAATAGAGACAGCCTCGTCAGAATCACGATTAAGCTACCCAATAATAGAAAACTCCTCGTCCCATCCCACTACTCCTCCCATTCACTAAGCAGGTTAAAGAGACAGAATTCAGAGACTACATCTACGCCATCATATTTTTTTTCAGATAATAATATCTATATAATAACCTAACTTGCTGTGATGAATGCAGGGTCAGTTGTAGCCTGTTGGTGCAAGGTTTTAATTGGATGTGGGTTTGGGTGATGGCAAAACAATAAGCTGCCTTTGTAAATGGTATGTCCGTCCATCCATCCATAGCTGCTTATCCTGTGCAGGGTCGCAGGCAAGCTGGAGCCTATCCCAGCTGACTACGGGTGAGAGGCGGGGTACACCCTGGACAAGTCACCAGATCATCACAGGGCTGACACATAGAGACAAACAACCATTCACACCTACGGTCAATTTAGAGCCAACAATTATCCTAACCTGCATGTCTTTGGACTGTGGGGGAAACCGGAGCACCTGGAGGAAACCCATACAGAAAGGCCTCAGTCGGCTCTGGGGCTTGAACCCAGAACCTTCTTGCTGTGAGGCAAGAGTGCTAACCACTACACCACCGTGCCGCCCTAAATAGTATTTCCACAGATGCAAACAGTATAGTCCTCAAGGATAATTTTGTAGCTTATTAATAAATAATTGTATGGATAGGATATGCTTGTACATTCACATAAAATCAAAAGTAGTGTACACTGTATGAAGTTAAATGTACTGTGATACATTAAATGTACTGTGAAACCGTGATACATCACGGTATACAGTATATTTAATTGACATTTATCACAGTATCACAGTACATTTTACTCAACACTGGAATACATTCTTAAATACTGAAGCATTTAACCTATTTCAGTAGACTGCTGCACCAAAATAAATACAAATGCATACAATACAATCTAGCTGTGAGCTAGCTGTAGCACTTTCTTACAGTTCCCCTGACGGGATTCTTTCTTTAAGTTACACATTCAGCATTACAAAGTGTTAGTGGTGAAAAAAGCTTATCACCACAGCAGCAGGTCAGTCAGTATCAGTACTGCATTCTTCATTTCAGCTAATTAAACACTAACTGAAACTTAAAAAGCTAGCTAGCTAGTTAGTGTTTTGGTGCTTCCAATCCAGTAGCAAATTCGTACAGTGTTTCCTCACGCTGAGCTGGTTAACTAACCAGCGCTATCATGCAAAAGTGCATACGACATTCATAAGATTAATTTACACATATATACTCAGTGTAATAATTCATTATTTAGCAGAGGTTTATTTATCCCCAGGCTAATAGTAGTTTGAAGAGAATAGTGTTAAGGCTAGGAAGACTTTCAGTTTCTTTTTTTAAAGGTTTCTCATTTTTATCCCTTGCTGGCCGAAAGGCCAGAAGGGGGAATCATGTCGTGGTGATTTCCGTCTGGCTGTCCGTCCCGGGAAGGGTACTCACCTTCTGAAATCAACTCCTCTCACAATTTTTGGAGGAATTTCATGAAACTTGGCAGGATTCTTTGTTATATGTCGGTAGTATGCCTATTGTAATTTCGTTTTTACCAGAGTTACAGCCCTTGATTAACAAAATTATAATTTGACAATTTCATGAGGGTGTGTTTTCCTTCTGAAATCAACTCCTCTCACAATTTGTGGAGGAATTTCAGAAGGAAAACACACCCTCATGTTATATGACCCCCTTGTTATATGACAGTAATACGTATATTGCAATTTCATTTTGTTTGTGAAAATTTTACCAGAGTTTTGACCCTTGATTAAATAACTTGTACTTGACAATTTCATGAGGGCGTACGTTCTTCTGAAATCAACTCCTCTCATAATTTGTGGAGGAATTTCACCAAACTTGGCAAAAGGCTTTGTTATATGACAGTTACACGCATATTGAAATTTTGTATAATTTGGGAAGATTTTACCAGAGTTATACCCTTGATTATTAACAAACTTGTACTTTGGCAATTTCATCAGGGTGTGCTTGCTTTCTGAAATCAACTTCTCTCACAATTTTTATTATCCCCCGCTGGCCAAACGGCCCGAAGGGGGATTATGTCATGGCGATGTCCGTCTGTCTGTCCGTCCCAGGAAGGGTACTCACCTTCTGAAATCAACTCCTCTAACAATTTTTGGAGGAATTTCACAAAACTTGACAGGATTCTTTGTTATATATTGGTAATACACATATTGCAATGTCGTTCAGTTCAGTTGTATTTTACCAGAGTTGTGGTATAGTTGCCAGCAGGGGATATTGTGCTCTCAGAGCGCTCTTGTTAAAGCTAGAAAATGAACTCCCAGGCTAAAGGAACTGTAGAGTAATTCAAGCACCAGGAACGTTTGCTATAATAATGCCAATGAGACAAAGAGTATAAGAATGATATGGAATCAAATGCAGACGAAATCAGAAATGGTACAGAAAAAGTTGAATATTAATTTTTATGAAGACAGAAAGCACTGGCTTTATATAGTAGTCTCCCACACATCATGCTTTTACAAGCAGTGTTTTTGGACCACTTGTCCGATTATGCTTCAGCACATAAATTAGTGGAGAATAAGATTCTCCCTCTACAGCAGGGACAGATCAAAGAGCATGACTTAGGCCCTGAAGAGGCTCCTCATGCCATTGAATTCTCTCATTGCATTACCATCTGAATACACATCTGACATTTTCTGGAATGGCACCAAGTTACTGTGGCACTGGGCTATTTGTAAACCACATAAAAGGCCTTGGAACCTACTTATTAATGTGGGGATATGTATATGATGTTCATGATCTAGTTATAGTATGAGCACATTCTCCTGTCCTAATTGTATTAACTAAAAGGAACCGTAAGTCTATGCTTTTATGTTAACCATACAGCTGTTAAAGGAAAAATAGGATACCATTTGTTAGGTGTTTTCTTAACGTGACTCCTTTGGGTTTTGGGTGAAATATAATACAGGTTGTCTTGAGGTCTTAACCTGATGAACGACTATCCTGTGGGTGGTAAAGCAAGATTGCAGACTGCAAGGACATACAATCTATGGTAAAACTATGCCCCCTCCTTTCCTCTCTCTCTCTCTCTCTCTCTCTCTCTGTCACTTAAATCCTCAGAATTGGTAAATGATCCACTTATAGCCATGGAAACCAGTATGACCCATTCTTCTTCTTCTTCTTCTTTGTGTGCATGTATGTGTTTAACATCTATGTGTGTTTGTGAAGTAAAGAGGAGAAGGGGTTGGGTAAAATCTAGTGTTTACATTTAAAAGGCAACATGAGCTTGGATGACCCCGCCTGTCCTTTCTTTGAGATTGTAGTAGTAATTCCCTAAAGAACTCTTTACCAGTCACCTGGTTTTGTGGACTAGGTGGTACGAATAAATACCAGGTTTGTGAGAGATGAAATCAAGGTGTCGCTATTTCCTCCGAGCCAAAAGCTGCTCCAGTTTATTATAACATGTTGAACTAGAATTATCATGACAAGGGGAACATTGATATTATCTCCCTAAATCCCTTTTAAATTAACCTACATTATGCAGCTCGGAGCCAATTTTTATAGGTAATTTGTAAGCTGAAGCATGTCTATCAAATACCGTCTGGTGATAAAGACATAATTTTGGTGTACTATGGTTAAAATGATTAATAGATAGATATTAAAGGTATGAACAGTAACTACAATGAAATGAATAAACATGTTTAATATGTACATTACCGTACAAGGTTTACTGAAAGACCATGTAATTGATGTCGAGAAAATAATTAATGGACTGGTTTTGAGCAGACATCTGGAGCACTATGAGCAGTGTCCTTTAAATGGACATTAGCCCTGTTTGCACAATCCATGGGTTGTTTGTGTGCCGTGATAACAAGACAAAAAGCAAACTGTGGTGTTTTGACCAGAGCTGCTTTTGTAGGCAATGAAGGCTGGGTGTAAAGCTCGTGAGAGATATGGCCCCCTCCATAGGCCACTCGAACACACTCGAGAGCATTCAGACTCTTGTTCTGTCTCTCAGCCAATCAACAGCCTGGTCTATTTATAAGGTTGAATAGGAACTCACTATCAGAGCAGCACCTCTGAACCAGAAATAAATGTAGAGTACACACACAAACACACACACGCACGCAGTAACTGCATGTCATCCAGCCTAGTGTTTTTCTCAGTGTGTGTGTCACAGGAGGAGGAATGAACCTCAGCAGATCTTTGTGCTGCAATAATGACTTCAAGCATGATCAATCCCCCCAACTCTGTCCATGCTCACACTGTTCAACACTGCGCCCATACCTCACACACTATCAATCATCTCAACACCATGGCTGTCAGAAATGCCAGGAACATCAGAAGTACTTTTACTGAATTACTGTTTCACAAATCAAAAGCAGCAATGAGGCTTAATGAGGCGTAGGCTGAAGGAAGGTTCGAGCAGGGATCGTTGTTACCCGATTTAATCTGGTAATTTGTTTGTTTTGTGTAGATGACTGTCTGCAATGTTTGCTGAACTGGTTTTGTATCACCGAACTGCAATCTGATAAATACAATCAGTGGACCAAAATTAGACAAACACAGCTGCTTAGCTTTGCTGCCACTGTGATGTGATCTAGTGTCTGCACACCTGCAAGGAAGTATGAAGGTATGCAGTTTACTGGTATTTGTTGTCCATCTGTGCTGGTCTAACAGCAGGGTTTTTTTTTGTTTTTTGATATTTAAGGATGAAGAATAGAATCTCAATAAGTCCACAAAGGAAGGCAATTTCACTACGAACCCAAACCATCAGACTATTTGGTGTAACCATGCACAAAGATGTACACCGAAACCGGCAATGATATTAAAAAAAAAAAAAAAACTTTACAGGATTTGGTTATATAGAGCTCTGCTCATTGTGCTAGGCCATGTACACTGTGCTCTGAATAGGATTATGTTTCAGGTTTGTGCACATTTGTAAAGGGCAGTATTATCCTGGGCCAGGTGGGAAGAATAGAGACACTTTGAAAGGGAAATCGCCCACCATTGTTGCTCCGTGCAGCCATAGCTAACGGACGTCAAAAGCCTTTTTCAAATCGGTCCCCTGAACGGCAGCAATAATACCGTAGAGGAATGAGCCTTCCCATAAAGCCTTCCCAACTACCTAATCAGCAGGGCAGGATCCCCCACGACATCTGCTGTGTGCTTAGATACTGTATGAGCCGGGTCTGCTTGTGGTGGCAAGTGGCAACCCCAGTGGGAAAGGAAGTCTGGATTCGAGCCCAAGGCATTTCTTCACACATTAACAGCAGGTGTCCTGTTGATGGCTTTCACCGGCTTTTTACAGTGATGATGGAACGAGTTGGTCACTGAATGTAATGGTATTTACAGTGGAGCTCGTTTGCATTTAAATAAATGTATTGCTTGTACCTTGTACCTTCAACTACATATCTGAATTTCTTGGGATGAAAAGATGTGCTTTTTATATTATGTTGGGTTATTACAACAATCCATCAAACAACAATCTTAACAGTCTTTTGGATAGTTTATTTCTTCTAATCTTTGTTAATACTACAACTACCACTGTTATTATTACCACTACTGCTACTGCTAATAATAATGCAGCTAGCATTGCTGCCTCACAGCTCCAGGACCTTGTTTTGATCCTGAGCTTGGGTTACTGTTTGTGTAGAGTGAATGTAGATTTATTATTTATAAAAATACACTCATTAATTACAATGCATAATCTTCCAAAATCTGGCTCTAATGTACTGGGGAAAGCACCATGGTCCCAGAAAAATGAGGAAAACAGCCTAAAAATCATCAGATGCTTGCTATTTATTGCAGCTAAATGCAGTTACATTTTTAAGTAGTCATTAAATAATCATACTGAATTTAGATTGCTGTTATGATGTTTGGAAAAATAACTCTCAGACCTTCCATGTTTGCCAATGCCCTTTGGGAAAAGTCAGTGGTTAGTTGTTTTGTCAGTTAAAAGGCCTTTTTCTGTGAAAGTAAACAGGTCTTGGTGAAGTTTAGTAATACATTTAGAAAGAAGGTCGGGTTTATGAAACTGATGATGTATGCTATCCACAGGTTCATAACCCTGGAGTTACCCCCGGTGTGGCACATTTTAGTATTTTCCCTGCTCTAGCGCACCCACTTCAACTCAGAAAGGGCTGTTAATCAGGTAATTAGTCGACTCAGGTATCAGAGCACGGAAATATATTAAAATGTGTAGGACATAGTGTACTGCAGGACTAGAGCTTGGGATTGGGACCCTGTGATATATGCTATATCGCTAGCTAGTAGGGGAGAGCAGGGAGACTTGGGACAGTTTGTATTCCCATTAATTAATTTCAACCAATCAGGTTTTAGATGACATCAGAAGTTAGATGTTGCCCCTTAGAGTAACCTACTTCCTTGTAGTATGGTATGTGCAGTTAAATATTTTTGTCAACTAAAACTTGTATTTTCTACTTCGCAGTCCACCTCCATTCTATGGTGTAATGTACTGTACGCTGGTGAATTCAGGATTTGTTAGGAATTAAAGTCTGTAGCCTAGAGTTACCATATCCATAGTATTATTTATTAAACTTCAATTCTGGGTAATTTAAGGATTTTAAGTTGTTTTTTTTTTTTCAAAATTAAGGATTTTTTAAAGGATTTTAGGATTTTAACCATTTAAGGATTTTTTTTTCCCAAAATGGCCAAATCGGGAGAGTTGGGACAGTTCATGTTACAGGTTTGTTTTTGTGGTTTATAAATATAAAATTGTTTAAAAATTGTTGTTGAAAATATGGATGTGTACCTGCATGAAAATTAAACTTATTTCATTCCTTCTTGAGAATGGAACTGTTTTGTCAAGTCAGGTTTTGGGTAAACTGACATTTTTCTGTTGCTGTACCAGCATTGTGTGTTCATACAGTTCAGTTACTACAAGTTTTGATAATAAATAAAATTTAAACATGTAGGCCTAGCTATTTTATTTTTGTCCCATGTCTCCCCAATATGTCCCAAGTCTCCCAACATAATGTCTCATGTCCATCCATCCATCCATCCATCCATTATCTGCAGCCGCTTATCCTGTGCAGGGTCGCGGGCAAGCTGGAGCCTATCCCAGCTGACTATGGGCAAGAGGTGGGGTACACCCTGAACAAGTCACCAGATCATCACAGGAATGTCTCGTCTCTCAAAAAAGAATGACAGAAAACGTGAAGTCTGAAGACCAGTGTCTGTGACAAGCTGAGAAACTAAGACTGTGGTAAGAGGGTATAGTAAATACTAATGCAGTATGAATGTGACTGATACCAGGAAAGAATTTCACACAATCTACTACTTCTTCTTCTTTTGGCTGCTCTCGATTAGGGGTCACCACAGTGGATCTTTCGTCTCCGTTGCTCCCTGTCTTCCGCATCCTTCTCTACCACACTTACCACTTTCATGTCCTCTCTCACCACATCCATGTATCTCCTCTTTGCCCTTCCTCATTTTCGTTTGCCTGGCAGCTCCATCCTCAACATTCTCCTTCCAACATGCTCTGCATCTCTTCTCAGGATGTGCCCATACCATCTCAGTCTCATCTCTCTTAGCTTAATTCCTCTGATGTGCTTGTTCCTTATCCTGTCCAACCTTGTCACTCCCATCGCAAACCTTAACATCCTCAACTCCACCACCTCCAACTTTGCCTCCTGTCTCTTCCTTAAGGGTACGGCCTCCAATCCATACATCACAGCTGGTCTCACTGCTGTCTTATACATCTTACCTTTCACTTTTGCTGGGACTTTCCTCTCACAAATGACTCTGGAAATCCTTCTCCAACTGCTCCACCCTGCCTGCACTCTCTTTCTCACCTCACTATCGCAGCCCCCATTTTCCTGCACAATTGACCCTAGGTACTTGAATTCATCAACTTTTTTTACGTCTACTCCTTGCACCTTCACTACACTCTCATTCCCATTCTCACTGATGCACAACAATCTACAAAAGCTGAAAACTTGTCCCAACTGTGGACGGCATGGTGGTGTAGTGGTTAGTACTGTCGCCTCACAGCAAGAAGGTCCTGGGTTCGAGCCCTGTGGCCGGCGAGGGCCTTTCTGTGCGTAGTTTGCATGTTCTCCCCGTGTCTGCGTGGGTTTCCTCCGGGTGCTCCGGTTTTCCCCACAGTCCAAAGACATGCAGGTTAGGTTAACTGGTGACTCTAAATTGACCGTAGGTGTGAACCTGAGTGTGAACGGTTGTTTGTCTCGAGTGTGAATGGTTGTTTGAAGGTCTCACCTGTAATCAGCTGGGATAGGCTCCAGCTTGCCTGCGACAGGGGTGTAGCTAAGATTTTTCAAAGGGGGGGTCACACACTGACTGGCAGCCTGAGTACATTATGTAACAAAAAATAATTACCATTGCTAGTTTTAGGCAGCTTAGAAACCGGCTCTTCCATTATTGCTGTTTCTTCCACGTTTTCTTGATGTTGTGTTCTAGAAACGGCACACTAAATCTTAGTTTCGAAGCCACAAAATGCAATTTTGATGGAAAAAAATATATAATAAATTGCTTACCTCTCTTCACGTCAAAAGGAGGAGGAAAGTTTTGCTTGTTTTGACATGGTGAATTATTAACACGAGGAAATACTCATAATTCACAGTTAAAAAGACTGCAGCTACACTGGCAGCTTGACCATGCTTTCTAGTGCGATCATGTTGCGCTTGCGCAGAACTGTGTCAGTCCTGCGCGCCTTGGCTCGTGCACCTGAAGGCGCGCCTCGGGCTGCACACGCGCCTAACGAACTCCGGCACGCGCGCCGTTAACAAAGAACACCTGTCTTTAATCAATGAACTACGTTTGGGCTATTTCAGGACTGCAACCATGCAAGGACGATGCAAAATATTACGCCGCATCTAGTGTGCCTTACTGAGCCTTGTTTCCTGTCCCTGTTCTTGTTGACCTCCTGGTTTTTCGACTCCTGTTTCTCGTCCCTTGATCTTGTATAGTTTTGCCTCTGATATTCTGTCCGTGCCTCGATTGACCTCCTGCCTGTTTCCTTGATTACCACTTTGCCTGCTGTTTCAGACTGTTTGCCAGTTGTGTCCGTTTCACGCATGTTATGCTCATATCGCAGTGTGTATTATTTAATATATCTGCACATACAGTGCTGAGCGTAAATGAGTACACCCCCTTTGAAAAGTAACATTTTAAACAATATCTCAATGAACACAAATAATTTCCAAAATGTTGACAAGACAAAGTTTAATCAAATCAAATCAAATCAAGTTTATTTGTACAGCGCTTTTAACAATAAACATTGTCGCAAAGCAGCTTTACAGAATTTGAACGACTTAAAACATGAGCTAATTTTATCCCTAATCTATCCCCAATGAGCAAGCCTGTGGCGACGGTGGCAAGGAAAAACTCCCTCAGACGACATGAGGAAGAAACCTCGAGAGGAACCAGACTCAAAAGGGAACCCATCCTCATTTGGGCAACAACAGACAGCCTGACTATAATATTAACAGTTTTAACAGGTATAACCCTCAACTGTCCTCATGGGGCCGTCCTTCACAGGAGTGGGGCGATAAAACTCCGACCAGACACAGGGCACCAGGATGGATCAAGCAGGTCCGAGGGGCAGAAGAGGCCAGCATCTCAATCCCAGGATCAACATGTAACTCAGAGGGACAGAGGGGGGGGGAGAGAGAGAGAGAAAGAAAACATGTTGTTAGGTATGCCCTAAAAATGACAAGTATTAAATCTGTGTGGTAGGCTCGCAGAGACGAGAGTCTTTACATCAGGCATGACACACAATGGCATGTTAATATGGTAAAAAAAAATATATCATGACCTGCTCTGGCTGGATGCTTGATTGGGTGATGGGAGCACACTCCTCACCAATGATGAGATGCAGATGGGACCCTTAGGGCTGGCCAAGACAATTCAGTTACATTTCACCGGGTCTGGGACATGCGACAGAATGTCTGACGGCCGATTCCCTGCAGGCTACGATAGCCAGTCGAGGTCCACACCGTCTCCACCAAAAGATTTCCTGTTGACTCCATGTAACTCAGAGGGACAGATTTGGAGTGGGGGGGGAGAGAAAGAAAACACAGGTGGTTAGGTATGCCCGATGTCACCTGAATAAGTAGGAACAGTATACATATTGCACCGAGTACAAGCAGGGACTCCGGCAACTAACTATGACAGCATAACTAAAAGGAGAGAGCCAGAAGGTAACACAGGCATGAGGGAGCCCCGGGACATAAAGCAGCCAGCCACTGCACCGTCAACAAACTCGAGTGAGCAAGCGAGTGGGGACTGACAGCATCCATACATCCCAGTTTACCAAAACACTCTATGTCTGAGGACCCTCCAGATCTACTCCTTTACCTCATAAACATCATTAATAAAAGGCTTGACTAAACAGATATGTTTTCAGCCTAGACTTAAATGCTGAGACTGTGTCTGATTCCCGAACATTACTTGGAAGGTAGTTCCAAGTAAAGATGTTTAATATAACATCTGTTTAATTTATAATGGGAAAGTAAGGTTAATAATATAACTTAGAGTCCACATTTTTTCAGTTTTCCTCAAATTAGGGTGGTGCAAAAATGAGTACACCCCACAACAAAAACTACTACATCTGGTACTTTGTATGGCCTCCATGATTTTTAATGACAACACCAAGTCTTCTAGGCATGGAATGAACAAGTTGGCGACATTTTGCAACATCAATCTTTTTCCATTCTTCAATAATGACCTCTTTCTCATCAGAAGACGCTCCTGTCGAGGTGGTAACTTCCGTGGACGACCTGGACGTCTCTGTGAGATGGTTGCAGTTCCATCTTTCTTAAATTTTTGTACCACTTTTGCGACAGTATTCTGACTGATAAGTAAAGCTTTGCTGATCTTCTTGTAGCCTTCACCTTAGTGGTGTAAAGAAATTATTTTCTTTGGGGAATTCTGAAGAGTCAAGTTGAGCATCACTGTCCATCCAGCATCCAGTCACTAAAAGAGGTCATTGTTGAAGAATGGAAAAAGATTGATGTTGCAAAACGTCGCCAACTTGTTCATTCCATCACTCAAAAAAAAAAAACATTGGATTTACTTAACCGAGTTATGGCAACCGGTCCCACGAAACTGTGTTAATTTAGATGTATTGAATACAGTTATGTGTTGAAAAACTCAACATAACTGTATTCAATACATCTAAATTAACACAGTTTCGTGGGACCGGTTGCCATAACTCGGTTAAGTAAATCCAATGTGTTTTTTTTTTTGAGTGTAGAAGACTTGGTGCTGTCATTAAAAATCATGGAGACCATACAAAGTACTAGATGTAGTAGTTTTTGTTGTGGGGTGTACTCATTTTTGCACCACCCTAATTTGAGGAAAACTGAAAAAATGTGGAATCTAAGTTATATTATTAACCTTACTTTCCCGTTATAAGTTAAACAGATGTTATATTAAGCTTTGTCTTGTCAACATTTTGGAAATTGTGTTCATTGAGATACTGTTTAAAATGTTACTTTTCAAAGGGGGTGTACTCATTTACGTATGCTCAGCACTGTACATCCGCCTCTCCCGCACACACTCTGACAAACTGGGTTTTCGCGCCCAAACCACAGGAAGTCCATACAAGGTTATAGAAACCCTAATGAGGCTGAGGTGACAATCTAGTTAAAAAAAATGTTAGAAAAATTACAGTGGGTGCTTTTCTAATATTCTTATGCGGCTACTCAAAAAATGTATGGTCCGACAAAGAGGGGGGTCATGGGCACCCCAGGACGCGCCCCCCCCAGCTACGCCCCTGTGCGACCCTGTAGAACAGGATAAGCGGCTACAGATAATGGATGGATGGATGGATGGATGGATGGATGGTGGCTGTCCCAACTGTCCCCGCTCTCCCCTACTGGTCTGGGAAGCGCAGCAAGCTCGCCAGAAAGTTGAGGATAGACAGGAAAGGACTTTAAACACTGAAGGACTTTCAACACCAAAATGGTGGTGGTTATATATATATATATATATATATATATATATATATATATATATATATATATATATATATATATATATATATATATACAACACATAGACTGATTAATGATTTAAAATGAACGGAAATCATTCATTTTAATAGATTATGTGAGTGACATTTCCAACTCACTGCGTTACCATCCAGCTGTTCCAGATTCACCTCTGGAGTCTCAAAACATTCACATTTCTGCGCACGAGGAACAGAACTCTGTGTAGTAAGGGAATAACAAATTGATTATTGTTTAAAATATTAATAATTCTTAATGAATAATGAGTAATGTCTAAAATAAAAGGATATGGGCAGAAATTAATTTGGCTTAGAAAAAACAGCAGCATTTCAGAGAGCACTGTTTAATACAACTGGAGATCTGATTTAGGACCCAGTTGGATTCAGTTAAAGAACGAAAGAAAAGGGGTGAAAGAAAAGGAGGGACTGGGGTGGCGCACAACCTGAATGAGAGAGAGAGAGAGAGAGAGAGAGAGAGAGACTGTGTGCATCTCAGCGCACTGAAAGGCAGAGCAGGACGCAGCACTGAAGCCGGCAGCTGCAGCTCTCTGGGTGGATTAATGATGCGCACTTAGTCAGGACGACGCCAAAATAAAGGTAAAAACGACATAACGGGCTTTTTCTTCATCATATTCCGTTCATTCCAATGTAGAAACGGAGCCGTAAGGACTTTGAGCGCAGTTTTGGAGAGTCTGGCCAAGAGCAGAGCTAAGATCACACAACTTCAGACTCAGGAGCCTCTGTCGTGTCATCACTATGGTCTGGGCAGACTGGGGTTTACACACTCCCCAAAGTCCCCAAAGAGTTTTAACTATTGTGTGCACAAGTTAATTATCTTGTACGTACAAGTTATTTGTCTTGTGGGAACAAGTTAGTTATCTTGTGTATACAAATTATTTATCTTGTGGAAATAAGTTATTTGTCTTGCGTGTGCAAGTTAATTGTCTTGTGGAAACAAGTTATTTGTCTTGTGGGAACAAGTTAGTTATCTTGTGTATACAAATTATTTATCTTGCAGGAACAAGTTAGTTATCTTGTGTATACAAATTATCTTGTGGGAAAAAGTTATCTTGTGGGAACAAGTTATTTGTCTTGTATGTTCAAGTTATTTGTCTTGTGGGTAAAAGTTAATTATCTTGTGGGAAAAAGTTAATTATCTTGTATGTACAAGTTATTTGTCTTGTGGGAACAAATTATTTATCTTGTGGGAACAAATTATTTATCTTGTGTGTACAAGTTATTTGTCTTGCGGGACCAAATTATTTATCTTGTGGGAAAAAGTTAGTTATCTTGTGGGAACAAGGTATTTATCTTGTATGTATACATTACTTGTCTTGCGTGTACAAGTTATTTGTCTTGCGTGTACAAGTTTATTGTCTTGTGGAACAAGTTATGTGTCTTGTGGGAACAAGGTATTTATCCTGTATGTATACATTACTTGTCTTGCATGTACAAGTTATTTGTCTTGCGTGTACAAGTTTATTGTCTTGTGGAAACAAGTTATGTGTCTTGTGGAAACAAGTTATTTATCTTGTATGTTCAAGTTATTTGTCTTGTGGGAAAAAGTTAATTATCTTGTGGGAACAAATTAGTTATCTTGTGGGAACAAGGTATTTATCTTGGATGTATACGTTGTTTGTCTTGCATATACAAGTTAATTATCTTGTGGGAACAAGTTATTTATCTTGTGGGAATAAGTTATTTGGCTTGTGTGTACAAGTTATTCATCTTGTACACACAAGCTATGTGATTGCCTTTCAGTTAATGCGTTGATGTATGTAAATAACCAGCGCTGTAATTTCTCACTACACTTGACTCTTTTCACCTTGTTACCTGTAGTAGCTTTACCCCTCTGAAATCAGTAGAACTGTTATTGATTGCTCGTGGTGACAGTCTGCATGTTCATGATGACAAAAAGCAGTGTTGTTTGAGTTGCCTGATTCCCCTATTCACTTACCCATCTTCTATTCAGTTCAGTCGAATCCAGTTTTGTTTGTATGGCACTTTTAACAATAGATGTTTTCACAAAGCAGCTTTACAGAAATCCGTGTGGAGTATTATATTTAGATCCCCTTAGGGTAAGCCAAAGGTAACCTCAGCAAGGAAAAACTCCCTGAGACAACATGAGGAAGAAACCCGAATCAAACAGGGACATGTCCTCTTCTAGGAGAGATGAGATAGTGGGATTATTCAGTATGAACATACTTTGAGGAAGAGTCTTTGGATGAGCACAGGACAGCCGTTATGATTACAGCAGCAGTTCTTAGGTACCAAGCTGTAGAATGCAGGCAAGATTTTAATGAAGAGTTGGGTATAAACTGTTTTTGGGAGTGTGTCTGGATCAGGCACCAACATCCCATCAGGCAGCAGGAGTATACATCCAGCTTGGCAGAGAGAGACAGAGAGAATCTTATCTTACAACGGTTTCTAACGAGGCCTTGAGGCTCTTTCATCTGGGTTCTCTACATCTTGTGTGATTTTCACATGATTGTGTTTTTCAGTCATCTTTTTCATTGCTCTGGGTGTTTCATACTCACAGTTTGCATATTTTCATAATGGATAGTCGCGTATGAGCCAAAATAGGGAGTGAATCCTCTCTGCTGCTGTTCATGTATTTCTCACTGTTACTAGACCTGTATCTATGTCACTGAGCTCATTATTATTACGGTTCAGTTTTAACAAGTTCATTAGAGTTTACATTTGTTCAAAATGTATTTTCCTGTGATTTCAGGTTGCCTTCAAGCTCTGATAAAGAGGATAAGAGAGAAGAGAAGAGAGGTGAGTTCTGCGGGATTGTGTCACATCCGTTTTTTGTGATGTTCACTTGTATCATTGCTGATGTGTGATCTGATGTCATTGTGGAAAATATGTTAGATACCTGATATGTTTGAGACGTCTTGTCGTCTCATACTTGGCACAAATTCTTTCCGCGTTCTGACTCTGACTGCGCTTCACTGTGGCTGTTTATGTACAGGTAGAAGCAAGAACATGGCAAGATCCACACTATATAACTATGTTACTGATGTTATACTAAGAGCCACATGGTATACAGTACTGCGCAAAAGTCTTAGGCACATGTAAAGAAATGCTGTAGATAAAAAATGGCTTAAAAATAATGAAATGAAATGTTTCAACATTTAAAAAAAATACTATAAACAGCAGTAAGCCATAATAAATGAAACAAAGTCAGTATTTGGTGTGAGATGACCCTTTGCTTTAAAAAAAAATAGTAGTCTCAGGTACAGTTAGTGCAGTTTTATAAGGAAATGAGCTGTAGGTTTTACTGAGCATCTTACAGAACCAGCCACAGTTCTTCTGGACACTTTGTCACACTCGCTTCTTCATTTTGCACCAAAACCCAGCAGCCTTCATTATGCTTTCTTTTTTAATGTGAAAAGTGCTCTCTTATGTAATATGCTGCTCAGATACAATCTTTTTTTTTTCCCTGTAACATTTAATTTTGTGCTGGAAAACGAACGTTTGGACTCTAAAATAATAGACATGATAGACTACAACTCCCAAGCCAAGCCAAGCCAAGCAGCCTTTATTTGTCACATGTACACTCAAGCACAGACTTACAGTGGTGCTTAAAAGTTTGTGAACCCTTTAGAATTTTCTATATTTCTGCATAAGTATGACCTAAAACATCATCAGATTTTCACACAAGTCTGAAAAGTAGATAAAGAGAACCCAGTTAAACAACTGAGACAAAAATATTATACTTGGTCATTTATTTATTGAGGAAAATTATGCAATATTACATATCTGTGAGTGGCAGAAGTATGTGAACCTTTGCTTTCAGTATCTGGTGTGACCCCCTTGTGCAGCAATAACTGCAACTAAACGTTTCCGGTAACTGTTGTTCAGTCCTGCACACCGACTTAGAGGAATTTTAGCCCATTCCTCCGTACAGAACAGCTTCAACTCTGGGATGTTGGTGGGTTTCCTCACATGAACGGCTCGCTTCAGGTCCTTCCACAACATTTTGATTGGATTAAGGTCAGGACTTTGACTTGGCCATTCCAAAACATTAACTTTATTCTTCTTTAACCATTCTTTGGTAGAACGACTTGTGTGCTTAGGGTCGTTGTCTTGCTGCATGACCCACCTTCTCTTGAGATTCAGTTCATGGACAGATGTCCTGATATTTTCCTTTAGAATTCGCTGCTATAATTCAGAATTCATTGTTCCATCAATGATGGCAAGCCACCCTGGCCCAGATGCAGCAAAACAGGCCCAAACCATGATACTACCACCACCATGTTTCACAGATGGGATAAGGTTCTTATGCTGGAATGCAGAGTTTTCCTTTCTCCAAACATAATGCTTCTTATTTAAACCAAAAAGCTCTATTTTGGTCTCATCCATCCACAAAACATTTTTCCAATAGCCTTCTGGCTTGTCCACGTGATGTTTAGCAAACTGCAGACGAGCAGCAATGTTCTTTTTGGAGAGCAGTGGCTTTCTCCTTGCAACCCTGCCATGCACACCATTGTTGTTCAGTGTTCTCCTGATGGTGGACTCATGAACATTAACATTAGCCAATGTGAGAGAGGCCTTCAGTTGCTTAGAAGTTACCCTGGGGTCCTTTGTGACCTTGCCGACTATTACACGCCTTGCTCTTGGAGTGATCTTTGTTGGTCGACCGCTCCTGGGGAGGGTAACAATGGTCTTGAATTTCCTCCATTTGTACACAGTCTGTCTGACTGTGGATTGATGGAGTCCAAACTCTTTAGAGATGGTTTTGTAACCTTTTCCAGCCTGACATGAGCATCAACAATGCTTTTTCTGAGGTCCTCAGAAATCTCCTTTGTTCATGCCATGATACACTTCCACAAACATGTGTTGTGAAGATCAGACTTTGATAGATCCCTGTTCTTGAAATAAAACAGGGTGCCCACTCACCCCTGATTGTCATCCCATTGATTG
This sequence comes from Neoarius graeffei, assembly GCF_027579695.1. Taxonomy (NCBI): domain Eukaryota; kingdom Metazoa; phylum Chordata; class Actinopteri; order Siluriformes; family Ariidae; genus Neoarius; species Neoarius graeffei. The sequence goes on from NC_083570.1 coordinate 62,279,606, forward strand.
AAAACACCTGACTCTAATTTCACCTTCAAATTAACTGCTAATGCTAGAGGTTCACATACTTTTGCCACTCACAGATATGTAATATTGGATCATTTTCCTCAATAAATAAATGACCAAGTATAATATTGTTGTCTCATTTGTTTAACTGGGTTCTCTTTATCTACTTTTAAGACTTGTGTGAAAATCTGATGATGTTTTAGGTCATATTTATGCAGAAATATAGAAAATTCTAAAGGGTTCACAAACTTTCAAGCACCATTGTAAGCACACAGTGAAATTTAACCTCTGCAATTAACCCATCTGAAGCAGTGAACACACACACAAATGAGCACACACACATACCCAGAGCAGTGGGCAGCTCTGCTACAGCACCCAGAGAGCAGTTGGGGGTTAGGCGCCTTGCTCAAGGGCACTTCAACCTAAGGCTGCCTCATGTTAGCCTAACCTGCATGTCTTTGGACTGTGGGGGAAACTAGAGCACCTGGAGGAAACCCACGCAGACACAGGGAGAACATGCAAACTCCTCACAGAAAGGCCCCCGTCAGCTGCTGAGCTTGAACCCAGAACCTTCTTGCTGTGAGGTGTACAGTGGTTAGCACTGTTGCTAACCACTACACCACCGTGCCATCCAAATGTTTTTGTACTGACTCGATAATGTAGAAGTCATAAAATAGAAATCTGTAACAAAGTTTATATGAAAATAAATAGGGTGCCTAAGACTTTTGCACAGTACTGTATGTCTCAACTGCAACTGCTGTATAGTACTGAGTGTGTACTGAGGTATTGTGATTCTGCTAGCATTGTTTACTTTAACTGTTCTGTCTCCTCTGTCTTTCATCTGCTTTGTGACCTTGTTTTGCTCTGACTGTTTTTAAGCATAATAGTCAATAATAATTCAGAATTCACTGCTAACTCATTTAGTGCATCAGTAAGGACAACAACAGACAGAGAAGAGACTGTGAATGTCTGTATCTGATTCAGTAGTTTCCTGCCCCGATTCTCACTGGCTTTGTTCAGTCCAGCATCCAGAATAAAAGCTTCTGAAGTTTGTTTGTCTTGTTCCTTACTTCTTCTTGATGTCTTTCATTTGTGGTTTTCTCTTTGTGTGCATTGCTAACAGCAGGAGGGCAAGGACAAGAGAGTACTGTTTACTCTGGTGTAGAATATACTTGACTGCTTAGTAGTTTAATCAGCAATTGTATTATTGTTATTATCACGGTGGTAGCTGCAGGATGTTCACTGCTATAAATCGGATGTGACCTGAAAGGCTGCGCTGAAAATCAGGAACGCTTTTTTGTATTCTTTGATCGATGTTATTCATATGCCATTTGACTGGCTGGCCTGGACATGCAGTATTTTATATTAATCTGAACTGTGTGTGGTTAATGTAGAAGAAGCCCACATTACCCTCATTCACCCTGTCTGTAAAGGAAATGCATTTAAAAAAAAAAGAACAGTCATCTTTAATCGGAAGAGAAATTCTTCGCTCCTTGTCACATAAACTGTCCTTCAAATTCTGGTTGTAGGTGAGGAGGCAGATTGGTCTCTGCAGGTGGAAAGCCAATGCGATTAACCAGCAGGATCAAGCTCAGCCATGAGCACAAAGCCTGAAGAGTAGACTGAGAGAAGAGAGGAGTCAGGAGTCAGCTGGGTGCAAGGTAGAGTTATCATATCTCAGTGGATATGATAGTGCATAATGGAGTTATAAGGTGAGGGACCGTGAGCTGTCCCAGAGTGAGCAGGCAAGACATATTCACTGTGAGTAGGAACGGGGTAATCAGTAAATTTTCCGTGATCATGCAGTAATGATGTCCTGTGGGAATGGGAGCAAAATGGCAAAGTCGAAACGTTGATCTTCCCCGTCGACCTTGTAACGTTTATAGAAATCTTTTGTTACGGCTCCAGTGGGAATCAGAACCGTCAGATTTAGACAGTCATGACGTTGCTGGCGGTGACGTAAATGATGATACAGTGATATCGCAACGGCACTCAGTATACATTCTGCCTCAGTGTAAAACAGCCAGCGACAAACTCAAAACAACAAACAAAGAAAACATCAGCAGGTATAGTGGGAGCGTCGTATCTGTGGGGGAGACGTTCCAAGATCTAACACGGATAGCTGAAACTGTGAATGGGAGCAAACCATATATCAAGCTTGTTTTTCATGTACATACTATACATACTGACGATAAAGTTTCATTTATAAACTGCACACACTGACATCAACAACAGTAAATATAATAAAATAATATAATGTAATAAAAGTTATGTGAATATGCTCTCTCTCTCTCTCTCTCTCTCTCTCTCTCTCTCTCTCTCTCTCTCATGAAACGAATGGGATTCTAATGCTTTCTCTTAATATTTTTATCATGTTTGAGGCACAGCAATGGATGCAAGTACAGATACCTTTTATTTACACAGAATAAAATGATTAAAAAAAACAAACACGAGAAACAGGCATGAAAAAAACATGCATGAAAACACGAGAGTAGAAGTGAGGAAGATTTCTGGAAAATAAAAATAAATGCAAAGCAAATTATCAGAAGCTGGGATTTAAATAAGGCGAGTAATAAGTGTCCAAAGTTAAGGCAGGTGTTCGTGGTTAATGCTGTCTATAAGCAGGGTGTGTAGTTCGAGGGGTCATGCTTGTATGCTTAAGCGAGTCAGCGGATATGGAGGTCCCCCCGTATAAGCAAAAATTGGTATAAATAGCCTTTAGTAAACAAAATAAATGTTCAGAAACAGGAAGACAACTCTCTTAATAGAGACGTGATGCAGCTCGATTCATGCCATGTTGCTAACTAGCTAATGTCTCCAAAGATGTCTCACGTTGGTTTTATAACAGCAATGGACTTACAGTGTCTTGCAAAAGTATTAATCCCCCTTGGTTTTTTTCAGGTTTTGTTGCCTCACAACCTGGAATTAAAATGGATTGTTTGAGGGTTTGCATCATTTCATTTATAGAACATGCCTACAACTTTGAAGATGTGAATTTTTTTTTATTGTGAAGCAAACAACAAATAGGACAAAATAACAGAAAACTTCAACGTGCATAACTATTCACCCCCCTAATGTCAGTACTTTGTAGAGCCACCTTTTGCAGCAATTATAGCTGCAAGTCACTTTGGATATGTCTCTATGAGCTTGCCACATCTAGCCACTGGGATTTTTGCCTATTCCTCAAGGCAAAACTGCTCCAGCTCCTTCAAGTTGGATGGGTTCCACTGGTGAACAGCAATCTTCAAGTCTGACCACAGATTCTCAATTGGATTGAGGTCTGGGCTTTGACTAGGCCATTCCAACACATTTAAATGTTTTCCCTTAAACCACTTGAGTGTCATTGTCCTGCTGGAAGGTGACTCTCCATCTCAGTCTCAAATCACTGGCAGACTGAAGCAGGTTTTGCTCAAGAATATCCCTGTATTTAGCACCATCCATCTTTCCCTCGAATCTGATCAGTTTCCCAGTCCCTGCTGCTGAAAAACATCCCCACAGCATGATGCTGCCACCACCATGTTTCACTGTGGGGATGGTGTTCTTGGGGTGATAAGATATGTGTTGGGTTTGTACCAGACATAGTGTTTTCCTTGGTGGCCAAAAAGTTTAATTTAGTCTCATCTGACCAGAGCACGTTCCTCCATACATTTGGGGAATCTCCCACATGCCTTTTGGCAAACTCAGAATGTTCTTTCCTATTTTTATCTTTAAGTAATGGCTTTTTTCTGGCCACTCTTCCATAAAGCCCAGCTCTGTGGAGTGTATGGCTTATTATGGTCCTATGGACAGATACTCAGGGTTACTTTTGGTCTCTGTGCTGCCTCTCTGATTAATGCCCTCCTTGCCCGGTCCATGAGTTGTGGTGGGCGGCCCTCTCTTGGCAGGTTTGTTGTGGTACCATGTTCTTTCCATTTGATGATGATGGATTTGATGGTGCTCCGGGGGATCATCAAAGATTTGGATTTTTTTTTTTATAACCCAACCCTGACTTGTACTTCTCAACAACTTTGTCCCTGACTTGTTTGGAGAGCTCCTTAGTCTTCATGGTGTTGTTTGGTTAGTGGTGCCTCTTGCTTCGTGGTGTTGCAGCCTCTGTGGCCTTTCAGAAAAGGTGTATATATACTGACAGACCATGTGGCACTTAGACTGCACACAGGTGAACTTTATTTCACTAATTATGTGACTTCTGAAGGTACTGTAATTGGTTGCACCAGAACTTTTTAGGGGCTTCATAGCAAAGGGGGTGAATACATACAGTATGCGCACGCCAATTTTCAGTTTTTTATTTAAAAACATTTTTTAAATTTTTTTTCTCATTTCACTTCACCAACTTAGACTATTTTGTGCAGATCCATTACATAAAATTCAGATTTAAAAAACATTTAAATTACAGGTTGTAATGTAACAAAATAGGTAAAAAGCCAAGGGGGTGAATACTTTTGCAAGGCACTGTACCGCCTTGTGAATTATATGGCATATCCAGCCTTGCATGTGTAATGGAGTGGCCGTTTAACGCCCTAAGACTTCCTGATTTCGTCCCTCTGCTTGATTGTCAATTTAGTAATGAGCAGCTGTCAGTCAGGCAGGTATAAAAAAGCGCTGGTTGAATAACTGGGATGGATGGCGGTGTTTGTGCCCCCCTTCTGTCGATGCGGCTTCTGTCCTTATGCGCTTTGTAATTGCAGCATCTGGTTTTACGGCCTCTATAGTTGCCCTAGTAGGCTCTCCCTCTTCCTGGTTGAGAGAGGGTTCATGATCTGTCTTTCTTCTACTACAGCAATTACAGTGGTAATTTCCTCCCTGCTCGTCTAGTGGGGATTCCTGACTCCGCCGCTACCACATCCGGAGCGGGTATGTTTGTATAACCCCGCAGGCCGAGAAGTCCATTCTAATAGGCGTTGCTGTTTTGTCTAGGCTGCGATACGGCCCCATTCCAGCTGAACGGACCGACTGCTGTACCGTCCACCGTAGTTCCACTGAGCTACATTGGTGCCTGTCTTGCGTCGCTTGAGTGTTGTGTGTGTGCATGTTGCATGTTGTTTATTTTGATTTATGTATTAGTGTTAAATTTTGCCTGATTGAATGGGTGATAGTGTGTAAATTATTTGGAATCATTTCTATGCTGTATTTGCTTTTGTTTCTTTTTGTTTTGTTTGTGCTGTGTTTTGCTTATGCGCTTATTTGTATTGTCTGCATGTTACTATTTTAATTTATGCCTTGTGCTCTGAATGCATGTTGACTTGTCTAATTGCGGGTATTGCTTTGTATGAGCTTTGTTTTGCTTACTGTTCCTTCGTTATCATGTTGTAAGTGTGTCCCTTCTCTGGTGCGTTTTATATCAGGCCATCTTTTATCTATCCTTTCTGGTTCTTTGATTGGCAGGCGTGGGTGATCCAAAAAAGGAGGCGGTAGTCCCTTGGTGGTGGGTCTGGATTACTGCATGCATGGTGTGTTGTGCGACTGATTGTTGTACTCCTGTACGTGCGCATGTGTGTCATTTCACAGAAATCACTTTATTGCGTGCTTGCACGAGTGGTGTGATTTTGGGGTAGGCCCATGCCGGTGGATAGACTACCCCCTTCAGGTAAGCCCTGCCTAGGTGTATCTATTGGTTTTGTGGAGCCCATTTTCACTGCATATTCCTACTCATCGAGTCCAGTTGATGTTTTTAATAGTGGCTATATATATATATATATATATATATATATATATATATAATCTCATTATCTCTAGCCGCTTTATCCTTCTACAGGGTCGCAGGCAAGCTGGAGCCTATCCCAGCTGACTATGGGCGAAAGGCGGGGTACACCCTGGACAAGTCGCCAGGTCATCACAGGGCTGACACATAGACACAGACAACCATTCACACTCACACCTACGGTCAATTTAGAGTCACCAGTTAACCTAACCTGCATGTCTTTGGACTGTGGGGGAAACCGGAGCACCCAGAGGAAACCCACGCGGACACGGGGAGAACATGCAAACTCCACACAGAAAGGCCCTCGCCGGCCACAGGGCTCGAACCCGGACCTTCTTGCTGTGAGGCAACAGCGCTAACCACTACACCACCGTGCCACCCCATATCTCATCTCATCTCATTATCTCTAGCCGCTTTATCCTTCTACAGGGTCGCAGGCAAGCTGGAGCCTATCCCAGCTGACTACGGGCGAAAGGCGGGGTACACCCTGGACAAGTCGCCAGGTCATCACAGGGCTGACACATAGACACAGACAACCATTCACACTCACACCTACGGTCAATTTAGAGTCACCAGTTAACCTAACCTGCATGTCTTTGGACTGTGGGGGAAACCGGAGCACCTGGAGGAAACCCACGCGGACACGGGGAGAACATGCAAACTCCGCACAGAAAGGCCCTCGCCGGCCCCAGGGCTCGAACCCAGGACCTTCTTGCTGTGAGGCGACAGCGCTAACCACTACACCACCGTGCCGCCTGCCGCCCCATATATATATATATATATATATATATATATATATATATATAAAACTAGTTTTGTGTTTTGCCTAACTGTGAGTCGTCAGACCTTTCTTCTTAATAGGCTCCTCCCCTTCCCTTTTCCCTTGTTTTATTATCAATAAATTAATTTAGTTTATGGAATTCACGTCTACTGTCTAGTGCATTTGAACTTGTGTGGGTGTTCATTTGGGAGTTCGTTTCTGATGGTCCCTGGGGAGTTGATCTATAACTGTTCTCTGGGGTGGCGTAGTTGGGCTATATGTTGGGGACTCAATCTCCCCTCCCTTACTGCTTTGCCACACATGGTTCGTGTTCTGTAGCATTCCATTAAATACAGTCAGGTGGGAATACATGATATCTGTAATTTTCCGTTAAGGAAGGCTGAGTGGCAATGAAAATTTGTTATCTTTTCCATGTTGTTTGTACCTCATACAATAACGGATTTCATATGTGAAAGGGACTATAAACAGATACGTAGAAGGAAAAAGAGAGAGACATAACCAGATTGGGACAGATAGAAATAGCTTCTTCTTCTTTATATGTTCAGTGTTTTCTTTGTATTGTATGTGCTCAAAGCGGAGCTCCTGATGAGTGTATGAGCAAAATATTTGCAAGGGCAGAAAATCAACCTGAATAGAATTTTATATTTATATATATGTATGTATGTGTGTGTGTGTATATATATATATATATATATATATATATATATATATATATATATATATATATATATATATGTGTGTGTATGTGTGTGTGTGTGTTATTTACCAGCTGGGAGGCCCGTATGGTGAAATACCGTGACCGAGGTCTTGGAAGTACTGACTGAGGCCCTCTGGGCCGAGGTCAGTATTCAAGGCCGAGGTCACGGTATTTCACCATACGGACCGACATTAAGCTGGTAAATAATATATATATTTTTTCTTTACCAAATTCTAACAGAAAACGAGAGCGCCCGAAAGGGAAAACCAAGCCGAGCTGTCATTTTGAATCCTCATTCACGGCTTTAATGCAAATGGCTTCCTCCTCGGTATACAAGTGCACTTCCATGGCAGGAAAACAACTACATTTTGCCACCTATGTAGTCCCCTATTTATACAAATATGAGTCATTCAGGATTCAGCCATGTTTTTGCTCGGTGTTAGCAAATTACAGGTTTTTAGCTTTCTCCTGAAATGTTTTCTTTTATTTCTTCTTCCTCAGGGTAGTAAAACTCACTTTCGCTGTGAACACTGTCGTTATCGCTATCCATGCTGTAAAATTAATGCTATTCTTCTGAGAAATGCTGGCAAAAATGTATAAGATTTTTGATAATCTTATAAATAAATCTTATTAAAAAAAGATAAATGTTGACAAAAAATTCTACTATGTTTGTTGTTGTGAACGAGCGAGTCGCCAGAGGTCTATAACTGGGGTCCGTAACTGGGGTCCGTACCGTAGGATACGGACCCGCTCGCCAGCCAATCAGAGCGCAGGATTTGATGGAAACCGAACCACGAAAAAATAAAATGTGTTATTCTTTAATTAATAAAAAAAATATATACAGTGCTGGCAAATTGCTTGGTGTAAGAAAAATAAAAGACATCAGGGGGTTCACTATTTTGCATGAAATGCACGTCAGGTCACATATCATTCCTTACACGGTCTATGGTTTCACCTGTATCACCTGTCTGTAACAATAATATAGCTAGTTTGTGGTGTGGTATATTTGAGATGATTTTATTCTTTGAACAATACATATAGCTTACCGCTTAATAGTCCGACTTGTGCCAGAGCACAATTTTGCAGCTCTTTTCCTGTCACTCTGTCAGCACTTAGTTGTGGCATCTTTCTAAAATCTAATGAAAATTGTGTCTCTGGCTTTGCTACAGTATCTGTACCTCCAGCTTCGCTATCTATAATCCAGTAATATTTTGCACTTATACTATTACGTTTACATTATTTACAATCTGAGAATGTTAGTTTTGCCACTCTCTGCCCACTTTTCCTTCGTTACGTTCCTCTTATTGTACATGATTAACACTGTGTATATGATCAACACGGTTTCATGCGCAAAGAATCTGTGAGTGGTTCTGCAGGCATGACCTCACAAAGCCACTGATGGACATACACTTGTCAAGTGTCAATCAATATCCATGGGGCACCCACAGCCATTGAACTGTCCATTAAGTGACATGGCAGGGTGAATGGTTCATTGGCTGATAAATACACATCACAGAAGGTCACTCACCTGACCAGGGTCCATCAACAAAGCCAAAAAATTGGGAAAATTGTTTGGCCTGCACATTCAAGCCCAAAAGGGATTTCCTTTGTACTTTGTGGGTAGCATGGAACGATGTTTTTGCAACGTGTTTGCTCAGTGCATTGACGAATAAGGATTGCTACTTTCTTTAGGCTGTGTGGAAATGTTTCACATATGAATGTGTGTTTGTCCTTTCCTGCAATCATTCCTGGAATGAGTGTGAAATGTGGAGCATTGTTTTTTTTTTTTTTTAAATCAAGAACATATCCCTGAACTAAAGTGTTCTCCAAAGCTGCCACAGGCGATTTCCAAAATAGTCATTATGGATTGTAATTAGTTAAGGATTTGAGGCAAATGAGGTCTTATTCGGCTTAACCTTCTTGGATCCAGTGTCATACTCACAATTACAAAATGTTTCTGCATAATAATTGAAGCGGTGTGATTGGGAAAGATTTGCCATTAATTGCATTGCTAATCCTGTATGTTTGATTAGGTGTTGCCACTGGGAGGTCAGCTGATTCTCCCTCACACTTGTGGGCTACGAAAAGCACTGAATTAATTTTCTCACAGTTTGAAAGAGGTATTGTAGACTTGCGGTCTAAAAGTGAATGGCGAGCCTTTTTTTTTTTTTTTGAACGCAGTGAAGGGAAATGGATTGGTATTCACCTGCAGGAACTGAATGAGATTAAGGAGTGGCTGGGCTCGCCCTATGCCATGACCTTTACTGATTCTCATGCTGGATATTGGATCATTTCATGACAAACTAACACAATGACACTCCAAGCTCACAGTGTGATTTATGACGTATACAGTGTGCGCTTGGATTTTTGTGCCTTTCCTTTCCTTCTCCGACAGTCATGATATCACACAGGCATTGTTCCACACAATCAAACCGTACACATCCTTTCATACTCCTATTTACTATAATGAATTTCCTCTCACTCTTACTCCTGCAGTTCTCACAGTCTTTTCTTCTCCTCTTCATCAGGGAGTCTGGTTTGTGCAAGTGAGGCATAATAGAGACAGGGATGAAATGGGGAGAAGCTAATGAGTGAACGCCGCTTTCCGCTGTTACATATAGCTCTACCCTGTGTGGCAGAGAGCCCTCGCTCACAATAGAGGGGTTTCAAAGGTCTGCACTCCATTTGATTGTATTTCCTGGTGCTGGGAATATACTGTTTGACTGTTAAGTGGGCGCAAAGGATGTAGACCACCTCTAGCGCAACCTTTCACAGCAACAGGTGGGAATGGGCTCTGAAAAAAGTGGAGCCTTTTGAGATCCAGAAGAACGTCTGCATGGTGAAAAACTCAGTTAAAGTACATCCTCATTCTCCTAAATGTACAGTGGTGCTGGAAAGTTTGTGAACCCTTTAGAATTATCTATATTTCTGCATAAATATGACCTAATACATCATCAGATTTTCACACAAGTCCTAAAAGTAGATAAAGAGAACCCAGTTTAACAAATGAGACAAAAATATTATACATGGTCATTTATTTATTGAGGAAAATGATCCAATATTACATATCTGTGAGTGGCAAAAGTATGTGAACCTCTAGGATTAGCAGTTAATTTGAAGGTGAAATTAGAGTCAGGTGTTTTCAATCAGTGGGATGACAATCAGGTATGAGTGGGCACCCTGTTTTATTTCAAGAACAGGGATCTATCTGTGAGTGGCAAAACTATGTGAACCTTTGCTTTCAGTATCTGGTGTGACCCCCTTGTGCAGCAACAACTGCAACTAAACGTTTCCGGTAACTGTTGTTCAGTCCTGCACACCTTGGAGGAATTTTAGCCCATTCCTCTGTACAGAACAGCTTCAACTCTGGGATGTTGGTGGGTTTCCTCACATGAACTGCTTGCTTCAGGTCCTTCCACAACATTTCGATTAGATTAAGGTCAGGACTTTGACTTGGCCATTCTTAAACGTTCACTTTATTCTTATTTTACCATTCTTTGGTAGAACGACTTGTGTGCTTAGGGTTGTTGTCTTGCTGCATGACCCACCTTTTCTTGAGATTCAGTTCATGAACAGATGTCCTGACATTTTCCTTTAGAATTCGCTGGTATAATTCAGAATTCATTGCTCCATCAATGATGGCAAGCTGTCCTGGCCCAGATGCAGCAAAACAGGCCCAAACCATGATACTACCACCACCATGTTTCACAGATGGGATAAGGTTCTTATGCTGGAATGCAGTGTTTTCCTTTCTCCAAACATAACGCTTCTCATTTAAACCAAAAAGTTCTATTTTGGTGTCATTTGTCCACAAAACCTGTTTCCAATAGCCTTCTGCTTGTCCATGTGATCTTTAGCAAGCTGCAGACGAGCAGCAATGTTCTTTTTGGAGAGCAGTGGCTTTCTCCTTGAAACCCTGCCATGCACACCATTGTTGTTCAGTGTTCTCCTGATGGTGGACGCATGAACATTAACATTAGCCAATGTGAGAGAGGCCTTCAGTTGCTTAGAAGTTACCCTGGGGTCCTTTGTGACCTCACTGACTATTACACGCCTTGCTCTTGGAGTGATCTTTGTTGGTCGACCACTCCTGGGGAGGGTAACAATGGTCTTGAATTTCCTCCATTTGTCCACAATCTGTCTGACTGTGGATTGTTGGAGTCCAAACTCTTTAGAGATGATTTCGTAACCTTTTCCAGCCTGATGAGCATCAACAACGCTTTTTCTGAGGTCCTCAGAAATCTCCTTTGTTCGTGCCGTGATACACTTCCACAAACATGTGTTGTGAAGATCAGACTTTGATAGATCTCTGTTCTTTAAATAAAACAGGGTGCCCACTCACACCCGATTGTCATCCCATTGATTGAAAACACCTGACTCTAATTTCACCTTCAAATTAACTGCTAATCCTAGAGGTTCACATACTTTTGCCACTCACAGATATGTAATATTGGATCATTTTCCTCAATCAATAAATGACCATGTATAATATTTTTGTCTCATTTGTTTAACTGGGTTCTCTTTATCTACTTTTAGGACTTGTGTGAAAATCTGATGATGTTTTAGGTCATATTTATGCAGAAATATAGAAAATTCTAAAGGGTTCACAAACTTTCAAGCACCACTGTACAGGCAATTTCATCTTAGTGACCGAAGAAAACACCAGATGGACACTTTTCATTTATATTCTCTGAGGTTTTTTTTGTTGTTGTTGTGTTGTTGCCATGGTTACCTGTACTATTTAAGAGGACCTGTTTAAGTGAGCAGGTGCAACAGTTCCTGTATGATTGATTTACATATGTACCAGCTAAATGACATACCTGTATAGAAAAATCAACAGGTGGTAGATTAAATTGTATATTTTCCATATGAGATTTGTTGAAAGAAATGCTGTATCACTTTTATTTTTTCAGATCCACGACTTTTCAGTTTCTACTTTTATATCTACTGTGGGTTTTTTTTTGTCCCCACTATTATCACTTATCCAACCCCTTTGCTCTGTGATATGTTGAAAAGTGAGAATAGACGAGTAATTGCATTTCCTGACAATGGAGCATCAGCAGGCCAAAAGCACAGGCAATGTTGTTAGTCAGCAGATCCTAAAGCTCATGAGAAAAAAGGCCTATTGATTACGGATTGTGCTGGAATGACACAGGCAGTGCGGTGAATAGGCTCCTCTAAAAGGCCTGAGGTCACCTGATTTTAGCAGGGATTCATTTTATGACTACTAAACCCCCAACTCCAACCCACGTATTGTCCTACAGGTGCCAAAATGACTAACAGTAGTTGCTTTTATATTCAGCTGGATGATCTTTTAAAGCAAAAGGAAACACTGTGAAGGAAGCTGAATGTAAATGTAACATATTATAATGAAGATTGAGAGAAATCTCTGAACACACACACTCATAGGACTAAATACACCGTGATACCCACACTCACTTATTCCAGCTTGTCCCACTTACGTGTGTGGGGTCGCTGCCATGTGGACCCTATTGAATTTTACACCGGATGCCCTTCCTGACACAACCGGGCTTGGGAAACAACCATTCACACAACTATGGACAATTTAGAGTAGCCAGTTTATCTAACTGCATGTCTTTGGACTGTGGGGGAAACCAGAGCTCCCAGAGGAAACCCACGCAGACATGGGGAGAAAATGCTAATTCCACACTGAAAAGCCCCCGTCGGCCATTGGGCTCAAACCCAGAACCTTCTTGCTGTGAGGCGACAGTGCTAACCACTTCACCACTGTACCACCGTGTGAGACCCACACGAACAAACACATTAGATCTATGTTTATTTTTTTTCCAAAGCATTTTTCAGTTAGAATTTCCATCGTCCCTATTTTTAGAATGATTTCATTGTGTGCTAACACAACCTTCTCTGTTCCTGCTACTATAAGATTCGTGATGCTCTCCATGTTGACATTTCAAGGGTAGCTTAAACTAGAACAAGTTCTAACATTTTTCCATGTATTCTTCTGCTCAATTTAGAGACATGGTAGTTAGATGTTTGCACAGTATCATATTCATAATACACTCGCCGGTCACTTTATTAGGAGCACCCATCTACCTGCTGTTTTGTGGAGTTATCTAAATCAGCTGATCCCTTGACAACAGCACAATGCATAAAATCATGCAGATACAGATCAAGAGCTTCAGTTAATGTTCACTTCAAACATCAGAATGGGAAAAAATGTGATCTCAAAGTGTGACTTTCACTGTGGCATGGGTGTTGGTTTAAGCCAGATGGACTGGTTTGAGTATTTCAGAAACTGCTGATCTCGTGGGGTTTTCACACACAACAGTCTATAGAGTTTACACAGAATGGTGCGAAAAACAAAAAACATAGAGTGAGGGACAGTTCTGTGGGTGGAAACAAACGCCTTGTTGATAAGAGAGGTCAGAGGAAAATGGCCAGATTGTTTCGAGCTGCCAGGAAGGATATAGTAACTCATATAATCAATCAGTCTTTACAATCATGGTGAGCAGAAAGGCATCTCAGCATGCAACAGCAGAAAAACACATTGGGTTCCACTCCTGCAGCCAAGAACAGGAATCTTAGAATCAAAAACAAGTTCCTATTAAAGTGGCCGGTGAGCGTCTACGATAATTGTACTGTTGTAAATTATTAGTGTATTTTCCCCCCTATTTTTTCCCCAAGTTTGGTCATCTACCAATTCCCCACTTACTAGCTAACCCTATCAAATGACACCTACCAACTGGGGAGTGTGAGGGCAAAAATGTTCTTCCTCCAAGACACAGCTGATGCATGTTTATGCACTGATGCTTATACTGCATAACAGAACAGCGAAACACACTCTGAGAAGGAAGCACTATCTACCCTCTTCTGAATACACGAACTCACAGATGACCATGGGTGCAGATAGAGCGTGGGACAGGTGGGATTCGTCCCACCCAGATTTAAATTCACCTCGTTCGGTCCCCCCCACTTATAGGGAGGAAAAAACGTCTATGCTGTCTTTCTTTGCATAAGGCAAACCTCACGGAAAAATCAAAAGACTAATTGCCATTTGGTTTATTGAGGTGCACAGCAGTGCATACATAGTTGCAACAACTCACATAAAACAAAACAAAGACTGATGTTCGGTTGGTTGAGCTGCACAGACTGCACAGGTTGCGAGCACGAGCTTGGTTGCTATGGTTACCCACAACAAGTTTGACAGGCATATCGGGGACAGCTCCTAGTTCAGGACCCCAACACGGCATGATGAAGGGTGCCAAACCGAAAAGGCAGAAAACGATTGCATCGTTTTTTCAAAAAACAACGACTGTAAGTAAACTGTGCCTTACTTTATCGTATCACCTTGCAATTTTTTGATAGTCTGTTCAAAGTAATGTCGTAGTGAAAGTAAAATCGTATGGAGTAGAGATGCCTTTCTGGTAGCCTCCTTCTTTCGGTGGTAGCCTGTAGATACAGTGCTCAGAAGGCAGTTTTAATGTTTAATCTGGCGTTCCCTGTAAGGTATTAGGCAGAGACCCGTCCACCCGTAAATTTGACGGGCGATTGCCTATTTCAACGGGCAAGTATACACACAGACGGATACTGAAACGGACGATAATGCCGAAAATTTTCGCACATGAATACTCCCACATGTCATCCGATAAATCCAGTTATGTTCCGCCATCATTTACAAATCGTAAGAAACACAGTTTAATACGAAAAATACTGAAAACTTGAAATGGAAAAATCAGAATATTTCATCGCTTCCCTCTTCGCTCGCCGCTACTGAGGGAATCCTGGTTAGTTTCTTTTCCTCCGCTTAGTAATATGCTTAAATTCAGCGGGTCGTCTCGTCTGATCTGAGGTCGCGTTCGGATGGGGTTTTCGAAAAAGGGAGAGGGGGGCCCCCCCCTTCAGGCGGCCCCTCGCCTCTCGTCGTTCCGACCCCCGGCCTCAGCCTGAGCCTCTCGCGCCCGTGGCCGCGACCCCGTCTCGTCCCGGTCCGGGGCACGCACGGGCAGCCAGAGTGGAAGGATCCACCGGCAGCCGCGCGCGTCCGCGGGGGGTGGGCCGAGGCGTTCGCACGGCGTGACGCGGGAGGCGCGTGGCGGGAGGCGCGTGTCGGGAGGTCGGGGGAGAGAGCCTTGCGAGGCGCATCTGGGCTTGTTGGCAATGCAGAGGCTGAGCGAGTCTTTTCTGTTCAGAACAGGATCAAAACCAAGTTGAGAACAAAATTAAGTATAGTTAGGCTGGAGCAGCTTATCAGACAAAGCTACGAAAAGTTAGATCGTCAGGAATTTGACTTTGATGCAGCAGCAGACCGATTCTTGCAGGCCCCTAGACGTCTGTAATCTTTGTGTAAACCAAAGAAACTCAGTTCCCGTTCTTTCAAAGTTGATTTTAATTTTTGAGTAGTTTGGTCAAAATATTATGGATGACAGTCAGTGACAGACATTCTGCGATTTAATTTGTGCCACGTAAAATAGAATACTGTTGGTTTTTTTTTTATTCAATACTGTAACTAGATCAAAAGATTATATACAATTCATTGTTGTTTGTTTTCTTTTCACTTTTGTTACCAAATCAAACACCATACATACATCTGATACATTCAGGAGTGAAACTGAAAAAAATACAAAGTAAAAATATGCAATATTTCTGATCAAAAATTACACGCCATTTCACCCTGAAAATGTCCTAGAATGCAGGAAATGAAGTCTAAATTTCAAAAATTTTCTGGGGGGCATGCCCCCAGACCCCCCTAGAGGGACTTCGCGCCTGCGGCGCTCATCAGGATTATATAAAATATTATTTTTGACTGGTAATTTTCTTTTTCTGCCTAATACCCTAGTTCCCTGCCATAATTTCAGCGAGCATATTGTTTCATAAGGAAACTTTGCGAAGAGTTGTTGACTGACTGCCGCTCACACAACACACAGGCATAGTTAGAAAGTCACGATGCACTGGTTTACATTTTACACAGTGTGCATCAGAGTATATTCTTCGCACAACACATGTTGGGGGTGGGGTTGGGGTTGGTTTGCTGGCAGCTTTGTCCCCCCCAGTTCAAAAAACGTATCTGCGCCCCTGCAGATGACCATGACTGGCTAGTGTTAACAGGAGAGAGTATACCATACCTCCCATAGGCAAATTTACCCTCTTGGCTCCTGACCGTAGATGGTGGTGGCATTGTCAGGATTTAAATTTGTAGCCTAGGATCTGGCTTAGACATGTATGCACATAATTTAGGAGGGGATAACTCAACTGTTATAGGCTAATTTGACCCCAAGGAATAACTTGGGATGTGTGCTAAAATCACTATCCGGGGTGAACAGCCTGAAAATTACCAATCCAAGATGGCTGCCGGTATTACGGTATTATTATTGTGTTACTCTTCATGTTCCTGACCCTGGTTTATGTGACATAAACAGTAATAATGTGATATTAAAAGTTGTATTGTTGGCTGTTAAACATTTAGGCTCTCAAGATATTGCTGCCTACTAAAGTAATAAGTTTTGTTTTGCATTTTTCACTTTACATTAACATTCCACTGATCATAATAGTATGATTGAATATACAATTTCTTTATATCAATCAAATGCTTGCTTTCTTTTACTCTCCTAAATTATGTGCATAGGTCTCCCAATTCCATGATTTCATGTTTGAGGTAGGGTTATTCTGTTTTTCTCATGTTTTCTGTGAAACTGCAATTTTGGCCTATTTTTGGTGTTTTTTTTACCTTGCCCTTGACCATAGCTTGTTCTCTTTTCCTTCAATCATGAAAATGATGTCACTAATGGATTCCCCATACCCAAAAACACATAAAATGAGGCATTACACATACTTCTGTGGTGAGTGGTTCAAAAACTGATATTTTCAATATGGCTACCGGCAACCATCTTGGATTGGTAATTTTTGGCCTGTTCGCCCCGGATAACGATTTTGGCACACATCCCAAGTTGTTCCTTGGGTTCAAATTAGCCTATAACAGTTGAGTTATCCTCTCCTAAATTATGTGCATACATATCTAACCCAGGTCCTCTACTATTGTAATCTTTTGATGACTGGGCAAACGCTTTTGTGTTGCACCACTTTGGAAGTCACCTAGAAGTATATTTTTGCCCCAAGAATAATATGTTTAGTGAGGCAAAGCTTTTTTCAGTGATCACAGCATGAGATTTACAGATGATAGAGTTGTAGTCACCAACTGTCCAAATGTGTAATTAGACTCCACCTCCATGTCAACAAACTATTTGAAAGGCATTGCAATAAGAAGGCCTTTTCTTTTATTTAACCACAAATAGGTTTGGCCTGGAAAGAGGGATGGATATACAGAAAAGATCCTCTTCCCCTATAAGTACAGTGGAGGATCTGTGATGTTTGGAGCTGTTTGTCATCTCAGGACCTTGGGAACCCAGTTGGGATACGTGGCATTATGAACCCCACAAAGTACCAGGAGATCTTAAATAAAATTCTGATTGTGGGTGCCACAGGTAAAACTGCGTTGTGGTTGGCTCTTCCAAAACCTATGTACAAATTGACATGGCCATGCCAGTCCCCTGACATAAACCCCATATGGATGGATGGATGGATGGATGGATGGATGGATGGATGGATGGATGGATTTGAACGTAGGTGGGGTTTTTTTTGGCATTATAAAATGTCTAGACAAAGATTAAACTCCCTGCCAGCACTATTGATCTGTTTCTAATCCAGTTATTTACATTCCTCTTGACTCAGATTTGTGTTTGTGTGTAACATTGGCTCACTGAATATTTGAGCACACCGTATTCCCATTGGCATAAAAACAACAACAACAAAACTGCACAGAGTTCTCTGAGGTCAGTTTCATCCCTGTAGTTTTCCTCTCGGCTCCCCCCTGCCTGTCCTTGATCTCATTTTAATGACTTCTAAAATGATTTAGGACTCATAATCCTGCATTTGATGTGCTGCTTTAAAGGTCAGGCGACACAGCAGTGGTAGTGTTTCTACCTGCCCATCGCAAACTAGAATCAGCTTGTGTTTGAACACTAAAGAGATATCTACTGTTCGTTTACATTATAACTAGTTCTCCGCAGTCCTCAGCTTTGCTGTATGGCTTCCTGAGCTGTATAATGTACAACCCCGATTCCAAAAAAGTTGGGACAAAGTACAAATTGTAAATAAAAACGGAATGCAATAATTTACAAATCTCAAAAACTGATATTGTATTCACAATAGAACATAGACAACATATCAAATGTCGAAAGTGAGACATTTTGAAATTTCATGCCAAATATTGGCTCATTTGAAATTTCATGACAGCAACACATCTCAAAAAAGTTGGGACAGGGGCAATAAGAGGCTGGAAAAGTTAAAGGTACAAAAAAGGAACAGCTGGAGGACCAAATTGCAACTCATTAGGTCAATTGGCAATAGGTCATTAACATGACTGGGTATAAAAAGAGCATCTTGGAGTGGCAGCGGCTCTCAGAAGTAAAGATGGGAAGAGGATCACCAATCCCCCTAATTCTGCGCCGACAAATAGTGGAGCAATATCAGAAAGGAGTTCGACAGTGTAAAATTGCAAAGAGTTTGAACATATCATCGTCTACAGTGCATAATATCATCAAAAGATTCAGAGAATCTGGAAGAATCTCTGTGCGTAAGGGTCAAGGCCGGAAAACCATACTGGGTGCCCGCGATCTTCAGGCCCTTAGACGGCACTGCATCACATACAGGCATGCTTCTGTATTGGAAATCACAAAATGAGCTCAGGAATATTTCCAGAGGACATTATCTGTGAACACAATTCACCGTGCCATCCGCCGTTGCCAGCTAAAACTCTATAGTTCAAAGAAGAAGCCGTATCTAAACATGATCCAGAAGCGCAGACGTCTTCTCTGGGCCAAGGCTCATTTAAAATGGACTGTGGCAAAGTGGAAAACTGTTCTGTGGTCAGACGAATCAAAATTTGAAGTTCTTTATGGAATTCAGGGACGCCATGTCATTCGGACTAAAGAGGAGAAGGACGACCCAAGTTGTTATCAGCGCTCAGTTCAGAAGCCTGCATCTCTGATGATATGGGGTTGCATTAGTGCATGTGGCATGGGCAGCTTACACATCTGGAAAGACAGCATCAATGCTGAAAGGTATATCCAGGTTCTAGAGCAACATATGCTCCCATCCAGACGACGTCTCTTTCAGGGAAGACCTTGCATTTTCCAACATGACAATGCCAAACCCCATACTACATCAATTACAGCATCATGGCTGCGTAGAAGAAGGGTCCGGGTACTGAACTAGCCAGCCTGCAGTCCAGATCTTTCACCCATAGAAAACATTTGGCGCATCATAAAACGGAAGATACGACAAAAAAGACCTAAGACAGTTGAGCAACTAGAATCCTACATTCGACAAGAATGGGTTAACATTCCTATCCCTAAACTTGAGCAACTTGTCTCCTCAGTCCCCAGACGTTTACAGACTGTTGTAAAGAGAAAAGGGGATGTCTCACAGTGGTAAACATGGCCTTGTCCCAACTTTTTTTAGATGTGTTGCTGTCATGAAATTTAAAATCACCTAATTTTTCTCTTTAAATGATACATTTTCTCAGTTTAAATATTTGATATGTCATCTATGTTCTATTCTGAATAAAATATGGAATTTTGAAACTTCCACATCATTGCATTCCGTTTTTATTTACAATTTGTACTTTGTCCCAACTTTTTTGGAATCGGGGTTGTACATATCAGTCGATTTGATTGCACTGTATGGGAACACGATGTGAGTATGATAAACAATGTGTTTTGTACTGGTGTAATTTATCTGATTAGGCAGCATAGACACACAGTCCTGATTCAGATTTACTGCTTTGTTTTGCGTGCTAACAGGGCACTTTGTTAATATAGTTCCAGCGATTAGGATTTTAACACGCAGCAAACCGCAATCTGAGAGGCGTTGTGAACAGAGCGGGAGAAAGTTTGGGGAATATCAATGAGTTTGAGTAGAGTAACGAATACACCCAGTGAGAAAACGTTTATAAAATCTGTATTTAAAAAATAGCACAAATCTTTCCTTTCCTTTCAGGCTTTCTGGGGTCTGTTGTGGTTTTATAAACAGTTCTATTCAAGCTAATACAACTACACCTTATATGAGTCTGATGTGACAGTGTGTTTAAAAAAATGATTTTTGTCAATACTGTGATTTAGGAAGCAATAGAAATAAGCTACACATCATACAGAAAGCTGAATCATAAACACTGTTTCATGTAAATGACATCAGCTCTGAAGGTGAATCATGTTTTCGCTAAACCCATGTGACCTTGACCGAGTTTAAAAAAGAAAAAGAAAAAAAAGCTGCTGGGAAAACACCACCATAAACAACCCCAAACATTGATCACTGTTAATTTGTGTAATATGGATTTTTTTTTGGTTATTGTTGTGCTTATGAAAAAGAAACCAGCTTGTTTTTACCCGAGTGCATTCCATGAACTACAGGACCTCAATTCATATGTTAACCATCTCGCTGATTTGCATACCCTGCCTGCAATTATAAAATCTAATGAGAGGCTCATGAGAGACGCACGCTCGGCCTGCGCTTGATGGAATGCTTTTGTGCAGCCGTCTTCGTAGATAGGAGAGGTAGCAGAGAAGATTTCACTAATAGAATCTTCAAACAGACAAGCTATAATCTTCAAAGAAAAAAAAATCCTGATGCGCCTGATTCACCATGAAGATGTTAAATAATTTAAGAGTCTTATGCTTGAAAGATTTTTAAATAATTCAAGAAAGATATGCAGGTCTGTATTTGGGTTTTATATCAAAAAAAGTGTATTATTTTTTAAAGCTCAGTACTGAGTACTTTTTTAACCTCAGTACTGAGAATATGTTTTGATTTAAAAAAAAAAAAGGACATAACCTATACAGCTAAAACAACAAAGACAACTAAAATGGTTTTGATAAGAATATTTGCATAAATTGAACATTTTTCTGGAGGGACTTATATAAAATACCGTGTCTAGTACTTTGGATGTTTAGAATTGGACACATGGAACCTGCAAGATTCTTGAAAATAGACTGAAGGAAAAAATGAAACTGTTTATTATATATAAATACAACCCCGATTCCAAAAAAGTTGGGACAAAGTACAATGATGCATGATGTGGAATGCAATGATGTGGAAGTTACAAAATTCCATATTTTATTCAGAATAGAACATAGATGACATATCAAATGTTTAAACTGAGAAAATGTATCATTTAAAGAGAAAAATTAGGTGATTTTAAATTTCATGACAACAACACATCTCAAAAAAGTTGGGACAAGGCCATGTTTACCACTGTGAGACATCCCCTTTTCTCTTTACAACAGTCTGTAAACGTCTGGGGACTGAGGAGACAAGTTGCTCAAGTTTAGGGATAGGAATGTTAACCCATTCTTGTCTAATGTAGGATTCTAGTTGCTCAACTGTCTTAGGTCTTTTTTGTCGTATCTTCCGTTTTATGATGCGCCAAATGTTTTCTATGGGTGAAAGATCTGGGCTGCAGGCTGGCCAGTTCAGTACCCGGACCCTTCTTCTACGCAGCCATGATGCTGTAGTTGATGCAGTATGTGGTTTGGCATTGTCATGTTGGAAAATGCAAGGTCTTCCCTGAAAGAGACGTCGTCTGGATGGGAGCATATGTTGCTCTAGAACCTGGATATACCTTTCAGCATTGATGGTGTCTTTCCAGATGTGTAAGCTGCCCATGCCACACGCACTAATGCAACCCCATACCATCAGAGATGCAGGCTTCTGAACTGAGCGCTGATAACAACTTGGGTCATCCTTCTCCTCTTTAGTCCGAATGACACGGCGTCCCTGATTTCCATAAAGAACTTCACATTTTGATTCGTCTGACCACAGAACAGTTTTCCACTTTGCCACAGTCCATTTTAAATGAGCCTTGGCCCAGAGAAGACATCTGCGCTTCTGGATCATGTTTAGATACGGCTTCTTCTTTGAACTATAGAGTTTTAGCTGGCAACGGCGGATGGCACGGTGAATTGTGTTCACAGATAATGTTCTCTGGAAATATTCCTGAGCCCATTTTGTGATTTCCAATACAGAAGCATGCCTGTATGTGATGCAGTGCCGTCTAAGGGCCCGAAGATCACGGGCACCCAGTATGGTTTTCCGGCCTTGACCCTTACGCACAGAGATTCTTCCAGATTCTCTGAATCTTTTGATGATATTATGCACTGTAGACGATGATATGTTCAAACTCTTTGCAATTTTACACTGTCGAACTCCTTTCTGATATTGCTCCACTATTTGTCAGCGCAGAATTAGGGGGATTGGTGATCCTCTTCCCATCTTTACTTCTGAGAGCCGCTGCCACTCCAAGATGCTCTTTTTATACCCAGTCATGTTAATGACCTATTGCCAATTGACCTAATGAGTTGCAATTTGGTCCTCCAGCTGTTCCTTTTTTGTACCTTTAACTTTTCCAGCCTCTTATTGCCCCTGTCCCAACTTTTTTGAGATGTGTTGCTGTCATGAAATTTCAAATGAGCCAATATTTGGGATGAAATTTCAAAATGTCTCACTTTTGACATTTGATATGTTGTCTATGTTCTATTGTGAATACAACATCAGTTTTTAAGATTTGTAAATTACTGCATTCCATTTTTATTTACAATTTGTACTTTGTCCCAACTTTTTTGGAATCAGGGTTGTAGAACAGTACCATACAGGTCATATAGAAATCCTGATGTACAGAAGCAAAAATAATATTTCTATGTTGAAGACACACTATAACCAGGTACATTAAACATTGTTAAATTATGTAACAATTAATTTATTTTGTAATAAGTTTTGCAGTGTAATAATGCAATGCTTCAAATAATATTCGACTGTCATTTTATATATATTTTAGTTATTCCACAAAATCGAGTCATATGTGAGCTGATGGTTATAAGCCATGTATGACGAGATTGAGTGGAATATCTGCTTTATTCTATCCACGTTCACTGGATTTTGAGAAACAGCATTTTTATTTTTTGCATATTTGATAAATAAAAACTACACACAATGAATGTACTAAAAAAATATCTGCTCTATAGCCTACCTGTTGTCGGTTTCATAAGCAGAAATTTCTACAGTGTTGGCAGAGATGCCCTGATTTAATTCAATTCTGATTTACAAGCTTATGATTTGATTTGATTCTGATTTGATATCAATTCAATAGGAACGAGGTATGAAATACTATATAGCAGGTTTCCATATTTGGAGAGATGTTTAAAAAGCCCTAAAGGGAACACAGATTTACAAATGGAGTCACTGGAAACAAATTGTGAAAAGCACTAAAGAAAAGGCCAAAGTGAACCTAGAAAACTGTTCACAAAAAATGCATATTAGCCTAAAAGATAGATCCATAAATTTTTCAGATCAGTATCAAATTGGATGAATTTTTAAATTATTAATAAAAAAAGCCCACTGATATTTTTGCACACCCCTCCTGTAACTGTAACTGTTGCTGCAGAGCTAGAAAAATATTATTCAGTACACGGCAGTGGTTTACAAACTTTTTTAGCCAGGGACTCCTTAAACTATAAAATATATTCCATGGACCCCCACAGTAGAGATTTGTTTCATGAAAATGATTAAAAATTGTAATGATTTATTTTTAATCCATATAACTTTCCACTGATAGGACACATAAGGTCTGAGTTGTCTTTGGTGCTTGGACCCATAAATATAATATGATAAATAATAATGTGACATTGTGATTTTTACCAGTATAACCAAAAAAAAAGGCAATGCTTCACAGTCCCTTGGGGGTCCCCAGACCCCACTCTTACCCCTTTTCCACCAACAGGGAATGGGTTCTGTTCTGGTTTACGCACCAAATTTTAAACCGTTTGGAGCATTTCGACCAAAAAGCATTTTTGGTTCCCAGCTGGAAGCAAAAGATGGCTGGATTTTCCAGCATGAGCCATGACGACATCAGTGGGCATGTCATAATTTGTAGAATTTCTGTCTTCTTATCATTAATAGTTGGTCTGTGCTTGTTTTTTGAATGAAAACAAATATCAGCAATAACAGAACAAAAGCCCACAGGTAATCAGTGTGATCTGCCATCTTGCTACTACTGTTTACTTCCTTTGTGCATTATGCAACACCCTCCTTTGATAAAGCATCCTTGATTACAATGATTCCACTCAAACTGCTGGAAAGGCGGGCTGGTTTCCAAGCTGCCACCAAGGTTCAAAGGATCCTGAATGGAACCAGTTTCCTGTTGGTCAAAAAGTGATATGTGAGAACCATTGGTCTACGGGACATTTAGAATGAGGGGGTTATCCATTTGTCTGTGTTTTTTACACTCACACTTTACAATAAGGTATCTGATTGGATGTAGTAGTTGTTGCTGTTATCTACATCTTTTTCCCCACCTCTCTGTGGGGTTGATATGGTTATGATTGAGCAGGTAGGATTAAGGGCCTTGCCCAAGGGCTCACCAGTGGCAACCCCTGACTTTCTTATCAGCAGCCCAGTGCCTTAACCATTGAGCCACTACTGGCCCCTTGATTGGATGTAGTACAATCAAACCAATCAAAAGACCAAAATACACTATATGGCCAAAAGTATGTGGACAACTAACCATCACACCATTTGTCCCCATTCCCAAACCCAAAACAATGCTATTATAAAAACCTCCACTCTTCTGGGAAGGCTTTCCGTTAGAGTTTGGCTCATGACTGTCATGATTTGCACTCATTCAACCACAAGAGCATCGGTGAGATCAGACACTGATGCTGCGTGAGGAGGTCTGGGGTGCGGTTCCAGTTCATCCCAAAGATGTTCATTGGTACTGAGGTCAGGGCTCTGTGCAGGGCACTCAAATTCTTCCACACCAACCTTGGTAAAGCATGTCTTCATGGGCCTCTCTTTGCGTACAGGGGCTGGAACAGGTTTGGGCCCCTTTAGTTCCAGTGAAGTGAAACTGTAAAATTACAGCATACAAACAAGACAACTGAATGCTTCCAAATGGTGTCAGCAGTTTGAGGAAGGAACACATATGGGTGTGATATTCAGGTGTCCATATACTTTTGGTGGTATAGTGTATGTCCTAGTACTCACACTACATGTCATCAATAAAGTGATATGTCCCATCGGTGCATAGTAACGAATCTATAGACAAATGCACAAAGCAAGTGAATTCACAGGCAAAAATATCTGTTCTCTACTTTTTAATTCAGTGGTTTGAAGATCGAAGGAATGAATATGTACAATGTAGAAACTTGAAACGTTGGGTGTCCTTCTGCTGTGTCAATGCCACACCTTCTCTTTTTTTCTCTCCAGAATTAGAGAATTGTTCATTTCAGAATGCTAAATTTACTTACCAACTTTAGATATATTTAGAGACTACTGTGATGGACTGGTGTCCCGTCCAGGGTGTGTTCCCGCCCCATGTCCAGTGTTCCTGGGCCAAATTTGCTCTCGAGACTCCTGCCAATATATGACTTTGGCATTGTTGTAAGGGACTGTTTTTTCATATTGCAAACGGAGTTCATACATAGGCAATCCTCCTTCCCAATCATTACAGAAGTACTAAGAAAGTATCTGTTTTCCTTAGACATTTGCGGTAATAAATTTGACTCAATTTTGATATCAATCTATAGTATATAAACAGAACAATTCAGGATTTTGATTTTTGGCAGGAGGCCATCTTTAAGAGAACTGTCAAAGGAGCCTGATTTCTTACAAGGTGAATATAAAGAAAGTCTAACGTTATGCTCAGCAGCATGATGTCAGTGTGTGTGTGTGTGTGTAACAGCGTTTTTGATTGCAGTACTGATTGAACATGACTCCCTACTGATTTCAGTACTGGAAGACTGTGCCCTAATGACTCTCTGCTTCAGTGAATGTGTACATGGAGAGCCATGTGTCCCTGACATGTGCATTCATTTAAATAGTGAACAGATGCACAGAGACCCACCATAGAGCCAATGCGGGGAAATGACAACGGGTTAATTATTTCACAAGCAGAACCGCATTTTACATAGACCTAAATATAATGCACATTTTTATAAAAAGCTAAGCTTGACCATTTTTCTATACCTGTTAAACAAGATGAAGCAGGTAATATGAGGCACAAAGTAATCAATCTCCCATCTCCTCACTGGACATTTTTGACAGATATGATAGATATGACAGATATGACAAGAATTACATGTGCAGGAATTAGATGGCAGAAGTGCTACATGGAATGACTGCAGCTCTTGCCTGTGTGTCATTCAGTGCACATATTAATTTCTGTAATGAAACATTGGATTTTTTGTTAAAACTGAACACGTCCCTGTTATCCTGCTGATCAATAATTCAGAGATTTATTTTAAAGGACAGATGGTTGTATGTTAGGAGTTCTGTGTTGAAATAATTTTTGATGCAAATAATGCCTTTTTTTAGCGTTTGATGAAGCAAGTAAAAGACACACATTTGCAAATTCATACACACATTATAACATTGCTTCACATTCTTTTACAACTCTTTTTTTTGATAGTTTTATACAGTTCTTGGCTGCAGAAAGCAATGGTCTTATATACAGACTGTTTCACAATCACAGTTGTCTTTTTGAATAGCACCAACTAAGTGCTGCAAATAGGTCCTGTGTGTGTGTGTGTGTATATATATATATATATATATATATATATATATATATATATATATATATACACACACACACACACACACACACACACACACACACACACACAGGGGGCTGCAAAAGTAGGTATACAGTAATGAGAAACAAAACATTTGCACAAAACATTAGTGTTAAACAAAACCTAGCACCACTATTATAATACTGGTAATTCTGGAATAATCCTTACTGTGCACCTACTTTTGCAACCCCCTATATATTATATTATATCCACATTGACTGGATATGAGCGATCACGCGCTCTGATTGGCTACTCTACTACTGGGATATCAGTACCATGAGTAGAGAAAAACAAAATGGCAGAGCATGTTGCTGAACCAACTGAGGACGAAATAAAAACTCTACTCGAAAACAAAACTCCCAAAATGATCAAGTATTTAAAAGAAAGAGAAATAGATAAAAGAATATATTTCCCCCCCCCAATATCTCCTGTTCCACACTCCAGCCAGTCGCTTTAAGTTGGTTTGCCAGCTGCCAAAAAAACCTTAAAGAAGAAGGAAACCCCCAAAAATACAAAAAAAGCAACAAAGTATTTGATGCTAAGAACGTATCTTTTTAATTTTTCAAGAATTATTATTATAGCATTTTTCACAAATTGCTACTGTCATTTCTCCAGCTTGTTTACATTCTAAGCAGAAATTATTTTGTCAGACGTTTTGTATAAAGTTTTTATTTGTTGAATTTGCAAAAAAGAAAAAAGAAAAATGCTCTGTTTCTCAAAATCCAGTAAATGTGGATAGAATAAAACAATTATTCCACTCAATCTCGCCATACATAGCTTATAGCCAACTCGGTGTTACGCACCTCGTCAGCTATCAGCTCATGCACGACTCGATTTCGTGGAATAATTGTTAAATGTATGCTGGAGTTTCTGAAACCTTATTTTACAGGGACACACCGGCCCTACCTTCAGCAGTAATGTCTTTTATAAGTTCTTATAAATATGTTTGTAAGAGTCAAATGTGGGCTCAGTTTTGACCTTATGGTCATTTAATTTAATTCTACTTTAATTATTACATTTAGATTTTACTGGTTACATTCAGAATTGCAGTTTTTAGCACTAACTAGGTTTTACTTTGGGATATATACTTTGATTCATGATAGAAAGACATTTAAGTGGAAGTTTCGGTACTTTTTTTTCGACAGTATCCTTTGTCCCTCAAAAATGTCCTCTTCGGAAAACACTCACCATATGATGAGGTTGTAAATGATTTTTTAAGAAAATATTTGTCTCTTTTGAAGCAGAATACTCTTTAAAAAAAAGAAGAAGAAAAAAAACAGGACTCGAAACAGACGCAAGACACATCTACAGCAAAGCTTCACATGTGGTTGAAGTGTGAGTCTGTCAAAAAGTGTCCGCTCTGGAAAACCACAAGGATCATCACCACTTCACATATCACATATCACAGAGCTTAAACAGTGTAGGTACATTCGGTCCATCTCTTTAAGAAACTACATTTCCCATCAGCCATCTTCCGCGTTGACGGGATCATCTATGTCACATCCTCCAGGAAGGCATAAACCACCCGGAAACTCCTAGCTCCTCCTCTTTTGGCACCGTGATTTCAACACGGACACAGGGAGGAATCGCTCGCTCCGCGAGCAAACCCAAAAAGACGTCTTTTCTTTTTTTTCTTGCAAGAATCAGAGTTTCACGCTTTTCTTTGTTTACCTTTGGCCACGGTAGACTCTAAGATCGTGCGATTTTAAACTCAGCTTGAGTTTACAACCGGTTTTTCATTTGTTCCTTATAAGTATGTACTACTGCAGCCCAGGCAGTTATTTTAAAGTTAAGAAGTGACTGGATCCTTTTTAACTCAAAAACTGTGCACATTGTTTGATCAGAGACTTTCTTTTCATCACGAGCGACCATGCATCGGACCGAGAAGTTCTCTGCACCTCACGGAAGCGACTCACGTGCTCCACAACGGCGAAACTCCAAAAGTCTCGGAACATCTCTTCATAATCTTGCTAGAGGCAAGATACTGAGTAAGACTTGGCATTTGGGCAAAACCTAGTCTTAGGAATTAGCTTTTATTGAAATAGTGTGAATTTTAAACTCAGGAACGTTTATTTATTACACTGTCGACAGGCAGCGTCTTGAATTGTTCTAATTTTGTCCTCTCAATTGTTTAATAGATAGGCTTTGCATGCTTCTCTTTATTCCTCACTAACACTTTAATTTCCTTATCACACATCTTGATCTCATCAAGATTTCAGTGGATTTAGTAGTGTTATGAGCTAGCATTCCTTTGTCTTAGCTTAGCCACACGAGGTTAATCTAAGCCTACACAAACACGTGGTCACTCACAAACACCTACCTAGCTAGCATTCCTTTGTCTTAGCTAGCAACACAAGGCTAATCTAGGCCTTCACCACGTGGCCACTCACAAACACACCTTGGTTAGCTACACAGAGCTAGTCTTTTGTCTCCAACATGTGGCGGTCCTCCCCCCACTTTCACACACACCTCTTTTGTTTTAACTCCACGAGGTAGGGTCCTTGGGCCTTAGCTAGCCACATGGCTAATTCTTTTGTCTACTTAGCAACACAAAGCTAATCTAGGCCTCACAAACACACCTCAGTTAGCATCCCACGCTAGCTTCTTTCTTTTGCTAGGCCATAAGCCTTACCACGTGGTCAACTCCTCCCCCCACAAACACACGTGGAGTTAGCTACCAGAGCTAATCCTTTTTGTAGGCCACACACAAGGTCTCTCTCTCTCTCCCCACACACAAACACACCTTAGCTAGCATTCCTTTGTCTTAGCTTAGCCACACAAGTAGTGTTGCCACACGTCCAGGTTTTTCCGGGATTGTCCCGGTTTTTTTGTGGAAAATGGAAAATGTCCAGGAAAATGGAATAACCTTCCCGGGACACGTTTTGTCCCGGTTTTTTACTTCCTCACATTATCCCCCATTGAAATAAACACAAATCATTAATGTTTCTCGCAGCCACTTAACATATTAATAGTTTTCACGTAAGCGGGCATATTGTAGGCAGCTACTTGTGTGGCCTCACCGAATGTTTGTGCACGCAGCCAGTCGCCGTTGCTAGGTGATCGTGGTCAATACAATGGCGGACGCGCGAAATCAAAGATACTGGAATACCGTAATACCAAACAATAGGTGAGAGTTCCCTTGGTCGGTGCGCGAGTAGGCTGGCTGTCTACTTCCTATGTTCTGATTCTGATAAAGGCTGGTTCTAAAGCCTGGGCCAATTTCATCAATAAATGAATCATTAAATAAATCATTAAATATATCAAAAAAGAATGCCTGAACACTGGCGTGAGAAATGAATAAATCAGTTGTCCCAATAACATAGCACCTCTCTCTTGTGATTAAAACAAAGGATTAGGGCTATTTGGTATGATACGGTAGTCTAACTTTTAAAGTTCAGTTCTCCAGAGAAAAGGCTAAAACAACAACGAAGCAGACTGAGAGAAATTATATTGATTATATTTGTATTATTTTGATTTGGAAACGGAATGGGAGGAGAGACAGACGATGAGGGAGTCGGACAGAATGAAGTAGAAGATCCGGTACCTGTCAAAAAGAAAAAAAGACATGTGACATTCAACGAGGGATGGGCAAATTTTGACACATTCAGCGAATGCCCTAAAAAAAAGCATTGTTCAAAAAAAAAAAAAACATTGTTCAAAACCTGCACTGATAAAGAAGGGAGGGGGGCAAAAAAGATTATCCCTATAAAAATAACTGTTTACTCTGTTAACCCCTGCTATTGTTATGAAGAGACAAATGTCAAAACTTGTTAATGGAGTCAAATGTATTTTCTTTTATTTTTGTATGTAATTAAAACTTGGCCTAAAGCTTCAAAGTAAGATGCATGCTCTTCAGGAGGCTGTTAGCCTACTATTAAATATTTGTTAAAAAAAATATTGGCGTCCAAATAAGATCATTCCTATATGAAATTATTTTTTGTAATAATATTTGTGGTAGTGCCCATTTAAGGGTTAAGAAGACAAAATGAATTTTAACTAAACGCCTAACTGCACCAGTTGAACTGTTTTATTTTTAAACGTGAACATTCACATAAGGCATAAGGCATCGTAGATGTGCGTGTCCGCAGCCCTCAACCCCCGCGCTCGTACGTGCGCGCAGGCGCGGCCGCCAACCGATGTGTCCCGTTTTTTTACAACTCAGATGTGGCAACCCTACACACAAGGCTAATTCCTTTGTTCTCCTCAAATCCCACGTAGTGATCCACACGAACATACCTAGCTAGCATCCCACACTAGCCTTCTGCTCAGGCCATAGGGCCTTTCACTCACACACATCTCACACACACACCTCACTGTTTGTATATATTTCAACTGCCATTATCCATTTTTATCTTTGTTATAATAAATTCATTTATTATTGAAACTGTGTGTTTATTTGTGTTCCAATATCTCTGAAGTCCCCAATCTCCAAAGAATTCTAAAAGGTGCGTATGATTTATGTAATATGGTAAGTGATCATAATAATTTGGAATATACCATAATTTAGCTGTTTGGTAATTTATTATTAAGCACCAAAATTAATGGTATTAATTAATGAGACTGATTAATGAGACTGATTCCATGAGTGATTTAATGATAATATGAGACTGATTCAATGAAAATGATTCACTGAAAACGATTCAAATGAGACTGATTCAATTTAATTATTAACCGTCAGATTTAATGAGATTGATCACTCAATTACCCAAAGGCACCTACAACAGATTTTGGAGATCTACGACAACACGTTTAGTAGGTTTGGTCAACAAATGTCGTATCGCAAGACTGGAACTATAGCCTTCAATGTAGATGAAACGATCAAGGAAAAAAAATTCCTAATAACTGTGAACACCCACAATATCAAGAACGTAAGGAGTTTTCGCTACCTGGGATATGAAATTACCAACACAGAACAGTCATCTGCTTTCTTACATCTTAGAGTCTCATCTGCGTTCCAGAAGTGGAATGAGCTGAAACGAGTTCTAACAGATCGTGAAATCCACCTCAATACACGAGTGAAGATTCTAAATACATGCATTCGCTCTCAGTTACTTTATAGCACCCAAGCATGGGATCTTTCCGCCAAAGAAATACAAAAGCTGGAGACTATATGGAATGGCTTTTTGAGAAAAATGGTGTCTGGAGGATACAGTCATAAGAACGCACCCCCTCGTAAGGATAGGAAGAAAGGAATAGATCCAGTAACTCAAGTTGAAGGTCAACTCAACTGGGCATTCAAGATATCAAATAAACAGCTATATGAAATTACAAGTTCACAGCCAATTCAAGAGTTTTGTCATCTACAGTTCCTCAAGTATTTGGCCCATGTCTGCCATATGGAAAATGACGCAATACAAAAGCAAGTTCTGTTTGATAGACGCACTTCAAATAGACTTTGGAGAAAAGTTGAAGACCTTCTGGGAGTGCACCAGCAACCAGCAAGGGAAACAATCTCATCTCATTATCTGTAGCCGCTTTATCCTTTTACAGGGTCGCAGGCAAGCTGGAGCCTATCCCAGCTGACTACGGGCGAAAGGCGGGGTACACCCTGGACAAGTCGCCAGGTCATCACAGGGCCGACACATAGACACAGACAACCATTCACACTCACATTCACACCTACGGTCAATTTAGAGTCACCAGTTAACCTAACCTGCATGTCTTTGGACTGTGGGGGAAACCGGAGCACCCGGAGGAAACCCACGCGGACACGGGGAGAACATGCAAACTCCACACAGAAAGGCCCTCGCCGGCCACGGGGCTCGAACCCGGACCTTCTTGCTGTGAGGCGACAGCGCTAACCACTACACCACCGTGCCGCCCCGCAAGGGAAACAATTTTGGACAAAATGAACTTCAGGTGTCTATTGGAACACCGGTTCCAATGACGCCCCAAGGCCGATCTCGTGCCATGCGGGAAAATATGATGATGATGATTCAGTTGTTATTACAGTTACCATCAAGTACGAACATTGCTGCACAGTAATTGAAAATTTGTACTTAAAATCACGCACATTTCAACAGTTTTTTACTTTGTGTACCTTACTCTTGTGGACTATAAGAAAGTGGGTCAGTTTTAGAAATGCACTATACTGTATGCTGTCTTCTCACCACAAGTAACATGTCCAGTGTATGACCTATAGCTCTGAAATCCTGCACAATTAATTTCCATCTCAAAAGGTCATTTTTGGCTGCAGAAAAGCACAAAAATCTGAGGTTTGATTTTTGGACCCGAAAAGTATACCCTGACTGTGAAACAGCCCATAACTGATATTGAATTCTTGCACTTGTTTGCTTAAAGATATGAAAGACATTAGCAAATCTTTCTTTTTTTTATATGGATGCCTTAGCTTTGAGTTTGTGCTTGTGATTTTTCTCAGCGTCAGAATTCTTGCAAGCACGGTCTGTGAAGCTTGTGAACGCTCATCTCTGATTCAGTGCCTGAAGCGAATTAAATTTCCACACAGTGACTCCATGCCTCCAGGTACAGTCCAGTTTGCTTTCAGGGTTCATGCTAAAGTAGCCAGCACCAACAAATACACAAAGTCCTGGAGGATGCCATGAACTGAGACCTGCTCCTGCAAATGCATGATGCCTTGCAGTGATGAGCGAACAGGAGACAAACAGATCGGGCGAACTGCTTCTTGTCCTACCAGACGCCGCATATTAAGGCTTGCTTGCTATTATAGCACACGATACAATAGATTCACAGAGCATGAACAAATTCATCTGTCCTGGTACAGTTTGTGGTTATGGCGTGTTTCTGTCTCTTGGTGTGTGGCGAAGATATTTTACTGGTGCAAGGAGAACAGAAGGGCTTCAGCCCTTCAGCACATCTGCCAGAAACTAAATCATGTTGTTTTATGCAGATGGCTTCATATTAGCATAATACAAATCAAATTAGCTTTTCTACTGTTTAGGCTTGATCACTCAATACGATCTGTCGATGCTGTCTTAGCAGAAGGGCCAATTCGGCTGCAACGTAATTGTTTCCTGAAATGTATGAGAATCTCATTGTGTCTTTGTGCTTCGCTGCGTAATGAATGTGTCACTGAAAATTTGTAAGCTGATGAATCGGGAGAATGAAATTCACCTCAAGGAGCTCAATGAGCCTGCTAGCGCTGTGTACATCCAGCTGGCAGGGCAAATGTCACCTCTGATACAGACTAGGATCTCCCCATCAGTGTAGCCGTGACAATATGACCGTAATCATTACAGCTGTGAAACCAGTCCAATAGATGGCTTGCAACCACATGATCAAAATGTGCTACATCATGAGTGTCCGCCATGATGGTGGATATACAAAGCAACTAGGATGGCAGCCACTGAAAGTGTGTCTGTAAAAAATGCTGAATTTTCTCAGTATTACCACAATTTGAACGGTCGAGCAAAGCTTCGATACAAAGAGAAGATAGATATGTGTGGTTTTGACCCATATTATTTAAAAAAGTCAGACTTTTCTGAAGACAAGACGCTTCTACTGACCATCGAGTACCCAGATATCGCATTCTATCTGGTTTGGCTGCCAAAGAATCAAGTCCGACCTTGGACGAAACATAGCCCATTTTCTGAGTGGGTGCCCAGTCTGGATTGTTTCTATCATATAATTTTGCTGGCGCTCCTAGAAGCGAAATGATAATACACATGTTAAAATTATAACAATGACCGAGTGAACCATGACAAGAGAACGCTCATTTTATAGCAAAATTCTAGCAACACGAAATAAAATTCTTCCATGATATTATTGAGAAAGCTTTTGAATCTCACTTGAGATAAAATGATTACTGCAAACACGAGCTGTTTTGGCTTTAGCCTCTGTTAGATCAGCCCTGCCGATGTTGTTCAGCCGTGCTCATCTCCTCTCCGTACTCAGCCTCAGAGTTTCCTCACCCTCTT
The DNA here is from genome assembly GCF_027579695.1 of Neoarius graeffei. NCBI lineage: Eukaryota > Metazoa > Chordata > Actinopteri > Siluriformes > Ariidae > Neoarius > Neoarius graeffei. The sequence goes on from NC_083570.1 coordinate 62,314,326, forward strand.
TCAGAATCATGGACGGAATTCTAAAAAATTGGAACGTGCCACAGTCATGAGTACTGTTGTGACCACAACCATATACAGCACAAAGATATGGCCTAGCTAAAAGAACGCTTAAAGCAGTGGAAAAACAAAGAGAGTTGCGCATGCGTGACTATGTTTTGTATGGAATGTCGCGTGACCCCACATTTGTATATCCACCAACATGGCCGACATCCGGGTTTCTATTTTGCTTTGACGTCACTTGCAAGTCAAGGATATAATCACAATACGGCACTCTAAAACGGCTGTGCTATGCATCCCTTTGTTTATACAGAGACTTTGTAGAAAAGTAGCTCTGACTTCTACATTAGATTCTTATCATTTAAAGGAGAACTGACGTAATATTTAAACTTGCTTTATTTCTTAATTAACGTGTTATTCAATTACGTTTTCGGTTTTAGTAACCTTATATCGTGACTCGTATTGGCAACTAATTGCAATTAAGTATTATACTTATCAGCCTATTCGGTTTTTAGCCGTGTTGAATTTAGTTCGTTTGGTCCACGGCAGGCGTCGCTTATCCGCGCGATCTTCACAAGACTTGTGTGAGACTTCGAAACGTGAAGTGTCAGCCAGGTGTCAGTGCCGCCATTTTGAAAACTGTTTTCCAAACGAAATATTGCACAAAAACGAGTTTAAATGACGATTACTAACTACTTTTTTCAAACTTTCCTGATTGTTATCAGAACAAACAAAACTTCCGGCCTGATTACATCAGCATTCGAAAGAGGGCGCGCGTGTATTTTGACAACGTTGGCAGATGTTGGTCACTTTGATTTCCGCTGTACGTTTTACTTCCGTCCTACGATGTCTCGCACAGGTCTCGACGAATCTCGTTTATGGCCATTGCTTTGACATATGGACTGATATATTACAGAGCATATTTCAAACACTCATAACTTGCTATAGCAGTGACAAAATAGCTATCAAAAATGCATTCCGATATTTAATAAAATGAGAAATAGAATTTTGAAAATAAAAAAATTTGCCTTCAGTTTCCCTTTAACTGGAAGATGCTCTCACCATCAAGCTAAAGTAAAGATAATAAATAACAGGAGAATGGAACAGAGCTAATGCAGCTGTGAGTGCTGTAAAATGTTTTCCCCCATTACCTGCTACACTGACGAACACTCTTCTCATCTCTCCATATTTCTCTCTCTCTTGTTTTGACATGTGCACACACTGAATCCTCCAGACGTTGAATAGACAGTGGCAGGTGAGTTAGTCTGAATTTGCCTGCCTTCTCTTGCTTAATGGCATAATGGGACATTCACGCTGCCTGGCAACAACGAAGGCCCTTTGGAGGCAGATACGTGATTGGCAGCTGCATTCTACCCTCTGTTTGACTTTGAAGAGCAAAGTTTTTCGAGCAGGAGAATAGGGTTTGGAATCCATGGTAACCAGGCACAAGTGATTGCAGGATTTTATGTTGCGTTAGTGATTGCTTTTTCAGTTCCACACTACTGAAATAACTTGGAAGGTATTCAGTTCAATACTTATGAAAATTTGTTTCACTGCATTTGTTTCAGACATAGGGAATAAGTTATTTGAGTCGTTGATATTTTACAATGTATGGCCTTCATGGCTTTTCTCAAATATACTTACTTAATAAAGTATAAAATGTAGAATATTGATTCATCATTTAACAAGTAATAGCTTCAGACCAGCAACTGTGAATAATGGTGTTCAGCACACTTGTGCATTATAATTTTGTCACCCCTACATTGCCGTAAGAGACAGCTGTGATTATGCCGATGATATTATATTACCAGATCTGACATTCTTTATGCATTTTGCGTAGGAGCTCGGTGTAAGCTCGCATGTGTTATCATACAAAAATACATCAACTGAGCTGTCTTCTTCTCCCCAGTAAAACAGGAAATGTGCCAATAGATATACAAGTCTGAGATGATCCCTGTAGGTGTTTTGACCTCTCCAGGATTAACCAAGACAATTCCCTGCTCCCAATCTCACATTCTTTCGACTTTTGTGCAGGCTTTTTCAATTTCTGTAAAGGGAAATAAAGAAGAATGTTTTGAGTTCATTAGTGTGAAATAAAATCGAACAACATGTTTGACATACAGTAGCTAACACCCAAGTTTATAATGTTAGTTAACTTTTTTTTTTTTTTTTAATCAGGGATGGCAAATGTTTTATCTGGAGTCAAACATAGCATTTCAGGAGAAAAAAGAATGAAGACTCAAAAATAATAAATAAGTCAACAACAGAGTGTCAAATCTAACATTTTACAAATAACGTTAATGGTGATAATTAGAAATAATTAAATACCCAGGGTTGGGGTTTTTTTTGTTGTCGCTCTCCTGTGCTCTTTTGTTCAACATTTAGAGCAGCATCAACGGTGAATGTTATCCATGTGGACATTAGACAACTGATTTGTAAAATGATTATATCAAAATATACTCTTATGGTTTGACAGTTCACCAAGTATTAATGCAGAATCACTTAGTTACTGTACACTTAAAAAAATTTTAGCTGTAAACTAAATGATATGCCTGGACTGTGATGAAACACATCAGTGCTTATGTTAATATTGACTAAATTAATATTTTTATTTGGGTGGCACGGTGGTGTAGTGGTTAGCACTGTCGTCTCACAGCAAGAAGGTCCGGGTTCGAGCCCTGTGGCCGGCGAGGGCCTTTCTGTGTGGAGTTTGCATGTTCTCCCCGTGTCCGTGTGGGTTTCCTCCGGGTGCTCCGGTTTCCCCCACAGTCCAAAGACATGCAGGTTAGGTTAACTGGTGACTCTAAATTGACCGTAGGTGTGAATGTGAGTGTGAATGGTTATCTGTGTCTATGTGTCAGCCGTGTGATGACCTGGCGACTTGTCCAGGGTGTACCCCGCCTTTCGCCCGTAGTCAGCTGGGATAGGCTCCAGCTTGCCTGCGACCCTGTAGAACAGGATAAAGCGGCTACAGATAATGAGATGAGATGAGATATTTTTATTTTTAAAAATTGTCATTTTATAGGTTGAAAATAGCTTAAAACACCATTTGCTGGTTAAAATGAGCCTAAACTTTGCAAGGCCGATGCTGACGTGGAGTTGACCATTTGGTATTTCTCTACATCATTAAATTTTTAGAAATCAAAAAAGTTAATACCTTTTAACCATAGGTGGGTGGTAATGCTCTCCCCCAGCCACCACCCTTGAATAAGAGTCTGTGAAACTGTTAACATTTTCAAATGTACAGTGCTGTGCAAAAGTCTTATGTAGGCACATGCCAAGAAATGCTGTTGACCAAAAATGGCTTAAAAAATAATGAAATGAAATGTTTCAACATAATAAAAATACTACAAACAGCAGTAAGCCATAATCAATGAAACAAAGTCAATATTTGGTGTGAGACGACCCTTTGCTTTAAAAAAAAATAGTAGTCTCAGGTACAATGAGTGCAGTTTGATGCGGAAATGAGCTGTAGGTTTTACTGAGCATCTTACAGAACCAGCCACAGTTCTTCTGGACACTTTGACTGTCACACTCGCTTCTTCATTTTGCACCAAAACCCAGCAGCCTTCATTATGCTTTCTTTTTTAATGTGAAAAGTGCTCGCTTATGGAATATGCTGCTCAGATACAATCATTTTTTTCCCTGTAACATTTAATTTTGTGCTGGAAAACGAACGTTTGGACTCTAAAATGTTTTTGTACTGATTTGATAATGTAGAAGTCATAAACTAGAAGTCTATAACAAAGTTTGTATGAAACAAAAATCAGGTGCCTAAGACTTTTGTATAGTACTGTATGCTGATCAAGACTCATCATCCACAGGAGTTTACACCATACACCATCCAGATGAGTTTTTGCAATTGCAGCTGTTGGCGACTGCACGGCTGATAATACAGGGTTAGTCAAAATTATGTTAACACTAATGGATTGTTTTTATCTCATCTCATTATCTCTAGCCGCTTTATCCTGTTCTACAGGGTCGCAGGCAAGCTGGAGCCTATCCCAGCTGACTACGGGCGAAAGGCGGGGTACACCCTGGACAAGTCGCCAGGTCATCACAGGGCTGACACATCGACACAGACAACCATTCACACTCACATTCACACCTACGCTCAATTTAGAGTCACCAGTTAACCTAACCTGCATGTCTTTGGACTGTGGGGGAAACCGGAGCACCTGGAGGAAACCCACGCGGACACGGGGAGAACATGCAAACTCTGCACAGAAAGGCCCTCGCCGGCCACGGGGCTCGAACCTGGACCTTCTTGCTGTGAGGCGACAGCGCTAACCACTACACCACCGTGCCGTCCGATTATTTTTATTATTATTCTTATTTTTATTATCTTTTAAATGGTACTGTTGCTCGCTGGTTTTTGTGTGTTGAACACGATGGGGAACAGGTTGAGACCGTCCTGTTAATCATCTTGCACATATGATGTATGTTTTGTGAATAAATGGTTTCTACCATTTAAGTGTGAACATAATTTTGACTAACCCTGTATTATTGCACCCTCCTTTAATCTCCTTAAACTGGAAATGGTGAAAATTTGCTTGTTTTCTTGTCATTTTTAGGCTAGCTGTTTTGAACAATTAAATTTGTTATTGCATTTTTTAGAAAGGAAAATCATGAGGGGAAAAAATAATATCATATAAGCGTAGTGAAAAGTGACCTGAAGTGGGTTGTGTGGTTTTTTTTTTTTTTTTTAATTTCCTACACTTGTGTAACTGGTTGAGGAAATTTTTATTTGTATGAACTTCTGGCTTTCAAATAAAACCTACCTGTATTCTAATTACATAGAAACTAAGAAAGGTATTTGTGCAGTAACTGTGCAGTGTTATTACATGGTAATGAGCAGAAATAATGCCAGAGTACTGACATACTAACTAAACATCTGTTTTAAAGTTTAACAGAACAATATTTATTATACAGTGACAACTCAGAGGAAAGCTTGGAATGTAATTTAAAAATACCTACAAACGGGACAGTTGCTGTGTGCATACTGTCAAATTACAGATTTACTGAAAGCCTGAACTTTTGGTTGGTTACCAGGGTAGACATGTAGCACAGCTATCCAAATATTAGTCAAGTTGCATGTCTGAGCAGTTGCAGTGTACAGACCCTTTTAATGTAGATGATTAAATGCATGCAAGGAAAAGTCTTTCATATAAACATTAATACCCTCAGCTAATTACCTGTTGTAACTATCCTGTGTACTCAGTTGAGCCAAAATTCAAGGTGTACAGTGCTGTGTAGAAGTCTCAAAAATGCTTGATTTTTTATGTGGATTTTGTCTTTAGATGGTCACTTTAATCTTTCTGTATTAGTCTGTGAGTAGAAAAGACCAAATTTTAAATTTCCAGAATTCCAGAGTAATTTGTATGTTGTTCAAGTGATGATGATGACGGCTGATTCCTCAGATCCAAGGATCAGTAGGAAGATTGTTGTTGGCGACACAATTTCTGGTGGCTATATACAGTGGTGCTTGAAGGTTTGTGAACCCTTTAGAATTTTCTATATTTCTGCAAAAATATGACCTCAAACATCATCAGATTTTCACACAAGTCCTAAAAGTAGATAAAGAGAGCCCAGTTAAACAAAGGAGACAAAAATATTATACTTGATCATTTATTTATTGAAGAAAATGATCCAATATTACATATCTGTGAGTGGCAAAAGGATGTGAACCTCTAGGATTAGCAGATAATTTGAAGGTGAAGGTGTTTATTTAAAGAACAGGGATCTATCAAAGTCTGATCTTCACAACACATGTTTGTGGAAGTGTATCACGGCATGAACAAAGGAGATTTCTGAGGACCTCAGAAAAAGCGTTGTTGATGCTAATCAGACTGGAAAAGGTTACAAAACCATCTCTAAAGAGTTTGGACTCCACCAATCCACAGTCAGACAGATTGTGTACAAATGGAGGAAATTCAAGACCATTGTTCCCCTCCCCAGTGGTGGTCGACCAACAAAGATCGCTCCAAGAGCAAGGAGTGTAATAGTCGGCGAGGTCACAAAGGACCCCAGGGTAACTTCTAAGCAACTGAAGGCCTCTCTCACATTGGCTAATGTTAATGTTCATGAGTCCACCATCAGGAGAACACTAAACAATAATGGTGTGCATGGCAGGGTTGCAAGGAGAAAGCCACTGCTCTCCAAAAAAAACATTGCTGCTCGTCTGCAGTTTGCTAAAGATCATGTGGACAAGCCAGAAGGCTATTGGAAAAATGTTTTGTGGACGGATGAGACCAAAATAGATCTTTTTGGTTTAAATAAGAAGCATTATGTTTGGAGAAAGGAAAACACTGCATTCCAGCATAAGACCTTGTCCCATCTGTGAAACATGGTGGTGGTAGTATCATGGTTTGAGCCTGTTTTGCTGCATCTGAGCCAGGACGGCTTGCCATCATTGATGGAACAATGAATTCTGAATTATACAAGTGAATTCTAAAGGAAAATGTCAGGACATCTGTCCATGAACTGAATGTCAAGAGAAGGTGGGTCATGCAGCAAGACAACGACCCTAAGCACACAAGTCGTTCTACCAAAGAATGGTTAAAGAAGAATAAAGTTAATGTTTTGGAATGGCCAAGTCAAAGTCCTGACCTTAATCCAATCCAAATGTTGTGGAAGGACCTGAAGCAAGCAGTTCATGTGAGGAAACCAACCAACATCCCAGAGTCGAAGCTGTTCTGTACGGAGGAATGGGCTAAAATTCCTCCAAGCCGGTGTGCAGGACTGATCAACAATTACCGGAAACGTTTAGTTGCAGTTATTGCTGCACAAGGGGGTCACACCAGATACTGAAAGCAAAGGTTCACATACTTTTGCCACTCACAGATATGTAATATTGGATCATTTTCCTCAATAAATAAATGACCAAGTATAATATTTTTGTCTCATTTGTGTAACTGGGTTCTCTTTATCTACTTTTCAGACTTGTGTGAAAATCTGATGATGTTTGAGGTCATATTTATGCAGAAATATAGAAAATTCTAAAGGGTTCACAAACTTTCAAGCACCACTGTAGACCAACACTGGACCTGTATACTCTTCCTGCCTGCCCCAAGTCTTTTTAAAGTGAGAGTCAGGACGCGCACGCCAACCCCACTCTTTAGACCAGGGAGACACTCTGCAGTGGCACAGAGAACTGAGACAACTGTGGCGACCACCAAGCTGTAGGTTTTTTCCAGACTTTCCTTGTCTAAGACTTGTGGAGGGCGGGAGCGTCCATTTTTCCGTGCAGGCCGTTGGTTGTTCAAGTACCATCTTACATTTTCAGATGAAAGCCTGATTGCTTTCTAAGAGCAGGGCTCAGTCCCTGGTTAAATAAGAAAGTCCTTCATGATGCTTGAAATAATGGACCAGTTGTTTGACAGTGCACCTGAAAGAACTGGCCTGAGTTTCCCAAAAGCACGGCAGCACAAAAATCATTGTTAAATGGTAGCATGAGCAGCACAGTGAACACTCTCTTTCCTAGTTAAGATGCTCTTCGCGTTAAGAGGCTTTTGGGAAGCCCAGCCCTGATGCTGTTTGCTAGCAGAAGGCTGGTCACATGAATTGTTTACCATTTTAAATGTACCCAAAACATTTGAACAGTATTGTGTTTGCGTAAAATGCAATATTATAATACCTCTGTAACAGTTAAAGGAGAACTGAAGTCATTTTTAAACTTGCTTTATTTCTTAATTAATGTGTTATTCAATTACGGTTTCGGTTTTAGTAACCTTATACTGTGACTCTTTTTGGCAACTAATTGCAATTAAATATTATACTTATCAGCCTATTCGGGTTTTAGCCATGTTGAATTTAGTTCGTTTGGTCCACGGCAGGCGTCGCTTATCCGCGCAATCTTCATGAGACTTGTGCGAGACTTCGAAACGTGAAGTGTCAGCCAGGTGTCAGTGCCGCCATTTTGAAAACTGTTTTCCAAACGAAATATTGCACAAAAACGAGTTTAAATGACGATTACTGCCTACTTTTTTCAAACTTTCCTGATTTGCTATCAAAACAAACAAAACTTCCGGCTTGATTACATCAGCATTCGAAAGAGGGTGCGCGCATCTTTTGACAACATTGGCAGATGTTGGTCACTTTCCCTGTGTCCGAAATCGCTCCCTACTCACTATATAGTGGATTATATAGTGAGGACGCCATTTTATAGTGCTGTCTGAAACCTTAGTGAGGATTATTTACACCCTATGTAGTGCACTCAAAGTATCCCACAATCCATCACGAAAAACAGTGTACAACGGTGGTCACTAACCAAAGCAATATATCCCATCATGCATTGTGGTCGTGTTGAAAGAAATCAAATTAAAAGTCTCAAATTTGATTTTATAAAAGGCAGCGGCAAAGAAGAAAGTATTCAGCCTTGATTTAAAAAACCTGAAAGATGCAGGTACTTTGTATTGATTAATGTGAGAAATGCGCTCAGTATAATATGGATTTATCACAAAAACACATGCACGTATTTATTATTTTGAAAACCCACCAGCCAACTGATCTGGCATGTTTTAATCGTGCGACAGTAATGACGTAAATACCAGTGCGACGGACTAGTGTCCGAAAGTGTTTTTCATTTTAACAATGAGCTCACTATATAGTCCTCTATATAGTAATTCCCTATATAGGGAGTAGGGAGCAGTGAACAAGTGAGCGATTTCAGACACAGGGTTTGATTTCCGCTGTACGTTTTACTTCCGTCCTACGATGTCTCGCACAGGTCTCAACGAATCTCGTTTACGGCCATTGCTTTGACATATGGACTGATATATTACAGAGCATATTTCAAACACTCATAACTTGCTGTAGCAGTGACAAAATAGCTATCAAAAATGCATTCCTATATTTAATAAAATGAGATAAATAGAATTTTGATAAGAAAAAATTTGCCTTCAGTTCCCCTTTAATACATCCTCAATGCTTATATGTATGGTTTATTTGTATTTATCTGGTATTACAGACACTTCTAAAGCAGGACCCAATATTTTCCATCAAAGTTAGAATGTAATAACAGCTCAAACATGTGGCATGATCGAGAAAGGGCCTAATGGTATCGCCATACTGTATATGAAGTAATTAAGCTTGTGCATTGAGGTTATGGGTGTAGTAATGGATTCATTGTACAGTCATGGCCAAAAGTTTTGAGACTGACACAAATTTTGGTTTTCACAAGGTTTGCTACTTCAGTGTTTTGAGATCATTTTGTCAGATGTTTCTATGGTATACTGAAGTACAATTATAATCATTTCATAAGTTTCAAAGGCTTTTATTGACAAATACATCAAGTTTATGCAAAGAGTCAATATTTACAGTGTTGACCCTTCTTTGACAAGACTCCTGCAATTCGCCCTGGCATGCTGGGTATCAGCTTCTGGGCCAAATCCTGACTGATGGCAACCCATTCTTGCATAATCAGTGCTTGGAGTTTATCACAATTTTTGGGTTTTTGTTTGTCCACCCGCTTTTAGAGGATTGACCACAGGTTCTCAGTGGGATTAAGATCTGGAGAGTTTCCTGGCCATGGACCCAAAATATCAATGTTTTGCTCCCCTAGCTACTTAGTTATCACTTTTGCCTTGTGACATGGTGTTCCATCATGCTGGAAAAAGCATTGTTCATCACCAGATTGCTCCTGGATCGTTGGGAGAAGTTGCTCTTGGAGGATGTTTTGATACGATTCTTTATTCATGGCAGTGTTCTTCGGCAAAATTGTGAGTGAGCCCACTCCCTTGGATGAGAAGCAACCCCACACATGAATAGTCTCAGGATGCTTTACTGTTGGCATGACACAGGACTCATGGTAGCGCTCACCTTTTCTTCTCTGGACAATCATTTTTCCAGATGTCCCAAACAGTCTGAAGGGGGCTTCATCAGAGAAAATAACTTTTTGTAGGACTTTTTGCCCACTGCAGAGGACTGGGGTAAAGTTATTTTCTCTGATGAAGCCCCCTTCAGACTGTTTGGGACATCTGGAAAAATGATTGTCCATAAAAGCCTTTGAGACTTATGAAATGCTTATAATTGTACTTCAGTATACCACAGAAACATCTGACAAAAAGATCTAAAAACACCGAAGCAGCAAAACTTTGTGAAAACCAAAATTTGTGTCAGTCTCAAAACTTATGGCCATGACTGTAGATGTCTCACTTTTGCCTTCTTGGTAAAAATCTATCATATTTATGTATCAGCTGATGCATAGTGTCTCTTTGCTTCCTTTTACTGTGGCATATTTTTCTGCATTCCATCCTTCTGTCTCTCTCTCCCTCCTTTACATGTCTCCATTGTCCCCAATACTGTTCCTTTTTCCTCATGTGTCCTCATGTGTTTCTCGTTGCAGTGGTGGATGTCCTTGGAAACTGTGGCCCTGATAGTGGTCTCCCATGCTCATGATGGACAGGTCGAAGGACTGTCACAGGGTGCTGTTGGTGCTCTTCCTGTGTCAGGTGCTCACAGCACTAGAGGTCCCTCTTGACTGTGAGTATACATGTATACACACGCAGTGTCCCAAAAGCTCCTTCAGGCACAAATATTTCTCCACTAAAGGAGTAGAGGTATAACGATGCATCACGGTGCAAAAATGTGACGATGTGCATCGTGGGTGACTCACATTGTGCAAATCAGCATTCTGTTAATTGCCCGTGTAATGCAGTTACACTATTTGAGCACCAGAGGTCCCAATCTGTGCAGATATGAGAGCACGTTGGTCACATGATCGCGTTCTTTTATGGAGAACCTGCGAGATCTGCACTTGTGAATTCTGATAGCCCAGTAGCTCTAGAGTGCAACTGCCAACATGCATTACGCTATACGGTTACACAACCACATTATTATGATTAAAAAGAGCTCTTCAGGAGCTTTCAAACAACACCAGAAGCCGCAGAAATCAGCCATTTTAGTCGACTTTGGAGCTCTATTTCTGCTACTAAGCTCCTTATGTTTCTCTAGATAATCTTCCCTGGGTCAGACACTTTGTTTATTTACTCAAATAAACAAAACATTACTGATAAATGTATTGATTTATTTTTAAAATATGGTGAATCTATAGTAAATTTTTTACACTATTTAACCTGTGTTCAATGTACATTGTTTATGATTCAGAAATAAAATAGGCGACTTTTCAGTCATAATTTTCCTTTATTCAAATTTTGTTCAAAATATTCTGAGAATCGAATTAAATCCAAGTCGCGAACCCCATATTGTGAACTGAATCGATTTGAATCTTGACACCCCTAATGAGTGTATCATTACACCCCTAATATGGAGTCAGTTTTGTGGAATTAATTCAAAATAATATTTTAAAAACTCGCTTCCTTTACTTTTTTACTATTCACTTTTTCTTTACATTTTATTTCATTTTGTAGATGCATTTTATCTTCTGCAATTCTTCTTGTATACTTTTACAGTATCTACAAGCGTGACTGCTAATATCCTGTAGTGAATGGGATGCTAGCTAACAGACAACATAAAGTTGTTGCATTATATCATGACCATTAATTAATGTACCCAGATACAAAGCAGGGGCTAACTAAGCATATTACTATTACAAGTGCTTATGTAATGGAAATATGCAACTAGCTACAATTCCCAGCTCTTTAAAACTACACTAATATGTGCTCTTCTTTTATACTTGTCATTATTTTTCTCTCTCCTGTTGGGGAATAAAGCTAAAGTTCTGGAAGGATGTAAGTCATGAATTTGCTTTGGTGTTGGAATTTCTGTTTGCGTTTGTGTTACATATGACCTTTGTGGACTTGCATCCAATGTGCAGTGATTTCTAGCTTAATTTAAATTTGTATTAATTTGGGAAATGTTTTTGGAGCTCATTAAAGAAACAATTGAGACAATACAGTGTAAGAAAGATTTTCTCTTCTGTTTTTTGTTCAGCATGAAATTCACCTCTAAACACATACAGTGGTGCTTGAAAGTTTGCGAACCCTTTAGAATTTTTTATATTTCTGCATAAATATGACCTAAAACATCATCAGATTTTCACACAAGTCCTAAAAGTGGATAAAGAGAACCCAGTTAAACAAATGAGACAAAAATATTATACTTGGTCATTTATTTATTGAGGAAAATGATCCAATATTACATATCTGTGAGTGGCAAAAGTATGTGAACCTTTGCTTTCAGTATCTGGTGTGACCCCCTTGTGCAGCAATAACTGCAACTAAACATTTCCGGTAACTGTTGATCAGTCCTGCACACCAGCCTGGAGGAATTTTAGCCCATTCCTCCATACAGAACAGCTTCCACTCTGGGATGTTGGTGGGTTTCCTCACATGAACTGCTCGTTTCAGGTCCTTCCACAACATTTCGATTGGATTAAGGTCAGGACTTTGACTTGGCCATTCCAAAACGTTAACTTTATTCTTCTTTAACCATTCTTTGGTAGAACGACTTGTGTGCTTAGGGTCGTTGTCTTGCTGCATGACCCACCTTCACTTGAGAGTCAGTTCATGGACAGATGTCCTGACATTTTCCTTTAGAACTCGTTGGTATAATTCGGAATTCATTGTTCAATCAATGATGGCAAGCTGTCCTGGCCCAGATGCAGCAAAACAGGCCCAAACCATGATACTACCACCACCATGTTTCACAGATGGGATAAGGTTCTTATGCTGGAATGCAGTGTTTTCCTTTCTCCAAACATAACGCTTCTCATGTAAACCAAAAAGTTCTATTTTGGTCTCATCTGTCCACAAAACATTTTTCCAATAGCCTTCTGGCTTGTCCATGTGATCTTTAGCAAACTGCAGATGAGCAGCAGTGCTCTTTTTGGAGAGCAGTGGCTTTCTCCTTGCAACCCTGCCATGCACGCCATTGTTGTTCAGTGTTCTCCTGATGGTGGACTCATGAACATTAACTTTAGCCAACGTGAGAGAGGCCTTCAGTTGCTTAGAAGTTACCCTGGGGTCCTTTGTGACCTTGCCGACTATTACACGCCTTGCTCTTGGAGTGACCTTTGTTGGTCGACCACTCCTGGGGAGGGTAACAATGGTCTTGAATTTCCTCCATTTGTACACAATCTGTCTGACTGTGGATTGGTGGAGTCCAAACTCTTTAGAGAAGGTTTTGTAACCTTTTCCAGCCTGATGAGCATCAGCAACACTTTTTCTGAGGTCCTCAGAAATCTCCTTTGTTCTTGCCATGATACACTTCCACAAACATGTGGTGTGAAGATCAGACTTTGATAGATCCCTGTTCTTTAAATAAAACAGGGTGCCCACTCACACCTGATTGTCATCCCATTGATTGAAAACACCTGACTCTAATTTCACTTTCAATTAACTGCTAATCCTAGAGGTTCACATACTTTTGCCACTCACAGATATGTAATATTGGATCATTTTCCTCAATAAATAAATGACCAAGTATAATATTTTGTCTCATTTGTTTAACTGGGTTCTCTTTATCTACTTTTACGACTTGTGTGAAAATCTGATGATGTTTTAAGTCATACTGATGCAGAAATATAGAAAATTCTAAAGGGTTCACAAACCTTCAAGCACCACTGTACATGTTTATACTGTTTAGAGGACATTCATATGTTGCATGTTAGGCCTGTGTGCTGTGATCCAGCCTTATTAATTTGCTTGCTTTGGTTTAGCCTATATTCTTGGGTTTCACGTGAAGTCACATCCGCCTCATTAGTTATTCAAAACTTTAGCTGGTGGTCTACCAAAGCTCAGTTGACAAAGCATTTGTACGGAGAAGGTGCATTGCTCGCATGAAAAATGCCTTACGCTTGCGTTGTTTTAGGTTGTTTGAATCGATCAAACTGTGAAACTGATAAAAGTTTCTTCAGGGTTCCCCGTGAACTAATAAAAAAGGGTGAACGAACACAGGATTTCACAAAAAGACGTTGAGAAAGGTGGTTTTTGAACCGCTCACTGAAATCAAAGGGAGCCGAGTTGAAGCATGCTCGAGTTTGCAGTGATCACGTTCACTTTGTGAAAGGTTTGTATCTCCCTCTCAGCTATGTCCTTAGTGTTTTCCAAGTATTTTTCTTGCTATGTGTCGTTATTTTACGGTGCTTTTTTTTAGTCACGAAGCACTAAAGTCCCCAGCTGTTTCTTTGTTTACTCCTCACTCGATGGCCGCCATATTGTGCGCGTCTCGCTTTCTTTAACAGGGTGTCCTAGCGGCCTTTTCAACGAGTCTTTCAGCAAGTGCATGCGATCAAAACAACCACGAATAATAAAGTGTATATGCATGAAGGTTGTGACAAAATTCAGCCATACAGTTACAATGCGCCTTGATCACTTCTCCGTCTTGTTTAACTAAGATCCAGGTCTCTAAAGGGGTTTCTGATGATCTTTGTGAATGATTTACCTGAGAGATACGAGCCAACACAAGTGAGAGTCAAGCGAACTGTTGTTTGTTTACATTTCAACTTGCAGCGCTTCATTGTATAGACGCGAACGAAAAGCTTAAAAAAAACTTACATAGGTAAAAACAATACAGGATTCATTGGGCAGCGACTTGATAGCGAGGACCTTTCCCAGCCACATACAAAAAAGTTGTAAGCCTCCATACTCTTCCACGCTTTCATCTGTTTTGCGGTGTAGAAGGACGTCTGCAACACCAGATAGTTCAAGATGTCGGGGAACTCGACTGAAGGGTAGTTTTCGAGATCATATGACAAATCCTTCTTTCCCAGACTGTCATGGTCGATTCCATTGCACATAGCAATCTTCTGAATATATCTAAAGCGAGCAGTGGCTTCTAGATTGCAAGCGTACTCTGATAAGTTATCGCTAGTTGTTTGCACTACGGCAGCCATTTTGGTTTGCTTGACCACCAGCTGTTTTACCAGAAGTGAAATTGATAAGAAAAGTTACGTGACTGAAACCCAAGAATAGACATAGAAAACTCTGGCTGCATGACATCCTTTTGTTTGTGAGTGAGTGTGTAAGATAGGGTTTGAAGGCGAGCGCCTTGTGTTATTGCAGTGTATTGGTAAATGGTGAAAGAAAGTAATGGCCATCCTGATTTATTCATTTTTATGTGTGACCTTAGTGCCGCAGCCTCCAACCATAACCCATCAGTCTCCTAAAGATTACATTGTCGATCCACGAGAAAACATTGTCATTCAATGTGAGGCGAAAGGAAAACCTCATCCAAGGTGAGACATTTACACTTGTTTGTTTGATCTGTAACCGCTTATCTCATGCAGCAAGCTGGAACCTATCGCAGCTGACCATAGGTGAGAGGAAGGGTACACCCTGGACAAGTCACCAGCTCATCGCAGGGCTGACACACACTCACGGTCAATTTAGAGCCACCAATTAACCTAACCTGCATATCTAACTCACACAGACAGAACATGCAAACTCCACACAGAAAGGCCCTCATCAGCTGCTGGGTTCGAACCCAGAACTTTCTTGTTGTGAGGCGACAGTGCTAACCACTACACCACCGCCATTTACACTGTAGGTAGTTATACATAATCGACTTTCATTTCTTATTATCTCTATATAAAATGTAAACACTGGAATCAAAAAGCATTTTATCTCGGCCATTAAAAGACTTCTTAGAGCTGTCGTCAAAGAATATATGACAGTACAGCAAAATGAAGATAAGTAAGTGGCAGTTAACTAAAGGATAGAGTTTAATTATGTTATGAATAGTCCTTGGCTCGCTATCTCTAAATTTCACACAGAACATATTCATTACTTCTGAGGAGCTCAGTTCTCAAAGTTGAAAGAAAATCACCAGAAATTTTCAGGCAGCATATATTAGCTATATTTAATCCTTCGTCTTTGTCCTAATGAGATAAATGGTTGGTTACTATGGTAGTGATTAACATTACTGTTGGAATAATACACTCTGATGATTAAATGTACACTTAATGGCCGAAGTTATGTGGATTCCTAACCGTCACACCAATATGTGCTTATTGAACATCCCATTCTGCATGTAGTCCCACTTTTGCTGTTATAAGAACCTCCACTCTTCTGGGAAACCTTTCCATTAGATTTTGGAGCATAGCTGGGGGATTTGCGATCATTCAGTCACAAGAGCATTAGTGAAGTCAGGCACTGTTAGGTGAGGAGGTCTGGGATGCAGTCGTTGTTCCAGTTCATCCCAATGGTGTTCAGTGGGTTTGAGGTCAGGGCTGTGTGTCGGACACTCAAGTTGTTCCACTTCAAACTTAGCAAACCATGTATTCATGGATCTTGCTTTGTGCACAGGGGCATTGTCATGCTGGAACAGGTTTGGGCCTCTTAGTTCCAGAGAAGAGAAATTATAATGCTACAGCATACAGAGACATCCCAAACAACTGTGTGCTTGCCACTTTGTGGCTGTTGTCATTGGCTGTCCATTACTAACGATGATGACTGCTTTATTAGGATGCGCCGAAACGCAGATGGGCCACGAGGCCACTAGATGGGCCACGAGAGTGACAGAGTCGTCTACAGTGGTGGCATAAATGGCCTGGCTGGGCTGCTATGGAATGTCTGGTTTCGTGAGCTCTCGTATACTCCCTTTGACGCTTGTCTTCAATTGCGGACACTGAGCTTTTAACTATGCTTCGCCATGTTGCTCTATCTGAGGCATCCCTTTCCCATGTCTGATCGATAACTCTGGCATTCTTCATGTTCCTCTTCAAGACATCTTTGTACCTCAGTTTCTGTCCTCCTTGTCTCCTCTTTCCTTGGCTCAGTTCTCCATAGAAAATGGCTTTGGGTAGTCGCGTGTCAGGCATGCGCCAGATGTGTCCAGCCCAACAAAGTTGGGAGGCTGTGATAAGGGCTTTCACGCTTACTGTTTTTGGCTTGCCTCAAGCTCCCTGATGTAGAAGTCCTGCCTAAGTTGATGAAACTCTCAGAACTTCTAAGAGGTCTTCCGTTGACCAAAACAACATTGTTTGTTTGACATTGCCTGTGGCTCAGGTGAGGGTTGGTACAGGAGTTCTGTCTTCATGGTATTGATTTTCAGTCCAAAGAGGGTTGCAGCTGTGGTAAAGCGATCGACGATTTCCTGCTTGCCATTCAGATCTGTTGCTACAAATGCAGAGTTGTCTGCGTACAGCAGTTCTCACATGCAAATCTGCCAAGTTTTGGTTGAGGACTTGAGTCTGGCAAGATTGAAGAGTTTGCCTTCCAATGAAGTCCTGATGTAGACTCCTTTCTCTAGGTTAGTGCCCATAGTTTCTAGGACTGCTGTAAGGTAGAGTATAAACAATGTCGGGGCAAGAACGCATCCTTGTTTGACACCATGATTGACAGGAAAAGCTTCACTAATGTCTCCTCCGATCGAAACCTTTAAACTGTTGCCACAAAGTGGCCTCCTCTTTTTCGATCGGAGGAGGCCACTTTGTTTGCAACAGTTTGGTAAAGATCCACATATAAATGTGATCATGACGTGTCCACATACTTTTGGTGACATACTGTATATTGGATAAATACATGGTATATCATTTGCATAGTTAAGAACCACTGGGCTTCATTTTGATTGGTATGTTATGATAATGACTCATAACTCATCCCCTCTCATTATCTGTAGCCGCTTTATCCTGTTCTACAGGGTCGCAGGCAAGCTGGAGCCTATCCCAGCTGACTACGGGCGAAAGGCGGGGCACACCCTGGACAAGTCGCCAGGTCATCACAGGGCTGACACATAGACACAGACAACCATTCACACTCACATTCACACCTACGGTCAATTTAGTGACTCATAACTGTGTGGTTATATTAATCAGAGCACACACATATAAAGGCCGTGCATCAGACACTGCATTGTGATTTTGCTCTGGATAAAATGTTCACTGTATTCGCACAGCTTCTCTTGGACCAAGAACGGCATACATTTTGATGTTGACAAGGACTCCAAAGTGACTATGAAGCCCCATTCAGGGACTCTGGTGATTGACATCAGTGGAGGAGAAAGGGCAGAGGTGTATGAGGGAGTCTATCAGTGCACTGCACGCAACGAGCATGGGACAGCTGTCTCAGACAACATTGTCATCCGTCAATCAAGTACGTTTGAATTATTTGTTCATAATTTCACTGTACTTTTGGCTTCTTCTTTCGGTTCATTTGCTGCTTTTGAGTGTATAATTTTATGTACATTTCACTTTTTTTTGTTATTCATGTGAAAAAAGTCATGTCTGCCATCATCAAAGCACTTATTTTGGAAGGTATATAAATTTAAACCCAGTGCATGCAAAGTGTCCTCAGTAGTCCCATCATATTCTCCTCATGTTGAAATTTTAACTTCAAGTCAGCATCTTCCTATTCACTCTCTCCTTCATCACTCCAGAAGTAACTCAGTGTCTGTTTTGCATGTGAGTAAAAATGTGTAGAAGACCTTTAAACAGATGAGTTGTGTGTTGTGTTGTATAGGATCTCCTCTCTGGTCAAAGGAGAGAATTAAACCAATCATCATCCAGGAAGGCAGATCTTTAGTGCTGGAGTGCAGACCTCCTGCAGGACTCCCTCCTCCTATTGTCTTCTGGATGGACAACAGTAAGCCTTTTTTTCAGCCTCCACTGCATCTCAACAGCATTAATCTTACCTTATACACACAGACCTGAGGATCACATGATCCACAATCAATCCAAGCATTACTTCTCCGAACCATGAAGGCAGATGTAATTATTACGTTTTTCTAGGATGATCTGGTTTTGCAAGCAAGTCAAGTCAACTTTATTGTCAAATATGCTATACATGCTCGACATACAGCACAGATGAAATTTTAGTCCTCTCTGACCCACGGTGCAAACAAGCAATGCACTAAATAAAAATAAAAATAGAATAATTGAAAAAACAAACAAACAATATAAACAGTATAAACACTCTAGATAAGAACTAGACATAGACTAAACACTCAGACAAACAATATAAACAGTATAAATAAACAGTATAAACACTCTAGATAAGAACTAGACAAAGACCAAACACTCAAACACAATATAAACAGTAGAAACACTAGATAAGAACAAGACATAAACTAAACACTCAGACAATATAAACAGTGTAAACACTAGATAAGAACTAGACAAAGACTAAACACTCATAAACAGACAATATAAACAGTATAGACCCCTTCGCAGTAAACGTCATTCATACGTAAGCGGAAATTGCGCGCGCAGCCTGGACTCAAAAAAGACTCAGCGATGCCTAGTTGTTGTGTTGTCGGGTGTCAGAATCGTAGCAGTGATGGGGTTAAAATGTACAGAATTCCAGCAGGATCTCACCCATTCCAAAACAATCGCCGACGTCTATGGCTACAAGCCATCAAACGTGTAGACTGGGATGAAAGCACTATCAAAAATGCGCGGGTTTGCAGCGCCCACTTCATCACAGGTAAGATCAGGCTATTTATTAAATCTTTCTTTTTTATTCTTTCTAGTCTTCATTTATTGATGTAGCAAAATAAATCACAATTTTAAAGCAAGGATGGAAAGGTAAAATTGTGTGCCCTCACTCTAAATGCCAACTTACGCTGACTGCTCTAACCTAGCTCCCGCCCTGTTCAGTTTCATTTCTGCTCTCTGCCTCTCGCTTTTTACGCAGCTCTGATTTCTCTTAGCTGCACTCTTTACACTATCATTCCTTTCATGCCATTACCTCCTGCAAATTGCTGTTTAGTGTTGGGATTTGCTGTTGTAGCTAAAGCCACATTGCCGTCACATCACTGGCATAATTTGATTAAAACAAAATGAATATGAATGTCCCATTGTTAATCAAGTTGTACATGCCCGCACATAACAATCATACGCGTCTAAAGACTTGTAGGCACGAAGTTTTTCGTGGGTGTACACTGAAGTCTGGTCAATAAGGTACGAGTATATATCTGGCCATTGTATACCAGGGAACTTACTAACATCGTCCGTCCACTCTTTAATTAAATGCGGATCCGGTAGGCGATGTCCACTTGTTAGAGTTAACTTATTTATGTAGCGTTCTCGATCTTGTAACGACAATTGTTTGGCATAATCTGACAGCTCATAATGCCGGTCTATGGGCAGCGCCATTGTTTCTGAGTCCAGGCTGCGCGCGCATCCTGGCAACGGTCGGTTTGTTTACAAACATGCAAAGGGGTCTATAAACACTAGATAAGAACTAGACAGACTAAACACTCAAACAATATAAACAGTATAAACACTCTATGGTGAATAGAACATACTCTGTAATATAAAATTAATAACCAAACCAATAGAAATGGTTTCGCCGTATAAACAGCAGATCTTGACTTTGAATCCAGATGATGCCACAGCCATCTGTGGCCGGGAGTCCAGGAGAGCAAAATTGGCCATGCTGTCTAAGTGGCAAGGATGGCGTTACTCTCTCCCCTTTCAATCAGAGCAACACTTGGCAATCATGGGCGATGTGAGCTGGTGTGTGGAAGAGGGCAGATAGTGATTTCCTTTCACTGTGTTCAGCTGCCCTGTGATGATACGGTGGTGGTACATGCTATCCTTCACCCTCCTTATTTGGGAGCTGTCATGTGATGGGGAAGATCTAGTTAACCGGTGAGAATTGGCAAATGACCAAACTGGAAGAAAGTTTGCAAAGAAAAAAAACCCCAATCTCATATTGTCATATTTTTACCACCTCAAATCAGAAAAAAGTTGGGACAGTAAATTAAATTAAAACTGAAAACAATGATTTGTAAATATTTTATATGCACTGCACTCAAAACAATACAACAGCAAATTATTTGATGTTTTCCCTCATTAATTTTATTATTTGTTTTTTTTTCTCAAAATAAACACATTCCAATTTTGATTCTTGCAACACATTTTTAAAAAAAAGTTGGGATGCTAAAGCATTTACCACTTTGTAATGTTGGCATTCCTTCTCACAACACTTAAAAGATGTTTAGGGACTGAAGACCCCAAGTAATGAAATGTTTCAGGTGTTATTTTGTCCCATTCTTTCTGCAGACAGGTCTTAAGATGTGCAACAGTACAGGGTCGTCATTGTCATATTTTTTTTTGTTTCAAAATTCACCACACATTTTCTATTGGGGACAGAGGGGACAGGCACCCTCTTCTTCCACAGCCATGCCTTTGTAATGTGTGCAGAATGTGGTTTTGCATTGTTCTGTTGACATATATCTGGAAAAGATGTCGTCTTAAGGCAGCATATGTTGCTCCAAAATCTCAATGTACTTTTCTGCATTAATGCTGCCATCACAGAAGTGTAAGTTACCTTTGCCAAGGGCACTGACAACCCCATACCATGACAGTCCCTGGCTTTTGGACTTGTTTCTGGTAACAGTCTGGATGGTCCGTTTCATCTTTGGTCCAGAGCACATGATGTCCATTTCCTCCAAAAAAATACCTGGAATACTGATTCATCTGACCACAATACACATTTCCACTGTGTGATGGTCCATCCCAGAAGCCTCTGAGCCTGGAGAAGTTGACAGCACTTCTGGACACAATTAACATAAGGCTTCCTTTTTGCATAGTAAAGTTTTAACTGTCATTTGTGGATGTAACTCTGTCTTGTAGTGCTTGACAAAAGGTTTGCTAAAGTAATCCTGAGCCCATGTGGTTATATCAGCTATAGATGAATGATGGTTCTTGATGCAGTGCCATCTGAGAGATAAGAGATCACGGGTGTTCAGCTTAGGCTTGTGCCCTTACCCTTTACACACCAAAATTCCTCCAGATTCCTTGAATTGTTTAATGATATTATGCACCATAGACGGTGAAATATCCAAATCCCTTTGTATCTTTCTTTGAGGAACATTGTTTTTAAACATTTCAATAATTTTCTCACACATTTGTTGACAAATTGGAGATCCTCGGCCCATCTTTGCATCTCAAAGACCAGGCCTTTCTTGGATACTGATTTTGTACCAAATCATGATTACAATCACCTGCTGACATCACCGGTTTCAAATCACATCATTATTTAGTTGTTTTACCTCATTACTAGCCCTAACTTGTCCTGTCCCAACTTTTTTTGGAATGTGTTGCAGGCCTGAAATGCAGGAATGGATGTATATTAACAAATGAAATGAAGTTGACCAGACAGAACATGAAATATCTTGGGTTCATGCTGTCTGCAATGAAATACAGGTCAAAGTAAATTTAGAAGTCAATGCTTTCATTTTTTTAAGTTTGCAATTTCCTTACTGTCTCAAGTTTTTCTGATTTGAGGTGGTAAAAAAGATAAATCAAGGATAGATAAATCAAGCGGCTAGAGATAATGAGATGAGATGCCTGAGGTATATTCGTAATTTAACCAGATCACATATTGGTGAAGGCATTTTTTAAAATCTGATTCATTTTTAATATTGAGTTTCACCTGTCAAATAAAGTAAGCATCTAAATGGTATATTTAAGATGTGAATTTAAGCCTTTAAAAAGCTGAACTAATTTTACCACATTTTTATTCGTAGGCTATCCATGTTGAATATAAGGGGTTAAAATTATGAAACAAGGGGGCGCCATGGCTCAGTCGACTAAGGCGCCATACCATAAAAATCCGGGGACCTGGGTTCGATTCCGACCTGAGGTCATTTCCCGATCCCTCCCCGTCTCTCTCTCCAGCTCATTTCCTGTCTCTACACTGTCCTATCCAATAAAGGTGAAAAAAGCCCCAAAAAAATCTTAAAGAAACAAAATAGAAATAAGAGGCTTGTGTATTGCATAACAATAGAGCATTGGTATGTCTAGTTTCCAGAGTTCTCCTGAACAGAGCTGCACTTAGTATATCCTACTTCACTCTCTGAGTCTTATTAGGATTTTTATGAAGCGGTCATGTTTTATTGCTTTGATTGCATGTCTAGTGTTAAAAACATGATACAAATAAAATTGATTTGACTTGATTATTGCGACACACTGTAGTAGTACGGTTGAAGCAGTGGGCTCTTTCTGTTCCTCTGCTCATCTTTATCTTTTCTCCTTCACTCCATATTGCCCTCTATACCTGCTCAAGTGTGTATCTGTCATCTTGGCCCTATTTAAGTCTTTAATGGCCTCATCTATCTGTCTCTGCTTGAACTCCCTCTCTCTCTCTCCCTCTGCATCCGCAGATTTCCAGAGGCTTCCACAGAGCAGCCGTGTCTCTCAGAGCTTGAACGGTGACCTCTATTTCTCCAACGTGATGATGGAAGATTCCAGAAATGACTACATTTGTTACGCACGCTTCCCCCACACACAGACCATTCAGCAAAAGCAGCCCATCAGCGTCCATGTCCTCAACAGTGAGTCTCTTATGAGTGCTCTGTACATCTGTAGGAGAAACGCTGGGAGTAGTTTCCTGCAGTAGTTTGATTACGATAACCACAATTGTGATGCCACCCGCTCTGAATGGGTGGCCTTGTCTGAAGTCCCATAGATTTTTGCTTGAGAAGGTTGCAGTAAAGCCTCCAAGCCACCATTTGTCACGGTAATGCACTTTCCCGTCTTTCTGAGGGACAAAGAGTACTCTTGGGGCATGTTTTTGTGAAATGTCACAGACAGAACAACTCTTTAACCCTTTCATTAATCATGTTTTTTCTTGTTTTTGTTCATCCACAGCTTTCGTTTTATGGCCGCAGATTTTTTGTTTGTTTTTGTTATTCAGATTCAGTTTAATTTTTTTTTATTTTGTAAACATTTTGTTTAATTTTTTTATCATGATTTACATGCATTTGAATTTCTGTTGTGTTACAGTGGATGCAATCAATGAGACAATGGCAGCTTATTTGAATGAGACTGATTTGTTTGGTGGTGAGTGATGCCGCCCCCTAGTGATTGCCCCCTGTACTTTAACCAACCCCTCGAGATTAACCCCTCTCTTACCGTAGTTTCACCAACCACAAATCACTCACTAACTCAAACCTTCAATCAGCCTTTCCTCACCTCTCGGAAACAAACATTGGTTCTCACATTCTCAAATGTTCTTGTTCTTTTCTTGTTTCTTAATATTTCCTTTATGATCTTATACCTGATCCAGTCAGAATGACAACTTTGGTGCATGGTGGCATTTCCTCTTGCTTTCCAGGCTTCTTTAGCTAATACACACAACACAGTATTTTTTTTTAATTGTTATTTGAAATGGTTTCTGCTTATATTAGTGAAAAGTAAGAAATTAGCTTGATAAATTATCTTAAAATTTCCTGGCATCATGATCTTTTTAGAAGTTTTTTAACCATGTTCATGTTGACTCCTTAGTATTTAGCTCAGGATAATGAGATATAATCTCCTTTTATAACACGTTTGTAGATTTTTAGATGAATATTGTAGCCAAACCATCAAATAACTTCCAGTACTTGCCACTTATCCCTCTATCCATCTCATTCAAGTGATTCTGAGACTCACCCCCAGTTTGCTCATTTCTCATTGATGCTGCTGCCTGGTATTCACTCTGGGCCTCATTCACTAAGGGTTTTACAATAAGGTTCTAGCAGCTATATGATTCTCACGTCCCTGATTAATGTCTGATTTTATATGTCCAGTGGTTACAGGCCTGACTGAAGGTAAAGCAAGTTCATTTTTTTAGTTTTGAAAGCTATATGGCGGTTATAACAGCGAACAGAAGTATCAGTTATCTTCTTCGTGAGTAAAAAACGCAGTCGAAATGCAGGGCACAGCTCAGCACTATTGTTAAACCGTTTTAATACTAAAACAATCACAATTGTGACCATGAAGTTGTTTAACTCCTCAATTAGACTTCTTACTGCGAGTTTTCTCACTTCAGATGATGCAGTCGAGGAGATACAACCGTCATTTATGCTTCCAAGTGGTTCCACAAGCTCAAAGATGGTCCTTAGAGGACAGGTTCTGGAGCTGGAGTGCATTGCCGCAGGACTGTAAGCCAACGTGTACTTTTACTTTTTGTTTTGTATCATGATTTGTTTTACTTTAACGGTGCGTTAAGTCAGAGTGATGACTTTGTATAAACTTTCTCTGCTTCTCTCTTTTTTTTCCTTCATTTTTTTCTCCAGCCCCACACCAGATATTTCTTGGAGCAAGGTGAGTGGTGAGCTCCCCACTAGAAGAACCAACTTCTTAAACTTTCATAAGACACTCAAGATCACGGAGGTGACTGAGGCAGATGCTGGGGATTACCGCTGCACTGCAAAGAACCACCTGGGCTCTGACCACCACACTATCCAAGTAACTGTGAAAAGTGAGATGGATAGCAGGCTCAATCATTTCACTCCACATTTGCTCTCCTCTGCATTTCCTCTTATTGATTTTTAAATGCAGGACTTTATTACCTGGGGAACTGATGTTCTGACAGTAAACAACATTGAACACTGAGAAACTTTATACGATTGTCTTGTGAAAAGTGCAGTACAGGAGAAAGATTCCAGGCACTGACAGCAATAAAAGCTTGTATGTATTGTATACTGTGAACAAATGCTGTCAGATAACTTTTGCATAATTTAGGCCTCTCTTATGAGCACTATGAATCAGTTGTTTTGTTTGTATCTATGGTTTGTGCATCCTCCTTAATCTCATGTTTGGTCTGAGAATGATTACAAACATAGAAGAACAGGTTTGTTGTGAGAACATAATTTTAATCCAGTTTCTGTGGTGTTCTTGTTTGATGGTTTCCAGCTGCTCCGTACTGGATCAGTTCACCACGTAATCTGGTCTTGGCTCCGAAGGAGAATGGAGTGTTAACCTGCCGAGCAAGAGGAAACCCCAAACCCACCATCGCCTGGTTCATGAATGGAGTAGCCATTGAGAGTCAGCTTCTTTCCGTATTATACATGCTTTGTGATATTCATTATGGGCCATATTCAGAGTCTAAATTTACAGTGGTGCTTGAAAGTTTGTGAACCCTTTAGAATTTTCTATATTTCTGCATAAATATGACCTAAAATACATCAGATTTTCACACAAGTCCTAAAAGTAGATAAAGAGAACCCAGTTAAACAAATGAGACAAAAATATTATACTTGGTCATTTATTTATTGAGGAAAATGATCCAATATTACATATCTATGAGTGGCAAAAGTATGTGAACCTCTAGGATTAGCAGTTAATTTGAAGGTGAAATTAGAGTCAGGTGTTTTCAATCAATGGGATGACAATCAGATGTGAGTGAGCACCCTGTTTTATTTAAAGAACAGGGATCTATCAAAGTCTCATCTTCACAACACGTTTGTGGAAGTGTATCATGGCAAAAACAAAGGAGATTTCTGAGGACCTCAGAAAAAGCATTGTTGATGCTCATCAGGCTGGAAAAGGTTACAAAATCATCTCTAAAGAGTTTGGACTCCACCAATCCACAGTCAGACAGATTGTGTACAAATGGAGGAAATTCAAGACCATTGTTACCTTCCCCAGGAGTGGTCGACCAACAAAGATCACTCCAAGAGCAAGGCATGTAATAGTCGGCGAGGTCACAAAGGACCCCAGGGTAAATTCTAAGCAACTGAAGGCCTCTCTCACATTGGCTAATGTTAATGTTCATGAGTCCACCATCAGGAGAACACTGAACAATAATGGTGTGCATGGCAGGGTTGCAAGGAGAAAGCCACTGCTCTCCAAAAAGAACATTGCTGCTCGTCTGCAGTTTGCTAAAGATCACATGGACAAGCCAGAAGGCTATTGGAAACATGTTTTGTGGACAAATGAGACCAAAATAGAACTTTTTGGTTTAAATGAGAAGTGTTATGTTTCGAGAAAGGAAAAACACTGCATTCCAGCATAAGAACCTTATCCCATCTGTGAAACATGGTGGTGGTAGTATCATGGTTTGGGCCTGTTTTTCTGCATCTGGGCCAGGACGGCTTGCCATCATGGATGGAACAATGAATTCTGAATTATACCAGCGAATTCGAAAGGAAAATGTCAGGACATCTGTCCATGAACTGAATCTCAAGAGAAGGTGGGTCATGCAGCAAGACAACGACCCTAAGCACACAAGTCGTTCTACCAAAGAATGGTTAAAGAAGAATAAAGTTAACGTTTTGGAATGGCCAAGTCAAAGTCCTGACCTTAATCCAATCGAAATGTTGTGGAAGGACCTGAAACGAGCAGTTCATGTGAGGAAACCCACCAGTATCCCAGAGTGGAAGCTGTTCTGTATGGAGGAATGGGCTAAAATTCCTCCAAGCCGGTGTGCAGGACTGATCAACAGTTACTGGAAATGTTTAGTTGCAGTTATTGCTGCACAAGGGGGTCACACCAGATACTGAAAGCAAAAGGTTCACATCAGGTGCGATTCTAGCATCTGATCTTTGGGGGTGCTTAGCCCCCAGAGCTGACAGAGGCACCTGGCTTGAACGACAGTGTTTCCACGTTTATTCCGCATTTAGACTAGACTTAACTAGACAAGAAGACTAGACTAGACTTATGCAATGTTTTAACAGAAGCTGACCCAATAAACTATGATATCTACACATTTACAACCACTAACACAAATATTTGCTTTATATTTTTAACTAAACAAGACCTACTACTGCATTTGTAATGTTGGAGCTATTCATTTTGAACAGTGGTAATTGTTAATTAATGTGTTATTGTGTATTGTGTAATAATAGTGTGTATTATTATGATTTTACATTAGTTTACATTAGTTTATATTTTTTGTTATTTGTTATATTTTGGTAGTGTTCTTTTGATAATCATTTGTTTAATTGTTTGGTTCGTGCATGTACGTTTCAGTGTCTGTTTTGATTAATTTGCTAATTATTATGATGTTATTTATGATTATAAATGATAAGCAAACGTAAACGCTATGTTACATTAAATAAAATTGACTAAGACATGGTGGTCTAGCACCGTAGCACTTGTACAGCTCTGCACAAAAGTATCTCGATATGGATGATAAATGTCGTTTTTATCATTCTGTTCATAGACCAGGGAACATCAATATTGCATTATGCATATTGTTGTGTTTAACAGTTGTAACTCCAGTCCGTACCTTCACATCTCGCTATGCCAGTAATACTCAGGTGCTACTTCGAGTTCCTCATCGGCGTGGAATTCAGTTAAAAAAAACACCATGTCGTAGCAAGCACTCGCGTGGACAGGCAACCCAATCAGAGGGGACGCAAGGAGGAGAGGTATTTTACTGGTCATAGAACTATCACGTAACAGGTGAATTCAAGAACACACACGGCCGCGCACACATTCATTGCGCAGTGCACAAGGGCACTTATTTCTGAAAATTACGTCCAAAAGCAGTGTTTTTGAGGGTGCTGAGCTTGTTTTTGGGGGTGCTTGAGCACCCCTAAAAATAGGCTAAACACGCCCCTGGTTCACATAGTTTTGCCACTCACAGATATGTAATATTGGACCATTTTCCTCAATAAATAAATGACCAAATATAATATTTTTGTCTCATTTGTTTAACTGGGTTCTCGTTATCTACTTTTAGGACTTGTGTGAAAATCTGATGTTTTAGGTCATATTTATGCAGAAATATAGAAAATTTTAAAGGGTTCACAAACTTTCAGGCACCACTGTATCTCGGTATTTATGTGGGGAAAGTCAATTTTCAGGATGCGCTATTCAGATTATGTAAAGTACTGTGTGTAGTTCATGCCTCTGAGGTTGTAAGATTTGTATTGATAAAATTATTAAAATACTCACAGTATAATAATGTAAATATAATATGCTGTTGAAAGATAAGCTAACTAAACACTCATCTATGCTTACAGCTCACTTGAAGTAAGTGTGGTTCATTATTTTATCTATGAACTAAATCTGTCCTCATGATAAGCAAATATCTCTCATTAAGATTCTGTCTCCTCCTGGGTCCTCTGTGTGAAACAAAACATTGTGGATTTTAAGTGATGTTACTCTTAATTAAATTGATAATGCCATACTGTATGGGCTGTTTCACAATGGTGTTTCTTATACCTTATTTTACAGGGACACACCGGCCCTACCTACAGCAGTAATGTCTCTTATGTCTGTCAGAGTCAAATGCGGGCTCAGTTTTGACCTTGTCAGTTTTGACTCATTTAATTCTACTTTAATTATTACACTTAGATTGTACTGGTTAAATTCAGAATTGCATTTTTAGCACTGAGTTTTACTTTGAGACGTATACTCATACTTTGATTCATAATAGAATGATACGGTCAGTGGAAGTTACATTTTTTGTAAACTAAGTGACTTGGACAATATCCTTTGTCTGGCAAAAATGTCCTCTCTGGAAAACAATCATATAATGAGGTTGTAAATGATTTTTGAAGAAAATATTTATCTCTTTTGAAGCAGAATGCTCTGTTGTACAGTTAAAAAAAAAGACTTGAAACAGATGTGAGACACATTTGCAGCAGAGCTTCACATGTGGTTGAAGTGCGAGTCTGTCAAAAAGTGTCCTCTCTGGAAAACCACAAGGATCATCACCACTTCAGTTGTTGTTACAGTTACCACCATGTACTAACCTTGCTGCACAATACTTGAAAATTTATACTTAAAATCACACACATTTCAACAGTTTTTCCACTTTGTATACCTTCCTCTTGTGGACTATACGAAAGTGGGTCAGTTTTAGAAATGCTGTCTTCTAGTTTTGTAGTATGCTGTCTTCTAGTATTGTAGTACTTGAGACCGATCTCAAGAATACTTTTTGAAGGTCTTGGTTTTGTCCCGGAATTGACCGCATTTTTACTCGGTCTTGTGTCAGTCTCAGACATAGAGGACTTGGGATTTTATTTCAAGACCAGTCAAGACCACAACTGTGAGGATTTCACAAAATTGCCTATGCATTGTCTGATTTATTTGTTAACATTACTGTGATTGGATGTAAAACTTCCTTCTTCAAAAGCAGCCAATAATGTGACCCATTGCTAATTTGAAATTTTCGTTACTGTGCACGGTTGTCATCCCTCCCCACCCCACCCCCTTCACACCCACTGGTCTGGTCCCAGGACTTGATTTGGTCTCGCCCTGCTTTGGTCTTGACTTGATCTCAGCCCCTCAAAGTCTTGGTATCAATACACTCTGGTCTTGGTTATGACTTGGTCTTAGTTTAGGTGGTCTTGACTACAACACTACTGTCTTCTCACCACAAGTAACATGGGCAGTATCTGACCTAGAGCTCTGAAATTCTGCTCAGTTCATTTCCATCTCAAAAGGCAATTTTTGGCTGCAGAGAAACAACAATCTGAGGTTTGATTTTTGGACTGTTGTGGACCTGAAAAGTATACTTTGTGAAACAGCCCATACATGTGTTTCATGTTAGCCTTGAATGACATAGGTACAGTATATGAGTTTATTTACAGCCCAAAATATACATTTCAACATGCCATATAGTGGTTACATCAGCCTATCAGCCAGTTGCACTGGACTTAACACTGTTCCTCACTCAAACTGGTATCACACAAGAAAAAGCTGGACCTAAGGCTAAGGTCAGAATCATGGGTAACTCAAACAGAATTCACATATAACTGAGAACTTTTAAGCATGCATTTATGTCTGAGGTCTGAATACTGATGCTTATTAAATCTTCATTATGCACACAACTCTGAATGTGGCCTTATGTGTGAGACCTTTAACTGGAAGTAATTAGAAGGTGCAGGAATCTATAAATATAACCCTTATAGATCTTCAGCTGTTTGCCCTTTAAGAGTAAGTAAGAATAAGCAAAATCAATTTCTGTCCAACAAATCTCTTTTTTTTCCCCCTTTGGGTATGTGTTTTGTTTTCTAATAGATTCTCCTGCAGACCCAAGCAGGAAGGTGGAGGATGATACTGTTATTTTCACTGAGGTCCAGACTGGCTCCAGTGCCGTGTACCAGTGTAATGTCTCTAATGAATATGGATATCTGCTTGCTAATGCCTTCGTCAATGTACTGGGTAATATGTCTTTTTTAAATAATCTCATTCATTTGAATTGTTCCTTGAATGAAACGCAAATATTGTAATTTTATATACTTGTGACGTTGAGCCTGCTGTATCGCTTCAGTCTTATCATTAACACTACTACGATGTGAAATCTAATTACTTGACTTTTTTTTTTAAATAAGTACCCAAACTGCTTCAAAATCTAGGTGTAAATTTAAGTGTAAGTAAACATGCATATGTGGATAGAGTAAAATGGACTAGGAAATGCATATAGTTATGAGGAACATTTCCCAAGTGCACTTTACTTTCTTCTAGGTTCTAGTAATTCAAACAAAGCCTGAGAATTTACTTTATTCTGTAATTTAGATGGACTGTAGATTCAGTATGGACACCTCAGAATGACTATCCCGAGGATTTTAACCGTTTCATGTAAAGTTCCAGTGTATTCTAAACAAAACATTTCTTCAAGTCGCAGAGTAGTCTAACTAAAGTGTCAGGAACGCAGGCGAAAGATGGATGTAAAAGCGGCAGGCAAAGCTGGCAGACAAATCAAAATCATAGAGCACAGTCAGAGTCAAACGGGCAATGGTCAGGTGAGGCACAAACAGGGTCTCTCAGATGGAGACAGAGTGGAAACCAAATAATAAACTATATCAGTAACCAGGTAAAGAGCACGAGTAATAAGGCTTGGTAAAGCCAGGCAAGGGAACACTGAGTATTTTCTTTGCACTGAACTTGTGAACAGAGAGTCTTTATACACAGTAGTAATGAGGCTGTGATTCAGAACAAGTGAGTGAGTACTCCGGAGACTGAGAGTGGTGCGGTGTAGTGTGGTTGTTGTAGTCCGCAGCAGCCATTTTTGAAGGCCACTGCAGACATCAAGAAACACCAACCCTGTGTCCGAAATCACTCACTACATAGTGGATTATATAGTGAGTTCACCATTTTGTAGTGCTGTCTGAATATTACACCCTATATAGTGGACTCGTAGTATCCCACAATGCATCGTGAAAAGTTGTGTACAACTGATGACTAACCAAGCAAAATATACCATTATGCATTGCGGTCACGCTGAAAGAAAAGCTGTTCCATAAGGACCGTTAAGTATTTTAGACTGAATATAGCAGTAGTTTGTTTTTCCTTATGACAATGGACACGGGGCAAATTTATAAGTTGTGGTGCAAAAATGGCAATAATATTGTCGTGTGTTGGGGTGAATGGACGAAGGAAGAAACCTGTTATAAACGGACATTCGAGTACAAGTAAAAATAGTAAGAGAACAGAAAATAAGCTAAACTAGAATAAGACATAAAATACAAGAATAAAAGTTACAGTGCAGAGCGAGGAATGAATCAAAAGCCTCAAATTTGATTTAATAAAAGGCAGCAGCAAAGAAGAAAGTATTCAGCCTTGATTTAAAAGCACTGAAAGATGCAGCAGACACAAAGGACTTTGTTTTTTAAATGTGGGAAATACGCTTAGTATAATAATGTATTTATCACAAAAATACAGGCATGTATTTATTATTTTGAAAACCCACCAGCCGACTGATCTGGCACGTTTTAATTGTGTGACAGTAATGACAAATAACAGTGCGGTGGAGTAGTGTCCAAAAGTGTTTTTTTTTCCTTTCTTATTTCATTTTACCAGTGAGCTCACTATATAATCCTCTATATACAGTTCCCTAGATAGTGAGGTAGGGAGTAGTGGATGAGTGAGTGATTTCAGACACAGCTTAACTGTACCTCAAAATTCAATAGACTTAAAGATCTCATTTAATAAAACCATGCAAACTGATTGCATTAAAAAGTCTTAACGATCTTTATTGGTGTAGCTTCAGGGTTGTAGTATACAGCCTCAAATATTCATACATGTACCACTGGAAAATACATCCAAATCCAAAAATAAATATTTATACTCCTCTTACCTAACCTAAAACAAGAGTCAAGGCAGTGAAATAGTTTCAAAGTCCAAATTTATTTCCCCCTATTTTTTTTTCTTCACCATTTCAAATGCCATCCAACTAGGAAAGTTTAAATAAAGACGACCAATACCATGTTTTAAACTTCAAATTTCTTTTCCAAGTCTTATTATTTTGCCAGTTTGAAAAAAATCTAAATATGGAGATAACAGGAAATGCATAGTAATACAGTATGTAAGCAATGTGCAAAAAATAAATATACATTACTTTAGCATTTCCCGTACATTTACAAACTTTTGGTGCTTTCCAAACATTTCAAAACCTGGACATAATTGTATTGTGTCAGTTGAAATTTTTTAAACTTATTTGGCTTAAAAATGGTTACTTTTGTAAATTCAGTGCTAAATGCTGGCAGTGCTGCACAAATGATAAGAACTTTAAAGTAGACAGCCTTTTGATTTCATAAAATCGGTGAAATTTAGTTCCCTCTGAAATTTGGTCATAATGATATATGTTTATTTTTGTAATAGCTAAAAAACTCAGGCCATTCTGTGGCTGGGAAGGTATCTAATTTGAGGGGATTCTTTCACAAATAATGTGCATGAAATCGCTCGCTTCGCACAGTCAAGCAGACAGAGGAAGTCCGTGTGCGCATGTGCAGGTTTACCCTCGTCATCGTCTTCTTCACCTTTTGGGTTTTACAGCAGCCGGCATCCAGTGTTGCATTACTGTCATCTACAGGTTTATCTTGACGATGCACTGACCGTTACATCATTCTGTCACTAAATGAACAGCTGATTACACCGAGGTGCTCGCTGACCACCGATATTTATTAGTTTGGTCCTGCATTTCCTTTCCTTCGCAACATGTCGTCTTTTCTTCTCGCTTTCCGTTACTGTAGTCGGTCTTTCACTTTTCATTTGTGTCCTCCATTTTCCTCTCCTGTTTCAAATTTGTATCCCACAATGCCTTGTGTGAACAGGGAAAGCCCACCACGTGATGCATGATGTAATATCTTGTATTGCGTCATGGTGAAGCAAGAAAAACAATAGCGGAGAATTTAGGGCCACGTGGCTGTATTTAAAAAAATAAATAAAATAAAATTGGAAGGCTGTGATTCGAATTCAGCAGCTTTTGGTCCATTAAACAAAAATAATTGGGTGTTAGAGAAAATTCTTTTTATGATCTAAATTTGAAAAAATCTGAAAAGGCAGTACAGCTTTAACTACTCACCAGTAGCAAAATTTTAAATATGAACATTTTACATATGGTACATTCTCACTAAACAGGAGATTTTTGTTTTTGTAGTTTTACTGAAGCCTGTTCAATCCAAAGAAAAGTATGACAATAAATAAAGTGTTTTTCATGGGTTTGGGATACTCGAAGTGCAAAAAATATGACAACGTAACCAGGAGACCAAGTGTTTGTCGTAGGCTCTGGAGATTACAGTACCTCCCTTAAGAGTGATCGCAGTGAGACTGGATGAAGGTGGAGCAGGGTTGGAAAACACTGAGAAATCTGTGCCCAGGCCTCATCACTGTCTGAATCCTGCATAATGAAAAACAAACACATTCTGAAAAGCATCAGTATGCATAAGGTGGTGATGCAGGGTTCCTAGGGAGTTTCAAAAAATGAAAATGTAATCTGTCACCCTCTTAAATTATTCCATTTAATATCAAAGTAAAGACGAATGTTTATTACCCAACAACACAAAGAAAAGGTGGTTCAAGAAGGTCAAAGTGTGCCAGATATACAGTAGCAGTATTCGGATATATTACAGTTTGCTCTGAATTTTAAACAACAATTATACGTATTAGGCGGCACGGTGGTGTAGTGGTTAGCACTGTTGCCTCACAGAAGGTGGTTCTGGGTTTGAGCCCAGCAGCTGATGAGGGCCTTTCTGTGTGGAGTTTGCATGTTCTCCCCGTGTCTGCGTGGGTTTCCTCCGGTTTCTTCCAAAGACATGCAGGTTAGGCTAATTAGTGACTCTAAATTGACCGTAGGCGTGAATGTGAGTGTGAATGGTTGTTTGTCTCTGTGTCAGCCCTGTGATGACCTGGCGACTTGTCCAGGGTGTACCCCGCCTTTCACCCGTAGTCAGCTGGGATAGGCTCCAGCTTGCCTGCGACCCTGTAGAACAGGATAAAGCGGCTACAGATAATGGATGGACGATATGTATTAAGAATATTTATGACAAAGCTGACTTTTTAACATTGAGGAATAATTTCCTGTGTTGTTTCACTCCCTGGAAGTATAAATTGCATTTTAATATCTCGTATTACTTGTTTTACAAGACGAGTTGAGAGGCCCTATTTTACGGTCAAAACTCTTGGAGAAAGACACTGGCCTCTCAGGCAAGCAACTTCTAAATGCTATGAAGGACAGAGGAACATGGCAAAGAAACTTCATGCAAGTTTCACCAATTCAAGAAGAATTGGATGACTTGGGGGGGGGCGGTTTACGTCTCATCTCATCTCATTATCTCTAGCTGCTTTATCCTGTTCTACAGGGTCACAGGCAAACTCCACCACCTCCAACTTTTGCCTCCTGTCTCTTCGTTAAGGGTACGGCCTCCAATCCATACATCACAGCTGGTCTCACTACTGTCTTATACATCTTACCTTTCACTTTTGCTGGGACTTTCCTCTCACAAATGACTCCCGAAATCCTTCTCCAACTGTTCCACCCTGCCTGCACTCTCTCTCTCACCTCACTATCGCAGCCCCCATTTTCCTGCACAGTTGACCCCAGGTACTTGAATTCACCAACTTTCTTTACGTCTCCTCCTTGCAAGAGTTTTTATATATTGGCATGAAATATATGGATGAGAGTAAGAAAATTCAAAAGGCAAAATTTGACATAGTATAATCTGAAACACCCTAAGGGTTTCTCACGATATGCTAAACTGCAGTGCCTCATTAATTAAGTTTGTTGCCACACAGGGACCATTATTGTTTAAATTATCCTGTGTGGTGAAGTCTGACAGTATCAGTATCAGAGCTGCTCTCTCAGGTCCTGCTGAATGTGTTTTAGCTAATGATTTTCTTCTTTAATAAAATAACAGCATCATAATACACTCAAGAAAAATGTTTCACTTTGGTTCCCTCTTCATGTCTTCTGCCTGTTTAAAGCGACCATTCATGCATACTCACGTTCTCGTTGCACACTGAAAAAAAGTTCATTAAATCTCCTTAATTCAAATACGTACATCAGTTTCATGTGAATGGAGTTACATTTGCACAGTTTGTTTTCAAACATCCAGCATGATTAGCTCATGTATTTTCAAAGCCCTGTCATGCTATCATTCCTCAAGTCTTAATAAGGTTCATTTAATGTGATTGTTATTTCTTCCCATCAGTGCTAACCTTCTTGTGAGATCTTACAGCGTAATTGGATCACGCTAATATGACAGGAATTGATCACACACGCTCGACATATTTCACACTAGTAATTAGAAATGTCCAAATTCAGTATAAGCAATAAAATCACGTTTTAATGAAACAAAAGCTATGCATTAGAATGTAACTAAATTAAATAAAGCTAAGCTTTCACTGGCATGGTTGATCAGAACGACTAAAATGGCAAAAAGTAAGCAAAATTAACGAAAATATAATTAAAGTCAACTAATTTGTTTCATTTGACACAGCTATTAGTTTTTCCAGTGTGTTAAACCATTTATTATTCTCACCATGAGGCATTTTAATCTGTTAACGTAACTTGCAAACATTTAACAGTTATTCCACAAAAGTGAGTCGTACATGAGCTGATAGCTATAAGCCACGTACAACAAGATTGAGTGGAATATTTGTTTTATTCTATCCACATTCACTGGATTTTGAGAAACAGAGCATTTTTAATTTAATTTTTTGCAAATTCGATAAATAAAAACTTTATACAAAATGTCTGACAATCATTTCTGCTTAGAATGTCAAGAAACCAGCGAAATCTCATCTCATTATCTGTAGCCGCTTTATCCTGTTCTACAGGGTCGCAGGCAAGCTGGAGCCTATCCCAGCTGACTACGGGCGAAAGGCGGGGTACACCCTGGACAAGTCGCCAGGTCATCACTGGGCTGACACAGACACAGACAACCATTCACACTCA
The DNA here is from genome assembly GCF_027579695.1 of Neoarius graeffei. Lineage (NCBI taxonomy): Eukaryota > Metazoa > Chordata > Actinopteri > Siluriformes > Ariidae > Neoarius > Neoarius graeffei. The sequence goes on from NC_083570.1 coordinate 62,351,066, forward strand.
CATTCACACCTACGGTCAATTTAGAGTCACCAGTTAACCTAACCTGCATGTCTTTGGACTGTGGGGGAAACCGGAGCACCCGGAGGAAACCCACGCGGAGAACATGCAAACTCCGCACAGAAAGGCCCTCGCCGGCCATGGGGCTCAAACCCAGACCTTCTTGCTGTGAGGCGACAGTGCTAACCACTACACCACCGTGCTGCCCACCGGTGAAATGACAGTAACAATTTGTGAAAAATGCAATAATTCTTGAATTAAAAAAAAAAAAAAAAAGATACGTTCTTACCATCAAATACTTTTATTCCATATTTTGTTGCTTTTTTTCCTTTATGGATTTTCTTCTTCTTTAGGGTTTTTTTTTTTCTGGCGGTTGGCAAACCAGCTTAAAGGTGCATTACTGCCACTGATTGGGCTGGAGTGTGGAACAGGAGATATTGGAGGGAAGAAAATAACTATTATTTTAGCCATTTCTGTTAAATACGTGATAATATTTAGGGTTTTGTTTCGAATCGAGTTTTTAGTTCATCCTCGGTTGGTTCAGCAGCATACTCCACCATTTTGTTTTTCTCTACTCATGGTATATGAGCTGATAGCCTAGAAGTAGACTAGCCAATCAGGGTGCACGATTGCTCATATCCAGTGAATGTGGATAGAATAAATTGAAATATATTTAATATCTAACCTGTTATTGTTGTTCCAGCCGAGCCTCCCAGAGTGCTGACTCCCAATAATAAAGTCTACCAGGTCATCATGAACAAGCCTGCTCTTCTGGATTGTGCATCCTTTGGCTCTCCTATTCCCAGAGTACAATGGTATGTGTGTCTGTTTGCACATTAACAGCCCTGCTATAGCTCTACATTCACAGCCCTCATGGACAATGTGTTAACCAGACGGCAAAAACCTTCTTTTATCACCTAGTTCTGATGTTTCTGCACTTTTAAATTTAATGACCTAACTTAGGTGTGCTGCGAGAACTCAGCCACACTACTGTCTCAAACCACACATCAACAGCAATTTTGGCAACTTTGTCAGAGCTACATAATTAGAGCCAGAATAGTTGGTTTACTTAGAGGAACTCGTGGATGTTTTTTTTTTTTCCCTGTTTTAATGGAGCATCTGTGACATTATATTGGAAAAGTTTTATTACTAAGAGTAATAATACATTTTTAAAGTCTTTTTCCATTGAATGTCTCAGATAAAGAAGATTCTGGAAAGGTTTTCGAGGCAGATAATGGAAAGAGTGGAAAGCGATTTGTATTCTGCTACTTAGATAACGCATTTTCGACAAGATAGAATGTTATAATACTGAGGTCCCAATTTCTTCTTATAATCAGTGTTCTCACCCTCACTTTCATAAACAGCTTCTCTTTTCTATGGATCTCTGTTCTGCTTATGCTGTTCATGCTTTTATAAACCATTAGGGATTTTGACCAAATGTGCTATTCATCTTCTCTCCTGAGTAAATCTTGTTGTGCATGATTATTATGTGAGGTCATTTTTATTTTTTTTTCTGCCTGATTTTACACTGTTACATCCTGGACGAGGACACATAGAAGCTAAAGCTAATGCCCAGGTTAGATGGCAAAAAGACGCATGCTGCGACCTGCGATCGGTTGGGTGGCGACCGGGATTTTTGCGTCAAATCCTTCATTGTGGTCAGATGTATTGCAAGACGTAGAGTTTTTAAGCCGAATCAACCAGTCGGAAGCAGACGCAGCGCACTGAAAACCTTTAAAAAAAGTATAAGGCCATAAGACTGCTCGCAGGTTGTTGTAAACTATTTGCAGGTGCAGTCTGTGTGTACCTGCGATGCATCGCAGCCATCTCTAAAGACTTGTCTTCCCCTGCATCAGCCTGCCACTACCTGCTTCAACCTGTGATTGGTTGCTCAAGCATCGCACGACCACCTGCCTCTATATGCGTCAACCTGCTATTTGCACCCATTGGAAGCGAATCACAGCTGAAAGACGAACAGATCATGATCCTCTGCAGCACTCTGCCATTATTTGTGTCGTTGTGCGTCGACGCAAGACCAGTCTTGCGTCTACCTGCAATTTTGTAATCACAGGTAGACGCAAGTAGTTGAAAACTAGTTGCAGCCTGCCGTCTGACCTGGGCATAAGCCAGCAGCCTTGTTGCACACTGATGGCATCGTGGATCTTAATCTCTCCAGGTTAAAGGACAGTCGTTCCAGTTTTTTGGTGGGAGACCCATATATATTCCATGAAAATGGAACTCTTGAGATCCCTGTGGCACAGGAATTACACAGTGGCAAATACACTTGCGTTGCTACAAACTCCCTCGGCACCTCTGAGAACCACGTACACCTGGAGGTCAAAGGTGAGTGTTGCAGAATTTCAGAAAGCAGTAACTGAAATTATGAGAAAAGGCCGGCTGGGAAGATTGTAATTGGCACATGTGCAAATTTCCATATAAAAGTTTCCACATAAAGTTTTAAAGCCCTCTAACCTCTTATTAGCCAATAGACCAAAAGGTTTGGCCCTTATCTTACATGTTGTCCATTTTCCTAATGAGGGTAAAATGTTGTTAAGTGCTTTTCCAAAGAGCAAAACAGGAAACTGGTATGTTACTTGTCCATTAAGCCTGAAGAACTTTCTCTGCCGTCATCTGCCTGCAGATACTTCACCATCTCTTTTGTAGCCGAGAGCGAGCAGGTGTAACCCATTCGTTAGACATAAACGATAAGAGACTACAGGACCAGTCAAAAGTTTGGACACCCCTACTCATTTCATAGGTTTTTCTGTATTTTGTATTTTCTACATTGTAGAACAATACTGAAGACATCAAAACTATGAAACATCTGGAACATATATGGAATTATGTGGTAAACAAGAAAGGTGTTAAAAAAAATGTTTCATAGTTTAGATTCTTTAAAGTAGCCAGTGTTTACCTTGATGACGCTTTGCACACTGTTAGCATGATCTTAAAGGAGATACGCAGAACCTTTATTTTTAAATAAATTTCTGAGTGGATAGTATCTCCATCCTTGACTCTTGTATGCTGCATTAATGGGAATAAAAAAAAATTATATTATTTTATATATATATATATATATATATATATATGAGAGTTAAAATCGACCGCAAAGTTGGCATTCAAGCTGCCCCGCTGAACCAGCCAGCCCTGAGTGCGTGACGTTACAGCGGTAACCGGTTTTAAGGCCGAGGCCTTTGATAGCTATGGACCAAAGTCATATAAATAAAAATTTATGGTGAAAGAAAGAAATACCGTGACCGACTTGCTCAACTAAGACTGATTTGACTTCATTGATTGTGGGTTGACTCTCATTAAAAAAGAATAGGGGTTATAACTTATGCAACATACACTGAAAAAAGTAACCTATAGAATTTACCCAATAAATCTGAGGTAACAATTTGCATTGACTTGTTTGGGGTAGATTTAATTCCATATATTGAGTATAAAATAACTGAAATAAAAAGCTATGAAATACTTAAATAAATTGGGTAAAATTTACCTCACATTTATGTATCTATTCAACAGCTACTTTCTCATTGAAATTGGGTAAAATTATCTCTTGTTTGCTAGTAGGTAATACCTGATAATTACTAATCAAAGGTAATTAATATGACTTAGTCAAAAGTCAAAGAGTCCCATATATGTTTTCGTACGCATGTTGGGGAGTGCCTGTTAGAGAGCACACTCTGTCTAGGCCATCGGCATGGTGAGATAGGGTGGCCAATTCCTTTCCTCGCCGCCTTTAAGTTCCCCAGTGTTTCCACCAGGTCCCCATTCACTGCTGGGTGGACAGGAGGCGAGCCCCAGATCACCGTCTGAGGCGAGGCTCGAACCGTTCGCTTAGCGGTCAAGCGCTTTAACCACTTGGCCACCTCGCCCTATATGACTTAGTAACCATTACTTATTCGGAGAAGGTAAGATGTACTCCCCAAAAAAAGACTTTCAGATGGTTCATCATCTCAGTGTTTTTAATCCATAAAATCATCAAAAAAAAAAACCAAACCACAGAATAAAGTGCAGTAAAACAGCTTCACACAACATTTCAAGTAATGAACCTGTTTTATAACTCACTAAACTAACAGCTTCAAATGTTGTTTCTGGACTGACCAAATCTGCAGTCCAGGTGCATTTATACAACAAATAACTGAACCACCTTGTTTATATGCAGCAATGATGCACCAAATGATCAAAAAACACAAAATAAAAGTGCAGTACAACAGCTTCACACAACATTTCAAGTAATGAACCTGTTTTATAACTCACTAAACTAACAGCCGGAGAGAGAAAGATGGCAGTCCGAGAGTTCCCTGTCCCGCTCACTCAAACGCGCGGTCTGACGCATGCGCAATTTGGAGCACAGGACTCACGGCTTTGGGGTATATTTTACCGTATTTTTCCATGTAACGGTTGTTACTGTTAACGAATAGGTAGCATATGTATAATTTACCCATTACTTTGTAATTCCTTGGCTGACTGCAATAATCGAGTAAATTTTATCTGGTTTGCATAGATTGTATTTACCCCTCTCCAAAATCACTTCTTACAGTGTACATGTACATGCATGCATATTCACTGATAAAACGTAAAAGGCTAATTACAACCCTGATTCCAAAAAAGTTGGGACAAAGTACAAATTGTAAATAAAAACGGAATCCAATAATTTACAAATCTCAAAAACTGATGTTGTATTCACAATAGAACATAGACAACATATCAAATGTCGAAAGTGAGACATTTTGAAATTTCATGCCAAATATTGGTTCATCTGAAATTTCATGACAGCAACACATCTCAAAGTTGGGATGGGGCAATAAGAGGCTGGAAAAGTTAAAGGTACAAAAAAGGAACAGCTGGAGGACCAAATTGCAACTCATTAGGTCAATTGGCAATAGGTCATTAACATGACTGGGTATAAAAAGAGCATCTTGGAGTGGCAGCGGCTCTCAGAAGTAAAGATGGGAAGAGGATCACCAATCCCCCTAATTCTGCGCCGACAAATCGTGGAGCAATATCAGAAAGGAGTTCGACAGTGTAAAATTGCAAAGAGTTTGAACATATCATCATCTACAGTGCATAATATCAAAAGATTCAGAGAATCTGGAAGAATCTCCGTGCGTAAGGGTCAAGGCTGGAAAACCATACTGGGTGCCCGTGATCTTCAGGCCCTTAGATGGCACTGCATCACATATAGGCATGCTTCTGTATTGGAAATCACAAAATGGGCTCAGGAATATTTCCAGAGAACATTATCTGTGAACACAATTCACCGTGCCATCCGCCGTTGCCAGCTAAAACTCTATAGTTCAAAGAAGAAGCCGTATCTAAACATGATCCAGAAGCGCAGACGTCTTCTCTGGGCCAAGGCTCATTTAAAATGGACTGTGACAAAGTGGAAAACTGTTCTGTGGTTAGACGAATCAAAATTTGAAGTTCTTTATGGAAATCAGGGACACCGTGTCATTCGGACTAAAGAGGAGAAGGACGACCCAAGTTGTTATCAGCGCTCAGTTCAGAAGCCTGCATCTCTGATGGTATGGGGTTGCATTAGTGCGTGTGGCATGGGCAGCTTACACATCTGGAAAGACACCATCAATGCTGAAAGGTATATCCAGGTTCTAGAGCAACATATGCTCCCATCCAGACGACGTCTCTTTCAGGGAAGACCTTGCATTTTCCAACATGACAATGCCAAACCACATACTGCATCAATTACAGCATCATGGCTGCGTAGAAGGAGGGTCCGGGTACTGAACTGGCCAGCCTGCAGTCCAGATTTTTCACCCACAGAAAACATTTGGCGCATCATAAAATGGAAGATACGACAAAAAAGACCTAAGACAGTTGAGCAACTAGAATCCTACATTAGACAAGAATGGGTTAACATTCCTATCCCTAAACTTGAGCAACTTGTCTCCTCAGTCCCCAGACGTTTACAGACTGTTGTAAAGAGAAAAGGGGATGTCTCACAGTGGTAAACATGGCCTTGTCCCAACTTTTTTGAGATGTGTTGTTGTCATGAAATTTAAAATCACCTAATTTTTCTCTTTAAATTATACGTTTTCTCAGTTTAAACATTTGATATGTCATCTATGTTCTATTCTGAATAAAATATGGAATTTTGAAACTTCATCATTGCATTCTGTTTTTATTTACAATTTGTACTTTGTCCCAACTTTTTTGGAATCGGGGTTGTAAATAATCACATTCTGAAGCAAATTAAATAATCTTATACCGCTAACTTAAACACACAATACAAGTTACATGGATTAATCTAAATTTAGGTAAACTTTTTTTTTTTTTATCCAAATAAGAATCTGGGCTTATCAGTCTGTGTTCTCGCTTCTTGAAGGCCGAATGTTTTGAAACAGTCTAACTTTCAGTTCTCCGTTCATTCGCTTCTTCCACATAAGGGCGAGATGGCAGTAATATCCAGTTTAGAAATCAGACAGCTGCTCCACTCATTCACTTTCTTCATACTGAGTGTAATGGCACTCCGTTAGCTCTTCCTTGGTTACTGTACCATTTCTCGAGTCAGTCAAAAAAAAAAAAAAAACAACACTTTTTCCACGCGAGCGACAAGACATGACAACTTCCCTCGTCTTTCTAAAATGTTTACTTAAAAACCACAAGGTAAATCACAAAGTCTGGCGCACGGTCAAAAGACTGTGTTGCTTCCACCATTTTCTGACTCGAAACTAAGGTCATACATGTCAACCTATACGGAATGTCCGTATTTTATACGGATTTGATTCAATAAACGTAGTATACGGGCGTACAAATAGAGTTATACGGATTCTTTTAAAAAAACATCAATATTTATTTAGAACTATAATCAATTCCCATGATGATAAAAGAGCGCATAACATTTACAAACGTACTGTACACCACAGAAAGCACAAACAGCCAGTAAAGAGTCTTATGAAATCGTGCGTTATCTTGTGGTAGTGAGACTTCGTTCCACTTTTGATCATGCGCACACCGCATTGCGAGAATCCCGCCAACCAGGAAGTAACATTTTGTTTGAAACGTGTATTTCCACCTGAGCGACTTTCACTAGCGACTGAAAAGATTCTGAATGGGCACTCCGGCAAGATCAACACAGACACTTGCTGTGACATGCAGCCTAGTGAGGTATTGGTGCAGAGTGCTAAAAAAAGCTGTCATGGAGTACAATTCAGAACATTAGAGTGACACTTTGTGTTTTTGTCAAACATTGGAGCTTTGTATTCATTCTGAAGGTTTATTGTTATTAATATTGAATAAAAAGTAACTTGGATATATCATTGTTAATTATCATTCAAATTTTAGGTAAATTATTTTAATTTGCATCTTATAAGGATTTTATAAGGGAAATACGGATTTTGGGGGCGGCACGGTGGTGTAGTGGTTAGCGCTGTCGCCTCACAGCAAGAAGGTCCGGGTTCGAGCCCCGTGGCCGGCGAGGGCCTTTCTGTGTGGAGTTTGCATGTTCTCCCCGTGTCCGCGTGGGTTTCCTCCGGGTGCTCCGGTTTCCCCCACAGTCCAAAGACATGCAGGTTAGGTTAACTGGTGACTCTAAATTGAGCGTAGGTGTGAATGTGAGTGTGAATGGTTGTCTGTGTCTATGTGTCAGCCCTGTGATGACCTGGCGACTTGTCCAGGGTGTACCCCGCCTTTCGCCCATAGTCAGCTGGGATAGGCTCCAGCTTGCCTGTGACCCTGTAGAAGGATAAAGCGGCTAGAGATAATGAGATGAGATGAGTTGAGATGAGATGAGATACGGATTTTGGAGGTTGGTTATACAGGTTTGATTGACCAAAGGTTGACATGTATGTAAGGTATACACAGTCAGTGATGTCATATCATAAGATTTAGAACATGGAACTCTTTTCTATGTTCTTTTTCTATGTTCTTAAATTATCATCATTCATTTTTAACTGTTTTTAACTTAAATTATTATTGCTTAACTGGCCCTTACACTGAGTATTCTGCCATTACTGCTCAGCTCAGGCAATTACTAAAACTCGGGACGGAACGGGATGTCACCAGTTTTAGCAAAAACTGCAGGGAGGTCACTGCCCGAGCGATATATTCCATCCCGTGTTTTAGCAACAACCCTCGGCTCACTCCAAGAGGACTGGTGCAACTGAACTCACTTTCCTTTTTAAAAAAATAATAAATAAAAACTTTCCTTTTCTTGTAGTTTTCTTTAATTGTTTGTACTGCACCCAATACGGGCTTATAGCCAACGCTCCTCAGCAGATCAGAGGTCTCGTACGAGTCCTCAGTAAAATGTGCAGAGCAGAAGAGAGACCACTTCGTAGGCGCCCAATGTGCCCAACAACTTCTCACAAAACGCATCAAAATCTTTGCAGTTTGAGCATTCTTGGGCCATGAATGCAACATAAATCCACCTTCTGTCATGTTGCTGTACCCGCCAGCAACACATCTACGTGGCATGGCGATAAATTAGCTCAAAATGGAGGCTCGGGGGGCATCGTGGCTCAGGTGGATAAGGCGCCATACCATAAATCCGGGGACCCGCGTTCGATTCCGGCCCGAGGTCATTTCCCGATCCCTCCCCTCCCCATCTCTCTCTCCCGCTCATTTTCTGTCTCTACACTGTCCTATCCAATAATAAAAAAGCCCAAAAAAAATCTTTAAAAAAAAAAAAAAAAAAAATGGAGGATCGGAGTTCTCTCTCCCCTTCTGATTTATATGGCGGTTGACAACTGTTTCAGTGTATTAGCGCTGGACTGGAGTGTGGAACAGGCATTGCTTCTTATCTAGAAATTAAATAAGTTTTAATAATCCTGTGTTTTTCAAAAAAGTAAACAAATAAGATAAAATTTTCCCATTACTTCTTTGTAAGATATTTCTGACATTAAAGGGTGTATTATTGGCCTCGACTTGAGCAATAAAATTCTGTCTCTCTTGATAGTATTTTTGACAATGAATAAGAACATGCTCTACAGTCTCTGGGCTTTGTGATGCACAATACTCGCAATTACCATCAGCATGCCTACTCATAATAAAGAGAGTACTATTAAGATGGGAGTGCCCAGTTCTCAGCCTGGCCAATACCACTTCCTCCTGTCTTGCATTAAGTGAACCAATAGCTCTATGTATTTCAGGCTGAATGTTAAAAAGATGCCTCCCAGAAGACCCATTCTCCCAAAGGTGCTGCCATCTCCCATGTACTCTGGCCTTAATGATGCTTTTGACTTCAGCCTTACTATACTGTATATTAGTATCTACCAGTATATTGTCCCTACTTGCTGCTCGAGGATCGGAGTTGCGGTCAGCTCTGTGTTTAGTGTAGCGGAAATGACGATGAGACCGATAGACTTCCTGTTGTGACGTTATGGACGTCAAGGCCATTCACTCAGACCGCTACCTATATAAATCACTTTAATCATAAAAATTACTATATTAGATTTATGGTTAACGCTTAAAACTATTCCTGTGCCATTCTTGAGGTTTTGAGGCCATGGCTCTGCGTGTATGCTTTAACCAGCTTCATGAGGGAGTCACCTGGAATGCTTTTCAATTAACAGGCGCCTCATCAAAAGTTAATTAGTGCAATTTCTTGCCTTCTTATGTGTTTGAGATGAAACAGTAAATAGTAAATAACAATACAGTAAATAGCCCTATTCCACAACTGTAGTAATCCATATTATGTCAAGAACTGCTTAGCTAAGTAAAGAGAAACGACATCCATCATTACTTTAAGCCATGAAGTGTCTTAATTAATAAAAATAAAGAAAAATCATTGAATTAAAAAGGTGTCCAAACTGTATGTATATTAAAAAAAGTACATTGATAAACATGTATGTCCTGTTATTTCTCTGTGTGAAGTGTGAATCAGCACCTCTGTAGGCATTTTGATTTTATAAATTCATAAGCATCCTGTACAAAATGTAAAGAATACTTCAATACACAATCCTTTCGGCTCTTTTTGATCATAGCCTTAAACTTGGGCTTACATGCCTCAATCATGTATCTACTTTCCCTTCCTATTAGTTTCACAAAATGTAGTGAAAAGAAACTAATTACTGAACTATAATAGTTACTGAATACTTGGATTTAAACTGAATAACTGACTAATTAGCTGGTACTTTAAGGATTAAACTCTGTCCCCAATTACTGTAAACCTTGTCTTTGCCAACATTTTTCTCTATTCGCGTGCTCAGAGCCCACACGGATCCTGAAGCAGCCTAATTACAAAGTCGTCCAAAGGAACCAAGACGTGATGTTTGAGTGTAAAGTGAAGCACGATCCATCTCTCATTCCCACCATGACCTGGCTCAAAGACAATGGAGAGCTTCCTGATGACGAGAGGTATTTATTTACATATGTTCATATGGTTCATGATGACTATTGGTGTAATCATGTGTGCTCTGATTCATTAACTTATACCACAGAACAGTAAATTCTGGAATCTGATCTAATTGGTCATAATTGTTGATTAATTTTTTGTAAATTAACAGCTCTGATGGTGTGGAATCATTGATATTGTGTTGAGTTTTCTCAGGAAGGAGAATCCAATGCCGGTGATTTATAACAGTCTCGAGAGTAGCAAAAGTAACTCTGCTTTGTATCGGGCTCCATCACACCAGCTCATTATTGATGATTTTCCTATAAAAGTGCACCCTGTTGTTATTCTTTATAATATTAATACAGGTAGTCGTCGACGAACGACCTATGCAACTTACGACTGATCGACTTTACGACCGTCTGGTTATGACTGGCAAGTGTTTCCCAGCTGAACTAGCTGAGCGGACGACAGTTTCTGCCCCAGCTCCCGGCAGCGCCTCTCGCCGCGTACAACAGTTTCCGCCCCAGCTCCAGGCACATGCTCAGTCTCTCTCTCGCGCACTCCGTCATACAGTTTCCGCCCCAGCTCCAGGCACACTTGCAGTCTCTCTCGCGCTCCCTCGCGCACGCCGTCATACAGTTTCCGCCCCAGCTCCTGGTTTATGAAACGAGCAAATCCTCCCGCCAGCCCGAGCGCTGCAACAGCTGATGACGTAGACGGCCCACAGCCAAGCACCAGTGATGCCAGCGGTCACTAAGTTTTGTATTTTGCTATGTTTTACATTTGTATTTTGGTATGTTTCAAACTAAAATGTTTTCTATTTTTCACACCTGTATTTCGTATTTTTTGTTTTGCACATATTAAACGAATTGTACTGTACGCAGTGTAGTATGCAGTGTTTGACTTAAACCAAATAATGAGCCAAAGTAATGAAATAAGAAAATGTTGATAAAATAAGACTTTAAGATGATTACAATATCATTACACATCACAATATACTTACGTTCATTTAACATAGGCCGACTTACGACCAGATCGGTTTTTGACCGGTCAGTCGTGACCAAACACAGTCGTAAGTCGACGACTACCTGTGTGTGTGTGTGTATATATATATATAAACATAACATATGTTTGTCATTTTGTCTTTTTATAGCGGTTTCCTTGCTCTTTTTGAATGTGTATGTATTATATTTAGTAAAGATGCACATGATTTTATTTTTCATGTAGTGAAATCACATTTGATGCTTTGTCTTACTAGGTCAGAGTATTTATAAAAATGCCCCGAGGCTTGACATTAATGACAACTCATTTTCTCTGGTGCACTATTTATTAGTTTTAAATATACTGTATAATGGATCATTACAACATGCCTCTTAGGGTTGGGTTAACTGATGGGTCAAAATAAATCCATGATATTTTGTCCTGCTCGCCCACTTGGGATTCATGTGACATTTTGTTCTCATTACATTCAGATTTATCGTGGACTCAGACAGCCTTACCATCGTCAAAGTGACAGAGAATGATGAAGGGACATATACCTGCATCATGAATACCACTTTAGACCAAGACTCAGCCAGTGCCCAGCTCACTGTTGTTGGTAAGGATACATTATCTTCTTCCTTGTGTAGAAAAGTGTTGTTGATCTTGTGGCTCTTAAAAAAATAAAATAAAAAAAGCACAAGACACTGCTAAAAGACTCTTCACTATTAGTCACTTACTCAAGATCTCTCTTACTAAGGATCACTGCTACATCACCTGAAATCAGATGCGCTTTATTATTCTAAAGAAATACCTGAAACTCTTGTGTGCGTGTGTGTGTATATACTAATCGCTAACTCCTAACTCACTCCTACTTTACCGATCTCAGAGGCTACCCCCACACCAGCGGTTGTTTACGGTAAAAACAGCCACACTCCTCATTTCACATCCCATACTGCCCTGGGTTGGTGTGTGTGTGTGTAGGCAAGAACGCTGTGCTTTATTTCATACTGTTTGCCTTGATGTTTGTGTTTGTAGGTTTATTCCAACTGTGCTTGAATTATATATTTATAGTTTCTTTTGTAATATATTTATACACCTTGTCTGTTTATTATATTTCTGGTTTGTTTATCCATTATATGAATCCCGTATATCTACATCACTATAGTACATGGTGTTGTTGTCGTATACTGATTATTTATAGAATATATCGTTTCAGAAACTCCTTCTGTAATATTATAAAGGGCAGTTTCCATATTTGTGTTTGTATAGGTAATCGTATGGGGCCGAGTAAAATTAAGGATTAATTTCACGAGTGATTTCAAAACTTTGAAATCACGAGTGAAATTGATCCTTAATTTTACGAGGAACCATACGATTACTTGTTTATAATATATCGGGCCAAATTCATACTTCGGAAGCCATTCAAGTTCACAACATTTGTCATTCACATTTTCTGAACCCATCAGGGCGCAAGACTATCTTGCACGTTTGCATCAGTTTCTAAAGCATTCCTTGTTTTCGCAAATCTCTCGCTTTTCCCTCGAGGACTTTTCGTGATTCTTGAAAAGTAACATCTTTCAGGACTGATCCCAGATATTTCTCTCGTCTCAGATGCCAATCCAATGCTGCCTGCATTACTTTGAGAGTCTGGTTTGTAGTTTTCCCCATTTTCTTTCCTCACTTCTGCATAAAACTGCGATAGCACCTTGTCTAACTCACAGCATTCATATCCCACTAGAGAGTCGTTTATTTGTCTTTCTGCAGCTCATTTCTTAAACACGGAAAGACAAAAATTTGTACTTTTTTTGGTATTTTCATTTTCGCTTGCAGCTTTCAATTGGTTTATCATTTCTTCGTCAAATATAGCGAAACGCGACATTGCTGAGTCAGCAGTCAGCCATTGTGTTGACAAAATTTGCTAATTTTTGTAACCATAACCAAGCAGCGAACTAGCCAATAGCATTTCAGAAATACGGCCCCGTGTTAAGGAAAAAAAGCCCTCCTTGATTGGTCAATCAGAACTGAGTAATTTGGCCCTATGTATTATAAGGAAGTTTATTCATTTCAACCAGGAAGTTTCTCGAAAGTGAAACATCCCCATTAATCCCATTATTTTTATTATTTTTTGTGTGAATGTTGCCACTTTATATTGTGTGTTTAATAACTGTGTAGCTATACAGGAATTATACAGGCATGTTTAATGTACAGTAACTACTGAAGATGTATTCAGTGTTTCACATGCTTTAGATTCACAAATCTTTTATGAATAAATATGTATATTATCTTTAATACGCAAATGTGCCTTTATAGCTGGAATAGGACAAAGCCTTTACAGTGTCTTGCAAAAGTATTCATCCCCCTTGTTGTTTGTCCTGTTTTGTTGCATTACATGCTGGAATTAAAATGGATTTTTGGGGGGTTAGCACCATTTGATTTACAGTGTGCCTATCACTTTAAAGGTGCACATTGTTGTTTTATTGTGACACAAACAACAATTAAGATGAAAAAAACAGAAATCTGGAGTGTGCATAGGTATTCACCCCCAAAGTCAATACTTTGTAAAGCCACCTTTTGCTGCAATTACAGCTGCAGATCTCTTGAGGCATGTCTCTATTAGCTTAGCACATCTAGCCACTGGGGTTTTTGCCCATTCCTCAAGGCAAAACTGCTCCAACTCCTTCAAGTTAGATGGGTTGTGTTGGTGTTACAGCAATCTTCAAGTTATGCCACAGATTCTCAATTGGATTGAGGTCTGGGCTTTGACTAGGCCATTCCAAGACATTTAAATGTTTCCCTTTAAATGACTCCAGTGTAGCTTTAGCAGCATGTTTAGGGTCATTGTCCTGCTGGAATGTGAACCTTCGTCCCAGTCTCAAACCTCTGGCCGACTCAAACAGGTTTTCCTCCAGAATTGCCCTGTATTTAGTGCCATCCATCTTTCCTTCAGTCCTGACCAGCTTTCCTGTCCCTGCAGATGAAAAATATCCCCACAGCATGATACTGTCCTCATCACGTTTCACTGTAGGAATGGTGTTCTTAGGGCGTTGGGTTTGTGCCACACATGGTGTTTCCCATGATGGCCAAAAAAAAAAAAAAAATCAAATTTTAGTCTCATCTGACCAGAGAATTTTCTTCCATGTGTTTGGGGAGTCTGCCATGTGCTGTTGGGCAAACTCCAAACATGTTTTCTTAAGCAATGGCTTTTTTTTCTGACCATAAAGCCTCACTCTGTGGAGTGTACAGCTTAAAGTGGTCCAGTGGACAGATACTCCCATCTCCACTGTGGATCTTTGCAGCTCCTTCAGTGTTATCTCTGGTGTCTTTGTTGCATCTCTGATTAATGCCCTCCTTGCCTGGTCTGTGAGTTTTGGTGGACGGCCTTCTCTTGTCAGGTTTGTAGTGGTGCCATGTTCTTTCCATTTTGCTATAATGGATTTAATGGTGCTCTGTGGGATATTCAAAGTTTGGGATTTTTTTAGAACCCAACCCTGATCTATACTTCTCCACAACTTTGTCTCTGACCTGTTTGGAGGCTCCTCGGTTTTCATGTTGCTTACTTACTAGTGTTGCCGAGTCAGGGTCCTTCCAGAACAGGTTGATTTATACAGACATCATGTGACAGATCATGTGACACTTTGATTGCACACAGGTGGATCTTAATTAACTAATTATGTGACTTATGAAGTGAATTGGTTGGACCAGCTCTTATTTAGGGGTTTCATACGAAAGGGGGTGAATACCAATGCACACTCCAGATTTCTGCCTTTTCATCTTAATTATTGTTTGTGTCACAAGAAAACAACAATTTTCACCTTTAAAGTGGTAGGCATGTTGTGTAAATCAAATGGTGCTAACCCCTAAAAGTCCATTTTAATTCCAGCTTGTAATGCAACAAAACAGGACAAACACCAAGAGGGATGAATACTTTTGCAAGACACTGTATGAGCTGTTAATTTTCCAATAGCATTTCCTGTTTGTGATTTTATGTACATATTAACTACAAAGAAACGGTCTGCTATGCAGTTAATGTATAGAAATTGTCGAATTAGGTCACTGTTGGTGTTAGTTTAACTGATTCTCGGGGTAGAATAGTACAACACAAATATAATCCAATAATTATATAAATGTTTGACTTAAAGTTCAAGGTTCATTTGTGTAATTAGACAAGCCAAAATTAGTAAAGTTAGTACAGATGTGTGTAAATAAAATACACCACTGTAATCCATCTATAACAGTGAATACATCATCAGTATTGTATTGTAATTGCTCAGGGAGTTTGTGTAACTACACAGACATTAGAGACACTTAATATAAAGTCAGACCTTTGCTTGCAGAATGTGCAAGTTGTGTATTTTTAGACGTTTTTGCTTAGGCATGATTCATTTTGCATGTTTTCTGCATTTTACAGCACTTAAATCTATCAAGTACATACGTAGATATTTGTGTATTTGCAGTTTAAGTGTTGTTGTTATTGTTGCATTTTGCCTGCACTTAGCATTACAAACTTGCCCAGGAGTGCTGTCTTCATCAGTTGCTATATTTAAGCCCTGTTCTTTATCCATCTGCAGAACAACCCGATCCTCCTACAGATCTGGAGTTAACAGATCCAGGTGCACGGAGCGTCCAGCTCACCTGGATCCCTGGAGACGAGCACAACAGTCCTATCAAGAGTATGCGTCTTTTCTTTTTGATTTCAGCTACTTATTAAAAATGGTCTTCACTGTGTGAAATAAGGAATTTTAAACAGACAGTCAAAGGACAGACAAGTCAGAAATGTTGTCTGTCTGTCCAAATTTCAGCCTGTCTGAATGACGTGCCAAAGGCCTGGAACAATGCAGCCGGGAGTCCAGGGCCCGCCTTAGGGCCCCAGAAGCTGAAAGGCTTTAGATACCTGGAGATGGCTTCTCAGCTATTTCCAGGCACATTTTTGTGATCTTCAAAAGCCAAATTACACTAGACATTAGTTGCTAATTACACTACAAATTGAATATAATTTGCAAGAAAATGTCAGAAGATTCAAGAAAAACATGCGTCAAGTTATACTCAAGAAAACAGTAGCACACACAGGTCAGGTCCATTTCTCGAAAAAAGTATGGAGGGCCAAGGATGTTCCAGTTGGTTACAACTTACTGGTACTCATATATAGGTACGAATAACGCTCAGGAAACATTCTGTCAACAATGACAATTTTAATACTCTGTTGATAATAAGTCTAAGAAATGTAGTAATTAACAATACAACTATCCTTACATAATAGAGTTAAAACTTTGAGTACAAGATTCCAAGTAACTTTGTAACAAAATGACCTTTAAAATTACTCAGAACTAGACACGGTAATATCATTTGGCATTCAGACTAAAATCTGCTGGACTAGAACTTAGAAAATAGAAGAAAATAAAAACTATATTAAAATATAAATCTACATCCTCCAAAGCATATCCTACAAAGACTGTCATTCTTATTATGAATGAAAAAAATGCACATAATACTACTACTAATAATAATAATAATAATAATAATAATAAACATATCCACTGATTGCCAGTTTGGCATTTAACATAATACAGGACTGCAAAGTTTGACGTAAACTGAACTCTGAATCAACTGACTGGATCAATCAGATACTGTCAATCCTAAAACACTAGTTCAACTGCATCATGCAATAAAAAACAACAGTGAATAGTAAGTGTATTACTGTTGTCTTATTTAGTGTGCCACTCAGGGAGAGGGAGGTGCATGTACATTTTGGCAGGACTAGGACCTTCGGTGGCCGAGTTACGAATATTTAAATCCCTGCGTGTGTGAGTGGCTGGAGCCAGGGCTTGTCCTAAAGCTTTCCTCGAGCCGCGCTCACTCCTGACATCAGATTAGGCCGAGCCTGGGCTCATTTGAAAGGTCTCGAGGAGATGGATGTGACTGTCAAGTTTGGGGGGGCTAGGACCATCAGTGGCTGAGTTATGAATTTTTAAAGGCTGGTTCGAGCCAGGGCTCATGTTAAAGTTTTTCGGGGGCTCCGGGGTGAATAGCAGGCCGTGCCTGTGCTGGTTTGAAAGTGCTTGGGGAGAGGGACATGCCTATAAATTTTGACAGGGCTCGGACCTTTGGTGGCCGAGTTATGAATTTTTAAAGTCGGGCCTGCGGAGGCCCCTGTTTCACAGGCCGTGTTACGACAATGTATTTACCCAGTGTGACATCTGGAAGAAAATTAGAAGTAGATTAGACCCATAGCTTTACGATTTTTCATGGGCCATCCGGTTTGATGCTTTTGAAATACAGACGGACAAATGTGAAAATTACCAGTCAGTGTCCGCTGGTCCAGCCTTATTTCCCACACTGGTAACAGAAAGTAAGGAATTTTTAAGGTCAAGTCAAGATTCGGTTCAGACTACAATGCAGGAGCGTTTTGACAGCCAAGCTGATTACAAACTGATTTGATTACAAACTAAATTAATTAGATTGATGTCTGTTTCTGTGCAGCCATGGTTCTCAAAGTGGGGTCTGGGGATTTCATGGATCCCACTGGGGATCCATGAAAAAGGACCAGGGGGTTAACAGTTTCCTAATTTTGTTGCACTGGTGGAAATGGCCAATCATCATCAAGTTTATTATTCTTTTATAGCCATTGTCAAAGTATTACTGTACAGAGTTCAATGTGTCTAATTGTTTTAACAGCTGGTATGTAGAAATAAATTTCGACTAAGGGGATCGTTTGTTAGTTTATTTATTTATTTATTTATTTATTTTTGGGAGCCTCTGCACTACAGCTCATACCTATCCAACACCTTGATCAAAGCATGACATTCACTGTGTAAGAAATCCACACTTAGCTCGTCATTTGGAGAAATGCTGTATATTCATGGTTTCTTATAGAAAGTGAATGTTACAGATAGAAAAACCTTATTTTGGCCAAAATCTGACTATTTGCCTTGCCAGAATTAAGGTGTATCCAGACTGCAGGACATATACGTAATCATTATTACTAATGACAATGACAGAGTGCTCATAGTCTATAGATTATCTCCTAAATAGCAAAATAAGCCGATGACATCACTGAGAATCACATGATCGGCCGGCTTTTGAAGTCGAAACATGGTTTGCCATTGTGTATCAGAGTATCTGAAAATACGTAAAGGGCCAAATCTGTTGTTCTTGGTTTGTCTTCTCTTTTTCCAGAGTTCCTCATTCAGTATGAAGATGCTCTTCATGACAGTGGCACCTGGCATAACCTGACAGAGGTGCCTGGCACTAAGACCACAGCTCACCTCAAGCTGTCCCCGTACGTGCACTATAGGTTCAGAGTCATGGCTCTTAACGATGTTAACTATAGCCAGCCAAGCCAGCCTTCCCATCTGTACAAAACAAATCCTGCAGGTAACTCATTTTTTTCTGGTAGTACGTTCAGTCAGTCTGGACTGATTAACCTTTGCCAGCTTCATAGTCATACAGTATGTTTCAAATATAATTGACTCCCTTTGTCGGTCTCTTTCAGCTCCTGATGAGAATCCCAGTGAAGTCAAAGCCATGGGCACAGAGCCTAATAATTTAGTCATATCATGGAAGGTAACAATAAATCAAGTATAAAAGTAGCAGATATAAATTGTCAACTTTTGAATTTTATTTTATTAATTGTGATTAATGCTAAACCTTCTTTTAAAGTCACTGATGGGTCTTCAATCAAATGGTCCTGGCTTGCAATACAAAGTCATGTGGATACAGAAGGATGTAGACAAAGAGTGGTCTTCTGTCACCCTGGCTAATGTTTCTAAGTTTGTGGTATCTGGGACACCCACCTTCATGCCATACGAGGTGAAAGTTCAAGCATTAAATGACTATGGCCATGGACCAGAACCAGCAGTCATCACTGGTTACTCAGGAGAGGACTGTTAGTAACTGTTATTTTTCCTTATGAGACACATTTGTGTTTTACCTATAACAATTATTTGCATTCAGTTTAAAGGAAACTTTAACCCTATGTTCACACTAGCAGAGTGACAGGCAACCCTTTGTTTCCAGTGTGTGTGTCAGAGCCATGAAATCAGCAACTGCAACAATGACAAAGCGCCATTTAACTTGAGATTTTCTAAATGATTGTCTCAAGTGATTCCTTAGATCAATACTATAGTCCATGTGGTTCAATATTTCTACATTTCCCCTCTCAAGTTTAGTTCCTCCCTGCAGTTAGATGCATTTACTGTTTGATGTGCAAAAATGTCAGAAAACCATGGTTTCATCTTATACTACCAAATATATACAACCTCTCATTAAATATGTATTGAGACATTACGAAGAAAAATAAAGTTTGAAAGGAAGTAGCAGAGATTGCTGGGGGAGGGTACCTAGATAACACAGTTACGTTGCTTTTCTAATCTAAAAGAAAATGCTGGTCAGTGCATGCCTAGGAGGTGATAACAGTTGTGTGATGAGTGACTTGTTGCTTATTCATGTGAATGTAGGGTAGAACTATGAAAAATCTATGATGGCATTCTGGTCTTTTTATCATATAAGCATTATTTTTCTTTATCTCACAGTTCCAGTGGCAGCTCCGGAAAACGTGCGTGTTTTAGTGCTGAACAGCACTGTGGCAGAAGTCCACTGGGATCCAGTCCCACCAGCATTAGTGCGTGGAAGACTGCAAGGCTACAGGGTACGTGTTACCATTGACTGATAATACATTAGGTGTTATCTGAGATCAATTAAAGGTATCTCTGTTTATATAGAGTACCAGTCATAAGTTTTGACACACCTAATTCAGTGATTTTTCTTTATTTTTATGAAAAGATACTTCATGTTTTAAAGTAATGATGGATGTCGTTTCTCTCTACTTACTTGAGTGGTTCTTGACATAATATGGATTACTACAGTTGTGGAATAGGGCTGTTTACTGTATTTTTATTATTTACTATTTACTGTTTGATCTCAAACACATTAAGAAGGCAAGAAATTGCACTAATTAACTTTTGACGAGGCACCTGTTAATTGAAAAGCATTCCAGGTGATTACCTCATGAAGCTGGTTAAGATAATGCCAATAGTGTGCAAATGTCAGAGTGCAGGCACTTACAGATGTACGCGCAGGGTGCAAACTGGAAACGAAGCCAAATCACAAGACAGGAAGCGTGGAGGAGACAAGGGTCGGTCGATCAGTAAACAGGGCAATAGAGGCAAGACAGGTAGCGTAAACAAAGAGATAAAGCAAGGGTCAGAAATACAAGCAGCAGGCAGAGAATGAAAGGCTTGGTATGAACTGGAGAAACACAGAACAATACTTCACACTGAAGGTGTGTGAGTGAGGGGCTTAAGTAGCGTGACTGATGAGTAGTGAATGAATGACAGCTGATGTTAATAAGCCAGTGACAGGGGGCGCTGTGCTTTATGGGAGTTGTAGTTCTGAGTGTTGACGTTTGTAGTCTGGCTCGTGCTGTCGTTCTCAATGGCTTTACTGACAGCAAAGCGTCATGAAGATAAACACTGGATACTTTGAAGAATTTAAAATATGAAACACTTTTTTTTAACAATTTTTGTTTCACACATAATTTCATATATGTTCCATATGTTATTTCATAGTTTTGATGTCTTCAGTATTGTTCTACAATGTAGAGAATAGTCAAAATACAGAAAAAACCCATGAATGAGTAGGTGTCCAAACTTTTGACTGGTACTGTAAATAGACAGTATGATTTTTTTCCCCTTGTGTTTTAAATACAGTATGTATTAATTTCAGACAACTAATAAGGAATCCCTGGTGAAAAATAAATGTGCTAAGTGTACTAAAATTTATTATACTTTTGTGTACTTGAAGCCACACTAATCATCAATATACTTCAAGTGTGTTTATGATTAGTTAACTTGAGGCATGCTATTTTGGAACAACTAATTTTGTACTAAATATATTTTAATTGTAATTAAATTGTAGAAAAGTGCAACTTGAAGTGTATTTAGTGTACTTTTATGTGCTAAAGTGGAACAACTTAAAGTATATTTTGTATACTTTAAGTATATGACTTTATATGTACTAATATATGCTTAATTAGTACTTTGTTTGTATTATAAGTACCTTAAAAATTAGTACACTTTAGAAATTACACAACTTTAACTTAAAGTATATTTTAGTATAATATATTTCTATAAAGTGTAATATAGTATAATTATTTTAAAGTGTGTTAAAAGTGTTAGCATGAAAGCATGATGTTAGTATACTTTTTATATATTTACAAAAAGTACAATTTGTGTAAGTACATTTTCAATATACTATTGAAAATATGAATATACTTTAAATACAATAAAGTACTTTTTTTTTTTCCAGGGATAATGCAACCAAACTGATATGTCCACCAATAATTGATAGAGTTTATTCATAAAGCTCTGTGTAGAAATATAAATACTGATGCATGGTCAAATCCCATTGTTTCTTTTACATTCATCTTCCTTACAAAGACAGCATGAAGACAGCACATCAACACATTCTACAGTGGTGCTTGAAAGTTTGTGAACCCTTTAGAATTTTCTACATTTCTGCATAAATATGATCTAAAACATCATCAGATTTTCACACAAGTCCTAAAAGTAGATAAAGAGAACCCAGTTAAACAAACAAGACAAAAATATTATACTTGGGCATTTATTTATTGAGGAAAATGATCCAATATTACATATCTGTGAGTGGCAAAAGTATGTGAACCTCTAGGATTAGCAGTTAATTTGAAGGTGAAATTCGAGTCAGGTGTTTTCAATCAATGGGATGACAATCAGGTGTGAGTGGGCACCCTGTTTTATTTAAAGAACAGGGATCTATCAAAGTCTGATCTTCACAACACGTTTGTGGAAGTGTATCACGGCACGAACAAAGGAGATTTCTGAGGACCTCAGAAAAAGCGTTGTTGATGCTCATCAGGCTGGAAAAGGTTACAAAACCATCTCTAAAGAGTTTGGACTCCACCAATCCACAGTCAGACAGATTGTGTACAAATGGAGGAAATTCAAGACCATTGTTGACCTCCCCAGGGCTGGTCGACCAACAAAGATCACTCCAAGAGCAAGGTGTGTAATAGTCGGTGAAGTCCCAAAGGACCCCAGGATAACTTCTAAGCAACTGAAGGCCTCTCTCACATTGGCTAATGTTAATGTTCATGAATCCACCATCATGAGAACACTGAACAACAATGGTGTGCATGGCAGGGTTGCAAGGAGAAAGCCACTGCTCTCCAAAAAGAACATTGCTGCTCGTCTGCTGTTTGCTAAAGATCACATGGACAAGCAGAAGGCTATTGGAAACATGTTTTGTGGACAAATGAGACCAAAATAGAACTTTTTGGTTTAAATGAGAAGCGTTATGTTTGGAGAAAGGAAAACACTGCATTCCAGCATAAGAACCTTATCCCATCTGTGAAACATGGTGGTGGTAGTGTCATGGTTTGGGCCTGTTTTGCTGCATCTGGGCCAGGACGGCTTGCCATCATTGATGGAACAATGAATTCTGAATTATACCAGCGAATTCTAAAGGAAAATGTCAGGACATCTGTCCATGAATTGAATCTCAAGAGAAGGTGGGTCATGCAGCAAGACAACAACCCTAAGCACACAAGTCGTCCTACCAAAGAATGGTTAAAGAAGAATAAAGTTAATGTTTTGGAATGGCCAAGTCAAAGTCCTGACCTTAATCCAATTGAAATGTTGTGGAAGGACCTGAAGTGAGCAGTTCATGTGAGGAAACCCACCAACATCTCAGAGTTGAAGCTGTTCTGTGTGGAGGAATGGGCTAAAATTCCTCCAGGCTGGTGTGCAGGACTGATCAACAGTTACCGGAAACGTTTAGTTGCAGTTATTGCTGCACAAGGGGCTCACACCAGATACTGAAAGCAAAGGTTCACATACTTTTGCCACTCACAGATATGTAATATTGGATCATTTTCCTCAATAAATAAATGACCAAATATAATATTTTTGTCTCATTTGTTTAACTGTGTTCTCTTTATCTACTTTTAGGACTTGTGTGAAAATCTGATGATGTTTTAGGTCATATTTATGCAGAAATATAGATAATTCTAAAGGGTTCACAAACTTTCAGGCACCACTGTAGCTTGGAGCCTGTGTACTGTGTGCACTGCTCCCATTTCATATTCTCTTTGCAATGTGACATCAGTGAGATTGCCTCATGGTGTGGAATTGTTCCTCTGAGACCAGCTACACTGCAGTCTAGACTCCACTATGAGCTACACTCTGACTGAACCAACACTGAGAGAGACCCTCATGAAGAGATGTTTTCTTACATATGGATGTTAGTTTGTAAGGATTGTTAGTTGTATCAAAACAGTCTGAAAATTGTTTACAGGACACACGTTTTTTATCACAGTCATCCAAGCCTATTTAACACGCAGGATTAGTGCGCGGAGTGTATAAAACAATGGCTCACTGTTCACCTCAGGTGTCTTATTGGAAAGAAAGAAGCCTGCATGAGCACAATGCCCATGTTCACCCTCACCACATGGAACAGCAAACACTGACCTTCATTGGGAACAGGACCCATGGCAGGATTCCTGCCCTGCAGCCCCACAGCACCTACACGCTCAATGTCAAAGTTTTTAACGGGCGAAGAGACGGGCCTGCCAGTGCCAACCAACAGTTTGTAACTCCTGAGGGAGGTAAGCCTTCGTATCGTACTGTCAGTGAACTTATTAAATAAAACCTTACGAATGAGTGATTAATGAGGAGCAGTTCTTCATTGTCAAAAACGAAATTAATTATCAGAGCAATTGTGTTAAAAAAAAAAAAATTGTGTAAAAAAAGGCAGTGGGAATGGACTTCCTGCCTATTAAAACTGTTAAACCACTGTCCAACATGTTCTGGACTTTGGTATTTTGGTAACAGATTTTAGAATGCCGGCGGCACGGTGGTGTAGTGGTTAGCACTGTTGCCTCACAGCAAGAAGGTCCGGGTTCGAGCCCCGTGGCCGGCGAGGGCCTTTCTGTGTGGAGTTTGCATGTTCTCCCCGTGTCCGCGTGGGTTTCCTCCGGGTGCTCCGGTTTCCCCCACAGTCCAAAGACATGCAGGTTAGGTTAACTGGTGACTCATTGACCGTAGGTGTGAATGTGAGTGTGAATGGTTGTCTGTGTCTATGTGTCAGCCCTGTGATGACCTGGCGACTTGTCCAGGGTGTACCCCGCCTTTCACCCGTAGTCAGCTGGGATAGGCTCCAGCTTGCCCGCGACCCTGTAGAACAGGATAAAGCGGCTACAGATAATGAGATGAGATTTTAGAATGCTTCCACACTTGGATTTTTTTTCTTCAAAAAGTGCTGGCCAAGCACCCCAAAACAACCAACATTTCACGTGATGCACACACTGTAACCACAACAACAGTCCGACTTCATAGCAGTGAACTAATTAACTCTATTGTTATGGAGATTGGTTTCGTTATTATCAGTAATAGGTGGCATGGTGGTGCAGTGTTAGCGCTGTCGCCTCACAGCAAGAAAGTTCTGGGTTCGTACCTCATGGCCGACTGGGGCCTTTCTGTATGGAGTTTGCATGTTCTCCCCGTGCCTGCATAGGTTTCTTCCGAGCACTCCAGTTTCTTCCCACAGTCCAAAGACATGCAGATTAGGTCAACTGGCTACTCTAAATTGCTCATACCGTAGGTGTGAATGGTTGTTCGTCTCTGTTAGCCCTGTGATAGATTGGCGAACTGCCCAAGATGTGCCCTGCTTTCACCCAAAGTCATCTGAGATGAGATAATGGATGGATCCACGAATGGATGGATGGATGGATATTTAACAGTTATTGCATGAAATTGAGTCATACATGAGCTGATAGCCGGTGAGGTGCATAGCGCCGAGTTGCCTATAAGCCATGTACGACAAGATTGTGTGGAATAACTGTTTTATTCTGTCCACATTCACTGGCTTTCGAGAAACTGAGCATTTTTATTTTTTGCAGATTAAAAAATAAATAAATAAAAACTTTATACAAAACGTCCGACAAAATCATTTCCGCTTAGAATGTAAACAAACCAGTGAAATGACAGTAGCAATTTGTGAAAAATGCAATAATAATAATAATTCTTGAAAAATAAAAAAAGATACGTTCTTGCCATCAAATACTTTCATTCCATATGTTGCTTTTTTTGTATTTTTGGGGTTTTGTTTTTGAGTAGAGTTTTTATTTCATCCTCGGTTGGTTCAGCAACGCGCTCCGCCATGTTGTTTTTCTCTGCTCACAGTATATGAGCTGATATGCTAGTCGTAGAGTAGCCAATCAGAGAGCGCTATTGCTCATATCCAGTGAATGTGGATAGAATAATATTGGTAATAAACATTGAATATAAAGATTGTTTGTTTTATATTTCTTGAGCAATGAGGAGGTTGTTTGACTTCACTGTAGCTTTGGAGACAGAAAATCAAGAGAATGTGTGACTCAGCTGCATGCAGCCACAGTTAAAATTGGACATCACGTCTAACCCGTGAATGTCCCCAAAATAGACAAATTGTTATATTTAGTTATTTACAAGTTTGAATATTGGCAAAGAAACATTTTTGATTCAGTTTCTTTATATTTGTTGACTAACAAGATCAGCACCAGCATTTTGTCCTTCATGTTTTCTTACCTGCATTTCAACTTGCAAACTGATTGGTTAAGAGATTTTTTTAAATTGTATTTCAGCACTTGTCTGAAAAAAAATTAACTTTGAAAAAAATGCCCTGGTGTTTTAAGAACTAACACATTTCAGTTTTTCGGACATCTAGCTTGTGATGGTTGGGTGGATTAAATTGTAGATTAAACTTTATGAGCTGAATTACAGTTGAATTTTTGGGAACATATGTACTGTATTACCACTTATTTAGATGTCCTCCTTGAGCCTGCATACATTTTCTGTCCCAGTTCCTGGTAAACCATCATTCCTCAAGGTCATTAACAGTAATCAAGACTCCTTGACTCTGGCGTGGGGGCCACCTCATGAGCGAAATGGGAATCTTACAGGGTACACTCTTAAATATCAGTCAGGTGAGTTTCCAAGTCATCCATTCAAGTTCTCAGGAGAACAGTGCCTGTGAGATTAATGTAGCTCTTAAAGGTCAACTAAGGTGACAATGTCGATTTTTTCACTATACATCTGAAATAGTGTATTAACGAGCTGCAATCCTGACTTATGGATAAACCCAAACTTTTTACCTGTAAAATGAGGCTGAAGCTATGCATTATATATCACACTTGTATGGAAAAAAGTGGAAATATTGCCGGAAACCTCTGAGCTGCTTTCCGAATGATTTCCGTAAGGTGTGACGTCACTTACAGTACACGGCCATATTCGACAAAATGGACGATAGCGCCAGGGGCATTTTTTTCACTGATTTCCTCGAGTATTTCGGACAATGACACGAATAGCGATGATGATCATGATACACAAGCATTATCATATCAATTCGAGCCACATGCAATTCCTACAGAAGAAAGGAACACAGGAAAGTCCTCAGGGAATGACGGGTCGGAATCGCAGCACCAGCGACTGGGTCGAAAAGACTGGTAAGAGTTTTATTTAATATATTCTCAATAAAATTGCTCATTAATGGTATGAGCTGTTAGTAAATTCCGAATAATTATTCGAAAACCATTATGTTGTATTTAAAGCGACAAATTAATGGAAACGTTAGCTATATATCATACTGAACTAAGCATAGTCGTTTACTTGTAACCGGAAGACCATATACTGGTATTGTGTCACCTAGGTTTAGGGTTTATACAAATTACAGTCTTCAACAGAGAGGATGTTTTTAGATTTTTTTTCTACGATTACTAATGTGGTTACACACAAGTGAACAATATTTATAGAGTTGTTTTAGTTAGTCATTACTGAGGCTTTTATGACAACACTAAATCAAAGCAAGACACCCAACATGCAACAAACATCAAGCTGCTTAGCTGCATCAGCAATTATTATGTTTATGCCTAAAGGAACTCAAAATAAGGTATCTGCTTAATAAAACAAATCACGCTTCATAAAAAGTTAGGAAAGCCATAGAAAGTATTTGCTTACCCTTTGAACTTCTCTTTTGCGGACTACTGACTGTGTTGTCTCGTTTATCTTGCCCACTTTTTGGCCAGAGATTTTGGGAACCGCATCTGGATTCAGCTCTGGCTTGTACGGTATTCATAATGCCCAGTGCGTCACAGTTGTTTGAGTGAAACAATTTTCTTCAAAATGTTCTGAGCACACGAGCTGCAAATGTGCTGGTTTTGCACCCGAAGGACCACTCCAATCAGTCCGTGAGAGGTCTGTCCCTGTGCGGCAAATGGCATTTATCCATTGCCTTCTTACGGTTTTGTCCTTTGGGAATTGATGCAGGCTAGGTTTTTCACTTCTGCCATTGTTGCATCCTTCCACACAACACCTGGATCCAACCATTACTTCAAATAATCTTAAAAATACGAACGCAAACGATCCTCACTGTTCTCACTTCTCTCAATTATGGCGGTGTGCACTGTGAGTGACATCACCTGTCGGGAGCTTACGAACATTTTCGATCATCAACCGAGCAGTGATAGCATGTAAAATATGCGACAGTAATTGGCTAACTAAAGTCGTTTACTATCGTAAACAGTCAGAAAATGGCCTCTTATGTGGTTGAAAACTACTAATTGTTTAAAATCAGAAAAACGGGTAGGGTAATTGTCATCTTAGTTGGCCTTTAATATACAGACTCATCAGGAAATGGTTTCAGAAGTAAGACATTTGGTTGTATTAATAGTCAGAATCTTCTACATTATCATTATTCTTTGAATATGGTGTTTTTGAATGTTGTGTGTGTCTGTGTTATATATACAAATTTGTGTGTATAACCTAATGTCACCTCACACTCTTTTCCCTTCCCCACCAATCCCATTCCACATCTCTAGTCAATAACAGCAATGAGCTTGGCCAGTTGGAGGAATTAACTTTGCTTGCCAATGAGACTAGCATCACTTTGCACAACCTCAAGTACAACACACACTACAGATTTTATTTCAGTGCCAAAACACTCACAGGATCAGGCCCGAACATTACTGAGGAGTTTGCAACAATAATGGATGAAGGTAAGTTGCATCTATTATTGCATGATATAGGATCTTTTCATTGGAATGTTGCATGTGATTTGGAAATAAATCCTTTAATTCAGCCATGAATATGGATTGCGTCATGATTTTGTGAATATTTTACAGTTGTCTCTTTTAAATTTGAGCATTGAATTTGGTACTTGAACGGCTTCAGTATAAATATGTCTTCATTTGCTGCTCAAATCCTAAACCCTTTCAGGTCAAGCTGACTGTCTGTCTGTCATTTGTTTCATGTAATGAGTTTCTATTTGCTGGCTGAATATATCACTTTGCATGTTTCGTCAAAGACAAACCAATGCAGTCTTGCTTAAAGGACCCATGGCATGGTGGTTTGTTGATGCTTTAAACGGGCTCGTGGAGGCTTCCGGATGTTATATCCGCAGCCTTTCTCGAAATAAACCCTCGGAACGTAGATATAGCCTCCTGGGAGAAAGCCCCATTTCAGCCCTTTTCCCAGTGCGTCGTTTTGCTAATGAGAAGCAGGAGGCGGGGAAGGGTAGAGGGTGGGGGCGTGCCATGGGGGGAGGGGGAGGGGCTGCCGTCTGCCTCCCAAGCCGGCCGAGAGCGCTCCTCGTCGGGCACGGCCAGGCGGGCGAATGCCCTGGTCCGTCCGCCCTGTCTAAAAAAATGGTACAACTCGAGCCCATGGTAAAACTGGGACTTTGTCGGTTTTTTTCAGCCTGAGGCCCATGGTAAAACTGAGCAGTTTTACCATGGAGGAGTGGGGACTTTGCCGTTTACTCGCCCCTGGGAGAACCGCTGCCTCCACGGGCGGCCGGTGCTGCTGGAGGGCCGCCCGCGCGACCTCGGCTCCCGACAAAAGATTGGATCTAGGGCTGACTTTCAATGGATCGCAGCGATGGAGCTGCTCTGCCACTCATGACACCCCGGCCCAGAATCAGGGAAAAATACCGCGTGCTGACGTCATTAAGGTGCGACGCGAGGAAATAAAATAAATTCAACAAATGTTTGGGTTTTTACTGAACAAGCAAACAAATAAAATGAACGAGTGACTTAAAAAAAGAATGTGGGTGTCTTTGGCTATTATAACAGAGGTAGCGCAGAGTACCTGGCTCAGTGTTGCCAGATACTGCTGACGTTTTCCAGCCCAAAATATGTTCAAAACCCGCCAAAATGCACTTAAAACCGCCCAATCTGGCAACACTGACCTGGCTAACTGCAGGAAGCGGTTAGCTGCACAGCTAATGTAGCCATTGCAAACGCACCGATTTTAAAACACGGCAAAACGACTTAACAGTTATACACTTACTTGTTCGGTGTTTGTGGCTGATGCGGCAGGGATGCTTGGTACGGACCCAGGCTTCAGTGACAGTTGATGTGCAAAACCTGCCCTGTACTGTCCCAAGTTGTGGAAACATTCCTCAGGAAAATGCTTCCGACAAACATACACCTTCTTAGGTAGACTCGACGGCGTATTATTGAAGTAAATAAAATTAAGCCACTGCGTCTTCAGGGGCTCTCCCGTCGGCAGTAAAAACAGACTCCTTTCTGTGTTGTCACATCCATGTACAGCGCAATTTCCATGTTTCGCTCGCTTAGGTGGTGCCATGTTGTTGTGTCCTCCCTCTATGGTCTCCTCACTACAACTGGGTGGGGCAATCCATACAGTGGGTGGGAATCCAGAGGGGGGGCGTGGGGATCATCTCCCTTGCTGACGTAGTAAAGGGAAGAGCTTATCAACGTGCCGTTTTGACGCGCCATTCTCAAATGTTGGGCATAGTTTGGTTTACACATTATGAAATTTCTAGCCACTGGGGTGACTTAAGAAGGCAGAGGAACTCATTTTAACGTTAAAAAACCTCAGAAAGTGAAAATTTCATGCCATGGGACCTTTAACTGGGCTGTCCTACCTTCTGTTTCCCGGCACACCAATCCCATGGCAGCCTTTTTTTAAAATAACCTTTTGTACATTTTCTCCGACTGTCTTGCCTGAAAATTATTTCTGACAGCTAGAACATCCCCTCAGTGCATGAATCAGGAGGGGAATACTAACAGGTTGCATATAAGTCCGCCAACAGAAGCCCTAATTGGATGGTACCTTTCTAAAATTCATGGGGAGGAAGGAACACGGCTTTCCTTTCAACCCACCGAGAGCATGGCCATCTGTATTCTTGTCTATCCTGGCCGCAGTTGTTGTCCTATACTCAGATCTTTGGAAATATGATGGTGGTGGTAGCATCATGTGTGTATCTGTGATAAAGTTTTAAAGCTGACACCTGCCTCAGTTGTAGCTGTTGTATACATTGAATTCTTTAGCGAGCTTTTGTTTGTTATTTTCTCCGAGTTTCTCCACATGTCCTCATTGTGCCATATTGAAATGTCCTTCCAACTTCCTTGCAGATGAACTCCTCTACCTTCTACCCTGCTAAATGCTTAGGCTTGCCAGCTTATTGGCCGTGCATGTGGTACCCGACCTTGTCCTACCTCTGCTCTGACTGTGAACTGTTTGCTTTATGTCTGTTTTCTGTGTGTGTGTGTGTGTGTGTGTGTGTGTGTGTGTGTGTGTGTGTGTGTGTGTGTGGTGTTTTATACCTTTTCACATTTCTTCTAGGGATTCCAGCTTCTCCCCAACCAGTCTCCCCAACCTCCCAGTCTCTACGCCCCCCTCCTCTTCCCAAGGGTACATCTGATTTAGAGGCACTTCTAGCTGCTAACATGTCTAACATTAACTTTTATGATCCAAGCTCAAGCTTGATGCTAATGTCCAGGGGGCATCTGACCCTTAACATTACTTTTCTTACTAAATTTTTTTGCAAAACATTTCATTTTGTAATTTTTTGAGGTACATCACGATTGGAAATATCTTCCAGTTTTGTTAATTTACGTAAAAGCCTCTTTCAAGCATAGAGCTCCAAGTCAGTGCTGGCTCTGAAACGAGTAATGTATGCAGGCTTTAAGTGAGTGAATTATAATGCAGTGATATAACAGTAACATGGAGGTTCCTGTTTCCAATCCCTGCAGAGGTACCTCACTCTTTTCTTCTTTCCTGTGTCCCTAGTTCCTCCTGCGTCTCCAGTGTTTGGGAACGTTAGCTCGTCTGTGGGCGAGGATGGCGCGCTAATCAGTTGGGAGTACTGGGGACCAGAAAAACACGTTTATGTTGAATATATTGTAGTGAACAGTAAGACATGTTTCTGACCTTAATGCTATAGAATCAGAAAGTAGGTGGGCAGGGACTCCTGAGCAGAATAGTAGAAGTTCTGTTCTATTTAATGTAGTTCTTTTCTGCTGTATTCTTTTCTAATTGATTCTTTTCTCTTTTCTTCTGTTCTATTCTGTGCATATGAATAGAAAGAGAACTATTCTATGCAGTTCTCTTCTACTGTATTATATTCTATCCTGATTTATTCCATTCTGTTGTATTCTCATCTATTCTATTCGATTTTCTTCTCTTCTACTGTATTCTTTTCTCTTCTCTTCTGTTCCATTCTATTCTGATCTATTCTATTTTCTTCTATTATTTCTGCTCCCTTCTGCCACATTCTATTCTGTTATTTTCTATTCTATTCTGTTCTGCTTTACAATAGTCTATTCTGTTTTGTTATATTCCAGTCGAATAAAATAGCAATAAAGAGCGCTATAAATCAGAGAAAGATAAAACATTTTAATATTTTCTTGCAATACATTTTCTCAACTGATATAATTGACTTTTATCCAGTAGTCAGAGTTTTCAATCACTGGCAATTTATATGTATTAAAAAAAAGTACAACTATTTTCATTGACTGAATTCTGGAACTTAGGCATTGTAACAACGTGACATACTTGTGATATGCAAAACAGATTAATCCAACCTTCTAAATTCATTTTCATTTTACATTATGTGTAATATCACAATTACCGAATTGCTTAACTTCTTCGGACAAATCCATTCCATACTAATATATAACCATTGCCATTGATATTTCATTGAATTTAATAAAATATGCCATTTACACATAATATAGATGGACTGTAAGAGAGAAAGACAGATTTAGAGATTGTAGTAAACTTACCCCCTGCATGATATATGTAGAGTGTAGTTATTTGCAACACCAGAGAGTGTGGGTTTGATCTGTCCCTCTCTCTGGAACCCTCTCAGGCGATGAAGACTGGCAAAAAGAGATGGTAAATGGATCACAGTCCCATGTGCTTAAGGGTTTAAAGGAAGGGCTGGCATACAAAGTGCGCGTGGTGGCTCAAAGCCACACTGACCAAACAGTCCACCGTTCTGAGGAGCTGGTGGTTACGGTACCAGGTGAGGCCCCTGTTTGGCCTTAACCCCATGACTTCATTGAAAATGTAATTGGTTTGTTGCAGACCTACATGGGTTTTGCCATCCTGCTTCCTATTCATGATTCATGTGGCGTGTCGATAGTTCTGTAGCATGGTCAGTCGTTTCCAGGCCATTTAGTAGAAATCTTCAAGGCCTGTTCATCCAGCTGTGTTTTTCCCCTGCATGATTTACTGTGTACATCATTATAATGTGCTGAACCTTATTATTATTATTATTATTATTATTATTATTGACCTTTGTGTCAGACATCATTCGTTGTTGCTTTTCGTATTCCCATTGAAGTTCCTTTGGTGTAAAATGTCCGACTTGAAACACGTCTGTACCAGTGCTGTGCACATCATAAACCATAAAACATGCATACCATGTTTTCTATTCAATAAGAATAACCGTAATTATTTTGATTGCAATTGTTTTTGAACGGAATGCATTCACTCTTCATTTTTCCAGTGTTTTGTCTTGTCTGTTCCCCCCACAATCATTTGATGACATTAGAGGATCAGTCGATGTGTTATGAGGGCTGCATGTCGTCTTTTATGTCTAACACCTGTCCCTCCTGATGCTTCCATTCCCAGCCCGGGCCAGTAGGCAGGTGGATATCGCTACCCAGGGCTGGTTTATTGGCCTCATGTGTGCCATTGCCCTGCTTATTCTGGTTCTCCTTATTGCCTGCTTCATCAGGAGGAACAAAGGGGGCAAATACCCAGGTGAGAGTCACCAGAAATTACTTTAGACTCTATCTTCCTGCCTCTGAGAGTGTCCTAAAATCGTGCTTGTTTTGCTAGTGAAAGAGAAGGAGGACGCACACACTGACCCCGAGGTCCAGCCAATGAAGGATGATGATATTATTTTTGGAGAGTACAGGTGAGAGAACAATGAGCAGACCTCTGGGGAATCTTTTCCTTATTCCTATATCTTCACAGCCCTCTGGAGAAAGCTTTTTCCCCACAACATGAACTTTTACGTCTGCTTCACCTACACAGGACACGGGACTACAACTAGCAGGAAAGCTTCAGCTTTGGAGTTAAAGCACAGCTGTCGCTCTGTTTTGTTGTGTTTGTTTTGTTTGCTTTTTTCTGGGCAGGTTGGCTATATTATCTCATGCTATATCTGTGCTCATGGTTTTCCACCAACTGTATATAACAGTGTAACACTCACTATTCAGGATATTAGATCAGGTACTCTCATTTGATAGGTTTCTTAATCTTCACTGTATCTATGTAGAAGCAGGATATTGTCAAAACGTGTTCTTACTCTCTTGCTGTTTTATTTATTATTATTTATTTTTGAGGTTTTAGTCAGAGCTTTATTTGCCTCCGGTTTGAATTCATTCAAATCAGTTGGCGGAATAATTATGCAAACACTTTCTTAGTACAAAAGATCAATATCCTATGATATGTGATGCCTATAGCATAGAGACGATTCTCCTGTTAATACTGAAAGCAATTTTCATGTGATGCTAGCTATCGTAATCACGTTCTCTCTGATCTGTAGCTGCTCATCAAATTACACACATATAAGCTATAAGATTCAAGCACTTTACTTTATACACTATAGTAACTTTCTTTTGTACGTTATTTTAATTTTTTTTTCAACATGGTCTTTATTTTATACCTAAAATGATTAAATATAAATTATATAAACATATAATTCTTGTATATATATATATATATATATATATATATATATATATATATATATATATATATATATATATATATATATGCACACTTTACTCTATGCATGGCTGTAAATCAAATTACATTTACAATAGGTAAATATTTTAACGAAACGATGTGCCAAATCATCAGTATGTGACAGTATATAGCATGCACAAAATAGAAAGCCATAGATTTTTGCTAATGAGAGTTTTTTTTTTTTAATGTTTATATTCACATTCTTCATGTGAACCTGTGAAACTTGGAATATTAATGATGTGAGGCGTTTCTTAATGATACTATGAAGAATCTTCGCAGTATTTCTTGTTTTTAGGTTTTTCATGCTGCTCGTGCTTATACTGTAACTTGCTAATTTCCTGCGATTAAGATTACGCCACAACAGCAAAACAATTTAGTGACGGATATACTCGATCATCCCTTATCAAGTTCCTGCTCTGTCTAACATTACAAAGAATTATCAGTGGGACGGAGACATCAGAGTTAATATTAGCTCAGTGTTCAGAAAGTCTATTCCTTTTTTCTTGCACTGTTCCTTATTCTCTCTTCAATCTATGTTTGTTGGTTGGAAGTAAGGGTGGGGGAAGGTAAGAGAGATAGTGTGAGATTTCCATGTGCAGAACTGATTGAGATTAGAACTGCCACTGGGAGGAAAAAAAAAACCTTCTGTGCCGTGTTAGGATTACATTTTACTGACGCTCCTTAGCCAGGAAGCTAAATGCTATCATACGCTACATGTGTGCATGTCACTGAGCTGAAATGAACTAACAGTAAATGTCACACTTTAACTCCTCCCATTACCTACGCAGTAGAACGGTGCTGTTATTATGATTATTTCATGTTTATGATAGCATTCTTCTGCTTTCTTATGGCAAAGGGTTGAAATGAACTGTATGTTGAATACATTACATGAATTATCATCACATGTTTATTTTAAGTCAAATGAATTGATTTGACTCTTTTTCCTCCCAACATGTTTTTTTTTTTTTGTTCGTTTCCCCCCATTCGGCTGATAGATATTTACTCCACTGATCACATCATTGTTTTATGATGTATTGTTAGTGAATGGTTACAATGGCTGTGGATAATATAATGCATTATTTGCTGACATTAGTATTATTTATATCTATATATATATTTTAAAAACCCACGATAACAGGCGTGAGTGTTATGCAGATATAAAGATCCGAGGCATCTTCCCAGCAAATATTACTGAGTGCAAAGAGTTAGCTACCATTTTAGTAATAGCAGAGCTCCCCATGTGCTTTGCGTGCAGCGTGGAGCCCCATACTTAACAGAAATGCATTGACTTGATTTTTGATGGCTTGACTGTATGACGTCTGTACTGTATGTGCATGTACCACCACAGGGAACCCGATCGTAAATGCAAGGCAACGTATCTCAAACACTTGACCTTCAGACAACGGAATTTATATCTTTATTTTGATAAGATAGATGAGTTTTTATCCAGTGCTTATTCTTAATTTGCTTTTTTTAAAATAATGTGGGATTATTTACTCACGCATTTTATGGAAAATATTCATGACAGTTTGATATACAATTAATTAAAACAGTTTTATTAGTCCAATAGCTTGTTGGACAGTTGACAGTTTTGTCATGTAAGGGCGATTGATGGATGTAATCACAGGAAGAGTTTTATTGAAAACACGCTCGCAAACAGATCCAAAATGGAGGCAGAGTCGAAAAACAGGCAGTGGTCCAGTGAGGCACAGACAGGATATCAGAGGTAATACAATACTCAGAGTCCGAAAACACAAACAGGGTCAAAACCAGAAAAGTGATACAAAATACAAGGCTTTCGCAAAGTCTGTGTTTTCTGAGAGCCCTGATATATGTACGTGCTGTGATGGTGCTTTCATCAGGAACAGATGCATACTAATTAGTCCTAACGGCACTGTGCATGCATTGCAGTCTGTGGCTGCACGCTCCTATTATTCCTTTCAGGTTGATTTTGTTCCCTTGCAAATATTTTACTCATACACTTATCAGGAGCTCTGCTTTTAAGCAGTACCTAAATATACAGTACTGTGCAAAAGTCTTAGGCACCCATTTTTTTTTCATACAAACTTTGTTATAGATTTCTAGTTTATGACTTCTACATTATCGAGTCAGAACAAAAACATTTTAGAATCCAAACATTCGTTTTCCAGCACAAAATTAAATGTTACAGGAAAAAAATGCTTGTATCTGAGCAGTATATTCCATAAGAGAGCACTTTTCCGATTAAAAAAAGAAAACATAATGAAGGCTGCTGGATTTTGGTGCAAAATTAAGAAGCGAGTGTGACAAAGTGTCCAGAAGAACCGTAGCTGGTTCTGTAAGATGCTCAGTAAACCCTACAGCTCATTTCCGCATCAAACTGCACTCACTGTACCTGAGACTACTATTTTTTATTTTTAAAGCAAAGGGTCATCTCACACCAAATATTGACTTTGTTTCATTGATTATGGCTTACTGTTTATAGTATTTAAGCCGTTTTTGGTCAAAAGCATTTCTTTACGTGTGCCTAAGACTTTTGCACAGTAATATATATGTTATTGAAAAGGGGGAAAAAAACGCAATCACAGCAAAAAACACATTTGGTAATGTAGTTTTAAATGATGGACTAGTCTGTGCTATGAGGTGTCAGGTTTACTGAATTATTAGGGACTCAAGTATTCTTATTTCATGTTTTGGCAACTGAGGGTTTGGGGTTGGTGGTTTTTTGGGTTTTTTTTTTTTTTGGAATGACATACAGTATTTATCCCTGTTGTTCTTTTACATTGATTTTTTTTTTTTTTTGCTTTGAATCAAATGTTGTGTGTATTGAAATCTTCTGCTTAGTACATATGAGTGAAATAAATATCAACTTGTATGCATGTACCAGAACGTACAGTGAACAGATGAATATTTGTGTGATGCTAATGGAGCTATTCCCCCAGTTTCTCCTACGATGACACTATGTGTGGAATGTCTTGTATTATTATACCCAGCATGTTGTTTACATCAGTGTTCCATCTTTTGTCATGAAAAGCCAAGCTAATGTCTGTGTGACATCTCTCATTATTCCACCTGTAACACCTGCATGTTATTTTCTCCTAGTGACAATGAGGACCATAAACCGTTAAAAGGGAGCCGCACGCCGTCCAGTGGCACCGTAAAGCGAGACGAAAGTGACGACAGTTTAGTTGACTACGGGGAAGGTGGAGATGTACAGTTCAACGAGGACGGCTCTTTTATTGGCCAGTATAGTGGAAAGACAGAAAGGGACACTGTGCAGGGTCACGAGAGCTCAGAGGCCCCCTCACCTGTAAACGCCATGAACTCTTTTGTTTAAGCCCAGGGGAAAGTAGGACTTTTTGAATGCAGCGTTTCAGCATGATTACACCTCCAATTAGTTGTCTGTTTACATAAAGTGAAGGAAAAATTAGGGAGTACATTCAGTTTTAAAAGGATTAAATCAATTTCTCTGGAGAGATACATGTCAAGCAGGGTGACTCGCACAGGATCCACGTAACCTGGCATAATGATTGGAATACAGATGGAGGGGGGGGGGGGGGATGTTACAACTTCATCACTGTTGCATTCATTATTAAGACTGATTTCAGTTCCACAATTACTTTTAGCTAATATTAAGTGACCTTCTGGTTACTTCAAAAACTCAGTATGTCAGTGCTGCATGCATAATATGCTACTATTACTCATAACCTATGGTTGCAACTAAAGAGACCTACAGTATATGAAAGAAGACATAGCTAATTTATGAGGATTATGTGGTGATTCTTTGAAATAATGGGTATGCCTTGATTATGTTTTGAGTATTATATGAGAATTGTACAGATAAAATGAACCAGTAGAGACATTGGGTTTAAGGCACTGCTATAAAATATTTGATCAAATGTATACTTATTATGATTCTATGTCTTTGTTTGGCAAGACTAAAAGTGTGTGTAAATAGGTGTAGAAAGAAAAAGACTTTATCCTGTATAATAGATGAAATGTGTGCAGAAACCTGATCTGAAAGATTCTCGAGTAGACCAGATATTTAAAATAAAAGACTCAGATATATTCCACAGGTGCCATTGTCCCAACACTATGCCACCTTTTTCTTTCTTTTTTTTTAATTGGTTCTATTTTTATTTGTATTTTGTCATGCCTGAGACATTCATGTTGCATCTCAACCATACGAGATCCCGCTGTCACTATCTTGCCCTGCATGCGAACCTGTGTGGTTCCCATGGCAACTAAAACCATAGCGACCTAAAACTGCTTTTAATATGTACAGTAGTTTTCTCAGTGTGTAAAATTGGAGCAGTTCCACGCATGTGTCTTTTCATAACACAAACTGTATATGGGTGTAATAATGGGTGCTGGGTGGCCTTTACAGCATAGTGCCTTTCTTCAGAAAAGAGCCTTTGAGTCAGTTTACAGGACTACTGCATGTTAACGGGCAGGATTTTGGGTGTAGAGAAGGAGCAAGATGATGTTTATATGAATTTGTAATGATGTAATTTGTAAGGTTATAGAAAGAGGACATGGTTCTCTCCAGTATAATCTGAGCAACACGATGAACACTGTAGGATTTGCTCTTTGCCTCATTCGGTTTCATGACACTGTTTGTTGTGTAGCACTCAGTGTTTGTGCTTGTGTTTGCGTGTTTGTGTGGGTGGGTGGGTGGGTGGGTTGATGGGTGTGTGTACCGTATGCATGTGTGTTTGTATTGTGTGCAAAAAAAATAATGCATTCATATTACTTTGTAAAATTTCACTTGTCCATTGTTCAGCGTTAAGACCCTCTCCAGTTGGACAGATTTTCACAGATTTTGGTTTCAGATAACTTGCATCAAGTTTTAGGTTCAAATGTACGTTTTTATGTAGATATATTGTTTAATTTGTAAATAATAAGACATTCGGCTTCTGGGAAATCAAGTCAGTGAAGCACTACTGAAATCTGGGGCATGAAGGCTTGTCGAGTGTGTTGTATATTCAGCATTATCTTCCTCTTTTGCTGTGATCACTGTACATTTTAACACAAAGTGGGGTGTGTCTTCTTACTTATTCAGAAGTAAAAGCTTTCAATCCAACAAACTGAATCGCACTGCACATTCCAAGCACAAGTGTAATTTATGCAAGTGGTGATTCATCATAGTCCTGAAACAAGTATTTTTCATGATGTAATAGTCATTGTTCATCACAATCATCTGCATCTCTGATTTCTCTGCATATTAGAAGTGTACATTTGGTGTTTTTTTTTTTTTTTTAAATTCTAAAAACCACCAACGTGTTAGTTTCAGAACTTTACTAACACTTCGACATTTCTTTTATTTAAGTCTCTCCACTTGAGAGGTCATGAATGAAATTTCAACAACTCTAAATGTAATGAATGAATAAATAAATATTACTATAATACCTTTTTTGTCACTGTGTCTTCATTTTGTTCTGGAAATAAGGCAGATATGATTTGTGCATGAATGTTGCTGTGAATTTGGATTGTTTTGTCCTTAATGGAAAGAGTATTATGAATAATTACCGAACTGTGTCCAGTGAAATTGGATTATGTACAATAATCGGAGACATCTGGGATTATATAGTGTTCCAGTGAGACATATCGCAGTGGTTGCGTAGATTTATTTTTCTGTGAAACTAACCTCCTTTACAGGCAGAGTCTGGGTTTGAGAGATTGTGTGTGTGTGTGTGTGTGTGTGTGTGTGTGTGTGTGTGTGTGTGTGTGTGTGTGTGTGTGTGTGATAATCTTTCCACTTTAAAATTGGAGCTATTTTAAGCAGTGGGTGATTTCTGGAAGAAACAATATCCACAACTTCAACCCGGTCGCATAATAACACACATATGACAAGTGTATACATTCAGTGTACTAATGAGATAAGGTCAACAACAAAGGAGAGACAAAGGCCAAGTGTGTAGCTGGTGAACCTTGAAAATATGTTTGTTTCTGTTATTGTTATTATTTTTTTTGGTGATAATTAAAGCTGAGAGAGCAAGCCTTGGGCCATCTGTCATGTGTTTACAGAGCGACTGTGTCAGGAAGCACAGACGTCTTGTGGGTGGCTCTTGGACTCTGTTTAACTGCTTGGCATGAATTCTATGCCTTCTGTTCCTAAACATGACTAAATGGATCACGGAAAAATGTATAGATGTGGGATTTCAAAATGCATTTTCTTGGATCATAGCTAGGCTGTGAGCCTAAGAACCCTAGTCAGATGCTTCATCAGATCCAGTTCTTCATTACTACAGCTTTAGTGACTGGATTTTAAGCAGAAAACTATGGCTATGATGATGAAGGATTAAACTCGCTTCAATAGCCACAAAATATGGGCAGAGAAAACAGCACACAGTAAAACGCTCTTATGGATACATTTTTGAACACAGAGCTGATTATTGCTTCATTAAGTGGGTAGTGATGGCTCAACGGGTTAAGCCTATGGATTACAGATTGAAGGGTCAGGGGTTAACCCTCCCTATCAGCTCAATCTATCCACACTGAAGTGGGGGAAAAGGTGTAAAAAAAAGAAGAACAACTGATTTGTTAAGTGATTATTTGTACAGTGAATACATCTCATATCCTGGGGGACCCAACTTGGTTTTATTTTATGTGGTGTTTATCAGTCTTTAGAGAGGAAATTCTTTAACTATTCTAAGTGAAATGTTAATCTATCTATAAATAATTGCCAGTCGCTAAAGCTGTAGTAATGAAGAACTAGATCTGATGAAGCATCTGATTAGGATTTTCTGGAGCCATTTGCTCTAATGCCATCTAGTGTAGGGGTGAGAACATAAGCAGGGAGATTTAATGTGTGTATTTGGACAGGCTTTTATTCTTAACTTGTGTTGTACATATTAATTCAGTGTAGTCTTTTCCCCTCTCAAAATATTAACGAAATCATGTTAAAATATGAACTAAATACTTTATCCAACTGCTTGTCGACCAAGATGTCAAATCTATTGCTCTTAATCTGCCATGATCACATTTCCATACTGCCTATAATGTTAAATATCACCCTCATTCCCCCATCTCTTACACCTCTTCATGCAATTTCATATAACTAAAGTGCAATATACAGTATATTTCCAATAGTACATTTCTATTGCTATTGTACATCTTCGTGAAACTTCATTACAGTGCAATATATACAACCCCGATTCCAAAAAAGTTGGGACAAAGTACAAATTGTAAATAAAAACGGAATGCAATGATGTGGAAGTTTCAAAATTCCATATTTTATTCAGAATAGAACATAGATGACATATCAAATGTTTAAACTGAGAAAATGTATCATTTAAAGAGAAAAATTAGGTGATTTTAAATTTCATGACAACAACACATCTCAAAAAAGTTGGGACAAGGCCATGTTTACCACTGTGAGACATCCCCTTTTCTCTTTACAACAGTCTGTAAACGTCTGGGGACTGAGGAGACAAGTTGCTCAAGTTTAGGGATAGGAATGTTAACCCATTCTTGTCTAATGTAGGATTCTAGTTGCTCAACTGTCTTAGGTCTTTTTTGTCGTATCTTCCGTTTTATGATGCACCAAATGTTTTCTACGGGTGAAAGATCTGGACTGCAGGCTGGCCAGTTCAGTACCCGGACCCTTCTTCTACGCAGCCATGATGCTGTAATTGATGCAGTATGTGGTTTGGCATTGTCATGTTGGAAAATGCAAGGTCTTCCCTGAAAG
Organism: Neoarius graeffei; assembly: GCF_027579695.1. Taxonomy (NCBI): domain Eukaryota; kingdom Metazoa; phylum Chordata; class Actinopteri; order Siluriformes; family Ariidae; genus Neoarius; species Neoarius graeffei. The sequence continues at coordinate 62,393,085 of NC_083570.1, forward strand.
AGACGTCGTCTGGATGGGAGCATATGTTGCTCTAGAACCTGGATAGACCTTTCAGCATTGATGGTGTCTTTCCAGATGTGTAAGCTGCCCATGCCACACGCACTAACGCAACTCCATACCATCAGAGATGCAGGCTTCTGAACTGAGCGCTGAAAATAGTCCGAATGACACAGCGTCCCTGATTTCCATAAAGAACTTCAAATTTTTATTCGTCTGACCACAGAACAGTTTTCCACTTTGCCACAGTCCATTTTAAATGAGCCTTGGCCCAGAGAAGACGTCTGCGCTTCTGGATCATGTTTAGATACGGCTTCTTCTTTGAACTAGAGAGTTTTAGCTGGCAACGGCGGATGGCACGGTGAATTGTGTTCACAGATAATGTTCTCTGGAAATATTCCTGAGCCCATTTTGTGATTTCCAATACAGAAGCATGCCTGTATGTGATGCAGTGCCGTCTAAGGGCCCAAAGATCACGGGCACCCAGTATGGTTTTCCGGCCTTGACCTTTATGCACAGAGATTCTTCCAGATTCTCTGAATCTTTTGATGATATTATGCACTGTAGATGATATGTTCAAACTCTTTGCAATTTTACACTGTCGAACTCCTTTCTGATATTGCTCCACTATTTGTCAGCGCAGAATTAGGGGGATTGGTGATCCTCTTCCCATCTTTACTTCTGAGAGCCGCTGCCACTCCAAGATGCTCTTTTTATACCCAGTCATGTTAATGACCTATTGCCAATTGACCTAATGAGTTGCAATTTGGTCCTCCAGCTGTTCCTTTTTTGTACCTTTAACTTTTCCAGCCTCTTATTGCCCCTGTCCCAACTTTTTTGAGATGTGTTGCATTCCGTTTTTATTTACAATTTGTACTTTTTCCCAACTTTTTTGGAATCGGGGTTGTATTTATACAAAGTAGCACAGTGGTGTAGTGGTTAGCACTGTCACCTCACAGCAAGAAGGTTCTGAGTTCAAGCCCAGTGGCCGACAGGGGCCTTTCTGTGTGGAGTTTGCATGTTCTCCCCGTGTCTGTGTAGGTTTCCTCCGGGTGCTCCGGTTTCCCCCACAGTCCAAAGACATGCAGTTAGGTTAACTGGCTACTCTAAATTGCCCATAGGTGTGAATGTGTGTGAGTGCACAGAAAGGAACGGACCACCCTACTGCTGCAATCCTGGCCAAGTCAACCAAACATGGTTCACCTCAAGCCTGGATCGGGTTTGGCAGTGATGACAATATTTAGACATATTCTGTATAGTGTATATCCTGCAGTGTATATTGTGTATATTGCAGAGTTATTCAACAGTTATTCCACGAAATCGAGTCATACATGAGCTGATAGCTGACGAGGCACGTAGCGCTGAATTGGCTATAAGCTACATACAACGACATTGAGTGGAATAATTGTTTTATTATATCCACGTTCACTGGATTTTGAGAAGCAGAGCAGTTTTATTTTTTGCAAATTTGATAAAGAAAAACTTTATATGAAACATCCAACAAAATAATTTCTGCTTAGAATGTAAACAAACCAGTGAAATGACAGTAGCAATTTGTGAAAAATGCTATAATAATAATTCTTGAAAAATAAAAAAATATATATCCTTACCATCAAATACTTTCATTCCATATTTTGTTGCCTTTTTTTGTATTTTTTGGGGTTTTCTTTTTCTTCTTTAAGGTTTTTTTTGTCAGTTGGCAAACCAACTTAACACTCTGAGGTCGCGGTCCCCCCAGGGGGACTTTTTGGACTGTTCCAAACACGTCTGAAGCTCCGCGAGTTTTTGTGCTAGAAACATTCAAGTAACACCACTAGAAACCTTGAATCTTCTAGTTTTCAAATATCTATCTATCTATCTATCTATCTATCTATCTATCTATCTATCTATCTATCTATCTATCTATCTATCTATCTATCTATCTTTAAAACAAACTTTATCTTTAGCATTTTGTAAAGAGAATAAAAATAAATCTTACGAATTTCAGTACTTCTGCCAGCAGCAGCCTCTTAACGACACACCCATCAGCTATTCACATGTTAAGCGCATGGAACATAAGTGTCGTCATTCGCTCATTGTATAGCAAGGGGAGGTGAGAACACGCCCCATTTCACTGGTATAAACAAGTGCACATGTTCACTTGTTTCCATACCAACTGAGAAACTTTGAGGAATGGCCAATGCAAGGAAGATGTCTCACTAGCGGTTGTTGTCATGCTTTTTCAGTTAGCGTAGAGATAGTTTTCACTGACGTCACGGCATCCCAGGGAACGCTTCCCAGCCGCCATTTTGGGGGGCAAACAAAACGGACCATCGCCACTACCGGCTACGTTATCTCGGACGAATTTATTAAGTTATATAGTCAGTTTTCTAAAATAAAGAACAATGTCAGCAAAATCAAGCAAACGGAAGTATATGAATACATTGGAAAACATCTCATGACAACGGTATGCAGCCAAACTGTCCTTGATTGGGGGAATTGACCCCTACGAAGTGGACAAAGAAGCATTTTCCAGTGACTATGCAGGGCTGCCATCCATATCATACCCTGATATTGTGAACTATTTCATAAATACTAAAAGCGCCTACACACTTGACGACCTCAAAGCATACAAGTCGCTGGAGTCATACAATTATTTTGTCTGTGGCTGGGTCCGCGAAGTCCGCCATATAAAAACCAGTAAGAGCTGTGTCCTAATTACAGCCAAGGTATGTAAACATTGGAATTTTAGAGCTCTCAACACTGCATATAAATATATGTGTGTGTATAATATCGAGTTGATTTAAGACAAATTTTACATCCATTAGTGGTATTACAGTACCATGTCAGTATAAACTTTGTAATATAATTAACTGGTATGTAGGCTTGTTACATTTTGTGTTTATGATAAATATGACAATTTATAGGCCAGTAATAATCATATGTTTGCAGCCTTGTACCAAATGTTTTTATAAATTTAAATTTATATCATAATACATGAATATGTATATATCAAATATTCTACATAATTATAATCTAAATATAAGCCCCTAATGTTTTGGTGTGAAAATGTGAATGACAGCTTACACATTGTATTTTTCACATTTTGCAGGTAAAACAAACTTAAACACAATTGATTGTTTATTTAAACAACTTACCACTTATAAAATGATCGGAGCAGACTCTGCTGTGTTTGGAAGGCTGAAAATCCTTGCGGTTGATTCTCGCAAGCCATAGATTCCTTCTTTGTATGCTGAGTTTCTTTGTCTGCTCTCCTTCATGCTCCCGTACAGTGGGAATTACATAAAAGCTCCGCTTGACTTCATCATTTGACCTATTACGACAGCCGTGAATACAACAGGTGTGCACCATTGCTAGCTTTAAATAGTAGTAATGTAACTATAAATGTTAATAATATATAAATGAATGTAACTCGCGCGTTACAATGTGTGCTCAGTGACCTGTACGGTAAGCTAGCCCCCCAAGATGGCCGCCACCAGGGAATCCCTGACTCTGTGACGTCATGTGAAAACTATCTATAGGGAGAACTACATTACATTTAGCAGACGCTTTTATCCAAAGCGACTTACAATTGAGAAAAACTATCAAGCTACAGTAAAACATAGGAAATCATAGAGTAAGAAGAAGAGAGTGCATGTTAGATGGTTAGTGGGTTGTTAGGATAGGAGGTGCTCTTTGAAGAGAAAGAACTAGTTGATCGAAACGTGCTGTGTTATTTTCGTCAAGTTTTGAAAACATTTTTCTGTTGCCAAACTATGTTTCACTGATTTACTGATTACTGATTTTCAGTAATTAGTTACCTAAGTCAACATGCCCTGCATAGTCAGTTTATCTTCATTGCTAACTTTAGATTTATTATAGTCTTTGCATAAATCTATGCATAAGATTATGAAATGTACTGTAGCTTTGGCTTTTAGGGCTTCTTTTCTTTGCAGTAACTTTCCAAGCAGAGAGGTGTGAGGGCAGAGAGGTACAGGGGCCAGGGCGGTCTTTGTCTTTGACAAATGGACTATTGACAGTGACGGGGGGATGGGGGGATTACAGGTGAATTACACCTACCTCATCAATGTTCATTTGAAAGGGCAACTGACTTTGGAGAAAACATAGATAGTCTGAAGTTTCTACAATTAGTATTGAAACTACATAACATTTCTGAATGCTGTTCTTACTTTTATGTAGCCAACACCTATGTTTACAAGGTTCAGACTTCAAAAGTCTTGTGCAGATATATTTATCGTGTGTTTTTTTACAAGGTTTGAAGACTCTGAAAATAGTTTTTGTAAGGTTGTGTTTGCACTTAATTTAAATAAAAACAAATTTCCTTACATTCACTTTATTCTCATATTATTATTGCTGAGGGTGTCCAGAATATAACCATGTGTGTCACTTTTGCATGAATGTATTTAGTTAGATGAAATACTTAAAAATGTCAAGGTTTATCAGACTGCCACAGAGTGTCTGACAGGCCCAGGACCTCAGAGTGTTAAAGGTGCATTACTGCCACCAACTGGGCTGGAGTGTGGAACAGGTGAAAAATCTATATTCTTTTAGCTATTTCTGTTTCTTTGAAATACTTGATAACAATTTTGGGGGTTTTGTTTTCAAGTAGAGTTTTTATTCCGTCCTCGGTTGGTTCAGCAACACGCTCTGCCATTTTGTTTTTCTCTACTCATAGTATATGAGCTGATACTACTACCCCTAGTAATAGAGTAGCCAATCAGAGTGCGTGATTGCTCAAATCTGGTGAATATAGATAGAATAAATATCCATCCATCCATTATCTGTAGCTGCTTATCCTGTGCAGGGTCGTGGGCAAGTTGGAGCCTATCCCAGCTGACTACGGGCAAGAGGCGGGGTACATCCTGGACAAGTCGCCAGGTCATCGCAGGGCCGACACAGAGACAAACAACCATTCACACACACATTCACACCTACGGTCAATTTAGATCCACCGGTTAGCCTAACCTGCATGTCTTTGGACTACTTTTCCTTTTTTTCCCTCCCAAACTATCCTAACTACTTCCAGAGCATTGCAATAAGCATTTCACTGCATGTTGTACCATGTAGGATTGTATATGTTACAAATAAATTTGAGTTTGAAATATACTCCACCATACTCACTATAGTATTAATTTGCATTTGTCAACGTTCGCATTTTAGTGAATTTTACACTTCACATGTTAAGTATGGAAATCCTCAGAAGGATGTATTGTTGCCACTTCACTAAAATAATTGTCTCATTGTGTTTAATTAAGCTTGTAGCAATCCATTCATCAACATAGCCAAATGCACATGCTAATCTTATTTGAAATGCTATTGCAATAGAACAGCATGGCTCTCTCCGCTGTATTTCCTCCATGGGGCTTCTGCTCACATCGCTGTGTCTTAGCAACATCGAACCAGAGGTCAGCTCTCATGCCAGCCAATCACTTCACATTCTCACTGCAAACCCCAGTATGTTCTCTTTTCCAACAGGAACTTCTTTTCCTTACAAACAGCGAGCTGTTTTTTTTTTTTTTTTGAATCAGTAGACAGGATTGTGAAATCTCATTGTGCCACTGTTGATTGGTGGTTATTGTCACCATGCCAACGTCACTCCACCCCCTCCTTAAATCCAAACCTCGAGACACAAGCCCACTTACCCATGTCTTCTCTCCTGGGGTTGTGTAAACTCACACACAAAAATGTATATCCAACATGCACCTATAAACAGGGGTATTTCATATGAAATTAGCCAAATTCAAAATCCGATGTAGCCATAAATTAAAGCACTCTTTTATATTCATGCATGATGACTCGAATTTACAGCTTAGAAATGAACAGGATATTTGGTCTTTCTTAAAACCAATGTAACATAGTGATGTTACTCGTATTTTCAGGAGATATATTGAAAAGAGTCTTTCTGCGACCTGGGTGTCAGCAGCAGGGATCTTTCCTTTGGTGTTTTTTTTGCAAATCTGGCCTTTCACTTGGGTGGCTGTGAAAGATGAATCTCATAATTGTTTGTGATTGCTCACTGACATTTCCATATGGAAGATGAATGGCAGTGGCCACATCTGCTGAAATAGCCCACTATTTTGGTCGATTATAAATTCTGCGTCTGCTGACGAATTTGAATTTTGCTACAATAGACTCGAAGCTGATCTATCCCACACGCTGAGCTGAAATACTAGTTGACCTGCTGTCACTAATCACTGTGGCTGATAGGCTGGTCATCTCTATTCCTATTGTGTTGGAGCTGTGAAGCCTGTTCCTGACACATAGACGAGGACAGGAGAGATGTGATGTATTCATCCCCTCTTCTAATTCCTCAACCCCTCCTCCGAGGTTCCGCACCTGTAGGTGGGTGATCTGTAGCATGAGCACTTTGTTCTATTGATCTGACGCTAATGTCTGCCAAGCTTCTTTGCTCTTTCCATCTCTCCATCTTTCCATCCCCCACTCCTCCACAACCCCGTCAGCCTGCGACGACAGGGATGGGATTACTGCTCCCAAATCATGTCCCTGTGGGAGTTGGGGGACAAAGAGGGCAAAGAGAAGGAGGTGGTAAATGTGTAAATGTAAGGAGGGGTTCTCCCTTGATGGAGGTCCCCCTGATATGTGAGGACCAAACTAAGGATCATAGTCTTTATCCTTTTCTAGCTTACTTCCCCCATTTCGAACCTCAAAACAAATGTTAAAACTGTGGCATTTTCTTATTAGTCTAAATGCTATGAAATGAGTATACAGCATTATACTATAAATTTAGTATACAGCATTAGTGTCTAGTTACAGAAATACGCAAACATTTCTCTGGGAGGTTTCAGGTTTCAGTTTGGGTGCTCCTGCAATCGGTTAACAACTAACCTCTAATGTTACACTGCAGTTTTAAACGATAACTCTTACAAATAAAGGTCACATGGTGACAATGACCATCATGATAATGCATCTTCATCTTCATTCACATTGACCTGGAACACGTCACTGGGCACAAAGCAGGAATACATCCTGGATGGGTGTATTCCATCTAGGGACTATTTATTGTAGCCAATTCACCTACTGGCATGTTTTTTGTAAGGTGGGAAAGGAGGCAGAAACCTACATGGATGCAGGGAGAATATGTGAAACTCCACAGAGACAGAAACCCGAGCTCAGGCTCGAACCATGGAGATGTGAAGCAGCAACACTACCCCCTACCAGGGTGCCCTGGAGTATTCACAAAATGCAGTGACACTGAATTCAACAGGGTACTAGATAGACTAAGTACATTAACAGAGGAACCTTTTGATATGAAAATGCAATCAAAAGCAAATATAAACCAATTGGTAGGTTTTGGCTGTAAATCTTTAACCAAAATTTCAGGCCTATTTTGCAACCTACTGTATTTTTAACTGTTTAATAAACCAAAATGATTATCAGTATAGATTGTTGAAGATATACACTACATGGCCAAAAGTTTGTGGACACCTGACCATCATACCTATCTGTGCTTTTTTGAATATCCATCCATTATCTGTAGCCACTTATCCTGTGCAGGGTCGCGGACAAGCTAGAGCCTATCCCAGCTGACTATGGGTGAGAGGCGGGGTACACCCTGGACAAGTCATCAGATCATCGAAAGGCTGACACGTAGCCCATGTTTACATTAGACCGTATCAGCGGATCATCAGATTAACGTTTTTAAAACGATTAGTGTGCACACAGCAACACCAATACACGATTTGCGTGCACACAGCAACACCAATACACGGATACGCTCGGCTCCGCAGGCATCCTGCGCTCCAAATCACTCCGCCCTGAACAGCGAGTGCCCTCTGGAGGGTGCGCACTCCAGCCCTGCGCAGCTCACAGAGCGCGCGAGTGAAGCGCACGAGCAGTGTTTTCGGGACTGAGCCGCTGTGTGTGATCCCAGCGCATATCACTTACCACTTGCAAGTGGAAGGATGGCAAGCCTAAAGACAATCATAACTACACAATGGGCAGTATTTGCATCAGTATTTGCAGTATTTTCATACTTTTATACTCTTTAATGAAAGGTGATACAAGGCGGAAGTCCGTGCCTTTTTTCAGCAGTCGCGTCACATGACCAATGCCAGCGAATCAGGAAGGTGGATGTCACAGTGACGTTGTCCAATGACGACGCCAGCTAGAGCTCAGCTCAGCGTATCCGCGTATCTCAATGTTTACACAGCACCGGATCAGACACGATCTGGATTGAATACGTGGACCCTGGCGGATTCCCGTTTCCCGGCGTTTCCAGGCGGTTTAATGTAAACGGACAGTGCATCCGCGAAGAAAACGAGACAGATACGGTTTAATGTAAACTTGGCCATAGAGACAAACAACCATTCAAACACACACACCTACGGTCAATTTAGAGCCACCAATTAACCTAACCTGCATGTCTTTGGACTGTGGGGGAAACCGGAGCACCCGGAGGAAACCCACACAGACACGGGGAGAACATGCAAACTCCACGCAGAAAGGCCCCCGTCGGCCTCTGGGCTCGAACCCAGGACCTTCTTACTGTGAGGCGACAGTGCTTACCACTACACCACTGCAGCAATGGCAACATTATTAGGCACATCTACAGTCTCAGAGAAAAAGGACAAATTGTACCCGGCCTTGTTACTGGAGTGATGCCATCAAGAGTACATTTTTGTATCTTCACCGTGTATAGTTTAGATGGAAGTAGTGTGCTTTTAAATTGAATTAAGTTACAACATTGAATTATAAGGACCACTCTTGTACCTTTAATTAGCTTTTGGAGTTATCCTTTAAAGGTACACTACATGCATCTAATGCAACTAAAGGTATAAAAGGCTCACCATTGATCCATTGATGGTACCACCCCAGTGACAAGAAAGCACATATGGTTTGGTAACCTTTTGTGTTTCTGAGCATGCGCCTTGGTATTAAGTTAGCTACAGCTATAGATTATAGTGAATTTTCCATGCACAATTTGTTTATTTGTGAATCATCCCCTAGCTTTTAGTTATCAGTTTTACTGCTGGCTGGATATTTTTTGGTTGGTGGACTTTTCTCAACTCAGCAGTGACACAGGTGTGTACAAACCTCTGCAACACCACTGCACCTGATTCACTTATTTTGAGAATAAAACCCAAATAAAGTTTTCAGTGGTGGTCTTGTGGTAGGGTAGGGATGGGCTGAAACAATGTACATAGCAACAATATAGGATGGTGAAACGTGATATTTAAAAAAATGTGGAATAATTTTTTAACACTATAAGAGTTTTTTTTTTTTTTAAATATTGTGCACACATTATTATCTTGTTTGGACATGGTATTATCTTTTGTGCACTACTGTAGTTATTTATCTTGTGCGCACAAGTTATTTATCTTTTATGATCAAGTTATCTATCTTGTTATCTATCTTGTGCACTTGTTAATGATCTTGTGTGCACAAGTTATCTATCTTGTGTGCACTAATTATTTATCTTTTGTTAATAAGTTATTATCTTGAGCAAAAAAGTTATCTTGTGCACTAGTTACTTATCTTGTGTGCACAAGTTATTTTGTGTGCTAGTTATTTATCTTGTGTGCACAAGTTATGTATCTTGTGCACTAGTTATTATCTTGCAAACAAGTTCTTATCTTGTGCACTTTTCAATTATCTTGTGTGCACTAGTTATCATCTTGTGCACTTGTCAATTATCTTGTGTGCACAGGTTATTATCTTGTGCACTAGTTATTTTATCTTGTGTGCACAAATTATTTTGTGCACTAGTTATTTATCTTGTGTGCACACGTTATCTTGTGCACTAGTTATTATCTTGTGTGCACAAGTTATGTATCTTGTGCACTTGTCAATTATCTTGTGTGCACAGGTTATTATCTTGTGCACTAGTTATTTATCTTTTATGCACAAGTTATGTATCTTGAGTAAACAAGTTATTATCTTGTACACTTGTCAATTATCTTGTGTGCACAAGTTATTATCTTGTGTACTAGTTATTTATCTTGTGCAAACAAGTTATTACCTTGTGCACTTGGCAATTATCTTGAGTACACTAGTTATGATCTTGTACACTAGTTATTTATCTTGTGCAAAAAAGTTATTACCTTGTGCACTAGTTATTATCTTGTGCATTAGTTATTTATCTTGTGTGCACAAGTTATTATCTTGTATGCACTAGTTATTTATCTTGTGCAAACAAGTTATTATCTTGTTCACTTGGCAATTATCTTGTGTGCACTGGTTATTATCTTGTGCACTAGTTATTATCTTGTGCAAACAAGTTATTATCTTGTTCACTTGCCAATTATCTTGTGTGCACTGGTTATTATCTTGTGCACTAGTTATTATCTTGTGCAAAAAAGTTATCTTGTTCACTTGGCAATTATCTTGTGTGCACTAGCTATCTTGTGTTCTAGTTATTTATCTTGTGCAAACAAATTATTATATTGTGTACTAGTTATTTATCTCGTGTGCACTAGTTATTATCTTGTGCAAAAAAGTTATTATTTTGTTCACTTGCCAATTATCTTGTGCGCACTAGTTATTATCTTGTGCACTTGGCAATTATCTTGTGTGCACTAGTTATTATCTTGTGTTCTAGTTATTTATCTTGTGCAAACAAATTATTATATTGTGTACTAGTTATTTATCTTGTGCAAAAAAGTGATTACCTTGTGTACCAGTTATTTATCTTAAGCACTAGTTATTATTTTGTGCAAACAAGTTATTATTATGTTGTGCACTTTTCAATTATCTTGTGTACTGGCTATTTATCTTGTGTGCACTAGTTATGTATCTTGTGCAAACAAGTTATTACCTTGTGCACTAGTTATTTCTTTTGTGAACAAGTTATTATCTTGTGCACTTGTCAATTATCTTTTTTTTTTTTCAAACCACCTTTCAGTTATTTATGGCCTAGTAGTTGTGTATGAAGTATGGGATTCTTTTTTAACGCATTAATGCTTTAAACAGCATGCTCATGCACAGCAGAGAAACTTCTTCAAAGATCAGCCGATCGGAACACGTTGAGTGTGCGCGGTTGAAGCATCCGCGAGGTTCAGCTGAAAGTAACCCACGCTGGGTGTTAATGATGTGGCAGCTGACTGAGCCGCTCCGCTCCCTTCCAGCTGCTCTCACTGTGCCGAGCCGGAAGCTTTAGCGCCCCCTAAAGACTCCGTCATGAAGTCTCCTCCAATCACAGCGCGCCCCGGACACACGCGCGCTGCGTGATGGGCCGTACGTGTGTGTGTGTGTGTGTGTGTGTCAGTTCGGGGCTGCGAGGCTTCAGGTGCGGCTGCTGAAGGTGACCGGGGACGCGCTTCCGGCTCGCGCAGGTAAGGCTGCTGTTTCCTGACACGACGCGGACGCGGAGAGCACCGGGCGCTCCAGAGAGGGTGTGTGTGTGTGTGTGTGTGTGTGCGTGTAGCCGGTGATGTACCGCAATGCAGACCAACTCCGGGCTGTTTTGATCTCTAAGCGTGTTTCGCTCCTGCAGGCTGCCGGAGGTCAGCGCGCGTTCTGGCGGCGGTGTGTGTTGTGTGCACGAGCCGTTATAACGCTGCTATGTCGGCTGCACAGCGGCATCACTGTTCACGCGCTCGTGCGCTGATGAGACTCACCTCATGTCATGTGGAGGCTGTTTGATTTCTAAACACACTTACTGTAGCACCTGTGCAGGCTTTCACTTCAACATTACGGACAATTTATTTCTCAATGAACACAACACGTCCTTTATAACGGATAATAATAATGATAATAATCTCTCATCTCATCTCATCTCATCTCATCTCATCTCATTATCTCTAGCCGCTTTATCCTGTTCTACAGGGTCGCAGGCAAGCTGGAGCCTATCCCAGCTGACTACGGGCGAAAGGCGGGGTACACCCTGGACAAGTCGCCAGGTCATCACAGGGCTGACACATAGACACAGACAACCATTCACACTCACATTCACATCACATCACACACATCACATTATCTCTAGCCGCTTTATCCTTCTACAGGGTCGCAGGCAAGCTGGAGCCTATCCCAGCTGACTACGGGCGAAAGGCGGGGTACACCCTGGACAAGTCGCCAGGTCATCACAGGGCTGACACATAGACACAGACAACCATTCACACTCACATTCACACCTACGCTCAATTTAGAGTCACCAGTTAACCTAACCTGCATGTCTTTGGACTGTGGGGGAAACCGGAGCACCCGGAGGAAACCCACGCAGACATGGGGAGAACATGCAAACTCTGCACAGAAAGGCCCTCGCCGGCCCCGGGGCTCGAACCCGGACCTTCTTGCAATGAGGTGACAGCGCTAACCACTACACCACCGTGCCGCCAGTGACCTCGGCATGATTTGAACATGCAACCTTCTGAAACAGGCACACTACCATTGCATTACTAGATCCAAGCTGAGCTGTTGCAGATCAAGCCATCCTTGTACCATTCCATCATTATAAACTGAAATCACAAGTTGCTTTTATGACAGACTTGCATGTCATCTTTGCTGAAATGCCATATCCTAAAGGAGGAGTCTCAGTCCAGATCCATATGTAGCCTGCACATACTGACACAGCTCTGTCCACAGACATGACACGTCACACACACTGCATACAGTACGACATGCCAGCAAATGTTTCTATAACAATAACAGCACACAGGGCTCTGGTTTTCTTCGTGCATTCTCAGAGTGCACGCCATCCATCCATTATCTGTATCCGCTTATCCTGTTCTACAGGGTCGCAGGCAAGCTGGAGCCTATCCCAGCTGACTACGGGCGAAAGGCGGGGTACACCCTGGACAAGTCGCCAGGTCATCACAGGGCTGACACAGAGACAAACAACCATTCACACTCACATTCACACCTACGGTCAATTTAGAGTCACCAGTTAACCTAACCTGCATGTCCTTGGACTGTGGGGGAAACCGGAGCACCCGGAGGAAACCCACGCAGACACGGGGAGAACATGCAAACTCCGCACAGAAAGACCCTGGGCTCAAACCCAGGACCTTCTTGCTGTGAGGCAACAGTGCGAACCACTACACCACCGTGCCGCCCCTAGAGTGCACTCGAATAAAATATCAAAATCATTCAGTGGTGTACGGAGGCCATAATTACCACATTAAACCTGTGGCTTCATAGACTACATCAGCTCATCTTGTTGGAGAGGAAAAATACCCACGCTGAACAACTTCATAATTAAAATCGTCTTCGTCTTCAGTGGCATCCAAGATTTAATTTGTAATGTAATTCTCTGTTCACTTTTTTATTTTTTGTAGCTTAAATGTCCTTTATTGACAATGTTGGTCTATTTTCACTTCAGGTAACAGTTTCTGATATTACCCACAGTGCCATCTGACTACCTGCTGATAGTAGTAGGAATTAATCCGTACCTAAAGAGACAGATGCAGCAGCACTTTAGTCTTTTAGTCTGTCCGAGTCTCTCATGCCCCCATCTGTACACTCGGCCGCAAACATAAAGGGTTCCGAAGGCACAACTTTTATGTTAATGCTACTGTCAGTGCCATCACACTTGTGATCTTGAACTCCTTGACCAGCCGAGCGAAGTCGGTGCCATGATTCAGCGCAATTTGCATTCAAGAACGTTGAGTCCAGCATTTGTTACCTGCACTGCTTCCCCACTGGATTTCTTATTGGTTTTCCCTGGAAAATATTGATTGAGCTCGTGTCCTTTTGTGACTGCCTATTTTCACTGTGATTTATTTACGATTGAAATTTTTCTCCTATTAAACTGCACTAGTTAAGTTTAAGTTTATTATTACTTATATTGCGCATGTTTCAAACACATGCCAAGCCTCAACGTTAACTTTTGACACCTTAAATGGCCTCAAAAAAATTTTGCCCCCCTTGAATTTCCTTTTGCCCTAAAATTTTGTGGTATTTTGGCAAGTTTTCAAGTACACGGTTTAAGGCAATACTGATACGTTTTCTAGGGGTTGAATTGAGTTATGTAAACAAAAGTACATGTTTTTAAAAAAAAAAAGCATTTATTTTTAAAAACAACATTTATTTCTGCAACAGAATAACAAGACGCGCCCTGAAAACATGAAACATAAATCAGTATCATATATCTAAGACTTATGTACGGAATGAGTACATAATACGCCTTTATATAGAGTTTAGGACACAAAACACGCTTTGTTTTGCCTGTAACAATGACTAGCAATATTGCAAAGATGAATTATAAAACTAAAAATATTATTAAACAGGAGTCTGTACTGCAGTACGGTCTTATCATTCAGTTTGCCATTGCATTTAGGAGAAAATTAAACAACCTGCCCTCCTCCTCATCTACACATGCATGATGGGCCAATGTCAAATGATAAACAGGGTAAGATATATTTATCTATGGGATAATTCGCTATGTAAATGATACATATTTATTGTAGAGGGTGTGGTTTACTATTTGAGGCACAAAAGCATGTCTTTCCATTCATTGAATGTACTTAACACTAGCTTTTATTATTACGGGGTGATTATAGTTACTATAGAACTACAGCTACAACTTGAATGTGCTGATTCTGTTAGCGTTTGTAATTATTGTACCATCCACTATTAGATAAAATTAAAATAAAATCGTACAACATTGTTTGAAAGTCTAGAGCAAGATATTTTGTTATTTTACAAATAATAACACTTCAGATATTGTTTTAACAATAATAAGCATCATTGTATAAATGGAAGCGCGCCAATAGTTCTGTAACTACCGTACATGTCCTTGGGGTTGTTGCCCGCAGTTCAGGTCAGAGCCCTTTGAGAGTAAATGTTTTGGCTTTTGCAACATTCTGTTCCCAAAAGCTGATGTCGGGGAAAAAGTCTTGAGACAAAGAAGGTTTTCTTGCTTTTGTTGCTGTTTTTTTTTTTAACTGTTCTTCCATGTCAGGACTCTTTGGGAAAAAGAAGACATGTTCCAACATGTAGCTAATGCTAAGCCACTAATCTGCACCGTCACTCCAGTCGTTTTGAGGAATTTTGTACGGATCATAACCACTAATAAATTCTCATTTCCGCGTATATCTATCCTGCGCTTCTTTCTGATAAAGATTATCCAAGTAATCCGGTAGTAGAGCTTTTTTAGCTGTAGTTTTCTTCAGACAACAGCAACAGACGCCGGACATCTTTGCTTGGTTTCAGGCCACTCGTAGTGATGAAAAGCACAAATGTGCAAGCGAGCCAATCCGAATCGCCGTTACAAATTTGGAAGAAAAAAACAAAACGCAGATTACAGGGGAGGCGAGGATGCTGGTTAATACGTCTTGTTTTTTGTAACGTACTCACTTTAAAATCATTTTTGTACTTTAAGAAGCCGACCATACAGTGGCGCTTGAAAGTTTGTGAACCCTTTAGAATTTTCTATATTTCTGCATAAATATGACCTAAAACATCATTAGATTTTCACACAAGGCCTAAAAGTAGATAAAGAGAACTCAGTTAAACAAATGAGATAAAAATATTATACTTGGTCATTTATTTATTGAGAAAAATGATCCAATATTACATATCTGTGAGTGGCAAAAGTATGTGAACCTCTAGGATTAGCAGTTAATTTGAAGGTGAAATTCGAGTCAGGTGTTTTCAATCAATGGGATGACAATCAGGTGTGAGTGGGCACCCTGTTTTATTTAAAGAACAGGGCTCTATCAAAGTCTGATCTTCACAACACATGTTTGTGGAAGTGTATCATGGCACGAACAAAAGAGATTTCTGAGGACCTCAGAAAAAGCGTTGTTGCTGCTCATCAGGCTGGAAAAGGTTACAAAACCATCTCTAAAGAGTTTGGACTCCACCAATCCACAGTCAGACAGATTGTGTACAAATGGAGGAAATTCAAGACCATTGTTACCCTCCCCAGGAGTGGGCGACCAACAAAGATCACTCCAAGAGCAAGGCGTGTAATAGTTGGCAATGTCACAAAGGACCGCACGGTAACTTCTAAGCAACTGAAGGCCTCTCTCACATTGGCTAATGTTAATGTTCATGAGTCCACCATCAGGAGGACACTGAACAACAATGGTGTGCATGGCAGGGTTGCAAGGAGAAATCCAGTGCTCTCCAAAAAGAACATTGCTGCTCATCTGGTTTGCTAAAGATCACATGGACAAGCCAGAAGGCTATTAGAAAAAATGTTTTGTGGATGGATGAGACCAAACTAGAACTTTTTGGTTTAAATGAGGAGTGTTATGTTTGGAGAAAGGAAAACACTGCATTCCAGCATAAGAACCTTATCCCATCTGTGAAACATGGTGGTGGTAGTATCATGGTTTGGGCCTGTTTTGCTGCATCTGGGCCAGGGCGGCTTGCCATCATTGATGGAACAATGAATTCTGAATTATACCAGCAAATTCTAAAGGAAAATGTCAGGACATCTGTCCATGAACTGAATCTCAAGAAAAGGTGGGTCATGCAGCAAGACAACGACCCTAAGCACACAAGTCATTCTACCAAAAATGGTTAAAGAAGAATAAAGGTAATGTTTTGGAATGGCCAAGTCAAAGTCCTGACCTTAATCCAAAGGAAATGTTGTGGAAAGACCTGAAGCGAGCAGTTCATGTGAGGAAACCCACCAACATCCCAGAGTTGAAGCTGTTCTGTATGGAGGAATGGGCTAAAATTCCTCCAAGCCGGTGTGCAGGACTGATCAACAGTTACCGGAAACGTTTAGTTGCAGTTATTGCTGTACAAGGGGGTCACACCAGATACTGAAAGCAAAGGTTCACATACTTTTGCCACTCACAGATATGTAATATTGGATCATTTTCCTCAATAAATAAATGACCAAGTATAATATTTTTGTCTCATTTGTTTAACTGGGTTCTCTTTATCTACTTTTAGGCCTTGTGTGAAAATCTAATGATGTTTTAGGTCATATTTATGCAGAAATATAGAAAATTCTAAAGGGTTCACAAACTTTCAAGCGCCACTGTATGGTCGGCTTCTTAAAGTACAAAAATGATTTTAAAGTGAGTACGTTACAAAAAACAAGACGTATTAACCAGCATCCTCGCCTCCCCTGTAATCTGCGTTTTGTTTTTTTCTTCCAAATTTGTAACGGCGATTCGGATTGGCTCGCTTGCACATTTGTGCTTTTCATCACTACGAGTGGCCTGAAACCAAGCAAAGATGTCCGGCGTCTGTTGCTGTTGTCTGAAGAAAACTACAGCTAAAAAAGCTCTACTACCGGATTACTTGGATAATCTTTATCAGAAAGAAGCGCAGGATAGATATAACATTATCTATTAGTGTCATATATCTATTAAGATAGATAAGATATATCTATTAGTGTCAGATTAAATATGTATACAACAACATTACACAAAATTTAACCCCAAAATTGCTTAAAAGGAAAACCTTGAATATAACCAAAACTGTTTAAGACCATGATAATAAAATAAATTCATAAAACTGTCGAAATATAAACATTAATGATGAAAAGCCTCTTAAAAAAAGGTCATAAATAATTTCTTGAAAATATCTACAGATCCTGCGTTGCGAAGCTCCCTGGGTGCAGATCCAAAAGCGTGTTCACCCAGTGTGGTGAGTGTTCTAACTCTTGGTGGTTGTAATAATAGTTCACTATTTGACCTGAGGCTATAACGTGATGGAGTACTGATAGCAATGAGTTCTAATATATAATCCGGGGCTAGGCCATGTCTAGCTCATCTCATTCATCTCATCATCTCTAGCCACTTTATCCTGTTCTACAGGGTCGCAGGCAAGCTGGAGCCTATCCCAGCTGACTACGGGCGAAAGGCGGGGTACACCCTGGACAAGTCGCCAGGTCATCACAGGGCTGACACATAGACACAGACAACCATTCACACTCACATTCACACCTACAGTCAATTTAGAGTCACCAGTTAACCTAACCTGCATGTCTTTGGACTGTGGGGGAAACCGGAGCACCCGGAGGAAACCCACGCGGACACGGGGAGAACATGCAAACTCCACACAGAAAGGCCCTCGCCGGCCACGGGGCTCGAACCCGGACCTTCTTGCTGTGAGGCGACAGCGCTAACCACTACACCACCGTGCCGCCCGCCATGTCTAGCTTTATAAGTTATCAATAATATCTTAATATCAATGCGAATTTTAAGGGGCAACCAATGTAAATCTTCTAGCACTGGCGTAACGTGATCAAAACGTGAAATGTTACAGATAAGCCTCGCCGCTGTATTTTGAGCCCTTTGCAGTTTTCGTAGCTGAGTCATGGGTAGTCCATAGAGTAAACTATTACAGTAATCTAAATGACTGGTTACTAATTCATTCACTCAGGTCTTTGCACTCTTTTGGCTTAAGAATTTCCCAATGATCCTTGTGCGGCACACAAGCGCTAACTCACAGGATTTCATCTCATCTCATTATCTCTAGCCGCTTTATCCTTCTACAGGGTCGCTGGCAAGCTGGAGCCCATCCCAGCTGACTACGGGCGAAAGGCGGGGTACACCCTGGACAAGTCGCCAGGTCATCACAGGGCTGACACATAGACACAGACAACCATTCACACTCACATTCACACCTACGGTCAATTTAGAGTCACCAGTTAACCTAACCTGCATGTCTTTGGACTGTGGGGGAAACCGGAGCACCCGGAGGAAACCCACGCGGACACGGGGAGAACATGCAAACTCCACACAGAAAGGCCCTCGCCGGCCACGGGGCTCGAACCCGGACCTTCTTGCTGTGAGGCGACAGCGCTAACCACTACACCACCGTGCCGCCCGCCATGTCTAGCTTTATAAGTTATCAATAATATCTTAATATCAATGCGAATTTTAAGGGGCAACCAATGTACATCTTCTAGCACTGGCGTAACGTGATCAAAACGTGAAATGTTACAGATAAGCCTCGCCGCTGTATTTTGAGCCCTTTGCAGTTTTCGTAGCTGAGTCATGGGTAGTCCATAGAGTAAACTATTACAGTAATCTAAATGACTGGTTACTAATTCATTCACTCAGGTCTTTGCACTCTTTTGGCTTAAGAATTTCCCAATGATCCTTGTGCGGCACACAAGCGCTAACTCACAGGATTTTAAAAATTAAAATGCAGCAGAAATTATCACCAAAATCACTAAGCACAGCACACGTATTTTAATATAAACATATTTAATCTATTCCAGGATGGACTTTCCCCATTTTTTTTATATCATGCTGTGAATGACTTGATAGCAGTTTTGCTCAAGGATTGTCAGAGCTGCTCCTCATTTCTCATACTTTGTGCCTCATACTGTAATGGAAACCTTGTTTACCATCATTACAGACTGCTTGCATGACATTAAATGAGAAAGCTAGGTAATCAAGTGTCAGATGCCAAGCCATTGACGCATGTGTCTACATTATATTATGTAGCTCGGTTCCCTGCGGAATCGCCTGTCCTGTTCCTGTCCTCTGTATGCGCATCACGCTGGCTAATGGCAATGAAGTTTGCACAATAATAATATAGCAGTCCATTAGTTAATTAGTTATAAAATTGGCAAACATACTGTGAGAGCATGTCTGGAAAATAGTATGAAATAGTAGATTACTGAAATAGCAGAGCTCAATAATGTCTATATTGGAATTGTTATTAGTTAGCTTATACTGTACATTATGTTACAGGCATTTATCAGATGCTCTTATCCAGGGTGATGTCAGTGTTACCCCTGAGTTGGGGGGTGGGGGGTTGGGGTGCTGGATGAGGATGGTCATCTGCAGGACCCCTCCCCGCGGTTCCTATTACAGAGCATTTGGACCTGAACAAACAGTTAAAGGAGTCATGTTTAACTTGAGTCTTCATATTTATTTTAGAACAATTTTTAGAATAGAACTGCGCTCCTGTTTTTTTTTTTCAAATCTTAAAATGTGTGTGTGTGGGGGGCAGGGTCCCATTGGTGGGGGCAATATAATGGTAGAGGATACACAACATACCCAGAGCAGCCTGGGGAACAGTTGGGGGTTAGGTGCCTTGCCCAAGGGCACTTCAGTCATTCCTGCTGGTCCAGGGAATCAGCAACCTTCTGGTCCCAAAGCTGCTTCTCCAACCATGAGGCCATGGCTTCTCTATGTCTATGTCTAGGTCTAAAACTGCAGTGTTAAATAGTCAGTCAAAACATTCCACCACTACTGGTATCCTCTGTCCTCGTGAGATAGCGGAGTCTTTTAGTAGGTGCCCAGGTTGCATCATGATCCATGCCCTGAAACTTGTCCAAAGACATGGAGTGAAGAAGAAAGCACGAAGGTGTTTACACCTCTGCTTTTATTCTGCAACAGAGAACGACTCGTATGGGAGAACACCGCATCAGACCCTCGCAGCTACCCCTATAAATATGACCCTCATGCTATTCGCATTTCCTCCTGTGCATATCGCTTTGACTCTGTTGTTAAGCCTGGATGTCACACTGCGTAGATGAATTGTCACATCAGTGCTTCTCTAATCAGTAAATGTAACCCAGAGCGAGGTGAGTCCCTGCTCACTGCTGACATCCATAAACTGGTCACCATGACCCTTTTGTTCTAAAGGTCAGTCCTCCATCACTTTGACTGTATAGATCATTTCATTTTGGACCACCAGCTGCATGTCTTTGGTTTCTTGTTGAGTTAAACACGTCACTTTTGCCATTCCATATTAAATAATCAGGCTATGTGATGATGCAAGTCTCATCTCATCTCATCTCATTATCTGTAGCCGCTTTATCCTGTTCTACAGGGTCGCAGGCAAGCTGGAGCCTATCCCAGCTGACTACGGGCGAAAGGCGGGGTACACCCTGGACAAGTCGCCAGGTCATCACAGGGCTGACACATAGACACAGACAACCATTCACACTCACATTCACACCTACGCTCAATTTAGAGTCACCAGTTAACCTAACCTGCATGTCTTTGGACTGTGGGGGAAACCGGAGCACCCGGAGGAAACCCACGCGGACACGGGGAGAACATGCAAACTCCACACAGAAAGGCCCTCGCCGGCCACGGGGCTCGAACCCGGACCTTCTTGCTGTGAGGTGACAGCGCTAACCACTACACCGCTGTGCCGCCCCATGATGCAAGTCATCACAGGAATTAAATTTCCAAAGAGATCAGTATATGACAGGTATATGAGAATATTATCAATCATATTTCTCATAGGATGGTTTCTATTAAGGTTTTTTTTTTTTACTCCAGCAGGGAGAATTTTGCATTATTACTGCTACATGCTTTAGTGCTAGTGTTATCAGCACAATCTCAAAACCACTGACATTAGTCGTGTTCTCATCATATCACAGTAAATTGAATAGCACCTGGTATATCAGAAAAAAAGTTCAAGCTGGTATTGCTAATGGTCAAAGCTATAATATCTAATGTTTTTCTGCTCCATTGGCATTGTTAGTGGCTTTCCAGATCCCTAGTGCTGCAGTGTAGCCCTGCTTGGAGGAATGCCCTACTTGTGTGTGACTTTGACCATCAAAGGACCATATTCCTGTTTTTTTTTCCTAATTCCATTTTATTGTTTTACCTGAATCGGTGGGCGGCACGGTGGTGTAGTGGTTAGCGCTGTCGCCTCACAGCAAGAAGGTCCAGGTTCGAGCCCCGTGGCCGGCGAGGGCCTTTCTGTGCGGAGTTTGCATGTTCTCCCCGTGTCTGCGTGGGTTTCCTCCGGGTGCTCCGGTTTCCCCCACAGTCCAAAGACATGCAGGTTAGGTTAACTGGTGACTCTAAATTGAGCGTAGGTGTGAATGTGAGTGTGAATGGTTGTCTGTCTCTGTGTCAGCCCTGTGATGACCTGGCGACTTGTCCAGGGTGTACCCCGCCTTTCGCCCGTAGTCAGCTGGGATAGGCTCCAGCTTGCCTGCGACCCTGTAGAACAGGATAAAGCGGCCAGAGATAATGAGATGAGATGAGACCTGAATCGGTGAATTGGGTGGTTAAGGTATTGCGTTACTCATTGGAAGCTTGTGAGTTGAGATGCCATGGTTGGGACACGTAACCCTCAACTGCTCAGTTGTCTCAATTGTAAGTCAATTTGTATAAAAGCCCCAACCAAATGCCAAATGTACTTTTACGATTGGTGTTGGATTGACTTATTTTTCTATCCAATCCCCTGAGGTCAGGTGCATGATTGTTTTCTGCCATCACTGTTTATATAGCTGTTAGCCATGCTAAATTAAGCCACAGGCTGCAAACGTGATTATATCTACTAATGCGTCACATGCGTAGACGCAGGAAGTAAATTCAGTTGAATGGCAATTGGTGAATTCATTGTGTTATTTTTGAGGGTTTCATGGTCAAAGATCAGAATCTGGAGATTTTTGAGAGTGCAGTGCTACTGCAGCCTGTCAGCGAGTGCTCATTTATCTGTCTGCTGGACAGTGAGAGCTTGAGTGGCTTCTGTTTCTTGTAAGCACCTAAACACTAAATGTGTGACCTGATGTCTTGATTGCCTCCACTGATTAGTCAGATTCAGTATCGGTCATCAATACTCTAATGAAATGGTTCTGAAAGAAATGCTTACCATTCATTGACATTATGTTTGCATTTAAGCCCGGGTAACAAAGGGTAAGAGGGGATTTGTGACATGGAGCCTGAGCTGAATTGCTTTCTACATTGTAAAACAATACTGAAGACATCAAAACTATGAAGTGATATATGAAACATATATGTTATTTACCAGCCGGGAGGCCCATATGGTGAAATACCGTGACCGAGGTCTTGAAAGTACTGAGCGAGGCCCTCTGGGCCGAGGTCAGTATTCAAGGCCGAGGTCACGGTATTTCACCATCCGGACCGACCTTAAGCTGGAAAATAATATATATATATTTTTTTCTTTACCAAATTCTAACAGAAAACGAGAGCGCCCGAAAGGGAAAACCGAGCCGATACGCCATTTTGAGTCCTCATTCATGGCTGTAATGCAAATTGCTTCCTCCTCGGTATACAAGTGCACTTCCATGGCAGGAAAAAAACTACATTTTGCCGCCTATGTAGTCCCCTATTTATACAAATAGGAGTCATTCAGGATTCAGCCATGTTTTTGCTCGGCGTTAGCAAGTTAGAGGTTTTAGCTTTCTCCTGAAATGTTTTATTTTATTTCTTCTTCCTCAGGGTAGTAAAACTCGCTTTCGCTGTGAACACTGTCGTTATCGCTATCCATGCTGTAAAATTAGTGCTATTCTCCTGAGAAATGCTGGCAAAAATTTATATGATTTTTGATAATCTTATAAATAAATCTTATAAAAAAGATGAATGTTGACAAAAAATGCTACTATGTTTGTTGTTGTTGTGAACGAGTGAGTCGCCAGAGGTCCGTAACTGGGGTCCGTAGCGTAGGATATGGACCCGCTCGCCAGCCAATCAGAGTGCAGGATTTGGACCGCGAAAAAAATAAATGGAATTAAGTGTTAAAAAACCCCAAAATATATGTTTCATATTTTAGATTCTTCCAAGTATCCACCGTTTCCCTTGATGATGCTTTGCACACTATCGGCATTATCTTAACCAGCTTCATGAGGGAGTCACCTGGAATGCTTTTCAATTAACAGGTGCCTCATCAAAAGTTAATTAGTGCAATTTCTTGCCTTCTTAATGTGTTTGAGATCAAACAGTAAATAGTAAATAATAAAAATACAGTAAATAGCCCTATTCCATAACTGTAGTAATCCATATTATGTCAAGAACCGCTCAGCGAAGCCAAGAGTAACGACATCCGTCATTACTCTAAGACATGAAATGACTTTTAATGAATAAAAATAAAGAAAAAACATTGAATTAGAAGGTGTGTCCAAACTTTTGACTGGTACTGGAAGTATTAGTGATTTGGTAAAAATGTATAAGATTGTAAATGGGTGTTCTGGATATCTTTTATGCTTTATCCATGTAGGGTTTCAATACAATGGCCATACACTGTACCTACATTGTCATGCCTTTCAGCCTGATTGTCCTCCGTCCCTCTGAGTACCTGAGACTAACGTTATAAAAACACCACTGCGTCTTTTCCTTTCTCTCCTCCCAACCCCGAGCACAGTGCAGCTGTCCCTTTTACCGCTGCCATGTCATGTTATAGTTCAAACTACTTCACCTAACTCAGAAGGAAAGAGGAAACATCTTTCTTTCTTTCTTTCTTTCTTTCTTTCTTTCTTTCTTTCTTTCTTTCTTTCTCAGGAATATGCCACTCATTGAGCTCTCTAACTTATAATTTAACACCATTTGTATCTTCCTGCTGAGGAGGAAAGCTTCACGGATGCTTAACTCATAAATATCTTATTTAGCACATCTGCTGAAATGCTCTATGCCTTTTAGAGAAAACAGAAAACCTACTGTTATACAAAATGAAGGATTTCCAATGCATATCATTCACAGAGTGTGAAGACATAATTATACTAGTAAGAGTTTTTAAACGTAAGATATATTCATGCTGGAGCATCTGGACAACTTCTAGGTGATTATTTATGTGATGTTCCTCTTTGATAAAAAGAGGCTTGTGGTACTCGAGTCCAGAACTCGGACTCGAGTCCGACTTCCATCCATCCATCCATCCATTATCCGTAACCGCTTATCCTGTGCAGGGTCGCGGGCAAGCTGGAGCCTATCCCAGCTGACTATGGGCGAGAGGCGGGGTACACCCTGGACAAGTCGTCAGGTCATCACAGGGCTGACACATAGAGACAAACAACCATTCACACGCTCATTCACACCTACGGTCAATTTAGAGCCACCAGTTAACCTAACCTGCATGTCTTTGGACTGTGGGGGAAACCAGAGCACCCGGAGGAAACCCACGCGGACACGGGGAGAACATGCAAACTCCGCACAGAAAGGCCCTCGCCGGCCACGAACCCAGAACCTTCTTGCTGTGAGACGACAGTGGTAACCACTACACCACCGTGACACCCCGCGTCCAAATTGTGACTTAATTTTAAGAACTTGTGACTTGATTTGGACTCGAGCACTGATGACTCTGACTTGTGCATTAACTGCATTCGGACTCGTAAATTGGAGACGAGGACTCAGATTTTTTCTTTATTTTTTGTAACATGCCATAATAATTTGGCACAAGATATTTATATCTACATTAATTTTTGTACTAATTTCATGCAAGAGAATGCACATTCACCTGTTCATACGTCATGTTCATGAACAAACTCACGTTAATGGCGCTAAAATGCCTGGAGAGAAGTCCCTAGGATTGTCCGCTTTGCTTATACAGACTTCTCGTGCAGTGGGGAAAAAATACACTGCTGTGTGTTCCATATGTAGAAGAACTATTGAGGAGACGACGGGGACAACCTCGAACTTCAATCATCATGTGGCAAGACTCCACCCAGAGAAGTGAGTGACACGCTATGTTCATTGCTCTGTTGATAGCGGGGCTTGCTTGCTGAGTGATGAACTAGTGAGTGTTAACCTTCTCTCATGTTATTGGCCCTGTTGATAGCGGGGCTTGCTTGCTGAGTGATGAACTAGCGAGTGTTAACCCTCTCTCATGTTATTTGCCCTGTTGATAGCGGGGCTTGCTGACTGATGAACAAGCATTTTATCTGTAGCCTATTCACTAAAATGGGGCAGTCAAGCAGTAACGTTAGTCCAACACAGTAGCAAAGATGGTTTCACATAAAGGCAGCAACAGCCACCGTCAAATGGTGCGGTTGGAGTCTTGTTCTCGGACCTGATTCAGACTCAACTCGGATCAATAGTGGACTCGACTCGACTCAAAATTTTCTTTAATAACTTGGACTTGACTTGGACTTGAACAGTGGGGATTCGAGACTGGACTTGGACTCAAAGTTTTGTGACTCGACTACAACACTGGATAAAAGCACTTGTGGTCTTCAGACACATGGGTCATCCTTTGTGGTTATCTGGGCATGGCAACAATCAGATTACTGTACTCCTGTTAAGGATCACGCACTTAAGAATAGGATTCTGAGTTAATTCATTTACTGAAATAAACTTTACTTCTGCCATATATAGTGGGACAAAAAAGTATTTAGTCAGTCACGATACATGGCCCCATTCATTCTTTCCTTTACACGGATCAGTCGTCCTGGTCCCTTTGCAGAAAAACAGCCCCAAAGCATGATGTTTCCACCCCCATGCTTCACAGTAGGTATGGTGTTCTTTGGATGCAACTCGGCATTCTTTCACCTCCAAACACGACAAGTTGAGTTTTTACCAAAAAGTTCTATTTTGGTTTTATCTGACCATATGACATTCTCCCAGTCCTCTTCTGGATCATCCAAATGCTCTCTAGCAAGCTTCAGACGGGCCTGGACATGTACTGGCTTAAGCAGGAGGACACGTCTGGCACTGCAGGATTTGAGTCCCTGACGGCGTAGTGTGTTACTGATGGTAGCCTTTGTTACTTTGGTCCCAGCTCTCTGTACTGTAGGTCATTCACTAGGTCCCCCCGTGTGGTTCTGGGATTTTTGCTCACCGTTCTTGTGATCATTTTGACCCCACGGGGTGAGATCTTGCGTGGAGCCCCAGATCGAGGGAGATTATCAGTGGTCTTGTATGTCTTCCATTTTCTAATAATTGCTCCCACAGTTGATTTCTTCACACCAAGCTGCTTACCTATTGCAGATTCAGTCTTCCCAGCCTGGTGCAGGTCTACAATTTTGTTTCTGGTGTCCTTTGACAGCTCTTTGATCTTGGCCATAGTGGAGTTTGGAGTGTGACTGTTTGAGGTTGTGGACAGGTGTCTTTTATACTGATAACGAGTTCAAACAGGTGCCATTAATACAGGTAACGAGTGGAGGACAGAGGAGCCTCTTAAAGAAGAAGTTACAGGTCTGTGAGAGCCAGAAATCTTGCTTGTTTGTAGGTGACCAAATACTTATTTTACCGAGGAATTTACCAATTAATTCATTAAAAATCCTACAATGTGATTTCCTGGATTCTTTCCCCCCTAGTGATTACTGATAGGCTCTGAGTGTCACCTGCGAAAAAACCAATCACGTTTTAGAAAAGAAAACAAAAAACATCCACTTTCAAAGCTGCTTCATAGTAACAAGTAACGAGGACCTTGATAGAAATGTAGTGGAGTGAAAAGTACAATATTTGTCTTTCAAATGTAGTGAAGTTAAAGTTATAAGTTTCCAAAATAAAAATAAAAATACTACTCAAGTAAAGTACAGATACTCAAAAAGTGTACTTAAGTACAGTACTTTGTTACTGTCCACCTCTGGTGTACTCTACTTGTTCCAAATCACACTACCCGCTGCACTACACACATCAGGAGAGATGATCTTGTTGATAGATTAATTAGCATGCATAATGACTACAGATGGCCTGTTCTCAGTCAGGAGCATGCAGGTATGTGGAAACACTGACTAAATTTGATGTCAAGACGTCACTTTGCTTTTAAAACACTGACAGAAAATAAAGACACTAAAGACCTTCTAACTTTCTGTTGAGGGCACAAACATGATACGCTACACTAAAAACATTGTTGGAAAATGATGATAATTTATAAAATTATGATAATCATAAACTCATTTGTTTTCCTTAGGCTCTAATGATGCACTTAGCTTGCTAACAGGCTCTCCATGTATTATTACACTGCATTAGCTACCGCTTTTTAGCCTGCTCAGTTAGATTAAACACAGGAATGGGCAACACACTGGAGCGTCTGACTGCTGGGATATATAATGTACTTATCATTTGTTTACCTTAGCAATGCATTATCAGTGGTCTATATGATCTAAACTCTGTCCAGAGACCCAGGAGAAGAGAATTATCTTCATCTAAGGAAAGTTATTTAACTGTAAAGAGAAAGGTGAACCTGAATACATCTTTACTCAGGTGATCGCTAATAAGCCATTTACATTAATAGCCTAATTGTAATTAGACAATAGACAAAAACAAAAGTGAAAGAGTGAAATTAGCTCTGTGGAAGCCAAATCCTTTGTAATGACTTCTAAATCAGTCACCTGTTTCCCTTAAGACTTCCACTGAATCACTTGAGCTAAAAATACTAAAATCACTTCCAGCAGAAAGGATGAGCTTCTCAGCATCTTCAATACCAAAGCAAGCTCAGAATACTCTATCTACGGCTACAACGGGCACTTTCTCAGGAATCATGACCACAGTCCAAATATAGTCTGAACACCTGAGCAGTCTCTTCATATTAGTCTTAACGGCTGAAGTGTAAAGTTAAAGCTACAGTGGGGCAAAAAAGTATTTAGTCAGCCACCAATTGTGCAAGTTCTCCCACTTAAAAAGATGAGAGAGGCCTGTAATTTTCATCATAGGTACACTTCAACTATGAGAGACAGAATGAAAAGAAAGAATCCAGGAAATCACATTGTAGGATTTTTAATGAATTAATTGGTAAATTCCTCGGTAAAATAAGTATTTGGTCACCTACAAACAAGCAAGATTTCTGGCTCTCACAGACCTGGAACTTCTTCTTTAAAGGAACAGTCCACCGTATTTCCATAATGAAATATGCTCATATCTGAATTGAGACGAGCTGCTCCATACCTATCCGAGCTTTGCGCGACCTCCCAGTCAGTCAGACGCAGTCAGACGCGCTGTCACTCCTGTTAACAATGTAGCTAGGCTCAGCATGGCCAACGCTATTTTTTGGAGCTGTAGTTAGATGCGACCAAACTCTTCCGCGTTTTTCCTGTTTACATAGGTTTATATGACCAGTGATATGAAACAAGTTCAGTTACACAAATTGAAACATAGCGATTTTCTATGCTATGGAAAGTCCGCACTATAATGACAGGCGTACTAACACCTTCTGCGCGCTTCGGCAGCGCATTGATATCTGAGCTCCGTATCAATGCGCTGCCAAAGCGCGCAGAAGGTGTTAGTACGCCTGTCATTATAGTGCGGACTTTCCATAGCATAGAAAATCGCTACGTTTCAATTTGTGTAACTGAACTTGTTTCATATCACTGGTCATATAAACCTATGTAAACAGGAAAAACGCGGAAGAGTTTGGTCGCATCTAACTACAGCTCCAAAAAATAGCGTTGGCCATGCTGAGCCTAGCTAAATTGCTAACAGGAGTGACAGCACGTCTGACTGCGTCTGACTGACTGGGAGGTCGCGCAAAGCTCGGATAGGTACGGAGCAGCTCGTCTCAATTCAGATAAGAGCATATTTCATTATGGAAATATGGTGGACTGTTCCTTTAAGAGGCTCCTCTGTCCGCCACTCGTTACCTGTATTAATGGCACCTGTTTGAACTCGTTATCAGTATAAAAGACACCTGTCCACAACCTCAAACAGTCACACTCCAAACTCCACTATGGCCAAGACCAAAGAGCTGTCAAAGGACACCAAAAACAAAATTGTAGACCTGCACCAGGCTGGGAAGACTGAATCTGCAATAGGTAAGCAGCTTGGTGTGAAGAAATCAACTGTGGGAGCAATTATTAGAGAATGGAAGACATACAAGACCACTGATAATCTCCCTCGATCTGGGGCTCCACGCAAGATCTCACCCCGTGGGGTCAAAATGATCACAAGAACGGTGAGCAAAAATCCCAGAACCACACGGGGGGACCTAGTGAATGACCTACAGAGAGCTGGGACCAAAGTAACAAAGGCTACCATCAGTAACACACTATGCCGCCAGGGACTCAAATCCTGCAGTGCCAGACGTGTCCCCCTGCTTAAGCCAGTACATGTCCAGGCCCGTCTGAAGTTTGCTAGAGAGCATTTGGATGATCCAGAAGAGGATTGGGAGAATGTCATATGGTCAGATGAAACCAAAATAGAACTTTTTGGTAAAAACTCAACTTGTCGTGTTTGGAGGAGAAAGAATGCTGAGTTGCATCCAAAGAACACCATACCTACTGTGAAGCATGGGGGTGGAAACATCATGCTTTGGGGCTGTTTTTCTGCAAAGGGACCAGGACGACTGATCCGTGTAAAGGAAAGAATGAATGGGGCCATGTATCGTGAGATTTTGAGTGAAAACCTCCTTCCATCAGCAAGGGCATTGAAGATGAAACGTGGCTGAGTCTTTCAGCATGACAGTGATCCCAAACACACCGCCCGGGCAATGAAGGAGTGGCTTCGTAAGAAGCATTTCAAGGTCCTGGAGTGGCCTAGCTAGTCTCCAGATCTCAACCCCATAGAAAATCTTTGGAGGGAGTTGAAAGTCCGTGTTGCCCAGCGATAGCCCTAAAACATCACTGCTCTAGAGGAGATCTGCATGGAGGAATGGGCCAAAATACCTGCAACAGTGTGTGAAAACCTTGTGAATACTTACAGAAAACGTTTGACCTCTGTCATTGCCAACAAAGGGTATATAACAAAAGGGGTGTTCACACGGCACATATTTGCATCGATGCTGCACCGATGTATTTTGTTGCGATATATCTTACACTGGTGTAAATTTTGTGGAGCGTTCACACGTCACAAACCTGCTTACTAGAGAGAAGCATGTTAGCACCGGTGCAGCCCCACTTGCATTCACACGGCAGTTTTTGCGACCATGCTATACGATAGTAATAATGCGGAAATGAAATATGCGCATGCGTGAAAATGTACTTCCTTTTCCCGGTTGTCATGGCATCACCAAGCGCCGGGAAAACAACGTGGATGAAGACACCAGTGTTGCCAGATACTGCTGACGTTTTCCAGCCCAAAAGATGTTCAAATCCACCAAAATGCACTTAAAACCGCCCAATCTGGCAACACTGGAAGACATGCAGTTCTGTTGTTGTTGATATTCGCCATTTTGGAAGCGCAAAATACCAGGATGCAAATTATGCAATGCCCGTATGTAATCAACTCTCCTCACGCGTAGCGAGTCTACCCCTGTAGCGTTCAGACGTCCCATTTTATATCGGTGCTGCCACGCAAACTAGCATTCACTCCGGAGTAAATTTCTTAAACCACCTCCTGAGCAGGATTAGATTTGCACCAGTTTAAGCAGCTTTCAGGGGCTACACCAGTATAACTATGTACCGTGTGAACGCTCTACCGGGGCAGCCCTGGTGCTACAACCGGAGTAAAAGTTGCCGTGTGAACACCCGTAAAGTATTGAGATGAACTTTTGTTATTGACCAAATACTTATTTTCCACCATAATTTGCAAGTAAATTCTTTAAAAATCAGACAATGTGATTTTCTGGATTTTTTTTCTCATTTTGTCTCTCATAGTTGAGGTATACCTATGATGAAAATTACAGGCCTCTCTCATCTTTTAAAAAAAAAAAAAGTAAAGTAAAGTAACTTTAAAGTAACTTTATTGTTACTTTACTTTACCAATTGTGCAAGTGGGAGAACTTGCACAATTGGTGACTGACTAAATACTTTCTTGCCCCACTGTAAGGAGTTACAATAGTTGAGCCAAGATGCAATAAAAGCATGAAGGACTACTTCCAAGTCCTTCTGCGAGAGAATAGAGTTTATCTTTGAAATTTGCCTCAGCTGGTAGAAACTGGCTTTACTACTGCAGGGGTTTGTTTGTCAAAACTTCGTGATGACTCGAAAATGATACCCAGGTTCCTGAGATCATTGTGAATTGTTGTTGTTGATGAGGAGCCCAACTGAGTGCTGATTTCAGCAGGAGATGGGGCTGTGCTGAAAATAATGGCATTTTTTTATTTTCATTTAGCTAATTAAGAGTATTTTTTCTGGTTGTTGAACCCATGTGTCACCTGGGCAACTATGAATAATACTACTACTACTCATCTCATCTCATTATCTCTAGCCGCTTTATCCTGTTCTACAGGGTCGCAGGCAAGCTGGAGCCTATCCCAGCTGACTACGGGTGAAAGGCGGGGTACACCCTGGACAAGTCGCCAGGTCATCACAGGGCTGACACATAGACACAGACAACCATTCACACTCACATTCACACCTACGGTCAATTTAGAGTCACCAGTTAACCTAACCTGCATGTCTTTGGACTGTGGGGGAAACCGGAGCACCCGGAGGAAACCCACGCGGACACGGGGAGAACATGCAAACTCCGCACAGAAAGGCCCCTGTCGGCCACGGGGCTCGAACCCAGGACCTTCTTGCTGTGAGGCGACAGCGCTAACCACTACACCACCGTGCCGCCCTTACATACAGTATATTACAATAAATTTTCTCATTACATACAATACATACCTATCCTATATAAATACTGCAAGTGTCTTCTTACGGTCTCAACATTTTCATTGTTGAAGTTTAACACTATTTTTATCACGGGCGATTGCTCTAAGACAACGAGGGAGGCTCAGCCTCCTCTAAAAATGACGAACATCGTGTAGGATGAACTGCGCTAGGCTTATGTTATAGCCGACCTTATAACATTGCTATTTCAGATCCAGAATCATAGAAATATATGTGCTCAACCCACTACAGTGTGAAATCATTCCGTTATAACTTTCCCCAGTTCGCCTAATGTGTGCATGAGTTTTTCCCCCTCGTGACAGCGCGGTGCAGCCCAGCCTCAGTGGACTTCAATGGCATTTGGGAGCTATGCGCTTGTCAATATCAAAATGCAAGACGATTATTGGACAAATACTGCGAAAATGCCCGCCTACGGACTCCGAGCCTCACATGGGAGGGACATGGCAAAGCTTTCCGCGAGGAGACTGGTGATTGGTGAAAGCGGACGGATATTTTCTTTGATTGACAGCTCGTTTCAAATATAGACAGGCAGCGGTGAATCTCAGTTCAGTCCCATGCGGATTCGCACGTGCTGTGGTGTGTTGTAAGAGATCAGCTTACATTTCGATTTCATTCATTACATACAGTTTCTACCAGCTTTTTTAGTTTGTATATATTTTCATTGTAAATAAAGTGTAAATATAGTGTTGTCAAGTTTGCTATCTTAGTTCCAGAAATGTCGTTTATTTGAGTGACTGAACTTGAACTTGAGGGGGCTAGTCAGCTAGCAAGAAAGCTGCGCACGGATGCCAAGCATTGTTGATTTAATTTTGGCGAAGCCATTTGCCAGTCTTCCTTTCGAGGAAAAAATTAAAATTAAAGAGCAGGGTAGACCAACGCCTCAAACTGACTTGGTGAAAAAGGTCGGGAATAATACTCGTTCCTTTCAGCTCTCCTGGTACGAGAAAGTGAATTGGCTAACAGCAAGTGACCCACATCAACAACAGTAAATAGGCTACTTTAGTAATATGTCATGGATGGACCAAAAATATAGAATCTATTTAAAATGTTTATGCTGAGTATATTATATTGGAATATATATTTCTCTGGATATGAATTAAACACAGCTACAATTTGGAAAACATTTTTAAACAAAAACACAGCCGAGAACATTTCACACTACAGACCTGGATTAAAAGTGAAGGGTTATCAAAATTGTCAATAAAACATTCCTCAGTCAAAATAAGTAAAATATAGGGAAAGTGTCATTGAATGAAATGTGTGGCACCCAGCTCTATGTTTGGCTCCCCAAGGTCAGTGCTTGTGCCTATTCCAGAACACTCTGCTGTTACTGCTGAGGTTCCTGACAAAGAGCTGCTTTCAATAATGATCAATTTTTAAACAACATGCCACAATTTTAAAATATAAAATGTTAAAATATACCCCCCCCAACACCACCATCATGTATATTGGACAGTAGGCTAATGGGCCAAAAGAACCTGTTATTTCACAGTTTGTGACGCTGCCAACAATCAGCCAGATCAGAGGGAAGAGTATGGGCAAAATTGATGTGTTTTTTTCTTTCTTCTTTTAAAATCTGGAAATATCGTAACCGACCAGCCTCCCCTGTTTGAAAGACTACCAGCCGCTACTGATTTTTATTATCACTGTTAAAGGTCCTGCATGTAAGGATAAATAAGTAACACTGCTTTCTTTCCTTTGAGGTCTGCCACTATTTATGATTAATTAAGTACACTACACTCCACTTTACTGGTTAGCACTGTCGCCTCACAGCAAGAAGGTTCTGGGTTCAAGCACAGCAAATGGGGCCTTTCTGTGTGGAGTTTGCATGTTCTCCCCGTGTCTGTGTGGGTTTCCTCTGGGTGCTCCGGTTTCCTCCACAGTTCAAAGACATGCAGGTTAGGTTAACTAGTGGCTCTAAATTGCCCATAGGTGTGTGTGTGTGTGTGTGAATGGTTGTTTCCCAAGCCCAGAAATGGGAAGGATGCGGCAGGAAGGGCATCCAGCGTAAAACTATGCTCCAATTAATCTGACATTTGGCTCAGTAGGGTCCACATGGACCCCGACCTGGCAATAGTGCTTGACAATGAGGAGGAAGAAGTACTAATGAAGCTACAGTATTCTATGTTGTACATCACAGGTTAGTTAGAATATACACAACTCGGTAAGGCCTAGTTATTATCTCTCATGGTGTTGGTCAAGCATTTGGACGTGTGTAAATTAAGCCACTGATATTCAGGGATAACTTGTAAATTCTTCCTGTTTATCCTTTAAGCCAGCGTTTCTCAACCTTTTTTCAGTCACGGCACCCTTCAGAAGTATGCAAATTCTCAAGGTACCCCCATGTAAAATATACGCAGTCACGCTGACCATACGCTGACCCCAGCAGTGACGTTGTGACATGGGAAAGGGGGCCGTGAGACAAATTTTGATGATGCATGAGGCGGCGATGATCTGCATTAGTGTAACTATCGTTTTTTGGAATTTTAATTCATTTTATTTATTTCAATGTTAGAATATATCATTTTTTGACGGCACCCCTAACGAAGCCAGACGGCACCCCGGTTGAGAAAGGCTGCTTTAAGCAACAGCCAGTCACTCATAAATTTATTTAAATTTGTTTTCTTTATTTTATTGTTCATTGTACCAGACACCAAAATGGCAGTCTCTCTCTCTCTCTCTCTCTCTCTCTCTCTCTCTCTCTCTCACTCTCTCTCTCTGTGCAATTTCTAAAGCCTTTAGTGACATAATATATTAAGCAGCACTATATTTGTTTCCGCACTAATAAACGATGTCATAATAATTATATACGACCTGGGTTAAGTGAGTTTGACATTAGCCTTGGTTAAGTTCATTTATCCTGGCTTTAACCTCTTAGAAGTGTTGTTTTTTTAGAGTAATACCAAATCATTAGAATAATATGGGTAAAAACGTGAAGCTTTCCCAAGTCTACCAAGAGACCCTAGGCGCCATATTTCTCCAGGAAAGACCTTATTATACATTTTGGGCATGCTGCTCTCCGCTTACTGGCCTTGCATGACTAAAATTGTGGATCAATAGTTTTTTCCAACCAGTGGCTCCAGTGCTGAATGGACCCACATTTAAGCCTAGAAATCCCATTACTGGTGAAAGAAGGAGGAACACAGTGCTAGCACAGCACTCAGGGATCCATCCCATCCATATAAACTCAGCCTTATTCAATTCATCCTCATTTTCTGGTGTTGTTTTCACAATTGGTGCGTGTATTCACCGCCATAATTCCCTCAGAGCCTGAAATATCCACGGCTGTGCTGTAAGTGGGTAATTTCTGCACTGCGTTTTCTCAGGCGCTGTGTTATTTGATTTTCAACGCGCATGTTCCGCTTCCCCTGACAGGAAAGTTTCATCACTCTTTCGTTCCTGAGTCTGACTCCTGTTTATTCATGTCGTTTTTAATAACGGTCTTGAGACTTGAATCCTGACTGCTATTAATGTAATTTTTTGGAGTTGCTGCTGCTCCTGGAAACGTCAGATGGTCTGATGGTTTATTAATAATGCATGACATTTATTCGAAACAAACGCAAGTTTTCAAAATGGCCTGATTGTTTATGTGCTGATGTTGAGCTTTTACAGTTAGAAAGTGTCTTTGAGAGCAAGCGGACAAAGTGACCCAGACGCAGGAAAATAAAAGTTTCAGTGTGCTGCCCAGTCCCATGTTTTGGTTGCCTGGAAACCTAAATGACTAAAGATTGGAGCTAATGTAATAAAATAACATATGGTGAGCTAGTCGGCTAGTTAAGTACATTAATATGGACTAATGCTGGGATCAGACTGCACAATATTTTTGTCTTTCATGATGGTCACCATCAGATTATCAATCATAGTGTCATAAATTCTTGCTGTGTCTTGGTCAGAAGACTGACAACTACAAGTTTGACCCCGACCACTCATAGTTAACATCCTTGCGTGTCAAAAATAATCGCTGTTCTTTGATTATGTCACACTGCAAGGCCTGTTAATCATTCCCGACATTCATATTTGGGCCAGATGCTGAAAATTTATCAGCCACATCTGGTTGAATGCGTGTTGTTTGATCCGAGCGTAAGGGGAAGAAAGGAATACAGCATCATTATCCTCTTCAAACAAAGTTTTTCATGTGCTTGTGCCTGAGATAAGAAGTCAGTCAAATCATTGGCCAATGTTTTGGATACAAGATGTCATGTTCTGTCATCATATCACAATTAGAGTAGATTATTCAGGTCTGGCTAGCATCTACATTTTCTGTTTATATGTTTAATCACAGTGTTACAGAGTGCAGTAAACAGGAGGCTCACAAGGTTTATTTTATTCAGTTTCGTTTGGTATATTTTCACATACCTGTGTGTCCCTCATTCTGGAAAAAAAACAAAAAACAAAAACAAACATCTGTCTTCTGTGCACTCTAAATAATCCGCCTAGTAAAATCGCTGTACTGTCACATTGAAACTTGACTGGTGTGTTATGCAGCAGGTGGCAGGAATAGGAAGTGAAAGCTATAGTTATAACATCAAGGACATTATGCTAAATAATATATTCCAAGGGGCGGCATGGTGGTGTAGTGGTTAGCGCTGTCGCCTCACAGCAAGAAGGTCCGGGTTCGAGCCCCGTGGCCGGCGAGGGCCTTTCTGTGTGGAGTTTGCATGTTCTCCCCGTGTCCGCGTGGGTTTCCTCCGGGTGCTCCGGTTTCCCCCACAGTCCAAAGACATGCAGGTTAGGTTA
Organism: Neoarius graeffei; assembly: GCF_027579695.1. Lineage (NCBI taxonomy): Eukaryota > Metazoa > Chordata > Actinopteri > Siluriformes > Ariidae > Neoarius > Neoarius graeffei. The sequence goes on from NC_083570.1 coordinate 62,429,833, forward strand.
ACTGGTGACTCTAAATTGAGCGTAGGTGTGAATGTGAGTGTGAATGGTTGTCTGTGTCTATGTGTCAGCCCTGTGATGACCTGGCGACTTGTCCAGGGTGTACCCCGCCTTTCGCCCGTAGTCAGCTGGGATAGGCTCCAGCTTGCCTGCGACCCTGTAGAACAGGATAAAGCGGCTAGAGATAATGAGATGAGATGAGAATATATTCCAAATGAAAACTTTGGTTTTACAAAGTCAAACCAAAAGTATCTTTTTTCTGGTTGTTGCCCACTGGGCCAACACGAATAAAAATAAATCTTCTGGATAAAAAAAAAAAAAAGTGCTTGTCCTGCATGCCCGGGCTACTGATTTGTCCAACCCTGTGTGTGTGTGTGTGTGTGTGTGTGTGTGTGTGTGTATAGTTTTCAGTTTGGTTCTCAGCTGGCTGTTTCTGTATTCTTGGCTGCAGTCTTGACAGGATTTGCCTTTAAGTGCTGTATTGATGTGGGAACATTAGCATTCGTGGTGAGCATTCACAAGAAACAGGTCGCTTTGCTGTTCCACGGCATGCAACTCCACGCTTTCTCTGCACACTGATGAATACTGAATCGGCGAGGATAAAGGATGCTAGGAAACCTGCATATTACCTCTGAGACACACACACACACCCACCCACCCACACACACACACACACACACACACACACACTCTTAACTAGATTTCACTCATTCATCAGGTCAAAAAACAAGTTACAAAACAAATGTAACAGTATATTTGTTGGCAATGTATTTAACAATTATTCCACGAAATCGAGTCGGACATGAGCTGACAGCCAATGAGGCATGTAATGCCGAGTTGGCTATAAGCCATGTGTGACGAGATTGAGCGGAATAACTGTTTTATTATATCCACATTCACTGGATTTTGAGAAACAGAGCATTTTTATTTTTAAGGCTTTGTTATTAGGCGGACTTCTTCAAAACCTATCGATGGCTGCACAAATTGATTTTAGTGTTGTTTTTTTGAAGAAAGTGCCGCCTTTCTGTCTTGCCGAGGTATAGAATAGCTTTAGACATTTATTTAATTCTTCCTTGGACATTTCAGTTCTGTAACTTTCAAACTTATTTGAGCTTTTGAACCAGTCTAAAAAAAAATTCAACAAATTTTAACGCTTAAAGATGAAGAATGTAAACAAACCGGCGAAATGACAGGATCAATTTGTGAGAAATGCTATAATAATAATTCTTGAAAAATAATATAAAAAAAACATATGTTCAAACGAGAGAAAATGGCGGAGTAAGCAGCTACTCAGAACAGCTCTCTCTGCATTCGACATTTATTTGACATTTTCGGACTAGTCAGTGCTTTTGGATCCGTGGAGCCGCCCATACAGGTTTCTAACTTGGTACCTGCTATCTGCAAATATGGTAAAATTGGGCAAACAACAAGGCAAAAAAACTGAAGGTGAAAGTAGTGAGCTAGCATCGAACTTGACTAGCAACGATGATGGAGACAGCAGCCCTGTGTCTCTAGCCGACATACAGAAACTACTTGCAGGCATGGAAGAGCTAATTATTAAAAATCTGACGGCACAAATTTCTCCCAACCATGCAAATATCGCTAAACACAGCCAGGCAATCCAGTGCATCGAGACTTCAGTGAATGACTTTCAGGACAGAATAACTACATTGGAATCCACTGTTGGCTGTCTTTCAAAGGAGAACAAACAGCGAAAGCTAAAACTGGATGACCTCGAGAATAGATCCGGAAGATGCAACATACGTATTACGGGCATACCAGAAGGAGAAGAAGGGGCAAAACCCACCTCTTTTATCGAATCCTGTCTGCAAGAAATGGGGCTGGCGCCTTCCCCCGTCCCGTGGCCATTGATAGAGCACATAGACTAGCCATCCAGAGAAGACAAGAGGGCGCACCGCGTCCCTTCATAGTATGCATGCATCACTTCCAGGTGAAGCAACAAATAATGGAACTTGCCCGGGAGAGGGGGTCCCTGGATTACAAGGGGTCGGAGGTCCACATCTTCGGAGACTACAGTGCAGAGGTAGCAAGGAAGCGAGCCACCTTCACCCCGATAAAAGCCCAGTTGAAATAAGTTGGGCTATGCTTCAGTCTACTCTTCCCTGCTAAACTCCGGGTGAACGTCAACGGTGCCAAGCATGAGTTCAATACACCAACCGAAGCCGTTGCCTTTTTGGAAACTAGACAACTGCCACAACAGGAATGACACTACTACCACCAAGCTTACTTCTACAGTGTTTCCCCTAGAAAATGTTTGAAGGTGCAAGACCTGCGCTCAGACGTCCAACCCCAGTACAAGGATAAAAACAGCCAACAGCACAGAAGGCTATACATAGATTAATCCATCGGTCATGACTTTAGCCCACAACATGCCAGCACATAACTGCGCAGAATAAAATGCTAAAACAGCCAACAGTACACAACAAAAGCACCTCGGTAGTAGGCTAACTCAACTTAAACAACTTGCTTGTATCAGTACCAATGCAGTATAGAAACATTGAAAACAGAGGAAGCAGTGCACTCGGTGGTGCTAATAGAAGTAACCAATGACTTACCCTTAAAACTTCCCAAAGGCCTGCCTGCGTCTGTCATTGGCCTGCACGAACTCCTTTGCGATGGCTGTCATGTCAGTTTGTTCCAGAATGTCACGGTGAATATGGCAGTTCATCAAGTCATTCAGTCTCTTTTGTGTCATTGTGGATCGGAGGTATGATTTCAGTCGACGAAGTGTGGAAAACAAACGCTCTGCTGATGCCGAGGGCACGAAGGCCAAAAGCCAGGGCACCGAGGCCATAAAATAAAACAATTATTTTAAGTTCATGTCTATAATGAATTTAATTTAAGGACTAATGACTCTTCTGAGGAAGATTGGAGTCCCGGTCAAAACTATCAAGCAGGTAAAGAAACATCTAGACTATTATGTCTGAAGATAAGAAAATATTGAACACATCTAAACTTATCAATCCATCACTCACTTCAAAAATTGTAAAACTTATTAAACCTATATCCTCCCATAATTTTTGTTCAATTGACACCAAATGTGCAAGAGCATCTTCAGACTGTACTACTACGCAGATTTTTGATTAATCAAAATTGAGCCTGGAGTCCATCAAAATGTTTGACTGTAAATGGAACATATACTAGCATGCAGGCTACTGATTAACCCATAAGAGCCCAGACCGATTTCTCAATCAAGGAAAATTATTGAGGAAATAAAATGAACTAAATAGATGACAAAGGAAATATTTCTGACCTTTTATTTTTTAAAATAGCACTTTCATGTCTCAAGATCTGAAATATTAAATTGCAGATATGCAGAACACTGCAACACTATTACACTGTTAAAGGCCCGGTCCCACTGCACTTACGGATGCAAAGAGGATGTAAAACGTAAAAAAATCTTTGCCATCCGTTGGAAAACGCTATGCATCTGTTGTGTACTCATTGCATACGTGCTTCATACGCTCTATCCATCGAGCATCCGTCCACTGTGATTTCATCCGCGCAAAAAGTTTTGAGCTGCACAAAACTTTTAGAACGGATGAACTTTCCGCCGTGTACGATGTAAATCCGCGACATATACGAGCAACAAACGTTCTATGTCCGTCATCATCCGTTAAACGTCTGCTGTATCCTCTCTGCATCCTCTGGGCATCCTCGCAACTCACATCCGCTGCAGCTGAAAACGGAAAGAGGGAGGAAAGATAAGGTACATGAAACGTCTATTCATCGTTAGTAGCACGGAAATAGAAAGGATGTAAGCGTATGCATCTCGTATATAAAGTATTCAAAACGGACAAAGCGTTTATATCTGGGATGTATCTCGTATATTTAGGATGTCTGGAGTATGTCTAGAGTATGCAGAAGGACACCTAGCGCAGTGAACGGTCTGCATCCGATATACATCCACGCAACATCCCCTTTGTTTCCGTTAGGCGTACGTGATGCATCCCCTTCATCCGCTATGCATCCGCTCTTTCTGCTATGCGTCTGCTTCTCAGTTATCACCGGTAACCCCTTCGGAGCTGTCATCCACTTCCTTCCGCTTTCATCCGCTAGGCTTCCTATGAACATGCGTTTAACATCCCCGCTATATACTACCCACGACCGTTCTTTTCCGTTCTGTTTTCGCAAATTTTCGCCAATTTTGTCCATTTCTGGAGCGGATGAAAACGGATAGAGCCACCCCCGAAATTTTGCTCGTCCGCTGTGTCCTTTTTGCATACGTTTTGTGTCCATCGGCCAGTGGGACCGGGCCTTAACCCGAAAGTTCATTCTATGCAAACAGTTTGAGTAAATTCCACTTTTAAAGATTAGTTTTATTGCATTACTTAAACAGTATGAGTATATGAAGAGTATATGAGACAGTCATTGGGTGTACTCATTTTTGTAATTTAAACAAACTTAAACTATCATGTTTTACCTCAGGCCACAGTGCTGCCCTGCTGTGATTGGCTCAAAACTCAAGACAAGTTGAGTTGACGGCTACAGAGGAAGTTGTGCCATTTTCTAATTTACACAGAGCAATTTAAGGTCTTTGCAATTTTGACAGCAAGCTAATTAGCATGTTAGCGGCTACAGTCGGTACTCGGCACGTTAAAAGTGGGTCAACGTTGTAACGACACAACGTTACTGTACAAGCAATGCTTATTTAACGGTAACAAACTTAAGCCCTATATGTTGAAATTCTTATCTTATTCGTTCATTAATTTATCACACAGTCTTACCTCAGTCAACTTCTTCCCTCCTTCTGTGAAAATTCAACGTCTCAGACGCGGACACAAGTGGGCGGGAGATGCGTTTGATTAAGTCTTCTGATTGGCTGGTGATAGATTGGTGTCATTATAGCGCATCGGAGCAGTTCATGCCAGGCTCGAGTCCGCTCAACGTCAAAAAATATTGGTTTAGCCTATTTTTTAAAATAATTTTCAAAAATAATTTTCAAAAAGTTACCCGGGCCACGGCCCCCCTTCAGGAATTCCTGAAGATGCGGCGGCAAAAATCAAGGTGCGGCAGCCCGCCGCAGCCAATTGTACATAGCGGAAACACTGTTCTAAAGTTAATCCAGGTCTGCTGGACTGTCCGGTGAGTGCGCAAAGGCACTTGCCTAGACTACAGCTAACTTGCCTTAACATTTATTTATTTATTTTTCTCATGCTGTATTGCAGCCACTGTCAAGAGTTCAGGAATTTCGTTGTGAAAGTTTGTGCAAGTTTGGTTGAAATTGGTTTGAAATTATTAAGAAAGCTTCATCCATTTTGGACTTGGTTACCGTTCTAGCTTTCTTAAAGTTGTTGCCGCTACAGTATGGAACTGGACTGTATCTTTGCTCTATGTTAAACTTTGATATTAGCGCTTAACTAATATCCACTAGCAGAAGCCTGCTTCTGAGTGATAGGCCACAACTTGGTTGCACTCAGTGCTATTCATACTGCCTTATCATGCATTTTGTATGAATGAAAGAATAGAAATATTATTATTATTTTTTTTTTTCATTTACCTCTTCAACTAATATTAAGTTTAGCTCACATTAGACTAATAGTTGGGCGGCACGGTGGTGTAGTGGTTAGCACTGTCGCCTCACAGCAAGAAGGTCTGGGTTCGAGCCTAGCGGCTGACGAGGGCCTTTCTGTGCGGAGTTTGCATGTTCTCCCCGTGTCTGCGTGGGTTTCCTCCGGGTGCTCCGGTTTCCCCCACAGTCCAAAGACATGCAGGTTAGGTTAACTGGTGACTCTAAATTGACCGTAGGTGTGAATGTGAGTGTGAATGGTTATCTGTGTCTATGTGTCAGCCCTGTGATGACCTGGCGACTTGTCCAGGGTGTACCCCGCCTTTCGCCCGTAGTCAGCTGGGATAGGCTCCAGCTTGCCTGCGACCCTGTAGAACAGGATAAAGCGGCTACAGATAATGAGATGAGATCTCTTTTCAGTCTAAGGAGATCCTAATGATCCTAACGGACGATACACTATAGTAGTTGGACAACTCTTTGCCAATCCTGTGATTCTGGTATATGCATCTATCTTTGATGACCCTCAGTTTTTTGAGAAAATATTTTCTTTAATACCTAATTTGGACAATAATTTTCTTTTAATAGGAGGGGATTTCAACCTGGCTAGGTCGTCCAACACTTCCCAAAATCTTTCTGGATCTGCTGGGGTGGTGAAGGATTTCATGAATCAGTGTGGCCTCTCAGATGTGTGGAGGTTTCATTTTCCCCACACCAGAGCTTATTCATTTTTCTCTACGCCTACACCCGCATTGATTACTTTCTACATGATAATAGACTGTTATCTAAAGTCAAGGCCATTTCATATAATAGTATTGTTATTTCTGATCATAGTGCCATTGTGCTTGACTTGGACATTCCAAACCGACCACCCGTTAACAGGATTTGTAGATTGAACTCTCTACTATTATCAGATGACACATTTGTAGAACTAATTTCAAACCAGATTCAGTTTTTCCTAGAAACAAACACCTTCCCAGAGATCTCACATGCAACATTGTGGGAAACGCTTAAAGTATATATACACTACCGTTCAAAAGTTTGGGGTCACCCAGACAATGTTGTGTTTTCCATGAAAAGTCACACTTTTATTTCCCACCATAAGTTGTAAAATGAATAGAAAATATAGTCAAGACATTTTTCTGGCCATTTTGAGCATTTAATCGACCCCACAAATGTGATGCTCCAGAAACTCAATCTGCTCAAAGGAAGGTCAGTTTTATAGCTTCTCTAAAGAGCTCAACTGTTTTCAGCTGTGCTAACATGATTGTACAAGGGTTTTCTAATCATCCATTAGCCTTCTGAGGCAATGAGCAAACACATTGGACCATTAGAACACTGGAGTGAGAGTTGCTGGAAATGGGCCTCTATACACCTATGGAGATATTGCACCAAAAACCAGCAGCTAGAATAGTCATTTACCACATTAGCAATGTATAGAGGGGCGGCACGGTGGTGTAGTGGTTAGCGCTGTCACCTCACAGCAAGAAGGTCCGGGTTCGAGCCCCGTGACCGGCAAGGGCCTTTCTGTGCGGAGTTTGCATGTTCTCCCCGTGTCCGCGTGGGTTTCCTCCGGGTGCTCCGGTTTCCCCCACAGTCCAAAGACATGCAGGTTAGGTTAACTGGTGACTCTAAATTGACCGTAGGTGTGAGTGTGAATGGTTGTCTGTTTCTCTATGTTAGCCCTGTGATGACCTGGCGACTTGTCCAGGGTGTACCCCGCCTTTCGCCCGTAGTCAGCTGGGATAGGCTCCAGCTTGCCTGCGACCCTGTAGAAGGATAAAGCGGCTAGAGATAATGAGATGAATGAGCAATGTATAGAGTGGATTTCTGATTAGTTTAAAGTGATCTTCATTGAAAAGAACAGTGCTTTTCTTTCAAAAATAAGGACATTTCAAAGTGACCCCAAACTTTTGAACGGTAGTGTACGAGGGCAAATTATAGCATATTCATCTAAAGTCAAAAAAGAAAAAAAGTTTAAAATTGACAGAGATCTCACAACGAATCCTTGATATTGACTCAAAATATGCTCACTTCCCAGACCCAGATCTTTACAAGGAACGCTTGAGGCTACAATCTGAAGTCAATCTTCTTTCTACTGATTTCAGTCTTCTTTCTACAGACGCAAGGCGCCTGATTCTTTTAAAATGGAAGCAACAGGCTCCCCCATCCTTTTCAAAGTGGATCAGAAAGTGTTGTATTTTTTGAAGTTGGAGCAATTAAATACACACTCAAAGGGTCTTCACAAACTTTTGATAGAACTTGGAGACCTTTTTGGAACTACTAAGACTCCCTACAAGAACCTCTTGATGTAGAGTAATGCAACACTGCCCCCTCCCCATTTTTCTTATCCAGAGAATGCAGCAGAGGCCCCCCCCACACACACACTACATTTCTCTCTTTTCCTCTTTTCTTTCTTCCTCCCTTTTTTTTAAATTGTTTAGTCTTGTTCTGTGGATATATTCTACAATCTGTAGTTCTATACTGGGTGATAGGGAAGGTGAGTGGGAGGGACGGGGAGATTTGTGATTTGTAACACCATATTTGACAAATGTTATGATTCTGTACGTACAGATTGAAGACAATTATACGATTTGTATGTGAGATTTATTGAAACTCAATAAAAACAAAACACAACCACCCCCAAAAATATGTTCTTACCATCAAACACCTTTATTCCATATTTCATTGCTTTTTTGTATTTTTTGGAGTTTTGTTTTTGAGTACAGTTTTTTTTCGTCCTCGGTTGGTTCAGTAACACGCTCTGCCATTTTGTTTTTCTCTACTCGATGAGCCGATAGCCTCCTAATAGAGTAGCCAATCAGAGCGTGCGATTGCTCATATCCAGTGATTGTGGATAGAAAAATTCTAGTTAAATAGGCTGTGTTGTATTTGGCCTGGTGTATCTCCCTCATTAACAGAGTTAGAGGAAGGTGAAATAGCTTCATGTGCTTAGAAATGAGTTTTTTTAAATTTTGTTCATTCATTGCGCTTTCCTTCATCATGCTGATTTACTCAGCTGTGGTAAATGTGCAAAGAAAGACTATTAAAATCATGCCATACAAAAGCACTGCATTGACCTGGTTTTACAGTTTTCAACTTCAGCTCTTTTCATGAACTGAATTAAAAAAAAAAAGTTCCTGGAGCAGGGAATCTTTCCGAAAACTGTCCTATATTTCTGAAAAAAGGAAAGCACTCTGGGGAACAGAGTGATAACAGTGACTATTAAATGAATAGAGAATTGCATTTCAGTTCCTTGTTGTCCTCACAAAAGTGCACCTGGTTCTGACTTAAACAAATGCTGGAGCAAAGCTATGACTTTATTAATGTTAACTATTGCACTGTGATAAACACCGATCAGCCCATTAAAACCACTGACAGGTGAAGTGAAAGACATTGATTGTTGTTACAGTGGCACCTGTCAAGGGGTGGGATATATTAGGCAGCAAGGGAACAGTCAGTTCTTGAAGCTGATGTGTTGGAAGCAGGAAAAACGGGCAAGCGTAAGGATCTGAGCGACTTTGACAAGAGCCAAATGGTGATCACTGGGTCTGAGCATCTCCAAAATGGCACATCTTGTGGTGTGTTCCCGATATACAGTGGTTAGTACCTGCCAAAAGTGGCCTAAGGAAGGACAATCGGTGAACCAGCGACAGGGTCATGGGCATCAAAGGCTCACTGATTCGCATGGGGCACGAAGGCTAGTCCATATGGTCCAACCCCATAGAAGCGCTACTGTAGCACAAATTGCTGAAAAAGTTGATGCTGACACCTTTCTGTTTTAGCCAGCATGAACAGTTTCAGCAGTTTCTAGTTTCTAAAACCTAAAACCAATGCTGAAAGGAAACGCTTCCTCTACCGTATGTCTCATCAATGGAATACAACACACGACAGGACAGTTAATGAATGAACTTGTATTTTTCTTTTTTTTTCTTTTTCTTTTATTTCTGCAGTATGATTATGTATTTTATGTATTTTAGTGTGATTGTTCCGTAGTTTCCCTGTCTGTCATGTGATATTGTATTGTACTTCATGTATAGGACCACAGGGAGAATAGCTAACAGAAATGTCAAGCTAATTGTGGATCCAAATAAAGTCAAAGTCAAAGTTTCTGATCAGACCCAGTCATCTAGCCATCACAATTTGGTCCTTGTCAAAGTCGCTCAGATCCTTACACTTGCCCATTTTTCCTGCTTCCAACACATCAGCTTCAAGAACTGACAGTTATCTTGCTGCCTAATATATCCCACCCCTTGACAGGTGCCACTCAGTGCGTTTACATGCACATAGAGAGAATCGAATTTCTGCCGTTGCTCGACTGAAATCGAAGTTCAAAATGCCATGTATACACCTTAATTCGGCTGAAATTGAACCGAACTTGATTTCTCGGAATCGAGCTACACGACCTAGATTATGCGATTTCTGCCGAGCTACTTAGTGCATGTAAACCCTATTGAGCTACGTATTCGAGCTACTTACTTCAGCACTGCCCCTTCCGGAAGTGACGAGTGACGAGACCACAAGGGAAACACAACAGCCTCGGTTGGCATGACAACGAATCATGACAACGGCATGAATCTTTTCTTTTTATGGCATTGTTTGCACTGTTAAAATTTAGCTCACTTACTGTATCACCAAATACATCTGTACAGCTGTTGCATAGCTGTGAATTGTGTACATAAACAAGTCACTGTATTTGTGTGTGTGTATATATATATATATATATATATATATATATATATATATATATATATATATATATGTCCAGCATCTGAAGAATGTCAATAAAAGCAAAACAATTGAACTTTTTGTGTGTTTATTAAGACATAAGTTAAATTGTAAGCAAAAAAAAAATATTTTTTTGTAAGCAAAAAATGGACTTTAGAAAAATATTATTGTGCAAAATAAGTTGTCTTACAAAACAGTGGTCTGCGCCGGACAGTTTGTAGCCATACAGTCTGTTAGAGCAAGCCTAACAGCTTGAACACGGAACTGCCAGTGTTGCCAGATTGGGGGTTTTAAGTGCATTTTAGCGGATTTGAACATGTTTTGGGCTGGAATACGTCAGCAGTATCTGGCAACACTATAGCTCTTCTTCATGACGACAACCGGAAGTGTACCAACACGATGGGGCGTGTAGCGCCACGTGTGGCTCGGGTGCACAATGCACCTTGCACAATAGCCCGATTTCACTTGTGCATGTAGGATTGCATTTCTCTGGCACCCCTGCTGGGACCCTTTGCTCGATTACCGACAGCAGCTCGATTTGGACGTGCATGTAAACGTACTGACTGTAACAACAATCCATGTCATTCGCTTCACCTGTCAGTGGTTTTAATGTTATGGCTGATCGATGTATACCATTTTTCGCACTGTCTGTAGCACCAAATACAAAAAAAAAACAGACAAATAAGCTATTTTTAAGTGATACAAAACCAGTATCCATAAACCAACTGTTCAAAATCCTGCAATTCCGAGCAGTTGATCCATAATGGATTGGCTACTGATTGTTCCAGTGGAGAAGGTCAGAGAACGGAGTTGCTTTCTGTTTGCAGTAGGAAAAGACGAGGAGAGGAGGACAAACTCACATGCTTGAATATTTATATAGGGTCTATAATGGCTGTACAAGAGGAAGAGAGCAGTAGGTGTGAGGCAGACAGCAACCACAGAAAGCCTTATCTCCCTCACACAGCTTCAAGAGAGCGCTGGAGGGATCGGGCTGTGAGAGTGCATGGTACACTACACTGTGACTGAAATGTTATATTTAAAAGCATCCCACACAATTGGGCAGGCAGAGCTGGTTATGTCGAAATAAATCTGGAATTTAAGAACTTTAGACAGGTTTTTGATTTTTGGGATAAAAACCCATGCAAAGAAATTGTTCCGCTTGTACGATCTGCTTTTTGCCTTATGAGGCGAAAGACTCGAGTTATAAAAGTCCAGGCTATTAAAGGGGAACTGAAGGCAAATTTTTTATTATCAAACTTCTCTTTATCTCATTCTATAAAATGTAGGAATGCATTTCTGACAGCTGTTTTGATTAGATTAGATTAGATAGAACTTTATTGATCCCTTTGGGCGGGTTCCCTCAGGGAAATTAAGATTCCAGCAGCATCATTACAGGATAAACAGAGAATAGAAATAGATAAAAACTTCTAGATAAATCAAATTAGGTATTTGCATATACAAATATAAAAAAGAATAAGAATAAGATATGGGGAAGAGGGGAAAAAAACTGCTATAGCAAGTTATGTGTGTTTGAAATATGCTCTGTAATATATCAGTCCATATGTCAAAGCGATGGCTGTAAACGAGATTCGTTGAGACCTGTGCGAGACTTCGTAGGACGGAAGTAAAACGTACAGCGGAAATCAAAGTGACCAGCATCTGCCAACGTTGTCAAAAGATGCGTGGACCCTCTTTCGAATGCTGATGTAATCAAGCCGGAAGTTTTCCCTGTGTCCGAAATCGCTCCCTACTCACTATATAGGGCACTATATAGTGGGGACGCCATTTTGTAGTGCTGTCCGAAACCTTAGCGAAGATTATGTGGGAAATGTGCTCAGTATAATATGGATTTATCACAAAAATACATGCGTGTATTTATCTCATCTCATCTCATTATCTCTCGCCGCTTTATCCTTCTACAGGGTCGCAGGCAAGCTGGAGCCTATCCCAGCTGACTACGGGTGAAAGGCGGGGTACACCCTGGACAAGTCGCCAGGTCATCACAGGGTTGACACATAGACACAGACAACCATTCACACTCACATTCACACCTACGGTCAATTTAGAGTCACCAGTTAACCTAACCTGCATGTCTTTGGACTGTGGGGGAAACCGGAGCACCCGGAGGAAACCCACGCGGACACGGGGAGAACATGCAAACTCCACACAGAAAGGCCCTCGCCAGCCACGGGGCTCGAACCCGGACCTTCTTGCTGTGAGGCGACAGCGCTAACCACTACACCACCGTGCCGCCGAATGAGCTAGTTGGCCCCTTTAAATAAACGGGTATCTATTCATACAGTGAGATCGCCAAAGTTTAATAAACTGAAAATGCAATAACTAATTTTGAAGTAGATGATGTATAGGACATGTGTCGCTTGTGTCTTGTGACTTATTGTAAAAATGATATAAAGGGTTCAAAATCGCATAGTTACAAATATAATAGTAACTTCATATGATAATATTAACCACTGGTTATTTCAGAGAGGAAAAAAATAGGGACACTATTGCTTCCATTCGGGACAATACAACACAGAATTCGGGACCACTGGGGGACACAAAGAAAAAAAGTTAATTTCGAGCCCTGCCGCCGTCTCTTGTTATCTGGATTATTATTGCCATTTGTTTTTGTCCCGTTTGTTTACCCTTGTGCCACGCCCTTTTTCCTGGATTAAATCTCTCTATTTATTTGTTTACTGTCTGTGTTCTGCTTGTGGATCAGCCATTTCACGGATATTGCCATTTTGGATTTGGCGCGGTGCACTCTGGGACCGTTTGGGAACAAACAAAGCATCCCATGCGAGATGTCAGCCTACGCGGACTTGTTGTAGACGTTGTGTTAGTAATTAAGTCATAAAAGCCTCGTACTCATTTGTCCTGCCAGTGTGTGTTTTACTCCTAGAGTGAAATGGGTGGTGCTGACCGATGTGCAGTTTATAAATGCAACAGTAATCGACGGTATAAGGACAAGTGAGCGATATTATGAATATAATAGTACTATACTACGTGTAGACTATAGCCATAATGGTATTATAATGGCATTATTATTAATGTTTTAGTATCATCGGTCAGCACAGGCGTAACTTTAATAAGGACAGGTGGGGACATGTCCCCACCAACATTGACAGGGCAGGGGACAGTCCCCACCAACATTTCACGCCTTTTCCGAACGTTTAGAGACACGCGCGACTGTTTTCCCCTGTTTTATCCCATGAATGACAAGCCCCGCTGTTGCCGCCGCTTAGCTGCTGTTTTGAGAGCTGTAACCTGATTGGCGGCAGCTCTCTGCTATGTGTGTAGCAACCAACGACTCATTGGACCAAACTGGACAATGTGAACATTAAAGACATTTGTCAGCAGTTTGTGGAAGTAAGTGACAGGAGAAGGAAGGTGTTTGGTACTTTTAAATGAATACTGTGGTGCATAGTCTTACATGGAGGGCAAGGGAAGTTTCATTTTTTTGTTTCTTTTTAATTATTATTATTTTTTAAATAACTGTAAACTGGAGGCTTTTTTTACATTATTGTGATGTTCGTCCCTAATGTTGAGATGTTCGTTTCTTTTTGAAATGTTTTAAATTTTGTAATAATTTGAATTGAATTGTTTGACTTGCAAATACATTTTGTGGTTTGCACAAATTACACAGATTATAAAATCACCTAGATTTCCTTTATATGTAAGATTATATTATTAATTTGTGCCTTGTTGAAACTGCTACACCTGTTTCTTCCCAGACCTGGTGTAATCCTGGTTTAGTCCAGGTATAATCTAGTTTATTATTATATTCATTCTAGTTTAGTTTGCTCTTGTTTGTGGTTTAGCCTTGGTTTAGTCCTGATGTGATCTGTGTTTGCCCTGGCTGAAACATTGAAGTTCTGGTTTAGACCTGGCTCGTGTATAGTCCTGGTTTAGTTTTGAGTAGTCCTGTTTATGTGCTATCCCTTACCCCTTAGTTTGTATCTGTTTTGACTGAGCATTGTTGGTGGCCCTATTGTTTTTTTGTGACACTAGAATCAACAATAAAAAGATGGCAATGAATGTTTTAAGATGATACTGTTTATTGTGTATTTTTTCATATAGCGGTTGTACTGCAGGACACAAGTCCTTCCACAGAATCTAGTAATAATGTGTAATGTGTATATAGTTCATATGTAAAGTATGTTCAATCAACCAGTGTGCAAGAGAGTATTTGGTAGGTGTATTTTACCACCTTTTACCCATCAGAGTGCATCAGATTGCTTTATTTATGTGTGAAGATTCACAAAATTTTCTGGGGCAGGATCCCCCCCAGTTCTACATTTGTTTGGTCCATCATGTTTCCAGCCTTTCACTGCATACCCATTGACAGCCTGCCCTGAAATGGTTTTCATAAAAGTAGTGAGGCCATAGTACGCATCTCAAAATGCATCAAAATTAAGCCTTAAAACGGGATCTTTCTAAATTTTCTCCAGGGGGACCATGCCCCCTGACCCCCCTTGAAGGGAAGTATCGTGCCTGGAAATGTCCCCACCAACTTTGAACACAAAGTTACGCCCTTGTCGGTCAGAGGGGACTTTACCATGACATTACCATGGTTTACCCTTTAGTTGAAATTTTCGGATAAAGGTTGCTTAGTTTAGAATCTACATCAGGCCTCAGGAGTTCGGTTCAAAATGGTGATTTAAATATATGGACCTAGGCTTGTTTCATTTGTTGAAAAATAGGTTAACAATAAGTGAATGTATAAGTTATTATCAATCTTAAATTTATTAATCCTATTAGATTGTAGACCTATATATCTGATCTAAATCAAGACATGGATAACACACTTACCTGGAAGTACAGGTAAGCACAGGTGTGGCCATAATCCTATCTTTTTTCACATGTGGCACATATCTGAGCTATGTTGATCTGAGCCAAGATATTGAAATTTGTTTTTATTTCTTTTCAGAGTAGTTATCAAAGATCATGTAAAAGAACTTAAAGGGGTACCAAATATAATATATACAGTTGCTGATGTGACAAAGTAACGTATTCTTAAGTATTCTATCAAATTTATATACTAGAAAACAACGAAATATCTTGGTAATTGTAAATATAATAGTCGGTACGCTAAACGGCACAAGAGTCGCCATTTTTAAAAGACCGTGACGTCAGCCCTACCCCACTGCACTAGGAGAGAAGCGTGTAATCATGGCGTCGGGCGCATCAAGTGAAAGCGACAGCTCTGTCGAATCATACGAAGAGATCCCGCAAGACACACTGCAAGCAGGCTATGGCTTAGAAGGGTACCAGTTTGAACCTAGGAGAGGTACTCTCGACTCCGGTGATGACGAAAGAAGAGAAGAAAGCTCGAACTCGCTTGGTGTTTTTCAGCGGAAACGAGTGAAAAGACACGTCTGGAGGATCGTTATGCTTTCCATCGGTCCTGTTATTACACCCGAAAGCAACACACTGTGGCATTGTGTAGCCAATCACTTACAATTCATCCTACTTTCCGATTCACACGTGCTATTCCCAACCTCAATGAGCCAACACAACTGGGCACATACATACGTCATGAGTGTTACGCAGAGAAAATGAACGTGCATTCTGATTGGATAAAATTAATATCATGGCGGGCTGTTCAAACTGCGGAAATAGTTTGCTCGAGCTACTTTCAAAACACTATAACTTTCCAACCTTAGAACAAAAAACTTTTGTAAGTCTTGAATAAGGTTCGTTAATGTGTGTTTTATTGTTATATTTACTCTATATATTGCCCTCTGTTCCCCTTTAAGTGGCATTCGTGTCCTGTCAAGTGGCGTCCTTTGTGGCTGCGGTTGATCAACCGGAGTGACCTAAAGATGCTATCAGACCACACAAGAGTTTGCCATGCTGCCTGGTTCAGGCGTTTGTTTGTCCCCAAACGGTCCCAGAGTGCGCCGCGCCACATCCAAAATGGTGGTATCCGTGAAACGGTCCATTCTTATCTCACCACACCTCCACGACCCCGAACAGTTTCAGCCTATTGGTTTCCTTTCCCTGCCTTTTTTGGAAAGTCAATACTAATCAGTTGTCTAAAAACTAAACCAGTTCTAAAAGCTGATTGGTCAGAAGGTGTTGATTAATTTTCTATAATAGCACTTACTGTATGTCTTGGAGAATACTTCATCTACACAGGTTTAAAGTAATGATACTCATTTTAACAAGTTAGCATTTCTATTGTAGCATCTTACAAAGGGATTTGTATTGCAGACACTCCACATAGATTTTAATCTATTTATCTGGTGAGGTTTTTCGTGAGGAGATTTACAGTACCAGTCCAAAGTTTGGACACACCTTCTAATTCAATGGTTTTTCTTTCTTTCTTTAAATATATATCATATAATATATTATGTAAAATAATCATTTTTAATTAATAAAAAGACACTTCACATCTTAAAGTAATGATGGATTTGTGGAATTGGGTTATTTACTGTATTTTTATTATTTACTATTTGATCTCAAAGACATTAAAGGTTATAGGCAACGGTTTTCAATTCATGCACATTTGAAACTTTATATGTTAAACCCTCTAATTTTTTTTTCTGGTCCCAAGAAGTATTGTTAATAAGTAATAATTAAAATAAGTTAGCGCGGATCGTGGCGAATTTTCGTGACCACTCGGTGTGTGACATCATTCAAGACAAACAAACAGCTTGAGTTGAGTCCACTTCCATTTACTTACGTTGCCGTTTGGCTTGAGTGCAGATGTGCGTTCAGGAATTTCCAAAGAAAAAACATGGCTTATTGTTGTGCAGTGAACTGTAACAATGGGACCGGTTCAGGAAGAAGTTTTTACCTTTTTCAGAGAGAGGAGAAGAGGTGGGTAGAGCCGATTGGCTTTTTCCGGAAGAGGAGAAGAGGCGGAGTGAGTGGGTTGGCTTTTTCCAAAAGAGGAGAAAAGGCAGATCGAGAGGGTTGGCTTTTTCTGAAAAAGGAGAAGAGGCGGAATGAGTGGATTGTGCGCATGAAGCCACATCCAAAAGTCTTTTTCCGAAAAAGGAGAAGAGGCAGAGTGAGTGGGTTGGCTTTTTCTGAAAAAGGAGAAGAGGTGGCGTGAGTGGGTTGGCTTTTTCCAAAAGAGGAGAAGAGGCGGAGCGAGTAGGTTGGCTTTTTCCAAAAGAGGAGAAAAGGCAGATCGAGAGGGTTGGCTTTTTCCGAAAAAGGAGAAGAGGCGGAACGAGTGGATTGTGCGCATGAAGCCAGAGTTTTTTTTTTCCGGAAGAGGAGACGAGGCGGAGAGAGTGGATTGTGCACGTGAAGCCAGAGGGTTGTATTTTTTTTCTGGAAGAGGAGAAGAGGCGGAGAGAGTGGATTGTGCACGTAAAACAAAATCAAGTAGTCAAAGAAGAAACGCTCAAGCAAAAGGAGAAGATTGGAGGTAAACATTTTTACTTTTGCTTGTAATTGACAAATCAAGAATCCTGAGGGATCCTGTATAATCATTGTGGAAATGAGACAAAGGGGTATTTCCTCACTTACACTACGTTCAGACTGCAACCTGAAACGACCCATATCCGATTTGTTGTGAAATCTGATTTTTTTGTTAGGCCGTTCACATTACCAATTATATGAGACTTGTATGCGATCTCCAATATAAACGGAAAACGACCCAAAAGTGTCCCGCATGCGCAAATTGACACGTAATAAGCACATCTACGTAATACGTAAACAAAAAAAAAAGCGCACTCTTCATGTTTAATGATTTTGTTTGTTTGTTTAATTATCTGGTTAGTGTTAAAGTGTGAGGTCTCGTGTGTGTTTTTGTTTCTGAACTAAAATGAAAACGTGTAGCCTGGTAACGAGGGTTGACTCCTAAATGTCTCTCTAATTTCTATATAAGTGCACTACATGTTACTAGGAAGTAATGGATTTTTAAACTCTATATAGTGCACTCGAGCTTCAGTAGGCAGTCATTTGGGATACGGCCGCTGTATTACCAAACTCTTAATTCAGGCTTAATAATTTGCACATATTTATTTCGTCATATTAATAAACTTTTTCTACATTTTTATAAATATTTATTTAGATTGTTTATAGCCAGCTGAATTCTGCAACTTCTCTCAGCACTGGCTCAAGGTGCAGAAACACCAGTGCAGTTTGCTATGGAGATGAGGCGAGACCTGGCGGTGTGGTTTTTGTGGCAGCGGCGGTGGAACTCACACAATAATCTGATTAATGTGGGCAGCAGACTAATGAGACCGAAGGTGTCAAATTACTGGAAATTTCCAGAACAATCTTATAATCTTGTAATACAGGATGGTTTAAGTTATAAATCAGTTATAGAAACTGTTTTATTTAATCAGGCTAACAGATCAACATCCAGGTCCCTACCAAATCCACCATTAGCTTGATCAATTCTATAAAAGTTTATTTAAATTCTGAAAACTGTACAAATGTTGTTGTTTTCCACCAAAGAGGCGGGATTAGCCAACGCAGAATAGTGACGTTTGTCTCTTGTTGATGACGTGTAGGTCGCATGAATGCGACCTGTCCGGTCAGACTGCAGTCGCATGTGAAAATATCGGATATGCATCGGATTTAGGACCACATATCCAAGCGGCCTGGGTCGCATGTGGAAAAAAAAGGATCTGTGTCGTTCAGATTATCAATAACAAATCGGATACAGGTCGCATATGGGCAAAAAAATCGGATATGGGTCATTTCAGGGTGCAGTCTGAACGTAGTCTTAGAGTAGGCTATAAATAGTATAATGCCACGGATGGCAGGCTAATGTGGCCTACTGGCGCACTGTCAAGTAATCGTTACCTACATCCACTAGGGAGGGCGGTTTAATTATTCTTCAAAAGGGCTCTTATTCAGTATTACGACAAAAGTAGGAATTTATCATAACTACCAGGATAAATCGTTTGTGCGTGAGTCTTGTTGAGGTCCGGGGTCACCGCAATCAGAGTCGGCCGAGTCGGTGTCAGATTCCGAGGCCGCACGGTCAAACCAGTGAGCCACATTCACCGATTGCTTCGCAATGGCCATAGGTTCATACATATATGGTTTCACCTCTCGATGTTTAATTTGGAGACTTCCTGCTTCAAAATCGCGATCGCTTTCAGATATTTTACACAACCGCTCACGACCAAAGCCCGTACACGTGTGCTCGGTTCGCAGGTAAACACAGAACTGCTCCCGGTATGTTTGGCTTGAATGACGTCATGACGACGGTCCCCTGGCGGTGAAAGTGCGCGTAAGTGAGATGTAAACAAACCTTTGGAAATTGGGCAAAACAGTATACTTTAACCGTTTTATTCAATTTTAGGGTGCAAATTAGACACTAGGAAGATTGAATTCGCTTTTTGGGTTGTTCTTCTAGACACTAAAATTGATATTCTATGTTTCACCTCCGACCGCTGCCTATGACCTTTAAGAAGGCAAGAAATTGCACTAATTAACTTTTGACGACACGCCTGTTAATTGAAACACATTCCAGGTGACTACCTGATTAAGTTGCTTAAGATAATGCCAATAGTGTGCAAAGCATCATCAAGGGAAACACTGGCTGCTTTGAAGAATCGAAAATATCAAACACATTTAGGTTTTTTCAACTTTTTGTTTACCACATAATTCCATATGTGTTCCAGATGTTATTTCATAGTTTTGATGTCTTCAGTATTGTTCTACAATGTAGAAAATCATCAAAATACAACCCCCCCCAAAAAAAAGCAAAAAAAAAAAAACCCAACCCAAAAAACTATGCATGAGTAGGTGTGTCCAAACTTTTGACTGCTACTGTATATGAGGAGGTTTATTTAACGTTTAAGGAAAGAGTCTCCAGGGTCAGCACTTTGTAACATCAGAGGTAAAGCTGTAACTTTACGTTTTTCTCCACAGGCAGGTCTTCAGGGCGGAGGGGTTTCTCAGTGATCTGACAAGCTGCATTTTTTTTTTTTTGTCTCATTAAAGCTGTACTGCCTTTCAGATTTTTCAAGTGTAGGTCATAAAAAGAATTTTCCCGAACACCCAATTATTTTTGTGTAGTGGACTGAAAGCTACTGAATTCGAATCACAGACTTCAAATTTTATTATTATCTCATCTCATCTCATTATCTCTAGCCGCTTTATCCTGTTCTACAGGGTCGCAGGCAAGCTGGAGCCTATCCCAGCTGACTACGGGTGAAAGGCAGGGTACACCCTGGACAAGTCGCCAGGTCATCACAGGGCTGACACATAGACACAGACAACCATTCACACTCACACTCACACCTACGGTCAATTTAGAGTCACCAGTTAACCTAACCTGCATGTCTTTGGACTGTGGGGGAAACCGGAGCACCCGGAGGAAACCCACGCGGTTTATTATTATTATTATTATTATTATTATTATTAATTATTGTTGTTATTTTTAAATAGAGCAATTAATGAATTTAGAGCCACGTGGCCCTAAATTCTCCGCTATTTTTTCCTGCTTCACCATGACGCAATTCAAGAGACTATGTCATGCATAACATGATGGGCTTTCTCCGTTCACGCAAGGCATTGTGGGATACAAATTTGAAACAGAAGAGAAAAACGGAGGACGTGAGTGTGCAAATGAAATGTGAAACACCGACTACAGTAACGGAAAGCGAGGAGAAAAGATGTTATGTTGCAAAGGAAATGAAACGCAGGACCAAACTAATAAATATCGACGGTCAGCGAGCACCTCGGTGTGATCAGCTGTTCGTTCAGTGACAGAATGATGTAAGTCAGTGCACGGTCAAGGTAAACCTGTAGATGGCAGTAATGCAACACTGTGGATACCAGCTGCCGTAAAACCCAAAAGAAGAAGGTGGTAAACCTGCACATGTGCACACGGACTTCCTCTGTCTGCTTGACTGTGCAAAGCAAGCGATTTCATGCACATTACTTGCTCGGGAATTCCCTCAGATTAAATAATTTCCCAGCCACAGAATGGCCTGGTTTTTTTTTTGATATTACAGAAATAAACATCTATCACAATGACCAAATTTCAAAGGGAACTAAATTTCACTGATTTTATGAAATCGAAAGGCCGTCTAACTTTAAATTAGAGTGAGAAAAATCGAAAGGCTTGTGGACACGGCTGTTACGGTGATAACAGCAAATAGTTTGTTTGCTGGACTATTTCTTCTTCTTCCAACTGATTGGCAAAGGTTTTTACACCAGATGCCCTTCCTGACACAACCCTCCCCGGTCTGTCCAGGCTTGTGCAAACCCAGTGGCTGGGGTATTTTACTGAACCTGCATGTCTTTGCAGTGTGGGGGAAACCAGAAACCCACGCAGTCACAGGGAGAACATGCAAACTCCACACAGAAAGGCCCTTATCGGCCGTGAGGTTCAAACCCGGAGCCTTCTTGCTGTGAGGCCACAGTGCCACCCACAGCATACTGTGACATGTTTGTTGGACATATCACATTAATTGTTAAATGTGGCCATAAACCTGACATGTTTGGTTCATAAATTAACAATTTTAATAATTGGCAAGTTACTGTGGACTTCAATATTTGTTCATCTCATCTCATCTCATCTCATCTCATCTCATTATCTGTAGCCGCTTTATCCTGTTCTACAGGGTCGCAGGCAAGCTGGAGCCTATCCCAGCTGACTACGGGCGAAAGGCGGGGTACACCCTGGACAAGTCGCCAGGTCATCACAGGGCTGACAATAGACACAGACAACCATTCACACTCACATTCACACCTACGCTCAATTTAGAGTCACCAGTTAACCTAACCTGCATGTCTTTGGACTGTGGGGGAAACCAGAGCACCCGGAGGAAACCCACGCAGACACGGGGAGAACATGCAAACTCTGCACAGAAAGGCCCTCGCCGGCCACAGGGCTCGAACCCGGACCTTCTTGCTGTGAGGCGACAGTGCTAACCACTACACCACCGTGCTGCCCTTCAATATTTGTTGTTACAGGAAAACAATCAACTTCAGGATGAAGTGAATGGGACCAACTATGTTATTTATTCAACATAGTTCAGTAAATTGCTGATGAAAATTGGAGTTGAGGTTGGTGTATATACAAATTGGTTTGATTGAAGAGTATTCACAGACCTGGCTGATCTTACGTGAAGAGTTATTACATTTTTGAGACCATCTTTTTTGCCACAGACCCTGTGCAGCCTCTGCTAAATCATGTTTAGTTTTATTATAATTAAAATCCAGTGTATCACGAAGCCCTTTACCTATGCTGCATTGAGTGGGCTGTTGAGTGGGTTTGTCTCCTACTAAATATGCAAGAGACCTCCTCCAGACTCCTTTATGGTGATTTACAGAGTACATTACAGCTTTTAAGCTTGTGTTTTTACATCCAAAGTTAGCACAAGATGCTCAGTCATGCTCATAACTATGCCTGCCAGGTCTATGAATATGGGTGCGTTCTAGAGGTGCTGTAGATATTAGCAAGAAATAAAGTGGGGATTTTAAAAGGAAGTAGCAGATCAATAGAGCATCCGGTGTTCCGGTATTATCAGCACTTTCACAAGGGTTCATCAAACATCTTCTGTTGACATCGATAATGATTTTAGTGCACTGAGTATAAAACAACTCCATTGGTCTAGAAAACGGATCCTTCCTCAGGTACAAAGCCTGTATTTTAATGGACCATTTCTGCGTAGTTAAATATAAACTAGACTTTGATTTGGCTTAATGTGTTTTTTGTAATTACCTTAATTTTGATATATTACAGTGGTGTTTGAAAGTTTGCGAACCCTTTAGAATTTTCTATATTTCTGCATAAATATGACCTAAAACATCATCAGATTTTCACACAAGTCCTAAAAGTAGATAAAGAGAACCCAGTTAAACAAATGAGAAAAAAATATAATACTTGGTCATTTATTTATTGAGGAAAATGATCCAATATTACATATCTGTGAGTGGCAAAAGTATGTGAACCTTGAGGTTTAGCAGCTAATTTGAAGGTGAAATTAGAGTCAGGTGTTTTCAATCAATGGGATGACAATCAGGTGTGAGTGGGCACCCTGTTTTATTTAAAGAACAGGGATCTAGATTTCTGAGGACCTCAGAAAAAGCGTTGTTGATGCTCATCAGGCTGGAAAAGGTTACAATACCATCTCTTAAGAGTTTGGACTGCACCAATCCACAGTCAGAAAGATTGTGTACAAATGGAGGAAATTCAAGACCATTGTTACCCTCCCCAGGAGTGGTCGACCAACAAGGATCACTCCAAGAGCAAGGCGTGTAATAGTTGGTGAGGCCACAAAGGACCCCAGGGTAACTTCTAAGCAACTGAAGGCCTCTCTCACATTGGCTAATGTTAATGTTCATGAGTCCACCATCAGGAGAACACTGAACAACAGTGGTGTGCATGGCAGGGTTGCAAGGAGAAAGCCACTGCTCTCCAAAAAGAGCATTGCTGCTTGTCTGCAGTTTGCTAAAGATCACGTGGACAAGCCAGAAGGCTATTGGAAAAATGTTTTGTGGACGGATGAGACCAAAATAGAACTTTTTGGTTTAAATGAGAAGCGCTGTGTTTGGAGAAAGGAAAACACTGCATTCCAGCATAAGAACCGTATCCCATCTGTGAAACATGGTGGTGGTAGTATCATGGTTTGGGCCTGTTTTGCTGCATCTGGGCCAAGACGACTTGCCTTCACTGATGGAACAATGAATTCTGAATTATACCAGCGAATTCTAAAGGAAAATGTCAGGACATCTGTCCATGAACTGAATCTCAAGAGAAGGTGGGTCATGCAGCAAGACAACGACCCTAAGCACACAAGTCGTTCTACCAAAGAATGGTTAAAGAAGAATAAAGTTAATGTTTTGGAATGGCCAAGTCAAAGTCCTGACCTTAATCCAATGGAAATGTTGTGGAAGGACCTGAAGTTCATGTGAGGAAACCCACCAACATCCCAGAGTTGAAGCTGTTCTGTACGGAGGAATGGGCTAAAATTCCTCCAAGCCGGTGTGCAGGACTGATCGACAGTTACCGGAAACGTTTAGTTGCAGTTATTGCTGCACAAGGGGGTCACACCAGATACTGAAAGTAAAGGTTCACATACTTTTCCCACTCTCAGATATGTAATATTGCCTCATTTTCCTCAATAAATAAATGACCAAGTATAATATTTTTGTCTCCTTTGTTTAACTGGGTTCTCTTTATCTCCTTTTAGGACTTCTGTGAAAATCTGATGTTGTTTTAGGTCATATTTATGCAGAAATATAGAAAATTCTAAAGGGTTCACAAACTTTCAAGCACCACTGTAGTGTCACAATGAGGAAACAGGTTGGTATGCTTATAGAGATATACCAGCTTATGGAGCTTATCCAGTTTACAAGCGACTGTCAATCAAACGACAAGAAATGTTTTATTCAGAAGTCTGACTTGCCCCCAAACTCTTCCACTTACATAGAAACCATCCCTGAATAT
This sequence comes from Neoarius graeffei, assembly GCF_027579695.1. Lineage (NCBI taxonomy): Eukaryota > Metazoa > Chordata > Actinopteri > Siluriformes > Ariidae > Neoarius > Neoarius graeffei. Next base: position 62,454,465 of record NC_083570.1, read on the forward strand.
TGAAACAGCCCACAGAGATGTTTTTTCTTTTGTTCCCTTATGTTATGTTATCTGACACTGGATATCATTTCGTTAATGATGGAAAATTCATAACGGGGTTTGTGGGTAGAGAGTGTGGTTACCACATGAGGGATTGGGATGCATTTGGGAGATGAACTGTCAGGGTGGCATCTGGCCCAGATGTGCACAATCACAGGCGGAGTCTTCGCTGTCTAAAAAGAGATTTGTTTTTCATTCTGTTTGTATATGAATTATTTGAATCTTTTTTCTGGGTGTTCAAAGATTTCTGCTTGCTCATCTTATCGCCACGCTCAACATCAACTGCCAGATGGAGTGCAGCGTCACACTGACCTGCAAGTGAGCTGGAAATACGGTGTGTGTGCTAATGAATGCAAGGTATTATATACGCAACAGTGAAACGTGCTCACTCAACATTCTCAACCACTCGTTGTTTTTGCATTCAGTCTATGCTTTGGGCGTTTTCACAAATCTCTCTTGAAGGCATTCTGCACCTTCAGTACACAGGTGAGACGTGGGAGCTGCTGTTTCACAGCCTGCCCCTAGATCACCATTCTGAAAGCAAACAGTACACCATGTGCCATGTCACCATTCCCATGGAAGTTGAAGCTCTACAACAGGAATCCACTGGGAGATGATTTGTGTAATTGGAGGCCCATTGTGTGCCAGGATTGTAGTCTTAACTCCGTCCCATGATTTTCAGAGGTATTTTTTTCTAGTACACATTATATTTTCTACTCAATTACAGATAGATTATTATCTTGTGACATGCTGAAGAGCAGAGGAATGATTAGCAGAGTTATATCTAGGCCACAGAAGGTCATGCTCTGGGAAGAATGACTGACTATTTTTGCACTGGATGTCATCCAGAGATACAGTAGCTTACCACAAAGCCAGCTCTGTGCTACTTCTCAGAGGCCTGTACCAGTCACGACTGCGCCCGGCAAACGAGAAGCACCCTATTATTCTCATTTTAGGCAGTATATTTCCTCTGTATGCCTCTGAGTGCCTTTTCAAAAGCTATTGCTCTATTTCGAACTGAGGAGATGTCTGCAACTGACAAACACTCAGTTACAAAACACAAGAGACATTCAGTGGACGATGGGGAGATTGAGGGTGATAAGTGGCACCTCTGCAGTTCCCAGAAACAAGAGTGGCATACACTGCAAGACAGACGTCTGAAAGTCTGTATTAAATAATGCATTGGGAAGTGTCACATATAAAAATGTTATCCACTTGCATTTTAAATGGGTATGGTTATATAACTCCTCTCCAAGTGCAAAATTTTATTTTCCTTATATTGTTTTCAGTGTAGGCTCTAGGACGGTCATAGAAACACCTACATTATTTAGTGCTATGGATACATATTTGAATTCTCCGTACTACAGGGATGCTACTGTTTCACTGATTTTTTTTTTTTAAAGATATTTTTTGGGCTTTTTTTCACCTTTATTGGATAGGACAGTGTAGAGACAGGACAGGAAATGAGTGGGAGAGAGAGACAGGGAGGGATCGGGAAATGACCTCGGGTCGGAATCGAACCCGGGTCGCCGGATTTACGGTATGGCGCCTTAGCCACCTGAGCCACGACGCCCCCTGTTTCACTGATTTATAATCCATGCAAACCAAGATGCTTTGGAGGTCAACCTGTAACCTGCAGACTGAGGTCCAGTGACCATGGTTTGCTACTTGTCAAGTTTATTTTTTTTCCAGTTTGTGTTTGAGATCACTAGATGCAGAATTTTTTCTAGACTCACTTGTCATGTATGCAAATAAGTGTGTCTGATTGATCAAACCACCTGATATCGGATCAAAAAGAGACCACAAAGTTGTGCTATTAAAAATTCAGCGAAGCATGACTAATCTGGCTGCGGTCAGGATGAAATCCATCATCATACCTCAGAATTAAAAGCTTAATCCCTCTACATTTGTAGACCCTAAAGAAAAAAAAACAACAACAACAACAACACTGTATTGCCAAATGTATGTGGAGACATGACCATCACACCCATATGTGGTTCTTCCCTAAATTGCTGCCACAGTGTTGGAAGCATAAAATTGTATCGAATGTCTTTGTATGCTGTAGCATTATGAAGACCCCTTTATTCGTTCTTAGAAACCCAAACATGTTCCAGTGCGACAATGCCCCTGTGCACAAAGTGAGCACAATGGTTTGCCAAAATTAGAGTGAAAAAACTTGAATGTCCTGCACAGAAACCTGACCTCAACCCCAATGAACACCTTTGCAAAGCTGAAACTTAAAGGAACTGATGGAAGGGCACCACCAGGAGTGGAGCCTGCAGCTTAATTTGACACAACATGGGAAACCTTACCCGGCCCGGATATGGAAAGGATTGACAGATTGATAGTTCTTTCTTGATTCTTGATTGAACTGGAACACCCCAGAAGGCATCAGTGCCTGACCTCACTAATGCTCTTGTGCCTGAAAGAGCACAAATCCCCACAGCAATGCTACAAAACCTCATGGAAAGCCTTCCCAGAAGAGTGGAGGTTATTGTAACAGCAAAGAGAGGACTACTGCTGCGTTCATGTGCTATGGGAATTATGGTAAATACCAAACGCCGACATGGAAAGCACACATGAACGTCCCCTCTTGTGGTATTTTCCACTGGACAACTCGTAGAAAATTTTGATACACGAGTTGCCGAGATGAGATGAACTTTAACCTTTTCAACATGGCGGCGAGCGGTACAAGACACTTGAATGGTAAGCATTGTACGCTACTAAAGTTTTTTTTTACTAGTACTAGTAGGTAGTTTTTGGTGTCTATGCAATGTTGCGTCATTAACAAGTGTAATATAATACGTTAGAAATCCGTTTCCTTTAAAAATGTGTTGTTATGGTTTGTTTTTACCTATCCAGAGCAGACGCTATTGCTAACGATAGCGAATCTGGTCCACCATCTTTAATTTGTCAACAACAACAAAAGCATGTGAACACAACACACTGGTAAATACCACTTCCCGACTGGAAAATATAATTTTCCCATAGCACATGAACGCAGCATACATCTATAGTGGGATGTTCAACAAACACATATGGGTGTGATTGGTCAGGTGTCCACATATTTTTGGCAATGTAGTGCATATATTTTATTCAGGCGGCACGGTGGTGTAGTGGTTAGCGCTGTCACCTCACAGCAAGAAGGTCCTGGGTTCGAGCCCCGGGGCCGGCGAGGGCCTTTCTGTGTGGAGTTTGCATGTTCTCCCCGTGTCCGCGTGGGTTTCCTCTGGGTGCTCCGGTTTCCCCCACAGTCCAAAGACATGCAGGTTAGGTTAACTGGTGACTCTAAATTGACCGTAGGTGTGAATGTGAGTGTGAATGGTTGTCTGTGTCTATGTGTCAGCCCTGTGATGACCTGGCGACTTGTCCAGGGTGTACCCCGCCTTTCGCCCATAGTCAGCTGGGATAGGCTCCAGCTTGCCTGCGACCCTGTAGAAGGATAAAGCGGCTAGAGATAATGAGAATGAGATGAGATATTTTATTCAGACAGTCCAATGTAGAAACTCCAGTAGACCATCTCTAGACTTCCAGCAATATATTAGATGACTGGAATGCCAATCATTCATTCAAACCAATATGTTTGTGTTTGTTGATGTTTAACAGTCTGTAGAGTGTGAATAGATAGTCCCTTTTTATTTTCACTTTATTTTAATGACCCTGTTGCTATGAAGATGATCTATGGATACCACCATTATCCCTGGTCCTATTACAAATTCAGATCATGTGAATTATATGTATACATTTTGTGACATGCTGTAAGATAGACAAGCACTGGCATAGAGAGATACTTAAAGATAGATAAATCTGTTGACGTTGTTGAGAAACTGTTAACAGGCTGTTTCTTGGCAACCTCCAGACGCTTTGCAGAATGTACAGGGTTAGTCAAAATTATGTTAACACTTAAATGGTAGAAACCATTTATTCACAAAACATACATCATATGTGCAAGATGATTTACAGGACGGTCTCACCCTGTTTGAGCAACAGTACCATTTAAAGCCCGGACACACATTTCACAGTCACGGCGCACCACGTATTCAGGAGAAAAATAATCCATTAGCGTTAACATAATTTTGACTAACCCTGTATAAAACAGACTGTCCAAATAAAGTGTTATTTACATCGCACTTTTTCAAGAATATAAGGGAATAGAAGATATCATTCTGAAGATTTAAATTAACAATTGTATTTACATCTTATGGTAAATATTCTGGCGGCATGGTGGTGTAGTGGTTAGCACTGTCATCTCACAGCAAGAAGGTTCTGGGTTCGAGCCCAGTGGACAACGGGGGCCTTTCTGTGTGGAGTTTGCATGTTCTCCCCGTGTCCGCGTGGGTTTCCTCCGGGTGCTCCGGTTTCCCCCACAGTCCAAAGACATGCAGGTTAGGCTAATTGGTGGCTCTAAATTGACCGTAGGGGTGTGTGTGTGTGTGTGTGTGTGTGTGTGTGTGTGTGTGTGTGTGTGAGAGACTGGTTGAGAGGAGAAAACCTCTATAATAATCCAGTAGAAGGCAACGGGAAACCACTACTGGAACGTTCCCTAGAGATGTTGATGGCTGAAGCTGTCAGAGTAGCCACGTCACTGTAGTGATATGCCAAAATGGATGGATGGATGGATGGATGGTAAATATCCTGGGGTTCTTGTACAGACCTAGAGTCTAGAGAAATATGAAATTTCAGGTCACACATTTTCCAAGTTTCCAATTTTGGCTTATTTCAGGAAAAAATATTGATACTCTGCTGCCAAAGTAAAATAGTCTCAAGATTCTAAATGTGTTGTGTTTGGACATTTTTTATTCTGTGCTATAATGCAGGCTCCCTCATGCATAATACAATTCATATTTTCCCTTTTCATAAAACATTTAATTATGTTTGCAACTATTGATTGTTTTGTCTTTAAAATATTCACCTGTTTGAGATGCTGTGCCACACATTTTAAATATTCTATAAGAACAAGAAAAGTTTAAGACTTATTAAATAAGAAATGATAATTAAAACACCCACCCACCCACCCACCCACACACACACACACACACCAGGACATGCAACAGAGTGATGTGATGCTGTTTCCATCCTGAAGTTGTTTATTTTTTTCTATTGTTCAATAATTACAATTATCAATTTATTAAGCGACAAGGTCATATGTTTAACACTCAATGTTGTGGAACATCCTACTATCGCATCTTCTCTTTTGATGTGAATAAGACAGAAGAGTGGCACGACATGGTCCAGATAACTGGAAAGCGTCATCTGCACTCGGTCCTGAAGACGTTCCTGTGGCAGAAAATTTACTCACCTTAACAAAGCGCAAAGACCTTTTGACCAATCAGATGTGAGAATTCAACAGTGTTGTGATGTAATACACTATATAAGGAAAACCAGAAGTAAAATACAAACGATATCAAAAGGTCTTCTGTCCAAAATCACCAAATTAATTTCTAAATCAAGAAGTTACACCTTAAAACATTTCCAAAGTTGTCCGAACAATGAACTTGTCTCTGCTGTCATAGGTTTTTGAGAACTAAGATCTATCTATGAACATTCATGACTCGGAACGTCACCTGATTTGAAAAAGCCGATCAGTTCATAAAATGGTGAAAGTAGTAAAAATGATCCCTACTAAAAGATAAATGAGGCAGTCCAAAAATTAAATGATAAAATTACTGATAGCGAAGAAGAATGGCAATAGAATAATAGATGATTCTGAATGTGCATTTGTAATAGTGAAGAGTTTAGTTTATGTTTTGTAGGATACGTAAATGATAAATAATGGACAGGACACAGGACAAATGATAAACGAGAGCCATATTTGTACCAACATGTGCTAAGCTGTTGGTTTTTGACTACTCTGGAGCGTGAGCTAGCTTACACATGCTTGTTTACTTGCTTCAGCTAATGCTACCTGGTGTTAAGAAGCTAATTTTTGTATTAAATTAGAGGTCTCATCTCATCTCATTATCTCTAGCCGCTTTATCCTGTTCTACAGGGTCGCAGGCAAGCTGGAGCCGATCCCAGCTGACTACGGGTGAAAGGCGGGGTACACCCTGGACAAGTCGCCAGGTCATCACAGGGCTGACACATAGACACAGACAACCATTCACACTCACATTCACACCTACGGTCAATTTAGAGTCACCAGTTAACCTAACCTGCATGTCTTTGGACTGTGGGGGAAACCGGAGCACCCGGAGGAAACCCACGCGGACACGGGGAGAACATGCAAACTCCGCACAGAAAGGCCCTCGTCAGCCGCTGGGCTCGAACCCGGACCTTCTTGCTGTGAGGCGACAGCGCTAACCATTACACCACCGTGCCACTCTAAATTAGAGGTGCGAAACATAATATAGTCTCAGAAATACCCTTGTAGCAACACATGCTTCATTTATGGGGACAGCTTTAATCATAGCAGTTTTGTCTCCTTCAGTGTGTTTACATTTTATTTTACTGATTGCGATGTTAATGCTAAGCAACTTGCCTGATGAAGCTAGCACACTTGCGCACACATGGATGTTTCCTCTTCAGGTGCTCAAACTTGTCTGGAAAGCCTGGATATTAAAAATCATACACAGCAAATTCCCCAGTGTTGAATTAACACTTTCAGAGTTCATTTGTGTCCAATTGGACACATATAAACACAGTAGGATGTTAATTCAACACTGGGGATTTTGCTGTGATATAGAGCAGCGGCTACAATTATCGACAGCCCATAATTATCGACACCTTTTCAGATTTACCAATAAAAAACAATTTTACAAAGGTGACTTTCAATTACAACAGTTATTATTGGTTAATTAATCAACCGGAAGACCCGCCTCACCCTTTAATCTTGTCGTCTGATGACACAGCTCGTTACCTGAGATGGAATTTTTTTAGCACGATCAGCAATCTGATGAAAACCCGGATGTCATCATCGCAGGTAAGCATGGCGGAAAGATCATGGACATGTTTTTACTTCTCAAATTCACCGATACTTCATGATCTCCTTGCCGAAACCTACTTTGTTTCTTACGCTTTCATTTGACAGTCGCCATTTTGTATCTAAAAGTGCGTTTGAGAAGTCACGTGAGGTGTTGATAATAGTGATCACTTTCACTGGTGTCCACCATTATCGACACCCCGTGGAATTAAGTGACATTTACAACTGTTACGTATCGATCTTTGTGTAACATTGTTGAAGTAGATGAAGTACTTTTTTTAAAAAAAGTGCTGTGATTTATAAAAAATTTTTTCCTGATTCATAACAGAATGGAATGTTTATAGAGTATTTGGAATCCTATTGCAATAAATAGAATTAAACCAGAATTAAATTCCTAGCATATAAAAATTACATGCTTGAAATATTCAGATTTTTCTATTCCATTCAGAAATTTTTTTTGCAGTTTGTTGTAAATATCGACCACATATTACACTATCAGTAGACATTTTATATTTTGGTTCGAGGAATGACATGCGATCTTTGACCTGGATTTTCATGCGGTTACAATGTCAATTGCTTGTTGACATTTATTGGTAAACTACAAAACTAGAAATTAATACAAACAACAATGAACGATTAACAAAATGTGATCTACAAAAATACTTAGAAAGTGGAACAAAAAGATTTTCTGACACAGGTTAAACATTATCAGTTCATTTGTTTACAAGTGTTAGAATTACTTTCTCATTTACGTAAGCACCGACCGATATATTTATATAAAATATATTTTATACTAAATACTAGTGCATCTCAAAAAATTAGAATATTGTGAAAAAGTCCGGGGATCAGGTCGTCAAGGCCCCTGCCTTCGACTGCCACCCAATCCACACTGCACCAGCCCCCTACTGCTACCTCTGTGGGTGGTGAACCCACAGGAGGTTGGGCCCACGTCACCTCTTCGGGCTGAGCCCGGCCGGGCCCCATGGGCAAAGGCCCGGCCACCAAGCGCTCACGTGCGAGCCCCAACCCCGGGCTTGGCTCCAGGGTGGGGCCCCGGCTGCGCCATACCGGGCGACGTCACGGTCCTTGGTTGTTTCTCCATAAGGGTTTTGGTGAACTGCTCTTGGTCTGGCCTGTCACCTAGGACCTGTCTGCCTTGGGAAACCCTGACAGGGGCATAATGCCCCCGACCACATAGCTCCTAGGATCATTCAAGCACACAAACCCCTCCACCACAATAAGGTGGCAGTTCTAGGAGGCTCCCTGAGCTTGTGCGGGAGGTTGAGAGGTACTGGCTAGAGATAGTCGGGCTCACCTCCACGCACAGCTTGGGCTCTGGAACCCAGCTCCTCGAGAGGGGCTGGACTCTCCACCTCTCTGGAGTCGCCCATGGTGAGCGGCGGCGGGCTGGTGTGGGCTTGCTTATAGCTCCCCAGCTCAGCCGCCATGTGTTGGAGTTTACCCCAGTGAACGAGAGGGTCGCCTCTCTGCGCCTTCGGATTGGGGAGAGGGCTCTTGCTGTTGTTTGTGCCTACGGGCCGAATAGCAGTGTAGAGTATCCGGCCTTCTTGGAGTCCCTGGGAGAGGTACTGAGGGGTGCTCAGACTGGGGACTCCACTGTGCTACTGGGGGACTTCAATGCTCATGTGGGCGACGACAGTGACACCTGGAGGGGCGTGGTTGGGAGGAACGGCCTCCCCGATCTGAACCCGAGTGGTGTTTTGTTATTGGACTTCTGTGCTAGTCACAGTTTGTCCATAACAAACATCATGTTCGAGCATAGGGGTGTCCATAAGGGCACGTGGCACCAGGACACCTTAGGTCGGAGGTCGATGATAGACTTTGTTGTCGTTTCATCTGATCTCCGGCCCTATGTCTTGGACACTCGGGTGAAGAGAGGGGCTGAGCTGTCAACTGATCACCATCTGGTGGTGAGTTGGATCCGCTGGCGGAGGAGGAAGCTGGACAGACCTGGCAGGCCCAAACGTATGGTGAGGGTCTGCTGGGAACGTCTGGCCAAGCACTCTGTTGGGGAGGTCTTTAACTCCCACCTCCGGGAGAGCTTTTCCCAGCTTCCGAGGGAGATGGGGGATATTGAGTCTGAGTGGACCATGTTCTCTACCTCCATTGTGGACGCAGCTGTTCGGAGCTGTGGCCGCAAGGTCTCCGGTGCCTGTCGTGGCGGCAATCCCCAAACCCGGTGGTGGACACCAGAAGTAAGGGATGCCGTCAAGCTGAAGAAGGAGTCCTATCGGGCCATGTTGACCTCTGGGACTCCTGAGGCAGCTGACGGGTATCGGCAGGCCAGGCGTGCTGCAGCTCGGGCAGTTGCGGAGGCAAAAACTCAGAACTGGGAGGAATTCGGGGAGGCCATGGAGAAGGACTATCAGTCGGCCTCGAAGAAATTCTGGCAAACCGTCCGACGCCTCAGGAGGGGGAAGCAGTACTCTGCCAACACTGTTTACAGTGCGGGTGGGGAGCTGTTGACCTCGACTGGGGACATTGTTGGGCAGTGGAAGGAATACTTTGAGGATCTCCTCAATCCCACCGTCATGTCTTCCATTGAGGAGACTGAGGCTGATGACTCAGAGGTGGACTCGTCCATTACCCAAGCCGAAGTCACTGAGGTGGTTTGCAAGCTCCTCGGTGGCAAGGCACCAGGGGTGGATGAGATCCGCCCTGAGTATCTCAAGTCTTTGGATATTGTGGGGCTGTCTTGGTTGACACGCCTCTGCAACATCGCGTGGCGGTCGGGGACAGTGCCTCTGGAGTGGCAGACTGGGGTAGTGGTCCCTCTTTTGAAGAAAGGGGACCGGAGAGTGTGCTCCAATTATAGGGGAATCACACTTCTCAGCCTCCCAGGGAAAGTTTACTCCAGGGTACTGGAGAGGAGAATTCGACCGATAGTCAAACCTCGGATCCAGGAGGAACAATGCGGTTTTCGTCCTGGTCGCGGAACACTGGACCAGCTCTATACCCTTCATAGGGTGCTCGAGGGTTCATGGGAGTTTACCCAACCAGTCCACATGTGCTTTGTGGATCTGGAGAAGGCATTCGACCGTGTCCCCCATGGTATTCTGTGGGGGGTGCTTCGGGAGTATGGGGTTCGGGGCTCTTTGCTAAGGGCTGTCCGGTCCCTGTACGAACGGAGCAAGAGTCTGTTTCGCATTGCCGGCAGTAAGTCAGACCTGTTCCCAGTGCATGTTGGACTCCGGCAGGGCTGCCCTTTGTCACTGGTTCTGTTCATAATTTTTATGGACAGAATTTCTAAGTGGGCGGCACGGTGGTGTAGTGGTTAGCGCTGTCGCCTCACAGCAAGAAGGTCCGGGTTCGAGCCCCGTGGCCGGCGAGGGCCTTTCTGTGCGGAGTTTGCATGTTCTCCCCGTGTCCACGTGGGTTTCCTCCGGGTGCTCCGGTTTCCCCCACAGTCCAAAGACATGCAGGTTAGGTTAACTGGTGACTCTAAATTGAGCGTAGGTGTGAATGTGAGTGTGAATGGTTGTCTGTGTCTATGTGTCAGCCCTGTGATGACCTGGCGACTTGTCCAGGGTGTACCCCGCCTTTCACCCATAGTCAGCTGGGATAGGCTCCAGCTTGCCTGCGACCCTGTAGAAGGATAAAGCGGCTAGAGATAATGAGATGAGATGAGAATTTCTAGGTGCAGCCAGGGGCCAGAAGGAATCCTGTTTGGGAACCACAGGATTTCATCTCTGCTTTTTGCGGATGAAGTTGTCCTGTTGGCTTCTTCAAACCAGGACCTCCAGCTTGCACTGGGGTGGTTTGCAGTCGAGTGTGAAGTGGCTGGGATGAGAATCAGCACCTCCAAGTCCGAGGCCATGGTTCTCGACCGGAAAAGGGTGGCTTGCCCTCTTCAGGTTGGTGGAGAAGTCCTGCCTCAAGTGGAGGAGTTTAAGTATCTCAGGATCTTGTTCACGAGTGAGGGAAGGATGGAGCGTGAGATCGACAGGCGGATCGGTGCAGCCTCCGTAGTGATGCGGTCGCTTTCCCGGTCTGTCGTGGTGAAGAAGGAGCTGAGCCAAAAGGCGAAGCTCTCAATTTACCAGTCGATCTACGTTCTGACTCTCACCTATGGTCATGAGCTTTGGGTAATGACCGAAAGAACAAGATCGCGGATACAAGCGGCCGAAATGAGTTTCCTTCGCAGGGTGGCTGGGCGCTCCCTTAGAGATAGGGTGAGAAGCACAGTCACTCGGGAGGAGCTCGGAGTAGAGCCGCTGCTCCTCCACATCGAGAGGAATCAGTTGAGGTGGCTCGGGCATCTTTTTCGGATGCCTCCTGGATGCCTCCCTGGGGAGGTGTTCCAGGCATGTCCCCCCAGGAGGAGGCCCCGGGGAAGACCCAGGACACGCTGGAGGGACTATGTCTCTCGGCTGGCCTGGGAACGCCTCTGTGTTCTTCCCGAGGAGCTGGCTGAGGTGTCTGGGGAAAGGGAAGTTTGGGCTTCCATGCTTAGACTGCTGCCTCCGCGACCCGGTCCCAGATAAAGCGGAAGAAGAAGACGAGACGAAAAAGTTCAATATTTTCCATCAGTTATTTAAGAAAGTGAAAATGTTATATATTATAGACTCATTACACATAAACTAAAATGTTTCAAGCATTTTCTATTTTAATCAGTCTGGCATACAGTACAAAAACATAAAAAAACCCATCTCAAAATATTAGAATATTTCATTTCGAGTTTGAGTAAAACAGTATGAACACAGTGTATCTCTCGGTCTAGTTCAGTACACACAACCACAATCATGGGGAAGACTGCTGACTTGACTGTTGTCCAGAAGATGATCACTCATGCCCTCCACAAGGAGGGTAAGCCTGAAAAGGGTGGCTGGAAAAGGTGCACAAGCAACAGGGATAGCCACAGTCTTGAGAGGATTGTCAAGAAAAGTTGATTCAAGAACTTGGGAGAGCTTCACAAGGAGTGGACTGAGGCTGGTGTCAGTGTATCAAGACCCATCACGAACAGACATCTTCAAGAAAGGGGATACAACTTTCGCATTCCTAATATCAAGCTACTTCTGAGCCAGAGACAATGTCAGAAGTGTCTTATCTGGGCTAAGGAGAGAAAGAAATGTACTGTTGCTTAGTGGTCCAAAGTCCTCTTTTCAGATGAAAGTACATTTTGCATTTAATTTGGAAATCACGGTTCTAGAGTCTGGAGGAAGAGTGGAGAGGCACAGAATCCAAGATGTTTGAAGCCCAGTGTGAAGTTTCCACAGTCTGTGGTGATTTGGGGTGCCATGTCATCTGCTGGTGTTGGTCCACTGTATTTTATCAAGTCCAAAGTCAACACAGCCATCTCCCAGGAGATTTTAGAGCACTTCATGCTTCCATCTGCTGACGAGCTTTTTGGAGATGCTGATTTCCTTTTCCAGCAGGACTTAGCACCTACCCAGAGTGACAAAACTACTACCAAATGGTTTGCTGACCATGATATTACTGTGTTTGATTGGTCAGCCAACTTGCCTGACCTGAACCCCATAGAGAATCTATGGGGTATTGTCAAGAGAAAGATGAGAAACACCCGACCCAAAAATACAGATACGCTGAAGGCCACTATCAAAGCAACCTGGGCTTCAATAACACCTCAGCAGTGCCACAGACTGATCACCGCATTGATACAGTAATTCATGGTAAAGGAGTCCCAACCAAGTATTGAGTGTATAAATGAATATACTTTTCAGAAGTTGGACATTTCTGGATTGTAAATCCTTTTTTTGATTGATCTTAGGGAATATTCTAATAATTTGAGATACTGGATTTCTGATTTTCATGAGCTATAAGCCATAATCATCAAAATTAAAACAAAAAAGGCTTTAAATATTTCACTTTACATGTAATGAATATAGAATATATGAAAGTTTACCTTTTTGAATTAAATTATGAAAAAAAGGAACTTTTTCATGTTATTCTAATTTTTGAGATGCACTAGTATGTCTATGTAAAACAAATTTTAAATAAAAAATATGTTTTGTTAACTAAATACCACATACCGAATTTTTTAAAATAAATAATCATCTGGATGTCGATAATTCTGAAATGGTGTCGATAACTGTGGACAAAGGTGTCAATACTTGTGGAACAGTGTCACGTGATCTGATACGCTAAGTAATCGGGAATCACCTTTTTTTTTTTCCAGTGGAAGTTTGAGTAATTATTCATGCACAATTTACATATTGAAAGTCTTTTCTACTTTTGCAATGGCCAAAAGATCGTTAAGGTGTCGACAATTGTAGCCGCCGCTCTAGTATGATAATGAAATGAGTCATATCCTATTTTATGCTAAGTCATGTCTGATTACAAACCTCACTAGTTCTTCAGCCTGTTTTCAACAAAATACATACTGTACTTCTTTCCAATGAAGTTTGAGAAAACCAGTAAAAACAATGATTATAAACCTAGTGTCAGGCATCAGACGTTCTCCAGAAGCAATAAACATCATTTTTTAAAGTGTGTCTTATGAATCCAAACACAAGAATTAGTTGCAGTTACCTGTTGTTTTTAATATGTATTTGCTACTTTTGCACGGAGCTGGATAAGCGTCTCATAACTATGTCATCTAATGGTGACTCAAGGACAATATGTAGGTCTGGCCTTAATGTGTAACCATGACAGGTATTCTAAAGCTCCATTACTGCAGCTATGTCTCGCTGTTATGCAAATCCCACAGTCGTGCCCCTTTTGCAGCACTGGCAATATGAAACGTTTGAGAAACACCAAGAAGTATGTGACAAGAGCAAATTCCTGAGTTCTACATCAGCTTCTTCATTAAATGTGTCCCTTTCCAGTTACTACCCGGGTTTAAGCAGCAAGGTACACAGCGAAATCCCCCATGTTGAATGAACACCCAGAGTGTTGAATGAACCCTTTCAGAGTTCATTTGTGCCCAATTGGACATATATAAACACTGTCAGAGTTAATTAACACGGGATCATGCTGTGTTTGTTCTCAAGCGGGTTTTGGTGCCGAGGCCAATAACCCCAGCAACAGTTTTACATTAGGCTTGTGAGGTTGTGTGCAATATGCCATCATGTTTTTGTGTCCCCAACTATCAGTGATTGACGATAGTATCGCCTGTGGCTTTGGAGGGGTGTTGGCTGCAACGACGCTGAGGCTGGCCAGACAGCAGTAACGTGCCATGTACAGAAATATTAGAAGCTGGTTACAAGTTGGCTGTAGCTGCGAGTTGTTCATAAAATTTAAATGATAATATAGCCATGATGTGTGAAAACAGCCTCGGAGGTATTTACTGAATTATTTTAGAGTGAAGTAGGCCTGATAAACAAGATGCTATTTCATTTTCTTAAATGAAAACCTTGTTTATATTTTGCGAGTGAACAGATTCACTGCTTTATCTGTTTGGAAAGCATGGACAAAGGGAAGCTAAGATGCATCGAAGAAGGAATTTTTCCTTCTGCTCCCAAGGTGGACGGCATTTAAACAGGATATTAAGCTTTTTGTATGATATAAAATAGGCTGAAAGGAAACACATACTATACAAATGGGCGGTATGGTTGTGCAGTGGTTAGCACTGTTGCCTCACAGCAAGAAGGTTCTGGGTTTGAGGCTGATGGGGGCCTTTCTGTGTGGAGTTTGCATGTTCTCCCCGTGTCTGTGTGGGTTTCTTCCGGGTGCTCCAGTTTCTCCCACAGTTCAAAGACATGTGGTTAGGTCAGCATGGGGCTGCTTTGGGCTGAAGTGCCCTTGAGCAAGGCACCAAACCCCCAACTGCTCCCCGGGCGCTGTCGCATCGCTGCCCACTGCTCTGGGTATGTGTGTGTGCTCATTGCTCACTTGTGTGTGTGTGCGCATGCGTGTGTTCACTGCTTCAGATGGGTTAAATGCAAAGGACAAATTTCACTCTGCTTGAGTGTGCATGTGACAAATAAAGGCTTCTTCTTCAAAACAATTTATTTTGACCTATCTTATAGCTGCAGACATCACATTTTCCAACAGACATCTAAAAAATCGTTCAAATTGATGACCATCACGATATTTGGAATCTATTAGCAATTCTTGAAGCTACCATCATTCAAATCAATGTGTGCAGAATTTTGGCCAGATTGAGCAGTGATCACGATATTGGGTTCACGATTCGATTTTCCTATGATATTTTTGGAAAAAAAAAGAAATTAGGAAAATTTTCTCATCTCATCTCATTATCTCTAGCCGCTTTATCCTGTTCTACAGGGTTGCAGGCAAGCTGGAGCCTATCCCAGCTGACTACGGGCGAAAGGCGGGGTACACCCTGGACAAGTCGCCAGGTCATCACAGGGCTGACACATAGACACAGACAACCATTCACACTCACATTCACACCTACGCTCAATTTAGAGTCACCAGTTAACCTAACCTGCATGTCTTTGGACTGTGGGGGAAACCGGAGCACCCGGAGGAAACCCACGCGGACACGGGGAGAACATGCAAACTCCGCACAGAAAGGCCCTCGCCGGCCATGGGGCTCGAACCCGGACCTTCTTGCTGTGAAGCGACAGCACTAACCACTACACCACCGTGCTGCCCGTGCCGCCTAGGAAAATTTTATTTAAAAAAAAAAAAAAACGATTTATTTTCCTATTTTTATCAACTTTTATAAGCATTTTTACTACCTCTAACTGGTTCCCTTTAGCTTTCAGTCATCTGTAAAAAGAGAGCTCTGATTTCTTGTTAAATATGTTTGTACAGTCAATTGTGCAACAACTCCTTCCCATTTGAGATCTTTTTTGTTTATTTTCACTGCATTCGAGCTGTGTAACTTCCACATAGGGTGAGGTCACATGCATTCCCTCTATTTTTTTTTTTGTTATTACATCCTCTGCTGTCTAAACACAATTACCTCTAGGAAAACCGAAAAGATTACGCAGCCAGATAATAATGATTCGTTTTTTATCTCATCGATTCAGATCTTCAGAAATTTGTCTCACGATTTATCATTGCACAATATATTGTTACATGCCTAATAGGAAAACAGAAGGTTGAGCATTTGCCTCTGTTGTGAGCTACAGCGATACATCCATACTGTATGTCTGCCTTAATGAAAGAGGCCAGATTTGATTGTAAAACAAGTACAAGTCAGTGGAGAGGTTGTCTGCCTTGCTAAAATGTTCAGAGTGTTTCACACAAGTTGCTTTGTTGCACAGGTGATACATTTTGCATACTACAAAATGTGATGTAAATATAAATATTCATGCGCTGATTGAATTTTGATTGCCTTATTTCTGGAAACCAGGCTAATTGTACAATTGGACGGAAATAACCATGAACTAATAAGACCTTTAGTAAGCATTTTGCTGCTATTGATACGTTCACAAAGTTAAACAATACTAAAAACGATCACCTCGATGATACTAAATCAGATTAGAGGGGCAAATGAGTGCACAGCCTAGCTGAGGTTGCAGGATAAGAGAACACGTTTGGTCAGAAATTTTAATTGGACTCAAGCTCAGTTAGGTATTAGATAAACAATTAATGAGCTCATGCTAGGGTAGAGTTCATAGTTTTACGTTTAGCTAAATTTAATGTAGTGATTACTGGTCACCACATGCGTCATGACATAACAGATTAATTAACAGATTAATTAGCAAACGGGGACAACTAACATTAGCTGTAATTACAATACTACTTGATGAACATGTAATATGAGCAGAGGTGGACAAAGTACCCAACTTCATTACTTAAGTCAGAGTAGAGATCCCACTGGTCAAATGTTACTCCGATACAAGTGAAAGTTCATCTCATCTCATTATCTCTAGCCGCTTTATCCTTCTACAGGGTCGCAGGCAAGCTGGAGCCTATTCCAGCTGACTACGGGCGAAAGGCGGGGCACACCCTGGACAAGTCGCCAGGTCATCACAGGGCCGACACATAGACACAGACAACCATTCACACTCACATTCACACCTACGCTCAATTTAGAGTCACCAGTTAACCTAACCTGCATGTCTTTGGACTGTGGGGGAAACCGGAGCACCCGGAGGAAACCCACGCGGACACGGGGAGAACATGCAAACTCCACACAGAAAGGCCCTCGCCGGCCACGGGGCTCGAACCCAGGACCTTCTTGCTGTGAGGCGACAGCGCTAACCACTACACCACCGTGCCGCCCACAAGTGAAAGTTGTCCAGTCAAATTTTTACTTCAGTTAATGTACTGACGTACTTGCTTTTAAAAATACTTAAGTATTAAAAGTACATTTTCTGTCAACATATTTTTGTATTATTGCCACAACGCTTACCGTACAAAACCTAATGCCTCTGAAGCAACCGACTGGATTTACTGACTCGCTTGTAGAACCAGTAGAATAAACACCTGATAGAATGTTACAAAATGAAACACAACTGAACTGAAAAAGAACCATTGTCATTTTTATTTTTTTTAATTGTAACACTCCTCCCCACCCCCACAGAGTAGCATGGTCGTGTTCTGACCCAGCTCTGGCAGTGTGTGCACACATGCATGTGTATGTTAATCAGGAAGACAGTGGAATAGCTGTAAATGCAGCTTGCTAAGAAAAAAAAAACGACAATCCAACCTGATTAAAACCCAGATCCGCACCTCGAGCTTTATAACTGCCCAACAGCAACACTGCTTTAAGCAAGACAAAAAAGTGCAAGACCATCATCTGACATCAAAACAAAAAATTCCAGCAATTTGTTGTGACTGACTGACTAGTACAATACTGTCCATCTCACAGGTCTCGTGTGTGCGCGCGCACATGCGTAAGTGTGTGTATTCATGCACATCTGAATCTGCCTGTGGGATCATGGTGGTTTAACGTTAAGACTAGCTTCACTAGTCAGTGAAGCTACACCTAACATGCTAGTAAACTCTTTTCAAACTCAAAATCATATTGGGTAGCTAACGTTAATAGAAAAGAAATATTTCTATATTGTTTATTTGGTTTAAGGACTTCAGATAAGATGTTATTCATGTTAGCGTAACTCCGTTTTTATGTGCTAACTAGCTAGGTGTTTAACGTTAGCCGTGGACAAGGCGGTGGCAACTTGGCGGGCAAATCCATAGAAAGTCATTTGACTAACCAGATTGCACAGCTATTGCAACATTATCGCGAGCTCTAGAAGCACAGACAACTTCATTACAAGCTTTCTCTTGGAATAAAACATTTACATGCCTTAATATGCTTCCGCAGGTCGGACAGCGAGTTTTTGTAGGCTGTGATGTGGTTCGTTTTAAGAAAGACAAGAAAGAAAGCAAGCACAACTTTATTCATCACACACTTGTGAAATTCCTCTCTGCATTTAACCCATCTGAAGCAGTGAACACACACACATGAGCAATGAGCACACACACACATACCCAGAGCAGTGGGCAGCCATGCTAACAGTGCCCAGGGAGCATTTGGGAGTTAGGCGCCTCACTCAAGGGCACCTCAGCCCAAGGCCGTCCCATATTAACCTAACCTGCATGTCTTTGGACTGTGGGGGAAACCGGAGCACCCGGAGGAAACCCACGCAGACACGGGGAGAACATGCAAACTCCGCACAGAAAGGCCCTCGCCGGCCGCTGGGCTCAAACTCCGAACCTTCTTGCTGTGAGGCAACCTTGTTAACCACTATACCACCATGCCACCCAACGTTTATTTTGTTTTAGGCAAACAAAGCAAACGTTTAAAATGAAATTAATCTTTAATCCTTTCAGAAAACTGAAACATGGGTTCTAGATAAAGTCATGAGTGTGTGCATTCCCCAGAAGAACCGCCTCCTTCCATTCTGCCATCAACTGATTGTGTTAAATAATGCTGCGGAGAAATCATTGAACTTGATTTTATACAGTCTATGGACGTAACGTGACCCTAGTGATTCCTGACAGGCTGTCTCAGTGTCACCTGCGAAAAAACCAATCACGTTTTAGAAAAGAAAAGAAAAAACATTCACTTTCAAAGCTGCTTCATAGTAACGAGGACCTTGATAGAAATGTAGTGGAGCGAAAAGTACAATATTTGTCTTTCAAATGCAGTGAAGTTAGTCATCTCATCTCATCTCATTATCTCTAGCCGCTTTATCCTTCTACAGGGTCTCAGGCGAGCTGGAGCCTATCCCAGCTGACTACGGGCGAAAGGCGGGGTACACCCTGGACAAGTCGCCAGGTCATCACAGGGCTGACACATAGACACAGACAACCATTCACACTCACACTCACACCTACGCTCAATTTAGAGTCACCAGTTAACCTAACCTGCATGTCTTTGGACTGTGGGGGAAACCGGAGCACCCGGAGGAAACCCACGCGGACACGGGGAGAACATGCAAACTCTGCACAGAAAGGCCCTCGCCGGCCACGGGGCTCGAACCCGGACCTTCTTGCTGTGAGGCGACAGCGCTAACCACTACACCACCGGAAGTTAGTCATAAGTTGCCAAAACAAATAATACTCGAGTAAAGTACAGACACTCAAAAAGTGTACTTAAGTACTGTACTCAAGTAAATGTACTTCATTACTGTCCATCTCTGAATATGAGACAGTGGGACAAGAACAGCATGTGTGTCACTTTTCTGGTTATACCTGAGTGTCAGTACCATGCAAACACTTGCAACTACGGGTTGCACAGTTATGGCATCATGATTACAAATCAAATTCAGCAGCTGTTCTGGGATGACAGTCTTACCTTGTGCGGGATATAAAATAATTGAAAGCGCCCAAAAAACATCTGATGTAAATTGGCATTAGATGTGCATTAGCGACTAACAATGATTGTCTTACAGTACAGTAGCAGGACACAAAAAAAAATGAAAAGCGAGTCTGAAAGAACAGCAATAACAAGAGCAGGGTGAAAAGAGGATTTGGATATGTTTGTACTGGAAAGCATACTTCAAACATAGCCCAGGCTGTCCTGGACATCTTAATCTCCTCCTGAATGCACATCTCAACTCCATACAAATTTAAGAAAGGGTTCCTTTGGGACATTTTTAAATCTCTATCTCTCCTGCCACCACACAATAGACTGTGGAAAGAAACCACAACCCTCTCGCAAAGTTGCCATGGTAACAGCTTCATAGGTCTTGACGGGTATCTTCTGGGGTTTGATAACGGATTATCCACACACTGCTGGAGAGTCCTGACGGCAGCCAGAACTTGTCCTTATGAGTCCCAGTAGACTGTCAGTGTTTTCTCAAACTTGTTTTCTATGATAATATCAGTGTTGTTTTTGGCAGCCATTTTTGATTTAGTTTTAGTCTTTTGGACAAATGCTTATTAGTTTTAGTCACATTTTAGTCAATTCCATCCTTGACAGTTTTGGTCTAGTTTTAGTCGACGAAAACTAAAAGGGTTTTAGTCCAGTTTTAGTCATTCATTTTAGTCAAAAAAATAATTACTTTAAAACATTAAATTAGGCCAATACAGAGATAGGAAATTGTAATCGAGGTTGACAGGTTGTGCATAACATACTCTCAAAACAGTGTCTCAAAACAAACGTGTTTCACTTGAACGTTAAAAGTATGTAAAATATTTGGGTTTAATAATCGATGACAATCTTTCTTGGAAGCCTCATATTGAGTTTATTTGCAACAAAATAAGCAAGGTTGTCGGCCTTTTGGCCAAGCTTAGACATTTTATTCCACTACATACCCTTATGACATTATATCGCTCTCTGATTCAACCTTAGTTCTTGGGGACAGGCTTGTAAAACTCATATAAATAAAGTATTAATCCTACAAAAACGAGCTTTAAGATTAATCCATTTTGTTGATAATAGAGAAAGTGCCCTTCCATTGTTTTCCAAAACCAATATTTTACCAGTAAATCTTCTTTTCTATGAATGTATTTCTAAATTAATGTATGATGTTGTTAATCAAAGTGCACCCTCAAACATTTGTAAATTATTTTCTTCTATTTCTAGTATCCATTCTTATAACACTAGGTCATCTTACTCCAAGAACTTATCTACTCAGTATTCTCGTACAAATCTACAAAAGAACTCATTTTCCATGTTGGTGTTAGGGTATGGAACCAGATTCCAACTTCTATAAGATCTTCATCTAAATTGTGGTTCAAGAAAAAAGTCAGACTGCCTTTTTTCTGATTTAAGTAGATATGGATATGATGTTGACATCTCCAAACTCTTTCTTTCTACATAACTTTATTTCTATATATAATTAAGAGCTATATATATTTAGTTATTTATCTTAGTTTTAACTTTAAATATTATTTAATACCATGCATGAATTATTATTATCAGTATGACAAGTATACCTCTCTCTATATATATTTTTCAATGTTATTGAATGATATATTACTGTACCTTTATATCGAATAACAAGTATTGTCTCCTCTTTCTTTTTGTTACCAAATAGTTGTTAATTTGTCAAGTATGTTTTATTATCTTTTTCATACATATTTAAGTATAATATTAATTCATATAAAATATTTTTTTTCTTTGTAAACATGAGTCTGCCTTGATTAGCAGTGCGCTATTTGCAGACTCGTGTAGTCTATTATATGTTTATATGTAATTGAAACAAAAGATTGATTGATTGAAGTGCGCACGCTCTCTACATAAACGCTGTCTAGTGCAGACATCCCAAGTCTCCCGGAAGTTCCGGGAGTCTCCTGCATATTGATAGTGGCTCCCTGATGCCCGCAAATTGGAGAATATCTCCCGGAATCTAGAGCAAGCGAGCAAGAGCGTGCACGCGAAACATTAATGTCTGCATCGCGCAGAGGGAGAGCGAGAGAGTCTGCGTGTGCCTGTTCATGTAGCGCATGCTAGACAAAGAGCATCCTGATTGGTTTACAGACATCCAAACTCATTTCAGGGCAGTGTCGTGACCCCCCGCTGATGGGGAAAAAAGTCATGCATCACGACACCTTCCTGAAATGAGTTTCTGCAGGTTGGGATGTCTGCTTGTGTGCATGCTCCATTGTTCACAGACTCGTGTTTCTGCCTCCGTTTAACATGTCGCAATGTGCTGATAGAGCACAAACATGTCATGATGAACACACAACTAGAAGATGACCATGCTGTCCGTTACTGTAAATATGATGGCTAAACATGCTGCTAACGTTAGAATAGTCAGGTGTGCTGCTGCTCATTTAGACATATTAAGGCACAGGAACAGGTCTGAAAAGCTACATTTCCCCCCGTATGTTTCACAGTCAGTGCGTTTACATGCACATCCAAATCGAGCTACTGTCGGTAATCGAGCTAAGGGTCCCAGCAGGGGTGCCAGAGAAATCCAATCCTACATGCACGCAAGGAAATCGAGCTATTGTGTGAGGTACATTGTGCACCCGAGCCACAGGTGGCGCTACACGCCCCATCGTGTTGGTACACTTCCGGTTGTCGTCATGAAGAAGAGGAGTGATTTCCACTTTACATTCACACCACGTCATTGCCACCTGTTGGCTACAAACTGTCCTGCGCAGACCACTGTTTTGTAAGACAACTTATTTTGCACAATTGTATATTTTTCTAAAGTCCATTTTTTGCTTACAATTTAACTTATGTCTTAATAAACACACAAAAAGTTCAATTGTTTTTTGTCTCCTTGTTCCTCCTGACCTCTTCTGCTGCTCGCTAATACTACTGTTGTCATGCCGACCGAGGCTGTTGTGTTTCCCGCTTGTGGTCTCGTCACTTCCGGAAGGGAAGTAAGTAGCTCGACTACGTAGCTCGATAGGGTTTACATGCACTAAGTAGCTCGGCTACAATCGCATAATCTAGGTCGCGTAGCTCGATTACGAGAAATCCAGTTCGTTTCGATTTCAGCCGAGCTAAGGTGTATCCATGGCATTTAGAACTTCGATTTCAGTCGAGCTACGGCAGAAATTCAATTTTCTCTATGTGCATGTAAACGCACTCAGTAACTCAAATATGGGTCAATATATGACAAAGCATTCAGTTGCTGTCCCACCAATAATCCCTGCAGGACAAGTTTTACTCATGACATGTTAATTGAATTTAAGTTAGCTTAACTAAGCCAACTTTAGCATGAAGCTAGCGGTCCCATTCATTTTCACCAGGTCACGGTGTTTTGGAAAACTTCATAGGAAATTCATCACAGACCGATTGTTGAGTGACATTCACCAAAGCTAGCAAACGTATACATGATCTGTTAACAGGACTTCTTGTAACGTTAACTTAGCGTCGCAGAAATAGCAGCACGGTGAGCCTTTAGATGCCTCTTGAGGTCGGTCGTATTCTTGCCACGTAGTTTATAGCCACAGCGTGTACCTCTGTCTCCCACTACAAGGCATTCCGTTTTATTTTCTGCTGGATTATGTGTAAAGTATGTCCATAAATCATCGCGTCTTTTCCACCCACCAAGCCCTTGTGCTGGCGTTGCCGCCGCCATGGTCCATGCACTGTGTGGCTGCCCCGGTGTGCACTGTGCCTGGTGGACGTGGCCAAACAAGGACAGGATGCAGGTGCATTGCTGATATTTTCAGCATTTGGCAGACAGGTTGCACATGCCGTTGGAGGAAACGCCATGCATTTTGATAGTCCTATAGCCAACCCACTAACATTTTCGTCTCGTCTCGTCAACGAAAACAACAGATACGTCTCGTCATATTTTCGTGATCAAAGAGTTATATTTAGCCCGTCACTGTCTCGTTTTAGTCATGAAAAAAAGGTGCGTTAACGAAATCATTTCATCATCGTCATCGTTAACGAAAACAACACTGGATAATACTCTGGCAGGGTAAAATATACTTTGGGATGACAATGTGAAATTACACAGTTATGATGGTTACTAAAACTGGTACAGACAAGAATAAAGAGATATACACTCACCAGCCACTTTAACAGGAACTTGTTCTTGATTCTAAGATTCCTGTTCTTGGCTGGCAGGAGTGGAACCCAATGTGGTCTTCTGCTGTTGCATGCTGAGATGCTTTTCTGCTCACCACGGTTGTAAAGAGTTGCTATGAGTTACTATATCCTTCCTGGCAGCTCGAACCAATTTGGCCATTTTCCTCTGACCTCTCTTATCAACAAGGCGTTTCCACCCACAGAACTGTCTGTTTTTTGCACCATTCTGTGTAAAGTCTAGAGAGTGTTGTGTGTGAAAGCCCCAGAAGATCAGCAGTTTCTGAAATACTCAAACCAGTCCATCTGGCTCAAACCATCACCCATGCCACAGTGAAAGTCACAGAAATCATAATTTTTCCCATTCTGATGTTTGAAGTGAACATTAACTGAAGCTCTTGATTTGTATCTGCATGAGTTCATACAATGTGCCGCTGTCAAGGGATCGGCTGATTAGAGAACGGCATAAAACAGCAGGTGGATGAGTGTACCTAATAAAGTGGCTGGTGAGTGTATATGATGTCATTCTTTGTGGTGTAGCCTAATTGTGCATTCACCTACATTCAGTTTAGCCTTATTCACTGGCAGAAGGCATCACATTTCTTTCTAATGACCTTGAACCTGCTTTTATCTTGCTTGCTTGCTTTTTAAAAAAACAAACAAACAATTAAATCTGCATCCGTATCTTCATATATTGTATATTATAATTCTGGAAGTAGTCATTAGAAGATGGTAAATTGTGGCCAGGAAAGGATGCACATGGTCAACAACAATACTCAAATAGACTGTGGCATTCAAGCAATGATTGATTGGTATTAATGAGCCCAAAGTGTTCCAGGAAAACATACCGCACACCATTACACCACCTCCACCAGTCTGGATTGTTTACACAAGATTGAGTCCATGGATTCATGCCATTTTTTTCAGTCTTCTAGTGTCTGGTTTTGGTGAGTCTGTGCCCGCTGCAGCCTCAGCTTTCTTTTCTTGGCTGACAGAAGTGGAACCTGACCTGGACTTCTGCTGTTGTAGCCCATTTGCCTCAAGGTTCGATGTGGTGTGCATTCTGAGATACTTTTCTGTTCACCACAATTGCACAGAGTGATTATCTGAGTTACTGTAGCCTTTCTGTCACCTTGAACCAGTCTGGCCATCCATCCATCCATCCATCCATCCATCCATAGCCGCTTATCCTGTGCAGGATCGCAGGCAAGCTGGAGCCTATCCCAGCTGACTATGGGCGAGAGGCGGGATACACCCTGGACAAGCTGCCAAATCATCACAGGGCTGACACTTATGCCCCTTTTCCACCAAAGCAGTTCCAGGGCTGGTTCGGGGCCAGTGCTTAGTTTGGAACCGGGTTTTCTGTTTCCACTGACAAAGAACTGGCTCTGGGGCCAGAAAAACCGGTTCCAGGCTAGCACCAACTCTTTGCTGGGCCAGAGGAAAGAACCGCTTACGTCAGCGGGGGGGCGGAGTTGTTAAGACCAACAACAATAGCAAGACCGCGAAAGGTCACCATTTTTAAGCGACGAGAAGCAGCAGCTGTACAAACGCGAAGTCATCCATTATTGTTGTTGTTGCTGCTTCTCTTCTCTGTGTTGTTGTTGCTTCGATGTTCGTGCCAAGGTTTATGCAAACGCAGCGACGTAACTGACATATACAGCGACGTAACTGACGTATACAGCGACATAATGACGTGACTCCCCTTAGCACCGCGAGCTATGGAAAAGCAAACTGGTTCTCAGCTGGCTCGCAAGTTGAACGAGTTGTGAACCAGCACCAGCACTGGCCCCGAACCAGCCCTGGAACTGATTTGGTGGAAAAGGGGTAATAGAGACACACAACCATTCACACTCATATTCACACCTACGGTCAATTTAGAGCCACCAGTGCATGTCTTTGGACTGTGGGGGAAACCGGAGCACCCGGAGGAAACCCACGCAGACACGGGGAGAACATGCAAACTCCACACAGAAAGGCCCTCGTCAGCCTCTGGGCTCGAACCCAGAACCTTCTTGCTGTGAGGCGACAGTGCTAACCCCAGTCTGGTCATTCTTTGTTAATTTCTCTTATCAATAAGGCATTTCCATCCACAGAACTGCTGCTCAGAAGATGTTTTTTTTTTTTCTGTATTGCGTGACCCAATAATCATGCCATGACCAAATTCACTGAGATCACATTTTCTCCTCATTCTGATGGTTGACGTTGAACATTCCCTGAAGCGGTCGGCCTGTATTCGCATGATTTTACGCATTGCACCGCTGCCACATGATCGGCTGATTAGGCAATTGAATGAACGAGCAGGTGTACAGGTGATTCTCATAAGGTGTTCAGGGAGTGTATATAGACTATAGTTCCTATAGTTTAATGTTTTTGTATAATCCAGTTATGAAGCCGTTAAAGAAATCACTTCACTCCTTGAGGTTTCCTGCTCTGTTAAAACACCCTGCAGACTTTGACACACATTCGTCAGTCTCATTCAAGTAGTGACCTACATCACTGCCTATTTATCAGAGACAGTTATAACTCAAAGTCATTGGAGCAGGCAGAAGCAATTGACAGCCTAAAGCCTCATTTTGGAAAAAAAATATGGGCCATAGCACAAGAGCAAAGAGATTTCTCCCGAATGTGATGATTCGCAGGTCAGGTTTAAATCTGACGTACAAGAAGAAACTTTTAGTCAATAAAATATCTACATACGGAAGAAACATGGTGAGGTCAGAATTTGAGTTCTTTATCCTTAAACTCCCTCTGTTTCTCTCTCTCTTTCACACACACACACACACACACACACACACACACACACACACACACACACACACACACACACGGCCATGGGCGATACTGGGCAGCAGCCGTGCAGCAGTGAGGGCACTGAGCTTCCTACAGGAAATGGGGGTGGGCACGGGGGCAAAGATTGACATTTAACAAATGAATCAGTGAAGAAGAGCTATATTGAGGAGCACACAACAAACACACCCATGCACACACACATCAGTGCCTCTTGATATCTTGATATCTATATCTATGTGTCTCTTTCACACTCTGTATACTGTATGAATCATAACGCACTGATGCAACAGTATCCGGTCTGCCACCTGTTTCACCATCTCCATGCAACAAATCATATCTTCACCGTCAGTCTAGCAGTTATTTCTTCCTGTTTCTACAAACTGTCGCAAATTCAGAGTGACATCCATATTTCAAAACTAAAGGTCAATTGATGTTGTTATAGTTAATGTAATTTGAAAACTAGTCCACGAAAGCACCTTGTGATGCTCACCCTGCCTCCGCGTATCTCTTTTTCGCTGTCCACGCACTGACCTGTCACAAATGCTGTGAGCCGCGGCGTTGTTATAAAGGCTGTCGGGCCTGATCTGGATACTTATTTTTACCTGCGGTTTATCAGCTTCAGTACCCCGCTGTGACTCACACCCTCAACTGGAACACCAGGATCAAAAGAGAGGATTTCAAATACAAGTCTTCGTTTCAAGATCCTTGTCATGAATCATATAACTGCAGAGAATTGATGGGCCAGAAATGATGATCAGATAGTTGGAGGATATTGCTGACATTCAGGCTTTTTACTTCCGTGAAAGCTAACTCCAACCAAACGAACCTCTCTGCATGCTTTTGCAGTGAAAGTCGGATAAATTCAGACATCACTGTTGAGCTGTAGTGTCTCAAGTTGGCGCTGACTGTGAGCTGAATTTGCCTGAGTAAGATATCGCTACTCCTGTAATGTTAGGATCAATAGGCCGTGGCTGTGATCAGCAGAGCAGTGTTGTTTCTCTGCACTGTATTAATCATGTATGTTGGGTTATGGTGTCTGAGAGAAAACAGCTGACAGCAGCTCATTAGGCTGAATAGCAGTTTGGGGTAAACAAGCTTTTTTGCCTTGCAGGGTTTATTCATGTCTGGTGTGACTACTGCTTTAGCTAGTTGCATACGGTATGGGAATAATGTTAAAGTAAGCGCTAATATTTATAGAAGCAGGGACTGTTGTTAGCTTAGCTCACCCAGTTAGCATCTTTAGTTGCTCACCCTAAATCTCACCATGCAGCCAGCCGTATCCTCGACTTGCAAGTGACGTCAAAACAAAATAGAAACCTGGATATCGGCCATGTTGGCGGATATACAAATGCAGGGTCAAGCGACATTCTATACAAAACATAGTCACCCGTGCGCAACTCTCTGTGTTTTTCCGCTGCTTTAAGCGTTCTTTTAGCTAGGCCATATCTTTGTGCCGTATTTGGTTGTGGTCACAACAGTACTCGTGACCGTGGCACGTTCCGATTTTTTAGAATTCCGTCTGTGATTCTGAAAGAGGGCGAGGAAACTCTGAGGCGTAGTACGGAGAGAAGACAAGCACGGCTGAACAACATCAGCAGGGCTGATCTAACAGAGGCTAAAACCAAAACAGCTCGTGTTTGCAGTAATCATTTTATCTCAAGTGAGAATTCAAAAGCTTTCTCAATAATTCTTTATTTTGTGTTGCTAGAATCTTGCTATAAAACGAGCGTTCTCTTGTTGTGGTTCACGCAGTCGTTGTTAAAATTACAACACGTGTCTTACCATTTCGCTTCTAGGAGCGCCAGCAAAATTGTACCTGAAATAAATTGAAATGTGATTTGTGAGCCAAAAAGCTAGAGGCTTGTCAAAATTTCACACTTCGTCTGTTGTTTACACATAGAAGTACAACCCCGATTCCAAAAAAGTTGGGACAAAGTACAAATTGTAAATAAAAACGGAATGCAATGATGTGGAAGTTTCAAAATTCCATATTTTATTCAGAATAGAACATACAGTGGTGCTTGAAAGTTTGTGAACCCTTTAGAATTATCTATATTTCTGCATAAATATGACCTAAAACATCATCAGATTTTCACACAAGTCCTAAAAGTAGATAAAGAGAACCCAGTTAAACAAATGGGACAAAAGTATTATACTTGGTCATTTATTTATTGAGGAAAATGATCCAATATTACATATCTGTGAGTGGCAAAAGTATGTGAACCTTTGCTTTCAGTATCTGGTGTGACCCCCTTGTGCAGCAATAACTGCAACTAAATGTTTCTGGTAACTGTTGATCAGTCCTGCACACTGGATTGGAGGAATTTTAGCCCATTCCTCCATACAGAACAGCTTCAACTCTGGGATGTTGGTGGGTTTCCTCACATGAACTGCTCGCTTCAGGTCCTTCCACAACATTTCGATTGGATTAAGGTCAGGACATTGATTTGGCCATTCCAAAACATTCACTTTATTCTTCTTTAACCATTCTTTAGTAGAACCACTTGTGTGCTTAGGGTCGTTGTCTTGCTACATGACCCACCTTCTCTTGAGATTCAGTTCATGGACGGATTTCCTGACATTTTCCTTTAGAATTCGCTGGTATAATTCAGAATTCATTGTTCCATCAATGATGGCAAGCTGTCCTGGTCCAAAAGCAGCAAAACAGGCCCAAACCATGATACTACCACCACCATGTTTCACAGATGGGATAAGGTTCTTATGCTGGAATGCAGTGTTTTCCTTTCTCCAAACATAATGCTTCTCATTTAAATCAAAAGGTTCTATTTTGGTCTCATCCATCCACAAAATATTTTTCCAATAGCCTTCTGGCTTGTCCACATGATCTTTAGCAAACTGCAGACGAGCAGCAATGTTCTTTTTGGAGAGCAGTGGCTTTCTCCTTGCAACCCTGCCAGGCACACCATTGTTGTTCAGTGTTCTCCTGATGGTGGACTCATGAACATTAACATTAGCCAATGTGAGAGAGGCCTTCAGTTGCTTAGAAGTTACTCTGGGGTCCTTTGTGACTTTGCCAACTATTACACGCCTTGCTCTTGGAGTGATCATTGTTGGTCGACCACTCCTGGGGAGGGTAACATTCATCTCATCTCATTATCTCTAGCCGCTTTATCCTTCTACAGGGTCGCAGGCAAGCTGGAGCCTATCCCAGCTGACTACGGGCGAAAGGCGGGGTACACCCTGGACAAGTCGCCAGGTCATCACAGGGCTGACACATAGACACAGACAACCATTCACACCTACGGTCAATTTAGAGTCACCAGTTAACCTAACCTGCATGTCTTTGGACTGTGGGGGAAACCGGAGCACCCGGAGGAAACCCACGCGGACACGGGGAGAACATGCAAACTCCACACAGAAAGGCCCTCGCCGGCCCCGGGGCTCGAACCCAGGACCTTCTTGCTGTGAGGCGACAGCGCTAACCACTACACCACCGTGCCGCCCTTGGGAGGGTAACAATGGTCTTGAATTTCCTCCATTTGTACGCAATCTGTCTGACTGTGGATTGGTGGAGTCCAAACTCTTTCGAGATGGTTTTGTAACCTTTTCCAGCCTGATGAGCATCAACAAGGCTTTTTCTGAGGTCCTCAGAAATCTCCTTTGTTCATGCCATGATACACTTCCATAAACATGTGTTGTGAAGATCAGACTTTGATAGATCCCTGTTCTTTAAATAAAACAGGGTGCCCACTCACACCTGATTGTCATCCCATTGATTGAAAACACCTGACTCTAATTTCACCTTCAAATTAACTGCTAATCCTAGAGGTTCACATACTTTTGCCACTCACAGATATACAATATTGGATCATTTTCTTCAATAAATAAATGAGCAAGTATAATATTTTTGTCTCATTTGTTTAACTGGGTTCTCTTTATCTACTTTTAGGACTTGTGTGAAAATCTGATGATGTTTTCGGTCATATTTGTGCAGAAATATAGAAAATTCTAAAGGGTTCACAAACTTTCAAGCACCACTGTAGATGACATATCAAATGTTTAAACTGAGAAAATGTATCATTTAAAGAGAAAAATTAGGTGATTTTAAATTTCATGACAACAACACATCTCAAAAAAGTTGGGACAAGGCCATGTTTACCACTGTGAGACATCCCCTTTTCTCTTTACAACAGTCTGTAAATGTCTGGGGACTGAGGAGACAAGTTGCTCAAGTTTAGGGATAGGAATGTTAACCCATTCTTGTCTAATGTAGGATTCTAGTTGCTCAACTGTCTTAGGTCTTTTTTGTCGTATCTTCCGTTTTATGATGCACCAAATGTTTTCTATGGGTGAAAGATCTGGACTGCAGGCTGGCCAGCTCAGTACCTGGACCCTTCTTCTACGCAGCCATGATGCTGTAATTGATGCAGTATGTGGTTTGGCATTGTCATGCTGGAAAATGCAAGGGCTTCCCTGAAAGAGACGTCATCTGGATGGGAGCATATGTTGCTCTAGAACCTGGATATACCTTTCAGCATTGATGGTGTCTTTCCAGATGTGTAAGCTGCCCATGCCACACGCACTAATGCAACCCCATACCATCAGAGATGCAGGCTTCTGAACTGAGCGCTGATAACAACTTGGGTCGTCCTTCTCTTTAGTCCGAATGACACTGCGTCCCTGATTTCCATAAAGAACTTCAAATTTTGATTCGTCTGACCACAGAACAGTTTTCCACTTTGCCACAGTCCATTTTAAACGAGCCTTGGCCCAGAGAAGACGTCTGCGCTTCTGGATCGTGTTTAGATACGGCTTCTTCTTTGAACTATAGAGTTTTAGCTGGCAACGGCGAATGGCACAGTGAATTGTGTTCACAGATAATGTTCTCTGGAAATATTCCTGAGCCCATTTTGTGATTTCCAATACAGAAGCATGCCTGTATGTGATGCAGTGCCGTCTAAGGGCCCGAAGATCACGGGCACCCAGTATGGTTTTCCGGCCTTGACCCTTACGCACGGAGATTCTTCCAGATTCTCTGAATCTTTTGATGATATTATGCACTGTAGATGATGATATGTTCAAACTCTTTGCAATTTTACACTGTCGAACTCCTTTCTGATATTGCTCCACTATTTGTCGGCGCAGAATTAGGGGGATTGGTGATCCTCTTCCCATCTTTACTTCTGAGAGCCGCTGCCACTCCAAGATGCTCTTTTTATACCCAGTCATGTTAATGACCTATTGCCAATTGACCTAATGAGTTGCAATTTGGTCCTCCAGCTGTTCCTTTTTTGTACCTTTAACTTTTCCAGCCTCTTATTGCCCCTGTCCCAACTTTTTTGAGATGTGTTGCTGTCATGAAATTTCAAATGAGCCAATATTTGGCATGAAATTTCAAAATGTCTCACTTTTGACATTTAATATGTTGTCTGTGTTCTATTGTGAATACAATATCAGTTTTTGAGATTTGTACATTATTGCATTCCGTTTTTATTTACAATTTGTACTTTGTCCCAACTTTTTTGGAATCGGGGTTGTAATATAATATGCCAATACGAGTCATGATAGACCTTGCATTTTCCAGCATGACAATGCCAAACCACATACTGCATCAATTACAGCATCATGGCTGCGTAGAAGAAGGGTCCGGGTACTGAACTGGCCAGCCTGCAGTCCAGATCTTTCACCCATAGAAAACATTTGGCGCATCATAAAACGGAAGATACGACAAAAAAGACCTAAGACGGTTGAGCAACTAGAATCCTACATTAGACAAGAATGGGTTAACATTCCTATCCCTAAACTTGAGCAACTTGTCTCCTCAGTCCCCAGACATTTACAGACTGTTGTAAAGAGAAAAGGGGATGTCTCACAGTGGTAAACATGGCCTTGTCCCAACTTTTTTGAAATGTGTTGTTGTCATGAAATTTAAAATCACCTAATTTTTCTCTTTAAATGATACATTTTCTCAGTTTAAACATTTGATATGTCATCTATGTTCTATTCTGAATCAAATATGGAATTTTGAAACTTCCACATCATTGCATTCCATTTTTATTTACAATTTGTACTTTGTCCCAACTTTTTTGGAATCGGGGTTGTACTTGTAAAGTCATACACAGTTCACTGTGCATCCACATCCTTCAGTCTTGCTATTTCCCATTGTATGTATCTGTATGTTATATTCATTCAGAGCACATTAAAGCTAGGGTAGGAACCTTTGGAGAAGCCAACAGTAAGCAAATAAGCTAGATTTTGAAAGTATCCAACTGAAAATTCCCATTGCCTTCAGTCAACCCCCTCTCTCCAAAGCTACTCCTCCAAAACCTGAACTGCCTGCACAGCGTGTGCAGGTACACGGGTAGGTATGTAGACAGGCAGGTAGGCCATCCAGTCATTTCATTCGGACCGACTGCATGGTTCACCTGCCTGTCTACATACTGAAAAGATTGAACAGGGTTTTTACAGCCATGTGACTTCCACAGATGATGGATTTATTTCTTTTTATTTTCAGAGCATTTGATTTATTCATTGCTGTCAGGATGTAAAGAGAATTTCAAGAAATGTAACAAAACATATTTCGAAAATAAATGACCTGCCCTAGCTTTAACTGTTCAATCCATATAATGAATTAATATTTGGTTCCATCCCGATCAAATCAAGCTACTCATCTGAAAGGTGTATGTAAACAATAGATATCAGAATGCAGCGCATTACTATTCAGCACGTCACTGCGACTTCCTTCTAATGGCTCTGAATGCATGCGTAAAGCAGATGTAGCCTAAAATGGCAGTTAGCATTAGACACTGCTATAAAGGGACTCGCAGCTTCAGCTGTGTTCACAAGTTTGCCGCTGAAAATTTTTCCTATGTCGTGGTGTACACTTGTAGGATTAGCCTTCTGTTCCACTGAACAAAACACGTATTCCCTCAAACATCAGATGTTTGCTTCGGATCATGCTATGGTTGATGTTTATCACAGCTATTATGCATCTCCTCGTGCTTGTAATGGTCCATCGAACATATTTCTTTAAGGTGTGTCCCAAAATTAATGAGGTTTTATTTTATAAACTGTGTTTTAATTGTAAAGTTGTAGTAATTTCTTGACTTCAATGAAGTGGATTTTTTTCTATGGCTTCTAATCCGATTATACAGTGCTGTCTTTGCCTTAGACTTTGCGGTTAATTAAATGTTGAAGGACTGTTTCGTTTTGCTCCAAATAAACAGTCGTATGAGGCAGCCTGAGGTTAAACTACCACTTTTCCTCTTTGGAGACCGAATTTCTAATCACTTTGCAAACCAGAAAAAGCTTCAGTCTTAATGGAGAACAACATTTATGCTGACCGGCCACTTTATTACCTCGCCCGCTACGGAGTAAGTGGGGAGAGGTATTGTTTTCGGTCGGGTTTCTTTGTTTTTTTGTTAACAATATTACAGGAAAACGGCTGGCCCAATCTTCATGAAACTTTCAGGATAGACAGACATTGGTCTCAAATAGAACCTCCAACGTTTTGGGTGTCATCCGGTCAAGGTCAAGGTTCTTGTAGCTACTGCTTCATATAGAGGCGGTAGCCACTATGTCATCGTGCTGTAAGAATGTAGGAGTGTAGCAATTGTTCCGTACGGTGTGAGAGCAGTATGGTGTGTTCTGATTGGCTGAGAGCAGCATAGAATAAGAATCAGAACCATG
Source organism: Neoarius graeffei (assembly GCF_027579695.1). Classification (NCBI taxonomy): domain Eukaryota; kingdom Metazoa; phylum Chordata; class Actinopteri; order Siluriformes; family Ariidae; genus Neoarius; species Neoarius graeffei. The sequence goes on from NC_083570.1 coordinate 62,488,652, forward strand.
TTTGTTGGCCAAGTATGTTCACACACAAGGTCAAAATCAAGGTCAAGGTCACCAAAAAGGTCAAAATCGTTTTTTCGCGATATCTTCCATCATATTCATCATAAGTGCTACCGGGCGAGGTTTGTTTTGTCTGGCAGCCCTTGTTAGGAACTTGTTCTTGATTATAAGATTCCTGTTCTTGGCTGGCAGGACTGGAACCCAGTGTGGTCTTCTGCTGTTGCATACTGAGATGCTTTTCTGCTCAACACGGTTGTAAAGAGTTGCTATGAGTTACTATATCCTTCCTGGCAGCAGGCTTGTTGTCCAGGACTTGGTTCTGACTCGTGCCCTAATTTTAAGGACTGGTGACTTGACTTGGACTTGAACACTGATGACTCGGACTCGTACATTAACTGCATTCGGACTCGTAAACTGGAGATGACGACTTGGATTTTTTCTTTTTTTTGGTAACGTGCCATAATAATTTGGCTTAAGATATTTACAGTATATCTATATTAATTTTATGCTAATTTCATGCAAGAAACTGCACATACACCTGTTCATACATCATGTTCAGGAACAAACTAACGTTAATGGCGCTAAAACGCCTGGAGAGAAGCCTCTAAGGTTGTCCGCTTTGCTTATACAGACTTCTCGTGCAGTGGGAAAAAATGCACTGCTGTGTGTTCCATATGTAGAAGAACTATCCAGGAGATGACGGGGACAACCTCGAACTTCAATTGTCATTTGGCAAGACTCCACCCAGAGAAGTGAGTGACACGCTATGTTCATTGCTCTGTTGATAGCAGGGCTTGCTGACTGATGAACTAGCGAGTGTTAACCCTCTCTCATGTTATTTGCCCTGTTGATAGTGGGGCTTGATGACTGATTAACTAGCGAATGTTAACCCTCTTTCATGTTATTTGCCCTGTTGATAGTGGGTGGGGCTTGCTGAGCAATGAACAAGCTTTTTATCTGTAGCCTATTCACTAAACTGGGGCAGTCAACCAATTGAGGTATTTCACCCACGTGACCAAGTCATGTGATGCTGCCATTTTGGATGGCACGGCTCGAATCAGTTTGAATGCGAGGAAGGCGACAAACGAAAAACAAAAGAAAAAGGAGCGAGATGCAGAAAACACCTTCACTATCCAGCGACGTAGGGCATTTACAGGGTGAGCAGAGGGAGAGGTATTTGCAAAAATTGAGGTTAGCAGGCTTAGAGAACGACGTTTACCTGCTTCCACCAGGATTGTTCACTGACCCATCGCCATACACAGGTTTGGGCGATTAGAATAGAATATTGAATAGAATATTATTTTCCTTTTGATGAATAAAGTTTATAAATACTACTTATATCATGTCATAGCCAGAGCGCGCCAGTGAGCTTCCCCGGCGCGCCAGCGAGCTCCCCCGGCGCGCCAGCGAGCTCCCCCAGCGCGCCAGCGAGCGCGCTAGCGAGCTCCCCGGCGCGCCAGCGAGCTCCCCCGGCGCGCCAGCGAGCTCCGGCTATGACATGATATAAGTAGTATTTATAAACTTTATTCATCAAAAGGAAAATAATACATGACAAACAGGAGAACAAAATGTCTGCTACATGCAACCCTAGACAAATTAACACTGCCTTGTTTCACTGCTCAGATGGGTAAACAAACACTGACCCATTTACTTTTTGCTATATATTTTATCAAAATTGCGTTAACTGATAAACTAACCTGAAATTAAATGATCACTGCAAAGTCTGGAGTATTCTGTTGGCTCCCAATCCTGTCTTTTCACAGCTGCAATCCATTTGGCCCTCTTGTCTGGGTCAGTAGGAAACCGGTAAAAGGAGAGTCCTGCACGCTGTCCCTGTCTGTTGTGGCAGCCCACAGCACAACAAGCAAACACCATGGTTATTTATAGAGTGCTTACTGACAAATTAATCTATTCTAGGTGTCTGTAACACGTTTTTTTCCAAGCTGGTTCTCCCTCTCTGTCTGCAGCGTTAGTATGTAGCTTGCCATCCAAAATGGCGGACACCGGGGCGTCATGTGACCCTGTGACGTCAGGTGAAATACCTCAATACCGTTAGTCCAACACAGTAGCAGAGACGGTTTCACATAAAGACAGCAACGTCCACCGCCAAATGGTGTGGTTGGAGTCTTGTTCTCGGACTTGACTCGGACTCAAAATTTTCTTTAATGACTTGGACTTGACTCTGACTTGAACACTGGGGACTCGAGACTGGATTCGGACTCGAGGTTTAGTGGATCGACTACAACACGGTTACTCAACCCCTGGGCTCCGGCCTATTACTACTGTTCAAAAGGTAACTTTGTGTATGCTTGTGTATGTGTGTGTATATTGCATCATGTCTTTTTGCACTGTCAATACAAATGTCACCTTATCACTGAATGCTGCTATCACTAGCCACTTTACTTATACTACTGGAGTATTGATGCCAATATACTTGAACTGTATGTATGTGTGTGTGTGTGTATGTATATATATATATATATATATATATATATATATATATGTATGTATATATGTATGTGTATGTATATGTATATATGTATATACTGTAATTATAATGCCAATATACTTGAACTGTAATTATAATGTTACACATGGTAGCACACCACTGGATGCTGCTACTATCAGCCACTTTACTTGCCCTTAAGGTTTTATCTACTGTGCTTTGTCTTGGGTGTATTCTCCATGCAGGACCTATACAAATGTGTCTGTATATAGTAGCTAGTAGTTCAATAGTAGTTTTTGTATTTTGTATATTGTACATACCTTTTCTTTTTATTCTATGTGTGTGTGCACTTTATGGAGCAGCTCTGAATCTCGTTATACTCTGTGTGATGACAATAAAGGCTTTCTATTCTATTCTATTCTATTCTATTCTATTCTATTCTATTCTATTCTATTAATGGGCCACGAAGCACAATTGAGTGGGCCGCAATTTTTTTCAAGTTTGAAGCCAAATACTAAATAGTTCAAGATGTCGTAGTGTCCCAAATGTGGTTGCTGGTTTGACGTACAGTGGAATATATACATTTGTGGGCAAATTAAGAAGAACAAGTCTTTATTATTGCGCAGTGGGCAGAATAAATAAATACTTTAGTGGGTAAATTATAGGACTATGGATCTGTGATGCCTGCTGGAAGAGAAGAGCAGGGAGGATTGAGAATCGAGTGGCCTTGGTTTGTTTACACCCGATACTAAAACTTGTAGTGTCCTAGAAACCATCGCAAAGACATGTACAAAGCTCAGAAACTCCTGTTTACCTGGGCAGAAACGATACAGGATTTATCATGGAGTGTCCTGATCCCCAGATCTTTAACCCAGCCACATATAAACAGTTGTACTCCTCCATGCTCTTCCAGGTTTTCATCTGTGTGTCTGTGTAGAATGATGTCTGCAGCACCAGGTAGTCTGAGATGTCGTGGAACTCAGCGGATGGATCATTTTCCAGCTCATAATGAATGAATGAATAACTTTATTGAAACACGATAAGTTGATCAGCAGAGCTAATGGGGTCGTGTACAGATACAAATAATTACAAATACAAAAGACTAAAAATATACACAATCTTAACCTTAAAATCTGTTGATTATCTGTTAATTATTTTCACATTAAGTTCATTAATAGTATGCATAACTATTGTTTTTGAATTTAGTTCCGGCTACAGTAGGATCAAAATTTATTTTACTCATGTCAAATTTAGCGAGTAAATTTTTCTTTCATAGGAAAAATCCTTCTTTGTTAACGTGTAAGGATCTATCCCATTGAGTGGTTTCTATATCCACTTCTTTTGAGTGTACGTCTTGGTTTGAATAACTTGCTTGTTTGCTGAACACAAACATGGCAATAAGTTCTTGTGTTAATGGACCAGACTCCACTTTTGGATCATTAATCCCTTTTGATTAGAATGCCCTGCATGCATGGTTTTATGTTGACTTCTGGCACATCCATACAGTTTTAAATACAATACCTACGATTAAAAACTGTTTGTTTTTATTGCATTTATTTAATTTCTGGGCTCCCATCTGTAACAGGGAGTGATGTTGCATCCCATTAATACACGTTACAATAGATTATTAGATCCTAATAGAATAGATAAGCCAAAATAATTGAGGATCTTTTTAATGGGCCCCGACTCATTACAAGTATGACTAGGTGGGCCTCAGAGCAGAAAAGGTTGAGAACCCCTTGGACTACAACACTGCCTGGCAGCTCAAACCAATCTGGCCATTTTCCTCTGACCTCTCTTACCAACGAGGCGTTTCCACCCACAGAACTGTCACTCACTCATGTTTTTTGTTTTTCGCACCATTCTGTGTAAACTTTACAGACTGTTGTGTGTGAAAACCCTAGGAGATCAGCAGTTTCTGAAATACTCAAACCAGTCCATCTGGCTTAAACCAACACCCATGCCACAGTTGATTCAATAACTGCATAAAACAGCGGGCAGGATAAAGTGGCCGGTGAGTATGTGTAGGCAAATAAAATTCTGTTATTCTGAACTTATTGAGGATTCTTAGGGTGTCCAAAACATAATAAGCAGAGAAAATAAGGGCAATTCTGTTCAGTTTATTTCATTTAAAGAGAAGGTTTTTACCAATTTAAAGTAAACAGCATTTACTAATGTTGAGCAACGGAGCGGTAACGTTTACTTAATCCGTTAATTCATAAAAAAGTTTGATTTCCTGCTCACGTTTTGTGCCATTTCAAGAGGACATCCTGTCGTAGCATCTTTTACAGGAAATGCTTGATTGAAGAAGCTTCAATATCAATGCCTGGCAGTGAGTGTTACGCTGCTGTAGCCCATATTTCCAGTTTATCAAACAAGGCAGTTTATTCTAGCTGAAGAATTTTGCTTAGTCAGAGGACTCTACGCTATCTTATTTCTCCCCCAGCATTTTGGAGATTTAATAGACCTTTTCTGGCAAGAGCTGGAGCCCACAGTCTGTTGCTTGAAATCTAAGCACCATACCATGTACACCGTCGATATGCACACGTCAAGGTATATAACACTGTTCTTTTTTATTGAATAATGACATTAAAATATGCATATTGTATATATGCTCGCAAACTTTTATTCTCAGGAGCCAAAAATAAGCTAAATTAAAATTTCCCTGTTCAGTGCACCTGAATTGCTTCAGTAAGATAGATTGTAATGAGCAGGGAGACAATGCAGCATTCTGGGACAGTCAGGGAACAGAACATGATTACACCCACTCAAATCCAATAAACCTAATCAATCTCTGGCACTATTTATTTTCTCCTGACGTCCTCACATTTTATCTCAAGGCATTAGCCAGCCTCTCTCTCTCTCTCTCTCTCTCTCTCTCTCTCTCTCTCTCTCTCTCTCTCTGTGTCTCTGACTAACTCAGTTATGTCCTTTCAAAATGAACAAAAAACCCACAAATCGAGCAGATACAGATGTACAGTACTGAAGCAAAATATTCTGGCTATATTGCACAATATTTAAGGCCAATTCAAGCAAATGTAAAATGAAATGATAACTTGTTAAAGGAGAACTGAAGTCATTTTTAAACTTGCTTTATTTCTTAATTAACATATTATTCAATTATGTTTTCGGTTTTAGTAACCTTATATCATGACTTGTATTGGCAACTAATTGTAATTAAATATTATACTTATCGGCTAGCCTAGTAAACTAGACCCAACCGCCTAGCGGCCAAAAATATTTTTTGCCTAGCGAGTGGGTCTAGCCTCGCACCATATAAACAAAAACACCCCGGGCATCAAATCGTGCCCGCCAATCACAACGCAAGGTTTTTGTTTGGATTCTTTGGGCGGGCTTTTGCAGGAGTGACGACAAAGCTGCGCGACACTGGAGAAAGCACAACAGGAAAGATGGCTACGGCTAGTGAACAGCACGCGTTTGACTCCGCTTTGGAATCAGTTTTAGAAGAATTAGACTTGGAGTTTTCGTTGAAACATGAGCAGGAAGAGGCTCTCCGCTCATTCCTTTTCAAGAAGGACGTTTTCGCCGTTTTGCCGACCGGCTATGGCAAAAGTCTGATTTACCAGCTGGCTCCGCTCGTAGCCAAAAGGATGGGGCTAGTTTGTGCAGTACGAAGAATTAATAAACAGCTTTGAAACATTACTTTTTGATTGTTTCTTATTTTCCCGTTATTTTAAATTTAAGGGAAATTATTTCACCAAACACCACTAAATAAAAACTCTCAAAAACAGTTTAAGCAAACCCTTGAAAAACACTTGGAAAAAAATGTGTATGTGGTACAGACTCCAAACTTGTGGTCATTATCTCCAAACTTCTTAATATCTAGAACCTGTTTATTAATTAATACGCATTTTGAAAAATTATTTAATTTCAAGGTCTCCGCCACTGCTTTCTGTCGCTCTGACTAAGTCACAGTCACTGTTGCGCTGATTGGTCAGAGCGTTGGCCTATACGCACAGAGACAGTTTGAAAGACAGCGGTTTGTTCCTCCTACCCGCTTCGGAAATGTCTATGGATCGAGGCCAGACTAAATATTCACATTTAGTCTGGCTTGCCAGGCTACTTATCGGCCTATTCGGTTTTTAGCCATGTGAATTTAGTTTGTTTGGTCCACGGCAGGCATCGCTTATCCGTGCGATCTTCACGAGACTTGTACGAGACTTCGAAACGTGAAGTGTCAACCAGGTGTCAGTGCCGCCATTTTGAAAACTGTTTTCCAAATGAAATATTGCACAAAAACGAGTTTAAATGACGATTACTGCCTACTTTTTTCAAACTTTCCTGATTGCTGTCAACACTAAAAAAAACTTCCGGCTTGATTACGTCAGCATTCGAAAGAGGGTGTGTGCGTCTTTTGACAACGTTGGCAGATGTTGGTCACTTTGATTTCCGCTGTACGTTTTACTTCCGTCCTATGATGTCTCGCACAGGTCTCAACGAATCTCATTTACGGCCATTGCTTTGACATATGGACTGATATATTACAGAGCATATTTCAAACACTCATAACTTGCTATAGCAGTGACAAAATAGCGATCAAAAATGCATTCCGATATTTAATGAAATGAGATAAATAGAATTTTGATAATAAAAAATTTGCCTTCACTTCTCCTTTAACCAGGGCAGCATGGTGGTGCAGTCTGAGCATTGTATCCTCCCAGCAAGAAGGCTCTGGGTTTGAGTCTCGCGGCGAACCAGGACCTTTCTATGTGCAGTTTACATGTTCTCCCCTTGCCTGTGTGAGCCCTGTGATAGATTGGCGACCTGCCCAGGGTGTACCCTGCTTCTCGCCCAAATTCAGCTGGGATTGTCTCCAGCTTCCATCGCTACCTTGACAGATAAATGGTATAGATGATGAAAGGATGGATGGATTTGTTAGCCAGCAGTAGGACGCAGCCAACTGTAAATGTAGTCTGTGGCTTAGTGAAGTTTAAGAAAGAGACATGAAAGCAATAGGAGCTCCAACACCATACTCTCCATAACAGGCATATCAGCATAACAATGTACTAAATTTGCATTATTTATTTAATATACTTTATTATATGGCACGAGCAGGGCGACACGGTGGTGTAGTGGTTAGCGCTGTCGCCTCACAGCAAGAAGGTCCTGGGTTCGAGCCCCGGGGCCGGCGAGGGCCTTTCTGTGCGGAGTTTGCATGTTCTCCCCGTGTCTGTGTGGGTTTCCTCCGGGTGCTCCGGTTTCCCCCACAGTCCAAAGACATGCAGGTTAGGTTAACTGGTGACTCTAAATTGAGCGTAGGTGTGAATGTGAGTGTGAATGGTTGTCTGTGTCTATGTGCAGCCCTGTGATGACCTGGCGACTTGTCCAGGGTGTACCCCGCCTTTCGCCCGTAGTCAGCTGGGATAGGCTCCAGCTTGCCTGCGACCCTGTAGAAGGATAAAGCGGCTAGAGATGATGAGATGAGATATGGCACGAGCTACTTCTGATAAAATCGTGCGCTCTGATTGGTTCCTTGGCGGGCAGTATTTTCCCATAATGCCCGTGGGCGATTACGGACTTTATTTCCAAGGCGCCGGCTTTCAATGTTGCAAAAAACAAACAAAATGACAAAAAAAGATTAATTGGAAATCCATTTTTGTCTCACCTGCGTAGCAGTTTTGCGAGACATAGCGGTCACTTTTCCGGATGTTTTTCTGTCCATCTGTAAAAACTTAGACGTTTTCAAATATCTCCAAAAGTAAAGGTGATCCTGTGCCTATAATGATTGTCTTTTTAATCTTAGAAATAAAAAAAGCAATATAATAAACTCCTTATTAACCTCGCTTACTGAGGTTTGATATTTTTCCATAAAGACCGAGCAAGCGAGGTTAATAAGTCGTTATTATTACACAGCTTTGTTGAGTACTTTGACCATAGAATGTCGTAACTGACCAATCAGAGTCAGTTATTTCTGCGTAACAAACCGTTGCTATGAACAACATACTGTTATAGACCATGTCATTAGTACAAGCAATAAAATAAATAAATATTTTGTGTCAAAGTGTTGATTTCTTTAGTGTGTAGCTGTGTAATATTAGTGGGATCATGTACAGTGAGTTGGTCATTTTTGTGAAATAAACCCCTTCACACAGTGATTTAAGGCCCCTCTGCTTATTGTCAGGGTCCTGCGTCACCTGTTGGGGTTTATTTCACAGTAATGACCAGCTCGCTGTACATTATCTCTTACATGGGGACGCAGATATAAAAGAAGAGGTCCCCCCAAAAAATGTTGTTTTTTTTTTAATGAAGGTACATTATGGGTAAAGGATTAGACAAATGTCAACAGAGAAGTTGATGACCTTGTATTAATGTATTTCTGAACAAAATATATTTTAATACCTAGTTTTAAATAAAAACCTGTTTTCCCCAATAACTTTATATTTAAAACTTAGGAAAAGAAAGCACTTTTAAACGCAAGTTTAATAAAAGACTCCTGGTGAAGCTCCCTTTTGAAACCGATTGCAAAGCTTCATCAGAAACACATTTCATTTATAGTTAATCCATTTTAGATAATTAGTTTTGATTTCTTTGACACTTTTCTTGGTCTCTGCATGCACTAATTGCATACGTGTTTCATGCTGTTAATTTCATCATTATGAGTCTAAAATAATAGAAAATAAATTTAAAAAATGAAGAAAACTCTTCTATGAGCATGGGTGTCCAAACATTTGACTGGTTTATAATATTATTTCACCTCAAACAGGCTTAATGATGCGGTTTATGACACTATTAAGTCGTACTCTTGCTGTAATTAGTGCTTGAGTTTTCTTGGAGCCAGAGAACTCTTCTCACCTGTCTAGATGAGCCACACTGAGAGGACACATGCACCAGGATTTGATTCACATGGACCAAGCACTAGATATAGGAAAGAACTTGCACAGCTTTCTATAAAATTGGACAAAAGGTACAATGATAAAGTGTCCTTTGAAACAGTGTTATGTGTAATATCGGCTTTTTCTGTTCTTTTCCTTACAAATAATGCAGATACAGCTTCAGGGTGTGGGGTTGAATCCTGACCTCTGGTTATTGTCCATTTGGAGCTACATGTTCTCCCAGGGTCTGTGAGGTTGTGTTCCTTCCTTGTATCCAGTATTCCTGGTATAGACTCTTACCAGGATAAAGTGGTTATTAGGTATGTAACAATATACGGTATTGTGTGATGATAAATCGTGATACAAATTTATGACGATTCAAATTGATGAAATTAAACAAAAAAGAATTGTAATTATTATTAGGCTGTGTCATATTTGTTTTTCCTAGCTGTAATTGCATTGTTTTGACAGCAGAGGGTGCAATAATGCACAGTGGTGGAAATACACGGGACTTCACCCAAGGTGGAAGTCACACAGCTCTAATGGCACGAAAACACACAAAAAAACAAATCTAAAATGGGAAAGAGCTGTTGTGTGATTGATTTTTAAAGTGATTTGTACAATTCAATTGGAGTTCTCTTTTTACAGACTGCTGAAAGCTAAAGAAAAGAGAAGAAAAATGGAGGTAGTACAAATGTTTATAAAAGTTCATGAAGAAAAGGCCTATTTGTTATTAACTTTTTTATTTTTAATAAAAGGAATATATTAGTTAATATGCTAGTAATAAGCTACAAATGTTTACAAGCTACAAAAAATATTGTTGTTATTAAGAAAATGAAATAAAATGAATTTTACTTAAATTTAACAAAGGGATATTTATGTTAATGAAGATTAGGAAAATAAATGCATTTTTTGGGAAAAAAAAGTTCCTCATTTAGTATTTTTTCAAAAAATATCTTGGGAAAATCAAATTGTGAACCCAATATCTCAAATCGAATTGTAAAGTAGTGGTCACAGAAGATGAATGGATTAATGTTTATGAACAAACAATATTTCTTACAAAGGAAAGTCATTTGAGACAAATGTGACCACTCACCGAATCCAGGGACACATATCGGCCGAAACGAATCCGAGATAATCGCAAAAGAAGCATTTTTTTTTCGAAATTTGTGATTTTTGTTTTTTTCCATCATGTGCAAGTTGAGATCTTGAAGAATGCAATCAGTATTTCAGATAATAGATTGTTTTGTTGGAAAAGCATACATTTTTTTGTTGCAAATTGTCTCGTTTTTGTCAGGACTGTAGCCTGCTGGGGGGTGTGGGTAAATTACCATATGGGCCATTCACATGATGATTTAAAGTCATTTGTTTTTTTTTCCGCGAATCAGCTGTATGATCCGAGTTGAGCTCATGGCTACTTAACCTGCATACAGGTGTGTAATTTCACTATGGAATGAGTTACTAAACAGAGCGCAGAGGAGCTGAAACACCGCGAAGCAAACAGACACACGGTATTTACATCGGAGATAACCATTTCTAGCAAAAAAAACCGCAACCTCGTTTTCCAGATTGAATGGAATACTTGAATGATTGGATGATACACGGACCGTTCTAGGACTACATTATTCCATCGGAGGCATTGGTGTGTGCAAGGCGCCGTTTCTCTTTCTGATGGGGTAAGTTTATTAATCTAAGGCTGTGTGGTTATTTTTGCATGTAACGGAGAGTGTTGTGGTTTGGTTAAGCCTAGGTCACAACCGGACATGCGATTTTTTGGCCGTGTGATTTTTGGCGTTTCCCAAATCGCTGCGGGTTTTTTTTTTTTGTTCACGGAGAAAGACGCGCGTTGGCCGTAAGTTTGTCTTGCAACCTGAAAAAAAACGTAAGCGCCCGTAGAGTTTGTTTGACATGACAAAGAACCTCTGTGGCCGGTCTGCGGCTCGAAAATCAGCACATCACACGCGCGCTCTCGTGCTTTTCACACGCGCGCTCTCGTGCGTTTCATGCGCGCTCTCCGTGTGTTTCTTGCGTTTTTTGCGTGTAGGCCGGCTGTAGGAGCACGTACTGTACGGCCGGTTGTGACCGAGGCTTTACATGAAACTAGTGTTGTGTTAGTTGTGTCATCATCGTGCTATCTTTCTTTCTAACGGTGTGAGTAATTTTTCAACCACAAAACGTTAAAGTATACTTTAGGACTTATTTTTGCACTTCATAATTGTGTTGGGCATACTTTGCATGGAAGGAAAATTGACGTGGTGATCTTTGTTTACATGAAAGTAGTATCGTGCTAGCTCGTAGGGGGTAGGGCTTTCCTTAATGTCATGCAAATGAGCAGCATTATGTGCCCGCCCTACACACAGAGTAGCTGAGATGGAAAACTTTGAGGGCGATTTTCTCCCTTTCCTGTTTTAAGAAGTATACACTTTCAAAAGGCCACACATTCTTCAAATATTGTCAGATCTCCACATGGAAGGCATCATTGGAAAGCTTAGAAACTGTACTTTCTGAATCTGTCAATAACTCAAAATGCCCCCGGGCCGACATGTGTCCCTGGATTCTGTGATCTGCCACAAATGTACAATTGCAAATGGTAGTTTGCATAATGTGAAACCAGTATCCATAAGGTCTCCTTGCTAATGAGCAACATTAGCCTTTGGCTTATGGACAAAACTAAAGAAGAAAAATATGAACAGAAAAAATATGGCTTGGCTGATTTGCTACGTTTGGGGACTGAAGCATTACAACTGTTTGAGAGTGATGATGTGTTAGCTTCATCAGCCTGATTGCGAAAGCTGTGCTAACACTTTAGGTGCAGTCTCTCAAGGCTTGGCTCCCTGTCGCAGTGATTACTAGATTGAGCTGAAAAATGTTGTGAAAGAAAAAAAGACTGGACATGAGCTATAAGTTTGGGAGATTGGAAATTCCCTCTCTACCAAGACAGTAGCTGCTTATAAAGATGACTAGCAATAGGTGTCTTTTTCTTCAAGGACTTAAGCTCTTCTCTTCTTAGCTTGGGTTGTATTTCCATCCTGCACTGCTCGTTTGTGTGAGACACAATGGAGCGGGAGGATTTAGGACAGTTGGCAGCTCACTCGTTCCTAGGAAGTGTAAGAGCTCTGAGCTTCCCCTGTCCCCTCTACCTGTATGGGCACTATAAAAAAAATAAAAATAAATAATACGTAGGGCTCTTTTTATAAATTCAAAATACGTGATTTGTGGTCATTAAAATGCTGTTTGGTCTTGGCATAATTTAATGTTGGATTCATTCTCTAAGTCGTTCACTGGATTCATTCCAGAAGTATCGGTATGTGATATATGCGTAAACCTCTACACTAGATATAGTAAGCAGTGGTTCATGATATGATTGAACTGAGGCATGAACTGAAGAGTAATGCCTAAATTATGAAGCTTTTGCCGCATTGTCAAAGTCCATGGAGATATTTAGTGCTGTGGACTGGCCATCAGTTTTATCCCTGAGGTAAAATGTACAAGAATTCAATTTTGTATTTTGTACAACAATAGGGTGGCACAGTGTCAGCATGTAGCGATCTGGGGTCCCCGGTTTGATTCTGAGCTCTGTGTGGAGTTTCGTATGTTCTTCCCGGGTCACCTGATTTCCTCCCACCTCCCAAAATCATGCAGCTACTGTAAGTGGATTGGCTACACTTGTGTGTTAGCCCATGTTTACATTAGACCGTATCAGCGGATCATCAGATTAACGTTTTTAAAACGATTAGTGTGCACACAGCAACACCAATACATGATTTGCGTGCACACAGCAACACCAATACACGGATACGCTCGGCTCCGCAGGCATCCTGCGCTCCAAATCACTCCGCCCTGAACAGCGAGTGCCCTCTGGAGGGTGCGCACTCCGGCCCTGCGCAGCTCACAGAGCACGCGAGTGAAGTGAACAAGCTGTGATTCGGGACTGAGCCGCTGTGTGTGTGATCCCAGCGCATATCACTTACCACTTGCAAGTGGAAGGATGGCAAGCCTAAAGACAATCATAACTACACAATGGGCAGTATTTGCATCAGTATTTGCAGTATTTTCATATTTTTATACTCTTTAATGAAAGGTGATACAAGGCGGAAGTCTGCGCCGTTTTTCAGCAGTCGCGTCACATGACCAACGCCAGCGAATCAGGAAGGTGGATGTCACAGTGACGTTGTCCAATGACGACGCCAGCTAGAGCTCAGCACAGCGTATCCGTGTATTCTCAATGTTTACACAGCACCGGAGCTGACACGATCTGGATTGAATACGTGGACGCTGGCGGATTCCCATTTCCCGGTGTTTCCAGGCGGTTTAATGTAAACGGACAGTGCATCCGCGAAGAAAACGAGACAGATACGGTCTAATGTAAACTTGGCCTTAGTCTGTATGCATGGTGCCCTGCGATGGACTGACATCCAGGGTGAATTCACCCACCTCATGCCCAGTTTTTCTTTGTAGATTTGGCTGAGGTAAACGTTATTAAAATCGATCTTTACTGTTAATAGTTTGGGGGTTGGGTGACTGATATAAAAAATAAGGGGGAAGGGCATTTGCTACTAATTTTACCAAAAGGGTCCCCCACCCCCACCCACGCACATGCACACACACCCGCGCACACATGCGCACACACACACATGCGCGCACACACACATGCGCGCACACACACACACACACACACACACACACACACACACACACACACACACACATCATTACAATTCAGAGAACAGCTTTAGTATCAGACTCTTCTACATTCTGCCAGGAAATATAGAGAAAGTGATTCGAGCTGCACAGTCACAGCTTTTTTTATTTTCCTTTTTATGTTCTGTTTAAAGAGATCAAAGTTATGGCTCTCAGCTTTTACTCAAAATGTAACTTAAATATGAGTAGGGCTGGATCTGAATATTTGGATATTCGTTCATTGGGTAGGTATTCGGTTTTCAAACACCAATTAGCCTAACCTGCATGTCTTTGGACTGTGGGGGAAACCGGAGCACCCAGAGGAAACCCACGCGGACACGGTGAGAACATGCAAACTCCACACAGAAAGGCCCCTGTTGGCTGCTGGGCTTGAACCCAGAACCTTCTTGCTGTGAGGCGACAGCGCTAACCACTACACCACTGTGCCGCCCTATAATTTATCCATGATCAGAAAAATTGTCTCAAGCTTTTATTATGTCAAAAAGTTCATAGATAGGACCTCTTTCAGCCAAACTCTTTGGGATTACAAGCATGCATAAAACACACCAAACCTTTTGGAAAAGATTTTCTGTGCCATCCATCTCAGTCGAGATCGGACAAATGTCTGACTGAGTCCTTCCTGAGTCATGCTCAACACCCCAACTCCACCACCCCAACTCGCTTTGAACATTTGCTTTTAATTACTACTGAAGCTCCAGAGCCCCCAAAAATGGTACTTGGGACAGCCCTAAGTGTCAGAAGAATTTTCTTGGACATTTTCATTTTGCCAGATATATGCAAGAAGTTATTACAGACATATTACTTCTCTGAAACTAGGAATAAGAGAAAACTCCCAAAGTTGCATATATTTCAACTCCCATCATCCTCAGGCCATGACTTCATCACAGTTCCTGATCCAGCTCCTATCGCCACTCATGGGCCACATCCAAATATGCGTACTTCTATACTATTCGTACACAAAAAGTGGTATGCATGGTGTCCAAATACTCAGCAGGTATTTAACAGTAAGCAAACAGTACCTGGATAATCTACTACATCTGTAGGATGCAAACGTACTACAATATGCTACAATGCGCTATCCCATAATTCAGCTGGAGCCTCTGAATAACTAAAAAAGAAGAATTCAACCAGGAAAAGGAGAAAGATGTCTGTCCAAAGTGAAGCCGGTTGTTGCAGCAGCATACAAATATATCAGGAAGAGTTGAAATGTTTCTGCTGCTGCAGAAATTAATAGGGTTTGATTTGTCTGTACTGAAGGTTGAATTAACAAAGTATGATCTCGGAATGTAGACCTCTGCCGCCTAGGAGATTCTGCCTCACAGATACGGGAGTAACATTCACTGACACAGCTGTTCAGAGATGTTTCTCAGTTTATTGAAAAACAAACATGAGTATCCACATTCAAGAGTGTGTTGTAGCTAAGTGATTGGAACATGGGATCTAAGAGTGTGGTGTAGCTATATGTTGGGAAGATATGATTTACGAAGCCAAGCTATCTGTGTATGACAGGGTAACGTCAATGGGTGATGAAGGATTACATCACTGATCAGGATAGCCTTATGAATTCAGAGAGCAGATTTCAAGTGTTTATTTAACTGGAACTAGCCAAAACAATTAGCAAGCAAACTGGTTAAAATCAGTTGCAAGCATGCCAAACAGATATCTCTATCAAGAAATATATATATTATTATTATTATACCCCTGCTCCGAAGGGGGGGGGGGGGGGGGGGGGGGGGGATACTGTTTTTTTTTATTTTTACCTCTGTCCGTCCGAAACACCCTTTTTCTCAGCAGCCACAAATCATAGCCACTTGGTACTTGGTACCAAACTTCAGCTTGGGGTTCTATACCATGTGTACCATTTTCAGGTCTGTCACACATCAACTTCCTGTTTACTGACTGAATGTATTTACGAAACATATAGGGTGGATTTTGACACTGTTTCAAGAAGCAAAATACTATTTCAAAATGACAGTTTACCAGGACGCTATTTGAAATCCCTGGGGAGAACAGTGCTCTTTGCTTACTTGTTTCAGGGTACATTATTTGTTGAAGTCAACATTCATAATAAGTGTCCTATTCCTTCGATTGCTTTCATTCTGATATAAGCGAGAGCGGGGGTATATGTAAGTGAGCAGTAGCTCACAGTTAATCTTGTTTATTTTGTGCCACATGTGTGTTTATACATCACCTGTGAGCATCCGGTAAGACGGTGGTGGAGTGCGTCCAAATTGTCCTTACTACTCGCTTGCATACTCACAGAACATACTACAGTTATGGTTGGGCAGTAGGCCTACATACTGAGAATTTGGATGCAGTCATGGTCATTTGATTACTAATGACACGAATATGTATGCAGTCACATGACTCTTTAAATAATACAAACTCACAAACTCTCAGTGTTACTTTTGCGAAGTCTTGCTCTCCAGCATTGTGCCGGTGTTGATGTCGAGTCTTTGTTATTTGCCTGTTTTGATAAGACAAGAGCCAGTCTTTTATAGTTTATATCTGTTTTCTGATCACTTGACCATTTGCTTGCCTCATATTTCTGATTATTTGCTGAGCCCTTTTGTTTGCTTGCTACACTGATTTCCTGTCTGCTTCATGACGGTTGTAGTTACTTTACTGTATAAGTGTATGAAAGAATCTGAATTGCCTTAATTTGTTATTTTATCTATCTATCTATCTATCTATCTATCTATCTATCTATCTATCTATCTATCTATCTATCTATCTATCTATCTAGTGTCTTGCAAAAGTATTCATCCCCCTTGGTGTTTATCCTGTTTTGTTGCATTACAAGATGGAATTAAAAGGGATTTTTGGAGGGTTAGCACCATTTGATTTACACAACATGCCTACAAATTTAAAGGTGAAAATTGTGGTTTGATTGTGACACAAACAATAAGATGAAAAAAAAAACCCAACAGAAATCTGGAGTGTGCATAGGTATTCACCCCCTTTCGTATGAAACCCCTAAATAAGAGCTGGTCCAAACAATTCACTTCATAATTCACATAATTAGTTGATTAAGATCCACCTGTGTGCAATCAAAGTGTCCCATGATGTCTGTATAAATCAATCTGTTCTGGAAGGACCCTGACTCTGTAACACTACTAAGCAAGCAACATGAAAACCGAGGAGCCTCCAAACAGGTCAGAGACAAAGTTGTGGAGAAGTATAGATCAGGGTTGGGTTATAAAAAAATCCCAAACTTTGAATATCCCAGGGAGCACCATTAAATCCATTATAGCAAAATGGAAATAATATGGCACCACTACAACAAACCTGACAAGAGAAGGCCGTCCACCAAAACTCACAGACCGGGCAAGGAGGGCATTAATCAGAGATGCAACAAAGACACCAAAGATAACACTGAAGGAGCTGCAAAGATCCACAGTGGAGATGGGAGTATCTGCCCATAGGCTCACCTTAAGCTGTACACTCCTCAGAGTGGGGCTTTATGGAAGAGTGGCCAGAAAAAAAGTCATTGCTTAAAAAAAAAAATCACGTTTGGAGTTTGTCCAACAGCATGTGACAGACTCCCCAGACACATGGAAGAAGATTCTCTGGTCAAATTAGACTAAAATTGAACTTTTGGCCATCATGGGAAATGCCATGTGTGGCGCAAACCCAACACTCTGAGAACACCATCCCTATGATGAAGCATGGTGGTGGCAGCATCATGCTGTGGGGATGTTTTTCATTTGCAGGGACAGGAAAGCTGGTCAGGACTGAAGGAAAGATGGATGGCACTAAATACAGGGCAATTCTGGAGGAAAACCTGTTTGAGTCAGCCAGAGGTTTGAGACTGGGACGAAGGTTCACGGTCTAGCAGGACAATGACCCTAAACATACTACTAAAGCTACACTGGAGTGGTTTAAATGGAAACATTTAAATGTCTTGGAATGGCCTAGTCAAAGCCCAGACCTCAATCCAATTGAGAATCTGTGACATAACTTGAAGATTGCTGTACACCAACGCAACCCATCTAACTTGAAGGAACTGGAGCAGTTTTGCCTTGAGGAATAGGCAAAAATCCCAGTGGCTAATAGAGACATACCCCAAGAGCTGCTGTAATTGCAGCAAAAGGTAGATACTTTTGAATACTTTTGAATACTTTTGCAAGACACTATCTAAAATCAGTATTCATTAGATGCCAGCCATAACCACTTAAATTGTTTTAATACATGACAAATGCATGCTGATCACGGTCTTGTCTAGAGGCCCATGCACTATGAATAATGAATGTTGGCATGACATGCAGCACTGTCGATCCTCATTGAAAACAGTGTTTAGCTCTCCTGTCTGGATGGACACTTCATCATGAATGCATGCCTTTATTTGTGGCCGTACTGATAGTGATGTGGTCTGCTGGCCAATGCTATCACGTAAAGTGTCTCTTGTAAATGGCCAGTGCTGGCAGTCACTGTGGTAGCGGATTTATAGGTTTCTTCAGGACCTTGGCTGCAAGCTTTGGAATTGAAAATTGAGGTCCTGAACACCTCAGTTTTTTCACCCACTCAATAACCAGCTCCTAGCATTTTTTTTTTTTTTTGCAGTGTTTCAGTTACTACTACCTGCATATGTTGCAGTTAAAACAGCATTGCTGGTTGAAGTGAAATTGGTTTATTCTGTAGTTTTAGCACAATAAGAGTTGAGTCAGTGCTGAAATTGGAAAATGTACACCATGTGACACCAAGAAAATAAACCTAAAATAAAAGTGTATTTTTGTTTAAATGCAATTAAATACATAATATTCAGCATTATACCTACCGCATATCATTGTGTATGCAGGAAGTACCGTATTTTTCGGACTATAAGTCGCACTTTTTTTCATGGTTCGGCTGGCCATGCGACTTAAGGCCAATTTATGCTGACAACCCAGTCCTCGCAGATGGTGTCGCAGACAGTGTCTGCGTAGCCCCCCCACCTTCGCAGACGCTCTGCGCGCACCTCCCAAAAATTGTGACCGCCGCAGAAGCCTCGCAGACAGCGCCGCAGACAAGAGGGCTCTGATTGGTCCACTCTACATCCGCTGTACACGCACTTCCGCTTCCCTACTTTCCCGGTTTGTTTTGTTTTCACGACCGGCATTTTTAAAAACACGAGCGAAGATGGAGCAGCACGAAGAGCGGTTGATTGAAGAAGTACTTACATCTATACGACTCCAGTTCTAGTCATTATAAAAAAAAAAAGTTCTAGTCATTATAAGTAACCGGAGGATAAACACTCCACTAACCACACCCACCAACTACTCCTAGCGATTTCGCGACCCCTTGCGTTGTGGCGGTGAATAACATCGCGCACGCCTATTACTCCCCGCTCAACAATAAATTACAACTGTCTGCGAAAAGCTATCTGCGAAAGCCTTGTCGCAAGAGCATGCAGAGGCCTTTATACTCCGGTGCGATGTATATATGTTTTTTTTTTTTTTCACCGTGGAATAACTGGAGCTGATGCCGAGTCTGACGACAGCCACGCAGAAGAAGAGGAAACGGCGCTTCGTCTGCTGCTGGAGTTGGCAGAGTTGTTCAGAAGCGACACCAAGGATGAGGAATTCAATGGATTTGCTGATTTGGAGTGAAATCGTCAGCTTGATAAACTTGATTGACCTGTGTTTTATTATTAATGATAGGCCTATAGTTATTTAAATAAGTTATGTAATGATTTTAGGCAGTGGCGCCGCCAGGCGTACGGCCGTACGCACTAGGCGTACCTTGGGGAGAGAGAGATTTTTTTTTAAATTATAATTGTTACCTGAATGCTTTGGCAATGCAACATAATTTGAGAAAGAGAGGGAGAGAGAGACGTGTGTGTGCCGGCGCATTTGTGTGCTTCAGGAGTGGGCGGGGTGTGCGTGACCGAGAAAGCTCATTGGTCAATGCAGTAAGACGTCTCAAAACATACTTGAGGTATTTCACCTGACGTCACAGGGTCACGTGACGCCCCGGTGTCCACCATTTTGGACGGCAAGCTAGCTAATGTCAACAACAGTAGCTAGTATGTTACTGTAGCAATATTTACGTTCAGTCATTTGGATGACTGTTAAAACCTTTCAGTCTCAAGTTTTTCCTTTACTGGATTTACTAGTTTACTGAGCTAGCGCGCGATGGCTCCCGGCTTGGCCGGCGAGCGCGCGATGGCTCCCGGCTTGGCCGGCGAGCGCGCGATGGCTCCCGGCTTGGCCGGAGAGCGCGCGATGGCTCCCGGCTTGGCCGGAGAGCGCGCGATGGCTCCCGGCTTGGCCGGAGAGCGCGCGATGGCTCCCGGCTTGGCCGGAGAGCGCGCGATGGCTCAGTAAACTAGTAAATCCAGTAAAGGAAAAACTTGAGACTGAAAGGTTTTAACAGTCATCCAAATGACTGAACGTAAATATTGCTACAGTAACATACCAGCTACGATGTTGTTGACATTAGCTAGTGCTAACAGCTAGTTGCTAATACACTGCTACAACTACACCGACCCTAATAATACAGTTCTTAGTCATTGCCTGGTAACAGCAAATTTATAACGGGCCATGTCTCAACAGACTAAGAAGTTATTTCAATGACATTTAATAACATTTTGTTTATCCTGAGGACCGAAAGTAAATGAAAATGTGAACAAACCTTAGCTGTAATCAGATGGCGACCACCGGCTCCAGGGACGACCCGCTGATGTAGGCATGTTACCCAGCCTGACACAAAATATTTGTAGGCATCCAAACTCTTGTACGCTTTCAGATCAATACCTGTGTATGGCGATGGGTTTTTAACGACATAGGTATACAGATCATGTGGGCCGAAGTCAGGTAAAGACGAGGGCTTCGTGTACTTCCGTACGTCAGTGAACAATCCTGGTGGAAGCAGGTAAACGTCGTTCTCTAAGCCTGCTAACCTCAATTTTTGCAAATACCTCTCCCTCTGCTCGCCCTGTAAATGCCCTACGTCGCTGGATAGTGAAGGTGTTTTCTGTATCTCGCTCCTTTTTCTTTTATGTTTTTCGTTTGTCGCCTTCCTCGCATTCAAACTGATTCGAGCCGTGCCGTCCAAAATGGCAGCATCACATGACTTGGTCACGTGAGTGAAATACCTCAATACCATGAGTGATACAAGGCTCACTGGGCTTGCGCTCATGAACATTCATTTTGATATGGAGATTGACAGCGAAGAGATTATGAGGCAGTTCGACGCTACAGGTAGAAGACGAATTAACTTTAAATAGGCACAATTTTGCTCGGTGATTGGGTGCGCCTTTACCTAGCGCTTGGTGGGCTGGGGACAGGACTGCGCTTGTGGTGTAGGTCTGTGTGTACTCGTGCGTGCGGTAGTGCTGAGCAAGTTCACTAGATTCTAATCGAGGCTATAAAGAGTTTATTGTTTATTGTCGTGTGTAGTTCACATATGTTGTTCAAATATCAGCCTGTGTTCATGGAAGGCTATTGTTCAATTTCAAGTTAAAGTTCTATCGTTGTTTTGTGTATAAGCCTATAGATCGACTCTTCATAGAAACTGCAGCACGCAAGCGTTTTTTTTTTGGGGGGGGGGGGGGATTACACCGCTAGTGCATACCTTACAGTTCAACCCTGCAGGCGCCCCTGATTTTAGGCAGTGCTTAATTTGTGAAGTGGGAGGTCCCGGAACGCAGGAGGTGGGTGGGTCCGGTGACTCAAAAAAAAAAAAGGCGGGGGGTGGTTTACTATAACTTTACGCACACGCGCTTATTGTGTCTGTAAAAAAAAATAATAATAATATCAGACATTATGATCTTAGAAAACGCTTTAGTGACGAACAGTTACAGACAGTAATATGTCGTGATATTATGTTATAAAATATTATTTTTTATTAGGCTATATATTAAATTTTTCTTCTAAAATAACAGACTGTACTCATATCACAACCGGTTTATTTCACCATTGGAGATCAGATCACACAAGACATGAGTTAAATGACTCATTTTAAGGATTTAAGTAGGGGATTTAAAAGCACTGCCAGCAGGATTTCGTGGCTCAGGTGGGTAAGGTGCCATACCATAAATCTGGGGACCCGGGCTCGATTCCGACCTGCGGTCATGTTCCAAGCTCTCCCTGTTTTTCTCCTGCTCATTAAAAGCAGTGCCAGCAAACATAAGTGCAATCAATTCAAGTAATAGTTAAGAAATAAAGGGTTTACAAAACAAGTTGGAGAATTCATTTTAAACATTTTAGTAAGCTTTCTTGTTTTTTTGCCATTTTTTCCACAGCGCAAGCTAACGGCTACAAAAAACCCGGTGTTCTATTGAGCGGAAGTATACACCCCATGTCCCCCCCCCACCCCCCTTCCCCTTTCGCATAGATTTTGTGGATGTCATAGGAGAGAAATCAACAACAGATATCAAAATTAAAACCGAACACTAAACAAATTTTTATTTACTTATTTAATTTGTTTGGGGGCGGCATGGTGGTGTAGTGGTTAGCACTGTCGCCTCACAGCAAGAAGGTCCTGGGTTCGAGCCCCGTGGCCGGCGAGGGCCTTTCTGTGTGGAGTTTGCATGTTCTCCCCGTGTCCGCGTGGGTTTCCTCCGGGTGCTCTGGTTTCCCCCACAGTCCAAAGACATGCAGGTTAGGTTAACTGGTGACTCTAAATTGACTGTAGGTGTGAATGGTTGTCTGTGTCTATGTGTCAGCCCTGTGATGACCTGGTGACTTGTCCAGGGTGTGCCCCGCCTTTCGCCTGTAGTCAGCTGGGATAGGCTCCAGCTTGCCTGCGACCCTGTAGAAGGATAAAGCGGCTACAGATAATGAGATGAATTTGTTTGATTTTTTCCCTTTGTGATGGTCACGGAGGTGATCTGATCCATTTAAATAGCTGCCGGAACACCGAATGAAATGAAAATAGCTGCCGGATCTGACAACGGAGGTTACGGATCTTGTTCCGTCATGTTCCGGCTCAAATTAAGCCCTGATTTTAGGCCTATAGGCTATTGAATAACTTGATGTTATGGTACATATTCAGCCAGTTTTTCTCTGGGCTATTATAAATGATTTTGTTTTGCATTTTTAAAAATAACTCTCCTTCCAAGATGAACTTTATTCTTCGTCTCTGATGTTATGGTGTTAATGGTCTGAATAACGTTTAAACCCTTTGGTGACTGACCCCTTGAAAATGGTTCCTCCAGGAACCATGACGTTTCAGTTGTCAAGACAACGGAAAAACTAAAATACAAATACAAATACAAGAGCATTTTGTTTTGTGCACAAGAGCATTGTGACGTATCTTTCTGTTTTTGTATTTTAGTTTTTCCGTTGTCTTGACAACTGAAACGTCATCGTTCCTGGAGGAACCATTTTCAAGGGGTCAGTCACCAAAGGGTTAATGTTTTTATCTGATATGACGTTAACTGGCAGGCGCACTTTCTGCCTGTTTTTTTCTCTGAGCGGTTGTTGTTTTTTTCACTAGACGGTTGTTTTTACTACCGTACCTGTCTTTGGAGATGATATACCTATAGCCTACTTGACCTCTGATTTGATGAAATAAAATTCGACAAAAATGAAGAATTACACTCCTCGATGATGGCTACAGCTTTAATAACAAAGATGAAAGAGCCATGGGGCGATAATAAGCCCTACCGGTAAAAATATTCTAAAAGCAAACTGATTAATGCATCAGTAATAGGCTACTAATATTAGTTATAATAATAATATAGGCTATTAGTAATAACGATAGTGATAGTATTAAAGATAGTAGTAGATATTTAAAATAATCAGACTAGGCTACTTACAGGGCAAAGGGCGCGTTATCACTGCTCAGCTGTTCGTTTATTAAATAAACAATGCAGTCGCGCAGTAACCACGCGCCGCTTATCAGATAGAATCACAGATTCTATGGATAGAATAACCCTTCAAAAAAGTGCGACTTGTAGTCCGGTGCGACGTATATATGGTTTTTTTGTCTTCATAATGCACTTTTTGGCTGATGCGACTTAAACTCCGGAGCGACGTATAGTCCGGAAAATACGGTAGTTATTGTTTGAGGTTTTTAAAGACAAACTTAAAAGACAAACAAGTGTTGCCAGGCAAAACAAACCTCGCCTGGCAGCACTTATTTTATACCTATGTGTTGATAATGGTAATATTTCCTCAATCGTCAGCTGTCAGGTTATAGTCCTATGAAAACCCATGACCTTCAGTTTGACCTTTCAGGGTCACTCAAGGTCAAATGTCATAGTGCCAAATGAAAGCCCATATGACACTTCCTATAAGTTGATAATGATAAATATCTGTCTACCATCAACCATTTTCAAGTTACAGCCCTTTGAAAATCCATGAGCTTGAGTTTGACATTTCAGGGTCACTCAGGGTCAAAGATGATGGTGCCAAATGAAAGGCCATATGGGAGTTCCTATATGCTCATAATAGTAAACCTCTGTCTATCGGCAAACGTTTTTGAGTTATAATGGAAAATATGTTATTTTGACTGAAAGGTTGACCTTTCTGGTGACCTTGACCTTCATCTTGACCTGATTACCCCCAAAATTTAATCAGGTAATCTACAGACTATTTCCCACCTACCCTGAAAATTTGAAGTCAATCGGTGCAACCGTCTAGACACTAAATTGTTAACAGACAGACACACAAACAAACAAACAAACAAACAAACAAACAAACAAATCGCACTGATTCCAATACCTCGCCCGCAATGGAGTCAGCGAGCGAGGTAATTAGCCAGCCTGACAGATCAAGACTAGGTAGTGTGCACTTTTACAATTTGGCCAAGGTCAACAGAATGCCAAATCATAAATAGCACTTCTATCATAATCACGCAATTCTGCAAAAAAGCTCAATGTTTCAGAACGATTGCTGTTACTTGGTTGGTTTTGCCTTTCATTTCTGTTCCTGAAGGCTTCTCAAATACAGCAGTATTAAGTTAGCCTTTTAGTATTGCAGGTGTTGTGTTCCCTCTGGGCTGGCTTCACTCTAATAGTTGGATACCAGAGGTCCAGGCACTCCTCTGTAATGGAATCATTTAGTAGCTCTGTTGGGATGCTCGCCTTTCCCAACTCTATGGAAATCCATTTATTTAGATGAAGATACAGCACAGAAGTACATCTAGCACATCCTCCTTAACAGAATGGAGGCTCCACTAAATAGATAATCTGGAAAATCATGTTTGTGTCTGTACTGAGCATTGCTGCTTGCTACTGATCAATGCTTGATTAATAATTAGCAGGAGTGGAAAATACTTGTAATTGTACTTCATTACTGTGCTGATGTATTATGTTGGGGTGTTGAGTAGTACTGAAATTGAATGCTCTACTAAATTACATTTCCAAGAAAAAACATCATATTTTTTTTTCTTTTTACTCATTATATCTAAACCTTTAAAGGCCTTTTCTGTTCCAGTCAATGATGGTACAGTCTATAAAAGTATACACATACAGATCAAGAGGTTCAGTTTATGTTTACCAAACATCAGAATGGAGACAAAATAGGATCTCAGTGACACTGACCATAGCATGGCAAGCGGAGGTTCTCCAGGTGAAAATATTAGATTAGATTCACTTTATTCATCCCACATCGGGGAAATTCATGTGTTACAATAGCAAGAAAATGTCAAACAGATAACAAAATAAAACTGAAATAAAAATTAGACAAACGAAGGATTAAATACAGAGGGCTATTTGCGTTATCTACCGTGAAAAAGTATAGAAAAATTGCCTTATTGAGAGGCTCGGAAAAATTGCACATTACAGGTAGACTCTGTATATATTCACACATATATACATAAATTATATATATATATAAATATAAGTATGCATAAAAATAGGTTAGGGCCTATATTATTGCACATAAAAATTGCATTGATGAGAGATGGCAGAGGTAGTAGTGGTGAAGTAGTGCAAATATAACGACAAACAGGTTATTGGTGCTACGTTACAAGTTGTGGGTGTTATACAGTCTGACAGCAGTAGGTATGAATGACCTGCGGTATCTCTCCTTCTTACACCATGGGTGTAGCAGTCTACTACTAAAAGAGCTGCTTAAAGCCCCCACAGCCTCATGTAGGGGGTGAGCGGGGTTATCCATGATTGATGTCAGCTTGGTTAACATTCTCCTCTCACCCACCTCCTCAATGGAGTCCAGAGGACAGTCCAAGACTGAGCCAGCCCTTCTGACCAGTTTATTAAGTTTCTTCCTGTCCCTCTCTGAACTTCCACAGCCCCAGCAGACCACAGCGTAGAAAATCGCTGATGCCACCACAGAGTCATAAAAAGTCCTAAGCAGTGTCCTGCACACACCAAAAGACCTCAGTCTTCTCAACAGGTGGAGACGACTTTGGCCCTTCTTGTACAGGACATCTGTGTTGTTAGTCCAGTCCAGTTTGTTGTTGAGGTGAACACCCAGGTATTTGTACTCCTCCACGATCTCGATGTCCAAACCCTGGATGTTCACTGGTGCAATTTGGAAAACCGTCCTTCTGAAATCGATCACCACCTCCTTTGTCTTGCTGGCGTT
Organism: Neoarius graeffei; assembly: GCF_027579695.1. Classification (NCBI taxonomy): domain Eukaryota; kingdom Metazoa; phylum Chordata; class Actinopteri; order Siluriformes; family Ariidae; genus Neoarius; species Neoarius graeffei. The sequence goes on from NC_083570.1 coordinate 62,515,105, forward strand.
GATGCGCAGGTGGTTCAGTTCGCACCAGGCGACAAAGTTCGTGATGACCTCTCTGTATTCCAGATCGTCCCCCTCTGATACACATCCAACGATGGCTGTATCATCAGAGAACTCCTATGCTTGGTTTTCAGATATGACTAAAGCAAGTAGCAGAGATATGCACAAGCACCAGTGACCGGCAGTTTTCTCTGCCCATACAGAGGGTCTGCGCTGGCTACTCGATCCCAGAAAAAAAATAAAAACTTGTCTTTCAATGTTCAAGCGGTTTATATCGTCTCCGCTGCCCACAATTTGCTGCAAATCCAATTATTCCACCATGAAATTGACTTCGATTCGGGTCTAACATGACCGGAAATGATGCCATATTTGTTGATTGATTCTTGTGCTCTGACTGGCTGAGCCGGACCATGCCGTAGTGTGTTACACCATGTAGTTATGTTACAGAGCCAGGCAGCGTACTGCAGAGGGGAACTGAGAAAGCCAAGCACACACACATCTGGAGGGAAATTTCATACATACTTTGCAAGTATTTTACAGGGAAGTGGTTAGTAATTTGTGAGCTGAGAATGCACCAGAAGCCACCAGAAGGCATGTAAATTTAAAAATTTTCTGCGGGGCATACCCCCAGACCCCCCCAGGTGGCTTTGCTGCTGCAAATTCCAGATCCGCCGACTACTTTTTCTTTAGCTACTTCAGATTTTCCGGAGAACCCTGAAGTAGTTATCTTTATATGGAGATGGTATCTGACTAGCTTTACTAATTTACCATTTCTTCATTATGTCTATCTGTAAGATGATGCTTACTGAACATAAAGAGAGTGAAACAATCTACTCACTCTGATGTAATATTGAATAGTCTGCTGTGGGGGACAGTTGGTCCTAGGCTTGCCGGTGATGGTGTTACTGAGGCCCTGTCCACACGGCAACGGATTCAGGTGAATCCGATAAAATTTTTTATCGTTTCGGCCTGGCGTCCACACGGCACCGGCGTTTTGGGTGCCCCAAAACGATATTTTTTGAGAACGGTTTCCAGAGTGGAAAAATCTGGCAACGGCGCTGTTGCGAAGTCGTCTGGATGAGTAGAATGGATTTGTGTACGATGACGTCGCAACCACATGACTAGAACAAGCAGCACTCTCGCTCGCATCATTCGTAACAACAACAGCAACAATGGCGGACCCCAGAGTAGTAGTAGTTTCAGTGCTGCAGTTGCTGCTAAGTTTAGCAGACAAGAGAGTCGGGTTTTTCCCCGCGTAGTTGCAGCCATCTTCTTGTTGTTGTTGTGTGTTTGTTCCTGTGAGTGCTTCACGCCAGGTAGAAGAAGGGGTTTATGCGCATGCGTCCTACTTCTTCTATTGTTCTGGTGTCTCCGATGGGACCGTCTTACAGCGCACGTAGAGGTGTGGCATGTGTATTGCATCGTTTTCAGCAAGCGTTGCGTTGCGTTGCCATATGTACCTGATATTTTACTGATCCGTTGCCCATGTGGACGCGATATTTTTTTTACCCACTAAAAAAGAAATCTCGTTGCCGTTGTCGTGTGGATGTAGCCTGAGTCTGCTGATGATAAAATGTGGTAAAGGCCATTTTTTGTGGCTCAGAGAGAGGCCCAGTGGCGCATAACTACTCATTTTGACAAGACTACACACTGGTGCTCAAGTCTGATAACTGCTTTATTTCTAGTCAAACTGCTGTTTAAGCAAAATACAATGTACATCTGTCACTCTGTAGTGAAGGAAATCCATGAATACAGATGATGCCCTGTGTGCTGACTTATTGTTCGTAGTCCTAATGTGCCTCTAATGGACACATATTATTGTGCTTTGCATTTAGGTTTAGATCTTTCGTCTCACTGTAGTTACAAATATCTAGTGTTGTGTCACAGCACAGCCAAAACTTGTTCCTTAGTACTTTTCAGGCTTTGAAAACCTATGTCTGTGAGTAAAATGTTGACATTTTTGATAACTTATTTTTTATTTCTTTTATTTATATTTCTTTTATTATTTATAGCATCAGAGAGAAACTGCAGTTATGTAACTAAATTGCATTAATATGACCGTAAACTAAGGGCACTAATATGTTCACCTGTCTGTGTGATTTTACACACACACACACACACACACACACACACACACACACACACACACACACACACACACATTTATTTATATCATTAAGCTTAACAGGTTTAATTTAAATGAAACCATACAGACATGATGTAGCAGTATGTAAACTTAAACCACACAGATTTTATGTGCCATATTTTTATTGGTTGCAAATAGAAGGCAGAAATATGTGCGCGCGCGTCATTGTCACTGTTTCATGGCTGTATGATGGTGTATTGTTTGCTTTAGTAAAATCATTGACTAGATGACCCTAGTACCCTGTAGATCATAGCATCTTTCAACAGTGGGCTGCCAAATGCCAATTTGTATAGACTAATTCATTGTCACTAATCGAGGCCGAGAAAATACAACTGCTCCTTTTGAGGGTTGTTGCTAGGAAACTATCAGTGTGCAGATGAAATCCCCACTGTGTGTCTTGGTCCAGCTGCAAAGCTAAGCCATTACGTGCGTGCGTGTGTGTGTGTGTGTGTGTAAAATGCCATGACATGTGGGTTTCTCGATCCAACAGCTGTAAACAATCGCGTCTAATCTCATTAGTTGGGCTTCATGAGCATCCAACTTCCAAAAGAAATTTCCGTTTAAATGTAATCCATAGCACAGAGGAATATATCATGATTATAAGACTTTCTTTGATGTTAATTTCTTTGATGCTAATACTAGAGACTTTATTCTTTCAGTTACTACCCACAGCTTGTGATCAGGATAGGCATGTAGATTGACTGGCAAACAGGGAGCTTTGCCCAAAATCTGATTCATCACCGCAGTTCCATGACGGTACAGAGACTGTAACACTGTTGCAGCTGCTGACCTGATCCGATTGTCAATCTCAAGCTCTTTTTTTTTCCATCACTCATGAGTGGAATGAATAAGATCCACTGGGAGGTAAGGTCTCTCCCTTCCCCTGAAGGGAGCCTTTTTCTGGGAGGGAACTATGAGATCAGACTTGGAAGTGATGGTTTTCATTCCTGCTGCTTCACATTCAGCAGCAAAACATTTGAGTGCATGACAGTGGTCTACTCTGGATGGTGTCAAGAGATCACCTGCAAATAACACAAATGTTACCTCTATACCTCCATGCCGGATATCTCTTAAACCTTGACTACGTCTTGATATCTTTTCCATGAAAATCATGATCAGGAATGGAGACAAGATCCACTCTTCATGGAGTCACTTCCAGTTTTGACTTAATGACAAGAATGTAGATGCATCTCTTAGCGTGCTCATACAGAGACCACAAAGTAGTGACCCAGATACCCCGTACTCCTGCAATACCTCCCACACCAAATGTTGAGGCACAAGATAATAGGTGTTCTCCAAATCGACAAAACATATGTAGACTGGATAAGGGTATCCCATGGCCCCTCGCAAAGCTGTGAAAGAGTTAAAAAGCTGGTCCAATGTTCTTCCTGCATTGTTCCTCCTGAATCTTTGGTTCAAATATAGGACATCTCCTTTCTATAACCCAGGCGTAGTCCTTTCCTGTGATGCTGAGGTGATTCCCTTATAATTGGAATGCACCCTCTGGTCCCCTTTAAAAAAAAGAAAAAGAAAACAAGACCATTATTCCAGTTTGTCAGTCCACAGGCACTGCATAAAGTCTCCATGCCACATTGAAGTCATGCCAACCACACCACCCCAACCTTGTCCAGTGCATTCGACATCTCTGGCTGAAACTGAGCCTCCTCTGTAGCCACCGTGACTCCAAAGCACCAGAGGTTTCTGGCACTGGCTCCCCCAAAGTAAGGCATACCTGTTAGGTTAAGGAGTTTCTCAAAGTGCTCCTTCAATTGCTCAGCTATATCCCTAGTCAGTACTGAATGCTCCTCAGCACTTGCTCATCAGAGTTTGTGGAGGAGCTTGCCTCCCTTTCCTGAGGTGTTGAAAGGTTTGCCAGAAGATCTTTGGGGCCACTCGAAAGTGTTTATCCCCTGCTGTCTGAAAGGCCTGAAGGGGGATTATGTTGTGGTGATTTCCATCCATCTATCCGTCCGTCCCGGGAAGGGTACTCACCTTCTGAAATCATCTCCTTTCACAATTTTTGGAGGAATTTCACTAAACTTGGCAGGATTCTTTGTTATATGTTGGTAATACGCATATTGCAATTTCATTCAATTTGGTTGCATTTTACCAGAGTGATGGCATAGTTGCCTGCGGGGGATATTGTGCTCTCAGAGCACTCTTGTTTGTTTTTTGTTTTTTTCATGGTCTCTCCAAACTCCTCCCATGCCTGGATTTTGCTTCTGCAACTGCTTTTGTCACAGCCCTTCTCCTACACCTCCCGGGGAACTGAATCAGGAGAACCCTCCTTGGCGTAAGGTTCACTGGTACCAAAGGCACTTATGAGCAACCTCATGTTCAAGCACAGTGTTTGTATATCTTGTTTAAGAAGATGCCTTCTCTTCAGCATTATGCAGTTGATGGTGATTCACATTTATACATTGTATTCCCACTGTAAAATGGCTTACCATTTAAACAATGTCTGTGGCTTCAGTTGTTTCTTGACTCACTTGCGTCATTATTTTTAAAACATATGTTGTTTGTCACTCTGACTCCCCCTGTGCCTACTGACCATGTCAGTCTCAGATTGTGATTCAGGAACATTTATTTCCCTTTACGGTCCCCATAGCATTTGTTGCCAAAAAATTTGTAACTATTGCCTCAGCATGCCACTCACCTCTGTGTCAAAATGTCAGGTTTTATTTCTAAAAATTAGTTTTGCTTCAGGTGGCCTATGCACATCTTGGGTGTGCAGAAAAGTCTTGTTTCCTGCTTATGTGTTAACTTTGATACTGGTTGTAAAATCTTTAAACTAAAGCAAATGAATATAGAAGCGTTTTGTTTTCAGAAGAGTAAGTTTCATTTCACTGCAAAGTACTGAATATGATGAATAAGGAATGCATAAGAATGGCTTTTCAATTCATCACCAGCATTGCGCTCTTAATGCTTTGAGCAAGATGCTGTTGCATGGTGCATTAGTTCAGAATTTTACATTCGTCTCCAGGATATGTCTGCTTTGCTTCTTGCTCGCATTAATATGTTTATCTCTTCGCTTTTAGGAACCCTGCTAATGCCACAACAGCGTCCACAGTAAGCCTTATCTTGGACCACCTTCACCCCAGAACCATGTCTCATCTCACGCCTCTTCTGCTCACTCTGTCCCTCGCACTCTCCTCCAGTCGTGAGTATTCCTCAGTGTTGTTTGTTCTTCTTTTCCCCTCCCCTCCAGCTCTCATTCCTCGCTCTTTTCCTAATTCTCCCTCTATATTCATCACAGCAGTGAGCTCCTAGCGCGGTAGCTCTGGGTAATTGCACCGAGATTAGAATATGGCTGTCTTCTCACATTAGTCCATCAAGAGATGATCCAGCTGATTAGAAGCAGCAATTTCATATCCGGCCAGAAGAAAGCTACGCTCACTGAGCCAAAGTCAGAGCATCAGAGAGTATCCCGACCAGGGGGCATCTCCCGGGCTCATGAGATACAGCTGCATTATCTGTATTTTAGATGAAGCCGGCTAGTTTCAGCTGCTCTCAGGGTCTGTTATAGCAAGGATGGCACCTGTGTCTTTATATGAGTTTGATAACTGAGTTTTGCTTTTATCTGAACGTATTTAGGAAAACATCTAGCATCAAACTGAGCAAAGGGAATTGGTTAGGCCAAAAAAAAAAAGATAGTGTGTTTCAGGTAACATGAAATACTAAAATAAGGTCGGTATGTAGGGAAAAGTTTTTTTTTCTTAATTTTTTTTTTATTTTGTTCGAAAAAATTAACACAAGTAAACATCTTACAAAATAGTATTTTGGCACAGAATCCTTTATACCACACATCATAATAAAATAAAAGTGTTTTAAATCTTTAAACGAATAAAAAAAAATATCGCAAGAGTTCGAGTTATGATCTACGGAAGCGTGTTGCTGCCACACTCAAAAAAATTGGCTTAGAATCAAGTAATTACATGAAAAGATATTGTTAACAAGGGCAGCACGGTAGTGTAGTGGTTAGCGCTGTTGCCTCACAGCAAGAAGGTCCTGGGTTCGAGCCCCGGGGCCGGCGAGGACCTTTCTGTGTGGAGTTTGCATGTTCTCCCCGTGTCTGCGTGGGTTTCCTCCGGGTGCTCCGGTTTCCCCCACAGTCCAAAGACATGCAGGTTAGGTTAACTGGTGACTCTAAATTGACCATAGGTGTGAATGGTTGTCTGTGTCTATGTGTCAGCCCTGTGATGACCTGGCGACTTGTCCAGGGTGTACCCCGCCTTTCGCCCGTAGTCAGCTGGGATAGGCTCCAGCTTGCCTGCGACCCTGTAGAAGGATAAAGCGGCTAGAGATGATGAGATGAGATGAGATGAGATGAGATATTGTTAACAAAGTTATCACGTTTTTACAATATATTTATCATGTAATAACATAACATCACGTAATTTCATGATATGAAATTATTACGTTATTTCATGATATTTTCATGTAATAACGTGAAAACACCTTATCAAGAAATAACGTGAAAATAATGTCCTAGGCTAGGCTACTTCCATTAAAAGCAGACGGCCTAGCCTACTGTAGAACTTGGGTCGAGCAAAAACATGGCTGAATCCTGAATGACTCCTATTTGTATAAATAGGGGACTACATAGGCGGCAAAATGTAGTGTTTTTCCCTGCCATGGAAGTGCACTTGTATACTGAAGAGGAAGCAATTTGCATTACAGCCTTGAATGAGGATTCAAAATGGCGGCTCGGCTCAGTTTTGCCTTCCTCCTTCAGTATACAAGTGCGCTTCCATGTTTATGCAGGAGGGCTGATAGAAGTGGCGAAACATTTTACTTTTTATCGTTTCTTTCACAACTTGAATGCGTTGAAACAAAAAATTAGGACAAACTAACGCCGCTTACACTAAAATATCGAGGGAAATTTGTAATAAAAACTTTACGGTCGGCAATTTCGCCACAAAAATTCTCGGTCGGTCGGGTTACCGGAAACACACTATTTTTTTAATTTGGCCTTAATTTTTATACCTCGCTGGCCGAAAGACCCGAAGGGAGATTATGTCGTGGCGATTTCCGTCCATCCGTCTCGGGAAGGGTGCTCACCTTCTGAAATCAACTCCTCTCAATTTTTGGAGGAATTTCACGAAACTTGGCAGGATTCTTTATTATATGTCAGTACTATGCATATTGTAATTTCGTTAAATTGGGTTACATTTTCCCAGAGTTCCAGCCCTTGATTAACAAAACTATAATTTGACAATTTCACGAGTGTGTGTTTTCCTTCTGAAATCAACTCCTCTCACAACTTTTAGAGGAATTTCATGAAACTTGGCAAGAGGCATTGTTATATGTCGATAGTACGCATGTTGTTATTTTGTTCAATTCAGTCACATTTTACCAGAGTTGTGGCCCTTGATTAACAACCTAGTACTTTCACAATTTCATGAAGGTGTGCTTGCCTTCTGACATCAGCTCCTCTCATAATTTTTGGATGAATTTCTTGAAGCTTGGCAAAAGGCCTTGTTATATGACGGTAATACACATATTGCGATTCAATTTCGTTTGTGAAAATTTTACCAGAGTTTTGATCCTTAATTAAATAACGTGTACTTTGACAATTTCATGAGGGTGTACGTTCTTCTGAAATCAGCTCCTCTCAGAATTTGTGGAGGAATTTCACCAAACTTGGCAAAAGGCTTTGGTATATGACCGTTATACACCTATTGAAATTTTGTTTAATTTGAGCAAATTTTACCAGAGTTATGCCCTTGATTATTAACAAACTTGTACTTTGGCAATTTCATCAAGGTGCGCTTGCTTTCTGAAATCAACTTCTCTCACAATTTTTATTATCCCCCGCTGGCCGAAAGGCCTGAAGGGGGATTATGTCGTGGTGATGTCCGTCTGTCCATCCATCCACCTATGGAAGGGTACTCACCTTCTGAAATCAACTCCTCTAACAATTTTTGGAGGAATTTCACGAAACTTGACAAGATATGTCGGTAATACGCATATTGCAGTTTTGTTCAATTCAGTCGCATTTTACCAGAGTTATGGCATAGTTGCCAGTGGGGGGTATTGTGCTCTCAGAGCGCTCGTTCTTTTTGGGGGATTGTCCCCCATTTTTCTCCTTTTAATTTGGTCACCTGCCACTTCCACCAGCTCTCCTGCTGTGGCTAGGTTTGGGGTAATGATGGCTAAGGTTAGGGATAAGGATCTTCCTCCAAGACATGTGAAGCCAGCCTTCTGCATCTTTTGAAAATGCTTCTCGTGCTGGGCAGCGCATCACAGGACACCACTCGGAGGAAAGCGCTATCTGCCATCTTCTGCACACATGAGCTCACAATTGACTAGTGTCACACTAACAGGGGTGAGAGATGAAAATGACATCACCTTTATTACAAACCTATTCATTTTGTATGGCAAATTTCACATGCACAAATGCAAATACTCCAAAACTCCACCCAACTTTAAAAGTTTCTTGCATGAGTTTAAAGAGTACATGAAATCCCTTACACTAATTGACACTAAACAAAGCACCACATCCGCAGATATATACGAGAGGTTTTTCAAAGAAGATTAATGTATTTACTTTCGGTTTCCTTTTTTTGTTTGTTGTTTTTTTGTTTTTTGTTTTTTTTCCCCTTTCTTGTCATTTTATTTATTCATTTATTTATTATCCTCCCTACTTCTTTAAGTTTACTGGCATTACTAACATCCTTAGTGTACTGTTTAATTTATTATTATTATTTTTTGATGATACATGAATATTGGAGCACCTGTCTGCTGTTCTGTGTACATTTGTTTGTATGTACAACCTTTTTCAATAAAGTTCTTTAAAAAAAAAAGGGGGTGAGAGATGATGCCACACCTACAGTATGCTACTCATGCCAAAACGAACATGAAGCTGGGAAATATGAAAACTCATGTCAGCTGTTAACAGGACCGATGTGCTTGTTCCCAGCCATCAACCTTTTATATTCTGCTAAGTCATAGCAGAATATAAAAGTTTGATGGCTGGGAACATTGTTCCTGATCTGCAAATTCTAAACAGATATTAGAGGAAGGGACAGAGAGCTATACACCCACACAGAAAGACAAAAGTACATCCAGGGACTAAACACCCGTAAACCTCAACTAATCAGCTTAATTGGAAGGTTCCTTGGAGAATCTTATACGTCTAAGAGTAACTATTGTTATGCAAAAAGCAGGCTATATAACTCATTACTGAAGCTGTTTCCAGATTTAATACATTAGCAATAAATGGTTATCATCATATAATCTTACAACTCTCACTGACGACCTCAAATACTTAGTGTGATTTTGGGCTTCAAATTCTAAAAGCTTTCCATTATACTAGTGTATCTCAAAAAATTAGAATACCATGAAAAAGTTCATTTTTTTCATAATTTAATTCAAAAAGGTAAACTTTCATATATTCTATATTCATTACATGTAAAGTGAAATATTTAAAGCCTTTTTTGTTTTAATTTTGATGATTATGGCTTATAGCTCATGAAAATCAGAAATCCAGTATCTCAAATTATTAGAATATTCCCTAAGATCAATCAAAAAATGGATTTACAATCCAGAAATGTCCAACTTCTGAAAAGTATATTCATTTATACACTCAATACTTGGTTGGGGCTCCTTTACCATGAATTACTGTATCAATGCGGTGTGGCATGGAGGTGATCAGTCTGTGGCACTGCTGAGGTGTTATTGAAGCCCAGGTTGCTCTGATAGTGGCCTTCAGTGTATCTGTATTTTTGGGTCGGGTGTTTCTCATCTTCCTCTTGACAGTACCCCATAGATTCTCTATGGGGTTCAGGTCAGGCAAGTTGGCTGGCCAATCAAACACAGTAATATCATGGTCAGCAAACCATTTGGTAGTAGTTTTGGCACTGTGGGTAGGTTCTAAGTCCTGCTGGAAAAGGAAATCAGCATCTCCAAAAAGCTCGTCAGCAGATGGGAGCATGAAGTGCTCTAAAATCTCCTGGTAGATGGCTGTGTTGACTTTGGACTTGATAAAATACAGTGGACCAACACCAGCAGATGACATTGCACCCCAAATCATCACAGACTGTGGAAACTTCACACTGGGCTTCAAACACCTTGGATTCTGTGCCTCTCCACTCTTCCTCCAGACTCTAGAACCGTGATTTCCATATTAAATGCAAAATGTACTTTCATCTGAAAAGAGGACTTTGGACCACTGAGCAACAGTCCATTTCTTTCTCTCCTTAGCCCAGATAAGACACTTCTGACATTGTCTCTGGCTCAGGAGTAGCTTGATATTAGGAATGCAAAAGTTGTATCCCCTTTCTTGAAGATGTCTGTTCGTGATGGGTCTTGATACACTCACTACGTTTACATGCACATAGAGAGAATCGAATTTCTGCCGTTGCTCGACTGAAATCGAAGTTCAAAATGCCATGTATACACCTTAATTCGGCTGAAATTGAATCGAACTTGATTTCTCGGAATCGAGCTACACGACCTAGTTTATGTGATTTCTGCCGAGCTACTTTGTGCATGTATACCCTATCGAGCTAGTTGTCGAGCTACTTCCGGAAGTGACGAGTGACGAGACCACAAGCGGGAAACACAACAGCCTCGGTCGGCATGACAACAGTAGTAGCGGGCAGCAGAAGAGGTCAGGAGGAACAAACGAAGAAGAGAAAATGGCGATGTAGAGCTCTCTGAAGTGTGGGTGGAGCACAGAGGACGGCAGGACAAAGCTTCTGGTACTAATAGGCTTTTTATTGTCAGACTTTTCAGTTTAACAGCCTACTTTTATTCTTGAGAGAAAAACACACACGCGCGCGCGCTGTGTTCTAGTCCCGGGATGAGCTTTCCCCTCTGCTCTCCCTCTGCCTCCTTAAATAGGGCGCGGTTACTGGGAAGACACACAAACACAGGTTAATTACCGTCAGGTGTACCGTCGTTCTGCCACTCACCTTCCCTGGCTCCGCCCTCCTGTCACAGACCGGCGCTTGACCACGCCCCCACTGCCACAGGCAAGCAGAAATGTGCACTTCTGGAGCAATGAGGAGACAGACTTTATGCTCATTCAGCTTAAGGAGTTGAATATATTAAAATTCATGGACGGGAGAAAAACGCGCAATGGAGAACACGGAACTGATAACTTTGTTTACACTCTTGAATAGCTCTTCTTCATGACGACAACCGGAAGTGTACCAACACGATGGGGCGTGTTGTGCCACTTGCGGCTCGGGTGCACAATGCACCTCACACAATAGCCCGATTTTATTGTGTGCATGTAGGATTGGATTTCTCTGGCACCCCTCCTGGGACCTTCAGCTCGATTACCGACAGCAGCTCGATTTGGATGTGCATGTAAACGTAGTCACTGACACCAGCCTCAGTCCACTCCTTGTGAAGCTCTCCCAAGTTCTTGAATCAACTTTTCTTGACAATCCTCTCAAGACTGCGGCCATCCCTGTTGCTTGTGCACCTTTTCCAGCCACCCTTTTCAGCAATGACCTTTTGTGGCTTACCCTCCTTGTGGAGGGCATCAGTGATCATCTTCTGGACAACAGTCAAGTCAGCAGTCTTCCCCATGATTGTGGTTGTGTGTACTGAACTAGACCGAGAGATACACTGTGTTCATACTGTTTTACTCAAACTCGAAATGAAATATTCTAATATTTTGAGATGTTTTTTTTATGTTTTTGTACTGTATGCCATACTGATTAAAATTAAAATAGAAAAATGCTTGAAACATTTTAGTTTGTGTAATGAGTCTATAATATATAACATTTTCACTTTCTTAAATAACTGATGGAAAATATTGAACGTTTTCACAATATTCTAATTTTTTGAGATGCACTAGTATATAGTGTATCTACAGTTTATAATAGAATAGCTGTACTGACATAAGCACTAGCTTTTAGTCCTTTGAAATGATAATGACCTTTCATTAATATGAAATCAGCACTTAGTTTTATTTTCTCTCTTCCAGCTGTGTATGGTGAAGCTGCTGGCGTCTTTGGTGAGTATGATTAATAATTTGTCTTAATGGCTGTTAACTGTGTCTGATATCCACACAGTTGTTTGTCTAACTATCCTGTGTTTACATGAGCAGAGTATCAGTTGATGCAGTCCCAATGCTCAAGGCAAAGACAAACAGCATGAACAATGAATATGAGACTATAAGTGCCTGAAAAGCATTCCTACTACATCTCTTGACAGATCAGACTAAACAAGTTCAAATCAACCTGTTCATTTGGGGATGTGGATGTAAAAGGATTTCAAGGTTTTAAAGATCTGAGGCCAATCCAGCAGGAGGCAGGAATGATGTGTGTTTATCCAGGATTCGTTCACAACGATCTCAATTCAAGCATAGAGTCAGAAAAGATGAAAGAATTAATATGGAGGCAAATGATGTACTGTAAGATGCTCACTATTCTATGAGGATAAGAAAACTTCAAGACTAGATTTATTAAATCTTAATGTTGTAATGAAAGAAAACCAGCAGGGGAATGATACAGGAGATGGTAATGTGCAAGATGATTGTCAAAGTACATTCTAATGACCAGCTAGGATTTTAATTTGCACGATTTTCACATGTTCCTACTCAAAGAATAAGCAATTATTGGATGAGGTTGAACAAAATATTGTGATTTGTTAGTGGCAAGCAAGCAATTATTTATTTGCCGATGCTGAAGGCAGAGGCAAATAATTGCTTGCGAAACACTAACAACTAACAGTTATTCCACTAACTCAAGTCGTACACTACCGTTCAAACGTTTGGGGTCACTTTGAAATGTCCTTATTTTTGAAAGAAAAGCACTGTTCTTTTCAATGAAGATCACTTTAAACTAATCAGAAATCCACTCTATACATTGCTAATGTGGTAAATGACTATTCTAGCTGCAAATGTCTGGTTTTTGGTGCAATATCTCCATAGGTGTATAGAGGCCCATTTCCAGCAACTCTCACTCCAGTGTTCTAATGGTACAATGTGTTTGCTCATTGCCTCAGAAGGCTAATGGATGATTAGAAAACCCTTGTACAATCATGTTAGCACAGCTGAAAACAGTTGAGCTCTTTAGAGAAGCTATAAAACTGACCTTCCTTTGAGCAGATTGAGGCTACATCCACACGACAACGGCAACGAGATGTTATTTAAAAAAATATCGCGTCCAAATGGGCAACGATCAGTAAAATATCAGGTCCATATGGCAACGCAACGCTTGCTGAAAACGATGCAATACACATGCCACACCTCTAGGGGCGCTGTAAGACGGTCCCTTCGGAGACACCAGAACAACAGAAGAAGTAAGGACGCATGCGCATAAACTATTATGCGCGAGACTTCATATTAGCCACAAAGTCAGAAAAATCTGTTCGTAAAATTACATTATAATGACCAAATACAATGAAAATTATTTTTCCAGTCTCACCTGTGAAAGGTAATCCCATGTGATCTCGTTTGGATGGCAAACCTGTTGGTACAGTTAAACGCAGCACATGAATGAGGCATCTTTATTCTCCGCTTTGACCTATCCAATATGGCGGCGAGGATGACGTATGATTCTACGCGGAAGGTGGCGTCTTTAATGGTCCGGAATAAATTGAATGCTACACGTTGATGGATTAATTTGTTCTTCTACGCCCTTTTTGAGGAATGTATTGTAGGACTTAAACCAACATCTGAAGAGGTGAGATCGCTCCTTTTTTTTCCCTATTTTTGCTGGCGGGATTGACTCTGCCTAAGGGCTATTCACTCTCTCTCGCTCTCACTTTGCACCATTACACAATAAATATTCACAGTGAAAATATTTTGTAAGCACGTTTCATGAACCAAGTTATAGGATTTGTTGACAACTCGCATCGAGTTCGTTACACTTCTACCTGGCGTGAAGCACATGTGGTTGTGATGTTATCGTGAACAAATCCATTCTACTCATCCAGACGACTTCGCAACGGCAACGTTGCCAGATCTTTCCACTCTGGAACCTGTTCTCAAAAGATTGCGTTTTGGGGCACCCAAAATGCCAGTGCCGTGTGGACGCCAGGCCGAAACAATAAACAGTTGTATCGGATTCACCTGAATCCGTTGCCGTGTGGACAGGGCCTGAGTTTCTGGAGCATCACATTTGTGGGGTCGATTAAATGCTCAAAATCAAATCAAGTTTATTTGTACAGCGCTTTTAACAATAAACATTGTCGCAAAGCAGCTTTACAGAATTTGAACGACTTAAAACATGAGCTAATTTTATCCCTAATCTATCCCCAATGAGCAAGCCTGTGGCGACGGTGGCAAGGAAAAACTCCCTCAGACGACATGAGGAAGAAACCTCGAGAGGAACCAGACTCAAAAGGGAACCCATCCTCATTTGGGCAACAACAGACAGCCTGACTATAATATTAACAGTTTTAACAGGTATAACCCTCAACTGTCCTCATGGGGCCGTCCTTCACAGGAGTGGGGCGATAAAACTCCGACCAGACACAGGGCACCAGGATGGATCAAGCAGGTCCGAGGGGCAGAAGAGGCCAGCATCTCAATCCCAGGATCAACATGTAACTCAGAGGGACAGATGGGGGGGGAAGAGAGAGAGAAAGAAAACACGTTGTTAGGTATGCCCTAAAAATGACAAGTATTAAATCTGTGTGGTAGGCTCGCAGAGACGAGAGTCTTTACATCAGGCATAACACACAATGGCATGTTAATATGGTAAAATATATCATGACCTGCTCTGGCTGGATGCTTGATTGGGTGATGGGAGCACACTCCTCAGCAATGATGAGATGCAGATGGGACCCTTAGGGCTAGCCAAGACAATTCAGTTACATTTCACCGGGTCTGGGACATGCGACAGAAAGTCTGACGGCCGATTCCCTGCAGGCTACGATAGCCAGTCGAGGTCTCCACCGTCTCCACCAAAAGATTTCCTGTTGACTCCATGTAACTCAGAGGGACAGATTTGGGGTGGGGGGGGAGGGAAAGAAAACACAGGTGGTTAGGTATGCCCAATGTCACCTGAATAAGTAGGAACAGTATACATATTGCACCGAGTACAAGCAGGGACTCCGGCAACTAACTATGACAGCATAACTAAAAGGAGAGAGCCAGAAGGTAACACAGGCATGAGGGAGCCCCGGGACATAAAGCAGCCAGCCACTACACCGTCAACAAACTCGAGTGAGCAAGCGAGTGGGGACTGACAGCATCCATACATCCCAGTTTACCAAAACACTCTATGTCTGAGGACCCTCCAGATCTACTCCTTTACCTCATAAACACCATTAACAAAAGGCTTGACTAAACAGATATGTTTTCAGCCGAGACTTAAACACTGAGACTGTGTCCGATTCCCGAACATTACTTGGAAGGCTGTTCCATAACAGTGGGGGTTTGTAAGAAAAGGCTCTGCCCCCTGATGTAGCCTTCACTATACGAGGTACCAGCAGATAGCCTGCACCTTTTGATCTAAGTAGGCGTGGCGGGTCATAGAGGAGCAGAAGTTCACTCAGGTACTGTGGTGCGAGACCATTTAGTGCTTTAAAGGTCAATAGTAGTATTTTATAATCAATACGAAATTTGATTGGGAGCCAATGCAGTGTGGATAAGACAGGCGTGATGTGGTCATATTTTCTAGTTCTAGTAAGGACTCTTGCTGCTGCATTTTGAACTAACTGGAGCTTGTTTATGCACTTATTGGAACATCCATACAGTAAGGCATTACAATAATCCAACCTGGAGGTAACGAAAGCATGGACTATTTTTTCTGCATCATGCAATGACATTAAATTTCTTATCTTTGCAATATTTCTGAGATGAAAGAAAGCTATCCGGGTGATGTTATCAATGTGAGTTTTGAATGAAAGACTGGGGTCAATAATCACTCCGAGGTCTTTTACTGCTGCACGTGAAGAAACAGAAAGGCCATCCAGAGTCACTGTGTAATCAGAAAACTTACTTCTAGCTGTATGTGGTCCTAGCACAAGTACTTCAGTCTTGTCAGAGTTAAGCAGAAGGAAATTAATAAGCATCCAGTGTCTAATGTCCTTAACACATTCCTCAATTCTATTAAGCTGGTGTCTCTCATCAGGTTTTGCAGAGACATACAACTGTGTGTCATCAGCATAACAGTGGAAACTAATACAATGTTTACGAATAATATCGCCCAGAGGTAACATGTATAGAGAAAAAAGCAGTGGACCCAAGACAGAACCTTGTGGAACACCAAACTTTACCTCGGTACGTCTAGAAATATCACCATTTATATCAACATACTGATAACGATCAGTTAGATAAGACCTGAGCCAGGAGAGGGCCATTCCCTTAACTCCCACAACATTTTCTAGTCTATCCAGAAGAATGGAATGATCAATGGTATCAAATGCTGCACTAAGGTCAAGCAACACAAGTAGCGAGACACAGCCCTGATCAGACGCCAACAGTAGGTCGTTTACTACTTTAACCAGTGCTGTCTCTGTGCTATGATGAGGTCTAAATCCTGACTGATACATTTCATGGATGTTATTCCTATGTAAATATGAGCATAACTGCTGTGCCACAGCTTTTTCAAGGATCTTGGAGATAAAGGGGAGGTTTGATATTGGCCGATAATTGGACAGCTGACAGGGATCAAGGTCAGGTTTTTTAATCAGGGGTTTGATAACTGCTAGTTTAAAGGATTTGGGTACATAGCCAATCATAAGAGAAGAATTTATTATTTTTAGAAGTGGTTCAATTACTCCAGGCATTATCTGTTTGAATAGATGTGTCGGTAAGGGATCTAGTACGCAAGTTGAGGCTTTTGATGTAGAGATTAATGAAAGTAATTCAGTTTCTTTTAGGGGAGTAAAACATTCTAACTGATGATCTGATACAGTTATATTGTTAACTACAAGGTCACTTACATTGTCTAACCTTAAATTAGTAGTTTGAATTTTTTGTCGGATATTCTCAATTTTGTCATTAAAAAAATTCATGAAGTCGTTGCTACTACATACTGCAGGTGTGCATGTGTTGATAGTGGACTTATTCCTGGTTAATTTTGCTACAGTATTAAATAGGAATCTAGGATTATTTTTGTTATCTTCTATTAGGGAGGAGAAATATGTTGATCTCGCAGCACTAAGAGCTTTTCTATACTTCAGGAAGCTCTCCTTCCAAGCTAATTTGAACACTACCAATTTTGTTTGACGCCATTTACGTTCCAATTTTCGAGTGGTCTGTTTTAATGTGCGAGTGTCATCATTATACCAGGGTGCTAATTTTTTGTCTCTGACCATTTTCCTTTTTAGAGGAGCTACATTATCTAAAGTATGGCGGAATGTTGACTCTAAGCATTCAGTTGCCTGATCAAGTTCTGCAGGGGCTGACAGTGACCCAATCAAAGTTGACAGCTCTGGGAGATCATTTATAAAGCTCTGTGCAGTAGTTGACGTGAAAGTACGTTTAATACAGTAGCGTGGTGAGGTGCATATATTATTACTCAGACATATTTTGAATGAGATGAGACAATGATCTGAGATAACTTCAGACTGTGGAAGTATGACTATATTGTCTACGTTTAATCTGAATGTTAGTATTAGATCAAGGGTGTGACCACCATTATGGGTCGGTCCTATGACATTCTGCTTAATCCTGACTGAATCTAAGATGGACACAAACGCTGTTTTTAAAGGGTCTTCTGGGTTATCGAAGTGAATATTAAAATCTCCGACAACTAAAGCTTTGTCTAAGGAAATAACCAGATCTGAGATAAAATCTGCAAATTCAGAAAGAAACTCAGAATATGGCCCCGGGGGCCTGTAAATAATAAGCAATGGAATTAACTGGGTAGACTTATTTTTCGAGGCTACATACATTATATGAGTATGAAGAACTTCAAATGTATTAAATTTATAACCAGGTTTGTGTGTTACACCTAGATAATCGTTATAAATAACCGCGACGCCTCCTCCTCTGCCAGTTAGACGAGGCTGGTGTATATAACTGTATCCAGGAGGACTCGCTTCATTTAATGCTATATATTCATTTGGCTTAATCCATGTTTCTGTTAAACACAGTACATTAAACTCCTGATCAGTAATGAGTTCATTAACCATTAGTGCTTTAGATGTAAGAGATCTAATATTTAATAGCCCCACCTTTAGATCAAAGGTGCTGGCAGCAGCTGTACTGTCAGTATGATCTAATTTTATATTGACTAGGTTACTGGAACAAACTCTCTGAAAATTTCTACCTTTTTGTTGAGCTCGGGGAACAGACACAGTCTCGATGTAGTGGGCCCTGAGTGACGACTCTGTGCAGCTAGCAGACAGTCGGTTTAGCCTGTTCGTCTGCTCCCTGGCCTTGGCTCAAAATGGCCAGAAAAATGTCTTGACTATATTTTCTATTCATTTTACAACTTATGGTGGTAAATAAAAAAGTGTGACTTTTCATGGAAAACACAAAATTGTCTGGGTGACCCCAAACTTTTGAACGGTAGTATACATGAGCTGATAGCGGCTATAAGCCACGTACGACAAAATTGAGTGGAATAACTGTTTTATTCTATCCACATTCACAGGATTTTGAGAAACAGAGCAGTTTTATTTTTATTTTTTGCAAATTCGAGAAATAAAAACTTTTTACAAAACCTCCAACAAAATCATTTCCGCTTGGAACGTAAACAAACCGGCGAAATGACAGTAGCAATTTGTGAAAAATGCTATTATAATAATTCCCGAAAAAAAAAGATATGTTTTACCATCAAATACTTTTATTCCAAATTTTGTTACTTTTTTTGTATTTTCTGGGGTTTTCAAGTCGAGTTTTTATTTCGTCCTCGGTTGGTTCAGCAGCATGCGCCGCCATTTTGTTTTTCTCTACTCACGGTGTACGAGCTGATATCCTAGTAGTAGAGTAGCCAGTCAGAGCATGTGATTGCTCATATCCAGTGAATATGGATAGAATAAATTATGATTGTTTGCGAAAACCAAGTTCAGTAATTGTTTCATCATTCAATTTTTTTTTAAAATACTGATTATAAAGTTCGCATGACAAGGGTTTTTTTTTTGTGTGTGTGTGTTTTCACTGCTTTTACTTTCAATTCAAGAAGCCAACTCATTGTCTGTCAGTTTAGGGAAGCAAGCCATGTTGACACAAGTGCAAAGTAACTGCGCATGAGCAGACCATTGCGGTATGTGTCAGCAGTTATTTGCAGTTTGCTCAGCCAATCAAAACGGCGTAAAAATTAATTTGAATGATATTTGTTCCTTACACCCTTATTATGGTAACCTTGCCTGTTGTTGGTAACTCAGTGGGATTAGCGATAAATGATCAACAGAACACGGGGATAAATGAAAAACGAGGCTCGTACATGGACCAAAACCAGCGATCTGTGTAAACAACACTGGCTGGGTTTCCTACAGCTCCAGAGACTGAGCATACTGTCAGCTACTGGCATTCAATTAAAGCCTCTCAGCAAAGCTAATTAACAGACTGGAGCAGTACAGGAAGTTCATGAAAACTGTGCATGGCTTTAGTTTTTGCTGTCATATTAAATTAAATGTGAAACTTCTTTTTTCAGTGTAATATTATTATAAAATCTATTGAATATTAGTTGCAGCCCTACGTACTTACCATTTTCCTTGGATTCGGATTGTCCGCCAATCACACCAACACACATACAAATGCACACCCCTCTATTTTTCCATCAAAGCCTTGACAGGGTTGCATGTTCTTTGGCAGCTAAACATTTTTCTTTTGATCCCTTTTGTGCGTTTGACTCTCGTTCCTATCTGCACTGTTCAAAGCCTGAGGAACCAGTGTGATAGCTGCCTTCTTTCATTCTCACGCTATGTGAAGTAATAAGAATGGTTCTGTGAGATATTTATAACTGTCACACATCTGACCATGATTATTTTGTTGAAAAGTGTCATAATGTATCAAGAATGTGGAACCTAGGTGAAGAAAGACTGAGAGATTTAGATCTAGAGCTAGGGTCAGCATGCTGCTCATGCCTCAGGTTTTAAAAGAGTTTGTCTGAGACTTGTGTTCATATTATGGTTTGAACAAATCTAAGTAAATTACAGTTGCATCAGTGCAGTAGAGTTTCATTTTGAATGTGTACGATGATAGGATGTAAATGGATGGTTTTTTTTTGTCCTTTCAGTATGGATCATGAGCTGCTTTAAGTATTAATAACTACACGCAGCTGTAAGATATGACTGTTCCAGTCAGAGTAAAGGGAAGAACGTCTGTGTACTGTATATGCACATATCTGGAAGAGTTTCCAACTGGATGATCTTAATAATTTCTGTCTAATTAAAAAAATAATTTGTTTAATAACCAGTTCAATAGGAAAGAACAACTTTTTGCAAAGTACATGCTGAGCAACATGGCTGATGCAAACAGCAGCCTCTGAGGGACTGTAAATGAACAAGGAAATGAAGTTCATGTCACAAATTCTGAAATATATTTGAAATAATTGAGAGTTGATAAGTTAGATTCTTGATAGGATATTAGTTATTTAATATCTGATATTTTGAAATAATTGCATAATAATAATAATTATTAGTGGCGGGCGGCACGGTGGTGTAGTGGTTAGCGCTGTCGCCTCACAGCAAGAAGGTCCGGGTTCGAGCCCCGTGGCCGGCGAGGGCCTTTCTGTGCAGAGTTTGCATGTTCTCCCCGTGTCCGCGTGGGTTTCCTCCGGGTGCTCCGGTTTCCCCCACAGTCCAAAGACATGCAGGTTAGGTTAACTGGTGACTCTAAATTGAGCGTAGGTGTGAATGTGAGTGTGAATGGTTGTCTGTGTCTATGTGTCTGCTCTGTGATGATCTGGCGACTTGTCCAGGGTGTAGCCCGCCTTTCGCCCGTAGTCAGCTGGGATAGGCTCCAGCTTGCCTGCGACCCTGCACAGGATAAGTGGCTACAGATAATGGATGGGTGGATTATTATTATTCGTAGTAGTAGTATTGGTGATGGTGGTAGTAGTATATTATAAGTATACTTCTCATATTATGCATGTAATTGTTTTTATATTACAGTGGTTTATATTGTACTGTTGTGATATATGGTATATTGTGATATATTGTGCTCTGCTTGTTGCACTCATGCCGTTTGTCATTGTGATTTAGTTATATATGGCCTACAGCTTGGAACTGATAGAGCCTGCCATAAATAAGCCTTGACTTAATGGTTCCAGAAAATAGTTCGCGTTGGACTGGCTCACAGGATTTAAACCAGATTGTGGAACTTTTATTAGATCTTGCTGGCTATTGCTAGCTCAACAAAACCAATAGGTTTGTTTATATGTCCATTTACTGGATTCTCATTACCTAATCCTCAGCACTTACTGGTCTTCCTGGCAGTTACAACTTGATAAGTGAATCCTTTTGCACTGCAGTCAACCAAGGATTGTCAGTCACTGGATAAATGTTGAAGTCTGTACTTAACTCATATTCACACAGGTCCATGTGGCAATGGGGGCGTGGCCAAGCGGCAGTTTATGAATGGAGGGCGGGGTCGGGGAAGGTAAGTGGTTAAGTCATTACACCTGGTGTCCATTAATGTGTGTGGGTGTGTTTGTTTGTTGCAGGGATCGAGCATAAAAGGAGGGGGAGAGCAGAGAAGAGCAGCTCCCTGACCCCAACGCATGTGTATGACTGAATGAATGAATGAATGAATGAAGGAAGGAATGCAGCAAGCTGAAAAGCTAAAATAAATCAAATAAAAAGCGTGTATGTGAACATCAACTCTCGCCTGCCGTGCTTCTGATGTGGGTGGAGCACAGAAGCACGGCAGGCGAGAATTGATCTTAACATGCATACTTTTTATTTGATTTATTTTAGCTTTTCAGCTTGCTGCATTCATTCATTCATTCATTCATTCCTTCCTTCCTTCCTTCCTTCCTTCCGTCAGTCATACACATGCGTTGGGGTCGGGGAGCTGCTCTTCTCTGCTCTCCCCCTCCTTTTATGCTCGATCCCTGCAACAAACAAACAAACACACCCACACACATTAATGGACACCAGGTGTAATGACTTAACCACTTACCTTCCCCGACCCCGCCCTCCATTCACAAACTGCTGCTTGGCCACGCCCCCGTTGCCACAGCCCATTATTTGCCTGTTATTTAAAGCAAGATGGCCTTTTGATTTCATAAAATCGGTGAAATTTAGTTCCCTCTGAAATTTGGTTATTTTTCTGTCTTAAAATCTTAGGAGAAATTAAGAGGAACATCAGTCTACATTTTTTGGACTAAAAAGGGCTCTAAAAACTAAAAGAACAGTCCTTTGCTTCACTTGAGCCTCATAAAACGGGTTTCTAAATAATTAAATCTAGACAGCCTTTTGATTTCATAAAATCGGTGAAATTTAGTTCCCACTGAAATTTGGTCATTGCGATATGTTTATTTCTGTAATATCTAAAAAAACCCAGGCCATTCTGTGGCTGGGAAGTTATTTAATTTGAGGGGATTCCTGAGCAAATAATGTGCATGAAATCGCTCACTTCGCACAGTTGAGCAGACAGAGGAAGTCCGTGTGCACATGCACAGGTTTACCTTCTTCTTTTGGGTTTTACGGCAGCTGGCATCCAGTGTTGCATTACTGCCATCTACAGGTTTACCTTGACCTGACAGTTACATCATTCTGTCGTTAAACAAACAGCTGATCACACTGAGGTGCTCGCTGACCGCCGATATTTATTAGTTTGGTCCTGCGTTTCTTTTCCTTCGCAACATAATGTCTTTTTTTTCCTCGCTTTCCATTACTGTAGTCAGTCTTTCACGCTTCATTTGCATCCTATATTTTGCTCTCCTGTTTCAGATTTGTATCCAACAATGCCTTGTGCTAACGGGGAACAGAGGCTTAGTTGGGAGTGTTTTTCTGAAAGTAGGGAGTGTAACTTGGATCTTGGTTGCGCCTGGGGGGGAACTGAAAAAAATGTGAAAATTTTATCTTTTTTGGTTCAATCTGGTGACTTCTGGAGCTGCAATTGAGCCTTAAAAAGAAATGAAAGAAAGCATTAATATTAAGTGTGAATCATATTTTATTCGGCATTTAACAATTTTTATTTCTTTGCAGGAGGCTGTGGGTGTTCACCATTAGTCTGCCTTGGCAGAACTTTGCTTTTACAGTGGTTTCTTCAATTAAAATATATATAAAAACATTTCTCAGTCACACAGGGTTGGAATTAAAGCAGTCCCCATTGGGAAAATATTCTAAAAAATCATAAAGGACTCCATTTTTGAAAGACCATGGAGTCCAGGGACTCGAAAATTTGAAAGTCTTCGTCAAACCCTGTACCTTCTGCATGGACAAAGTCTTGCTGTATTTGAATATTAATCAAAAGCAACACAGTACATCTTTCACAGACAGAATACTCACTTTCACTTTGAAATTTAGTTATAAGTTCCTTTTTGATCAAAGGATTAGTGTTTTTCACTACCCAATATTTCATCTAGATTATAACTAAACAAATATATGTAACAAGACGAGTGTTACCTCCTCCTTCTACCTCCCTGCCACAGAGTTCACTAAAAAGAGGGACTGAGGCTGATTTTATCAAAAATACAAATGATTTCTTTATTGTGTACAAACATATAATTAAAATATTGAGGACCAGCAATACAAAGTCTCCCGAAACATACCCAGGTCGGCCTTAACCAATGGCATAACACATCATCATGAAGAAAAAACTTCATAAGAGAGGCAACACAGCAACTAGTAAATTGCACACATCAAAAAGGAAGCACAGCAACTGGCAAATGGCTACACACCCCTCAAGAAGGGCAACACAACAACCTGTATGCACTACACACACTATATGGCCAAACCAAAATACATAAGTGTAAAACTACAAATCAAGACTGGGCCTCTGGGCTCTGTACGGGGTAATGAGTAAGGCTGGGCTCTCAATACCAAATAAAAGAAAAAAGAAATAAGAAAAAAAAACAATTTGGTCCTTGGAGGTGTGACCTTACAATACTAAAATTACCACAGGGGAAAAGCGGCAATTATCTGCCCATTGGTAATTGGTGTAGCAGCAATATAATTCTGGCCTAACGCCAGCCATGCGTGCACCACACCACAGCAAAACCAGCCCAACAGTTCCACGACGCAGACGCTCTGCTAACATTCTTTCCCATGTTCGCAGTTGAGGCTTAACCCCAGTGAAACACAGCGTCTCCCATCTGTTCCGAGCTAGCAGGCCGAACAACCAACCTCGAGGAATGGCCTCTCCTTTACCGGTGCTTTAGCTGGCACTCTCATAGTGCACTGTTCAAGTGGCTTCCGCTCCTAGCCAACCAGCCTGCCTCCAAAGGGCTGAGCCCTACGACTCCCTCTGCTGGAGTGGAGCAGACAGCAGGCGATTTCCCCATATACACCCGGTTACATATAGATGTCACAAAAACCTATATATAACATATATATTGCAGTACATAGGTACTTAGTGGTCACATAAAAAGTTTTACCTCCAAATAGCCTGAACCTTGTCTGATAGATTTTATCCTGCTTAAGATGGGCGTTCCCATTGTGAAAGAGAAACCAATCGAAACCGAAAGAGTGAAAGTGATTATCGTGCCGTTACCATGGGAACAGTCTTTTATGAATGTGTGAGTGGGCGCTCAGCGCTCTGACTCCGGTGTAACTGAGTAAGGGGACAACTTTTATGCTTCATCTAATTTGGGTAATTTAAAAACTAATATTTTTTGGCAGTGGGCACATAGGAAAGTGTAAAGTTTCTGTCAATATGTTTATCATGCTTGTATGATAAAAACTCAAAGATATTTATCTAAATACATGATCTACTCCTTCTAAACCTGCCAAAACTCGTAGTATTTTGCTTCCATTCAAGCCTCATTTCGAAGTCTGACCAATAAGAACGCTACATTTTTGGCGGTAAATGTGATTTTCTTGATTTAACTTCCATATATGGAAATCACGCGTGCCGGGCACACCCCGGGAAACCTCTGATCGTCAACAAAAATGTCCACAGAAATGCACAAAATTACTTCACAAAACTTAAGAAAATTTGGGTTAGCACTGTCAGTCTGGCGCGCTTTGGCGCATGTACCTGAAGCACTCTCATGCACGCCCCGGACTGGGCGCGTGTCGAATGGACTCTTGTACGTGTGCCGTTAACGACGCGCACCTGCACATGATTGAGGAGCAATACGTGCACCTTTATAAGGACTGCTTAGATGCACGCCTAGTGCAAAGTTTCACACTACAACAGTATGCATTACTGAGCCTTATTTCATGTGTCTGATTTCCTGGTGTTTTGATTCTTTGCCTGTTCCTCGTTCCTGTTTTCTCGTTGCCTGTGATATCCTGTTTGCGCCTCGCCTGACCCTTTTCATGTCTTTACTTTGATGAGTTTGCCTGCCGATTTTGGACTGTTTGCCTGTGTGTGTTTTTTTTTTTTTTTTGCACTACTTTAATAAATATAATTCTGCACTTACAGCCACACCTTACCGCGTCCTGACAAACATGGGTTAGTATAAAATTTATAGGCCGTATTTGGGGATTTATGGCCATGTTTTTTGAGAATTGGCTGTGGAAAACATGGCTGCACGGCTCGCTAGCTAAGCCTATGACGGGGAAAGCCCGCCACGTGATGCATGACGTTGTATCTTGAATTGCGTCATGGTGAAGCAGGAAAAAATAGTGGAGAATTTAGGGTCATGTGGCCCTAAATTCATTAATTATTCTATTAAAAAAACTAATAAAATTGGAAGTCTGTGATTCAAATTCAGTTGCTTTCGGTCCGTTAAACAAAAATAATTGGGTGCCAGGGAAAATTCTTTTTACAAACTGCACTTGAAAAATCTGAAAGGCAGTGTACCTTTAATAGAGAACTGAGTTACTTAGTGAAGTGCCTCATTCAACAAGGACTATTTATATGCACAACCATGTTTTATGACTGAGATCAGCATGACTTAAAACCTATCTGAAATTTCTCAAAATAAAATGCTAATAAAAAATAACCCCTTCAGATATAATGTGTACAACTGTACACATGAAGTTCCATAGCATTTTTCCTTGTTTCTGAAGGGGTTATTGACAGTAAGCCTTTAACTATAAAGCATGCTAATAGCACTTGTTTGCATATCCCAGTGTGCTTCCCATATTAGCAGCAAATATGTTTTTGAAATTTTAATCTTACACACAGAGTAAACATTATAATGTAATTCACCTTTGGCACATGATCAGTCATGAGACTCATTTGATTAATGATCTTTCAGTGAACTATTACACTGTCGTGTATATTTTGTCATAAATATTAAAACACAGGGGCGGCATGGTGGTGTAGTGGTTAGCGCTGTCGCCTCACAGCAAGAAGGTCCAGGTTTGAGCCCCGGGGCCGGTGAGAGCCTTTCTGTGCGGAGTTTGCATGTTCTCCCCGTGTCCGCGTGGGTTTCCTCCGGGTGCTCCGGTTTCCCCCACAGTCCAAAGACATGCAGGTTAGGTTAACTGGTGACTCTAAATTGACCGTAGGTGTGAATGTGAGTGTGAATGGTTGTCTGTGTCTATGTGTCAGCCCTGTGATGACCTGGCGACTTGTCCAGGGTGTACCCCGCCTCTCGCCCGTAGTCAGCTGGGATAGGCTCCAGCTTGCCTGCGACCCTGTAGAACAGGATAAAGCGGCTAGAGATAATGAGATGAGATGAGATATGAAAACACACCACAGGCTGCTTGGTCTAAGCATGTGCTGGCAAATCAGTGCTTGCAAAATCTTCTCCTTGTACTGAGCTTTCCAGTGGTGGAATATGCACTACCTTGTGTGATGTGTGAATATACATTAGTAGTAGTCATCTTAGTAGAAGAGGAAGAAGAGGAGGAGGGTGAAGAAGAAAAAGAAGAGACAAGGAAAAGGAGGAAGAAGAAAAAGAGGAGGAGGAAAAAGAAGAGGAGAAAAAAGAAGAAAAGAGAAAGGAGAAAGAAGAAGTAAAAAGAGGAAAAAGATTATGTAGACAAGAGGAAAAGGAGGAAGAAGAAGAAAAAGAAGAGGAAGAAGATAAGTAAGAAGAAGAAAAAGAAGAGGAAAAGGAGGACGAGGAAGATGAAAAAAGAGGAAGATGAAGAAGAAGAAAAGGAAGAAGAGGAAAAAGACAAGGAAGAAGAACAAGAGGAAGAATGGAAGCAGAAGAGGAAGAAGACGAGAAAGAGGAAGATGAAGAAAAAAGAGGAAGAAGAAGAGGAGGAGAAAGAAGAAGAAAAGAGAAAGAAGAAGAAGGAGAAAGAAGAAGAAAAAAGAGGAAAAAGATGATGTAGACAAGAGGAAAAGGAGGAAGAAGAAGAAAAAGTAGAGGAAGACGAAGAAAAAAGAGGAAGAAGATAAGAAGAAGAAAAAGAAGAGGAAAAGGAGGAAGAGGAAGATGAAAAAAGAGGAAGAAGATGAAGAAGAAGAAAAGGAAGAAGAGGAAGAAGACAAGGAAGAAGAAGAAGAGGAGGAAGAATGGAAGCAGAAGAGGAAGAAGATGAGGAAGAGGAAGAAAAAAGAGGAAGAAGAAGAAAAGAGAAAGAAGAAGGAGAAAAGAAGAAAAAAGAGGAAAAAGATGATGTAGACAAGAGGAAAAGGAGGAAGAAGAGGAAAAAGAGGAAGAAGACAAGTAAGAAGAAGAAAAAGAAGTTGAGAAAGAGGAAAAGGAGGAAGAGGAAGATGAAAAAGAGGAAGAAGAAAAGGAAGAAGAGGAATAAGAAGACAAGGAAGAAGAAGAGGAAGAATGGAAGCAGAAGAGGAAGAAGACGAGGAAGAGGAAGATGAAGAAAAAAGGGGACGAAGAAGACAAGTAAGAAAAAGAAGAGGAAAAAGATGAAGAAAAGAGGAAAAGGAGGAAGAAGAGGAAGAAGACAAGTAAGAAGAAGAAGAAGAGGAAGAATGGAAGCAGAAGAGGAAGAAGAAGAGCAAAAAGGAAAGCCAGAGGAAGAAGAAGAGGGAGAAGCTTTGATGTTATATGTAACATACTGGACTCAGAGTGAGGATTCATGTGCAATGAGGTTTATTTACCAAATCTAAAACATTAAGGCAGGCAAAGTTCTAAACTCGGTCTGACTCAGTAAACACAGCCCAAGGTTAAGCCAAATGAGTTATCCAGAATCAACAACGGCAAAGGTAACGCAAGAGTCTGTCACAGGGCACCATGCATGCACACATTTACACTTAGAGGCAGTTTAGTGTTAACCAATCCCCAGACCGCTGCATGTTTGGGAAGGGGGAGGAAACTGGGGAACCTGGAGGAAACCCAGATAGATACGGTACAGGGAGAACAGGCACAGAAACTCCACATAGATAGTAATCTAAACTTGGGCTCAAACCTGGGTCCCAGGAGCTGGGAGGCAGTAAATCTACTCACTGTACCACTGTGTAGCCTGACGAAGACAACACAAGTTGCTTAAATCCCGTAAAAAGCCGGAAGTAACCAGTGTATGGCTGTTAGAGATCAAGTGATTGTGACCTCTTCTGGTGGGGAGAAATCCTACTGCTTTACACTTCAACAGACAATTATAGAGGAAAAATTATCTCCTTGACCGTCATAGACTCTATAATCAATTATTATAAAAGTAACAATTGGTCTGAACATATTAACCAATACATAGCACAGCTATTTTGTGTGTACACAACACTCAGGGCAAAAAGTAGCAATAATGCTATTAGAAAATTAAACTCAGCAAAGCCTAGAATAAACTTCATTATGGCTTACTGTTAGGAGGGAATAAACTGGTGTATAATTCACTTTTAGCACAAAAAATTAAGTTGTCCATTACTAATGATTTGATAAATAATATAAAACATTTCTAATTATTGCATTTTTAAAAAAGGATATTGTATAATAGCATATCAGTGATTTATTTAGCTGTTATTTCAGTCAGAATTGCACAATGCAGGTCAAAGTGCCTTTGTATGAAAATCCCAAATATACAGTATGTTTCATGATGGAAACCTGTGAAAAGAAGCATACTATGTGTGAGAGAGAAGGTGAAGTCGACTTAAGGAATACAGTGGGGCAAAAAAGTATTTAGTCAGCCATCAATTGTGCAAGTTCTCCCACTTAAAAAGATGAGAGAGGCCTGTAATTTTCATCATAGGTACACTTCAACTATGAGAGACAGAATGGGGGGAAAGAATCCAGGAAATCACATTGTAGGATTTTTAATGAATTAATTGGTAAATTCCTCGGTAAAATAAGTATTTGGTCACCTACAAACAAGCAAGATTTCTGGCTCTCACAGACCTGTAACTTCTTCTTTAAGAGGCTCCTCTGTCCTCCACTCATTACCTGTATTAATGGCACCTGTTTGAACTCGTTATCAGTATAAAAGACACCTGTCCACAACCTCAAACAGTCACACTCCAAACTCCACTATGGCCAAGACCAAAGAGCTGTCAAAGGACACCAGAAACAAAATTGTAGACCTGCACCAGGCTGGGAAGACTGAATCTGCAATAGGTAAGCAGCTTGGTGTGAAGAAATCAACTGTGGGAGCAATTATTAGAAAATGGAAGACATACAAGACCACTGATAATCTCCCTCAATCTGATCCGTGTAAAGGAAAGAATGAATGGGGCCATGTATCGTGAGATTTTGAGTGAAAACCTCCTTCCATCAGCAAGGGCATTGAAGATGAAACGTGGCTGGGTCTTTCAGCATGACAGTGATCCCAAACACACCGCCCGGGCAACGAAGGAGTGGCTTCATAAGAAGCATTTCAAGGTCCTGGAGTGGCCTAGCCAGTCTCCAGATCTCAACCCCATAGAAAATCTTTGGAGGGAGTTGAAAGTCCGTGTTGCCCAATGACAGCCCCAAAACATCACTGCTCTAGAGGAGATCTGCATGGAGGAATGGGCCAAAATACCAGCAACAGTGTGTGAAAACCTTGTGAAGACTTACAGAAAATGTTTGACCTCTGTCATTGCCAACAAAGGGTATATAACAAAGTATTGAGATGAACTTTTGTTATTGACCAAATACTTATTTTCCACCATAATTTGCAAATAAATTCTTTAAAAATCAGACAATGTGATTTTCTGGATTTTTTTTCTCATTCTGTCTCTCATAGTTGAAGTGTACCTATGATGAAAATTACAGGCCTCTCTCATCTTTTTAAGTGGGAGAACTTGCACAATTGGTGACTGACTAAATACTTTTTTGCCCCACTGTATGTGTTGCAGGTCAGAACTGTAGCTCGGGTGGAATTTTTCAACCTAGGTTAGAGTTTTTACCCAGTTCATCATTTGCTACTTGTATTAGGGAGGCTTACTATATATATCTAGGGTCAGGTTTAGGGTTAGGATTTGGGAAGACTTTGTATTTTAAACTACTTAATGATGTAATATGACAGGACTTATTAATAAATTCAAAATATACAGGGTGTTTCTAAAAAATGTGATATTATTTGAGATGTAAATATCCCAGAAACTACATAGTCTAGGCAAATGAGACTGAACAGGCTTAATGTTGAGCAATATAAGATTTATTCCTCAAAATTTGAATGAGAAATTCAAAAGATATGTGGATTCCATGAACAATTTCACACATTTTCAATATTCGCGAACCCGCCTGACCGTCTGTTCCGATGCTGCTGGTCGTCCAGATCCTTTTGCCCTGCACAGACGGCCTTCCTCTTGGAACTTTTTGCGTCATGTCCAAATCTGCATTGCAGTCAGTGCATTTTTAGAGAATTCTCTCATAAAATGCACACTGCACTGCCTTGTTCGACTGTGCATACTCTAACACACAAAATGCCTTTTCTTTTCCAATGAATGGTATTTCTATACTTAAAAAGATAAAAACAAAGAACATCAAACAAAAATTTGACCCGTTTCCACACACACTGTTAAAATTTAAGGTCAACTGAACGAGAATTGGCAAAGTTATTAGATTGTGAAATATCATCAAATTTTTTTGAAAACACCCTGTATATCATTTTTTCTATTGCAATCGTCACTGGTATAGTGGTTGTGGTGTTGGGTTAAGAATCAGAAGGTTCTGAGTTTGAATCCTGGTCAAGTATGAAAAAAAAATATGTAAAAAATGCTAATTATGGGAATAGGTAGGTAGGTGGACAGACAGACAGACAGACAAGAGGAAATACTAGGCAGGTGTAGACAGAGAGGAAGTGATGGAAAATCCCTTTTAAGAATCTTAGATAATCCAGAATTTTACAGGAGGTTGGAAATTATGAACTAGGTTAAAAATTTTAACCCAGGTTAAAAAAAAAAAAAATCACCTAGGTTAAATTTTTTTTACCTGTAACATATAGATTATTCAGTTACATTTCAACAGCGCTCTTTATACCTGGATGTTTTGTTACCCCCCGCCCAAATGAAGCTTGATGGGGGATACAGAAACAGGCTCCTTCCGTCCGTCCGTCTGGCTGTCCGTCCGGTCTCGTTTTCGTTTCCGGGCCATATCTTTAAAACTACTGAAGATATCTTCATGAAAACTTTGTATATGTCTCAAGCAACATGTGAAGTGGTGCCTTTTGCTATTTTAGATTTTTGAAAAAAAAAAAGTATTTTAAAATTTTTACATAAAAAATAGATTTTGACTTAGTTTCTAAGAGCAATGTTCATTTCTGGAGCATATATCCAAAACTATTCATAATACGAATTTGAAACTTGGTATACATGTTAACAAGGCGATTTTACGGGGTCTGTCCATCCGGCTGTCCAACAGAAGCTACAACAGCAAGGTTTCCTCTATCACGGACTGTGCCAGTACAGGTGGACAGAAAGCAATATTCAGGAATGCTTGCTTTTGGATTGACAGTCCACAAGTCTCAGGGGAGTACTTACCCATACTTTGGTGCAGATTTAACTTTGCCTCCCAAAACACCAGTGGCACAGGGTTTAACATAAACCATGTAAAATCATTGTCCATCAAGAAACGAACTTAAACTTTTGAACTTTTCTCAAAACAAAGTACTCGTCAATGAATTGGCAAAACAAGAAATGAAAAGGATGAGAAATGATGCTCTGTTCTCTTGAAAACATTCCCTTTGTCTTTTACAAGATGACAAGACATCAGTTGGACGTCTCAATATAAGATCATTTCAAAGACACTATGCAGACTTTCTCTCTGACAGATCTTTGCATAATCTTGATGTTCTGTGTCTCACTGAAACACATACACCTGAAAATTCGAGTGGGAATGACTACCCCATCCCAGGTCATCATGTCCTTGTCAAACATTCCTGCCATGGTTTAGCTATTCTCATCAAAGACTCCCTCCACTATAGACAAGCAACAGAACTCCATATTCCATCTGAATTAGAGGCATTTGGAGGCTACATTGAGGCTAAGACTCCTCTCTTTGTTGCCGTCATCTACAGGCCATCATCATTTCCTAGAAGAAATTTCCTTGCCCACTTGAGAACTCCTCTAGAACAGGTTCCCATCAGTCATTACAGGACTGTTATCACTGGAGACTTCAATATGGACCAAACTCTGTCTAGTCCTAATGCATTAATCAGAATTATGGATGAATTTCAACTTAAGCAGTATGTCAACAAACTAACCCATGCTCTTGGAAGTTCCCTGTATCTAATGTTCAGCAATGAGGTTATTGCAGCAGATGTCTTCCCAGTTCCCTACTTGGACCATCATGTCTTATTGCCAGGTGCAGTAGTAATTCTGTATTTGTCAAATCTCACTACCTACAAATAGTCAGTAATTTAGAGACGCCAACCCTAATATACTTTTTGATACTAACATATACACTACTGTTCAAAAGTTATTTGAACTTTTTTTTTACTACCTTATTTTTGAAAGAAAAGCACTGTTCTTTTCAATGAAGATCACTTTAAACTAATCAGAAATCCACTCTATACATTGCTAATGTGGTAAATGACTATTCTAGCTAAATTCTACTAAATGTCTGGTTTTTGGTGCAATATATCCATAGGTGTATAGAGGCCCATTTCCAGCAACTATCACTCCAGTGTTCTAAAGGCCAATTTATGCTGACAATGCAGTCCTCGCAGATGGCATCGCAGATGGCGTCTGCGTAGCCCCCCCCCGTTCGCAGACGCTCTGCGCGCACCTCCCAAAAATTGTGACCACCGCAGAAGCCTCGCAGACAGCGTCGCAGACAATAGGGCTCTGATTGGTCCACTCTACATCCGCTGTACACGCACTTCCGCTTCCCTACTTTCCCGGTTTGTTTTGTTTTCATGGCCGCCATTTTTAAAAACACGAGCGAAGATGGAGCAGCACGAAGAGCGGTTGATCGAGGAAGTACGTACATCTATACGACTCCAGTTCTAGTCATTATAAGTAACCGGAGGATAAACACTCCACTAACCACACCCACCAACTACTCCTAGCCATTTCGCGACTTCGCGCCCCCCTTGCGTTGTGGCGGTGAATAACATCGCGCACGCCTATTACTCCCCGCTCAACGATAACTTACAACTGTCTTCAAAAAGCTATCTGCGAAAGCCTTGTCGCAAGAGCATGCAGAGGCCCTAATGGTACAATGTGTTTGCTCATTGCCTCAGAAGGCTAATGGATGATTAGAAAACCCTTGTACAATCATGTTAGCACAGCTGAAAACAGTTGAGCTCTTTAGAGAAGCTATAAAACTGACCTTCCTTTGAGCAGATTGAGTTTCTGGAGCATCACATTTGTGGGGTCGATTAAATGCTCAAAATGGCCAGAAAAATGTCTTGACTATATTTTCTATTCATTTTACAACTTCATTCTCATCTCATTATCTCTAGCCGCTTTATCCTGTTCTACAGGGTCGCAGGCAAGCTGGAGCCTATCCCAGCTGACTACGGGCGAAAGGCGGGGTACACCCTGGACAAGTCGCCAGGTCATCACAGGGCTGACACATAGACACAGACAACCATTCACACTCACATTCACACCTACGGTCAATTTAGAGTCACCAGTTAGCCTAACCTGCATGTCTTTGGACTGTGGGGGAAACCGGAGCACCCGGAGGAAACCCACGCGGACACGGGGAGAACATGCAAACTCCACACAGAAAGGCCCTCGCCGGCCACGAGGCTCGAACCCGGACCTTCTTGATGTGAGGCAACAGCGCTAACCACTACACCACCATGCCGCCCCATTTTACAACTTATGGTGGGAAATAAAAGTGTGACTTTTCATGGAAAACACAAAATTGTCTGGGTGACCCCAAACTTTTGAATGGTAGTGTATGACAGTTTTATTTTTCTTATGTCTATGCAAGCAAAAATCTCATCACACTTAAGTTAATATTTGTAGAAATTAATAAAAATGACTTTCACTAGTGCTTGCACTGCAATGAATTTATGAACTCCGACTATGACTGAATTAGCACTAATTTGAAAATGTAAGCATAACTGTGTGCATGATAAAAAGAGTTTTATCATATAATGGAGTAGTTTCTCGGCTGGATAAAGCCAATGGATAGAAACTCCCAACAAATCTGCTGGCAGGGCGGGGGATATAGATGACTGTCTTCTTGTTTTGTGTGGGTTTTTTGTGTGTGTGTGTGTGTGTGTGTGTGTGTGTGTGTGTGTGTGTGCGCACGTGTGTGTTATGGTGCTGAATTGGCTACATGCCTTTAGACTGATTCAGTCAAAAACAGATGACACGCTTTTTGAAGACGACAGAGTGGGACGTTTTCTTGGCTCGCTGCTGAAATCACTTAGTGTACCATTGATGGGCAGAACCGCATTTAACACGTACTGAACTTGGTTGGTTTCTTTCTTATCTTTTCTATTTTATGATTTTAAATACCACATTTTAAATACATTGTATAGATCAATCCAAATCACACAAAACTCAGAGAATGAGCGAGCAGGAAGAGATCTATTTATGCGCCCTGCTCTCTATGCCCTGTTAAACACTACTCCCTGCCATCTGTCTCTTTTTTCCTCTCAAATCATTATTCTTTCTCTCTATGAAACAAGATCTCCTCAATACACTTCATTTCAGTTCTGCTGCTTCCTCAGCTGTGTGGTTTCACTGAAGCATTATTTTGCAGACTGGGTCTCAGTAGAAGGATTAGACTGAATTCCTTCTATTGTGCCACCTGTCAGTGCGTAATGCTCATTTAAGGATAATTTCTCCTCATCTTAACATTATTTCATTATACATGAATTATTTTATATAGAACATGGATTTTAAAGTTTATGCCTTCATATTATACATCTGTTCGTTTTTTGTTGCGGTTTTTGTAAACCTCTAAAGGATGAAATATTATAGCCATTGTTAATGACCATGAAAGCACGCGCACACACACACACACCTTAAAACACATCCACACACAGTCGGGATAGAAGGATTTGCAGGAGCTCCATTTGGCTCATTAGTAATTCGTCTTATTTGTGTCTGAGTCGGTGTAGACTAGCTTTTGATGTTTGCCTCCCTAATGACTGGCTGAGGCTAATTAGCCTGACATGCTGCTTATACAATTGGCAGGTTGATTGAAGTCAGTGTTTCAGACAGTAGGGTTTTTTATTTTTTGAAATGATGCTAGCTGTCTAGATTACTAATGAACTTTGGTGTATAGTAGTGAACATGAATGATGGCACAAGCCATTGAAAGCTTAGCTCTGCGTTTCAGTATCTTTTGGATGTGTTTTAGACGAATAAATAAGCTGTGTCGTGTGTAAGTGTTAGCAATTAGACACTGAGAGATGGCAGAATTTAACTGTTTAAAATACATATTTAGCATAATTAATAAATGCATGTTAAAGTGTTGAAGATGTGTCATTGGCTAGTATGAATTCAATGTTATTAAATGCAAGCCCATACATTATCGAACTTTTTTTTTTACACAAATTACAAAATCATTTTAAATAAAGGAAAATCTAACTTAATAATAATAATAATAATAATAATAATAATATGAACAATAACTGTGTCTAAAGATTATTTTATCAAGCATATTTCCCATTTATTAAAAGAAGCAAAAGCATCTTCCAGAGCAGTACAAGACAATATTTATTTATTTGTCAGTCGACTAATTTCTCATTCAAATTATTTTTACGCCATTTTGATTGGCTGAGCGAACTGCAAATAACCGCCTATGTACAAATAATGGCCTGCTCATGCACAGTTACTTTGCACTTTTGTCAACATGGCCCAACTCCTTTGTTATCATTTGACTTGTCGTGCAAACTTTATAATCAGTATTTCAAAAAAAATTTATTTGAATGATGAAACAATTATTGAACTGGGTTTTCACAAAATATCATGATTTATTAGTGTCTCACAAGCAATTTTTTGACTCTGCCTCCAGCATCAGCAAATAATTAATTGCTCGCTATGAACAAATCATGATGTTTTGTCTGACCTCGTCCAATAATTGCTCAGTATTCAATGTATGGATATACTGTTAATGCAACTATTAGTATATATTATATAATCATAATTTTTATAATGGGTACTCTTATAATGGCAAATATTAGGTTAAATGTTGTTCCTTGGATAGAGGTGGGGGTTTTTGCAGTGTAGAATTGCAATTTGCATTTCTGGCTTGTATTAAATTCAAAACTTGTGTAAATTTCAATTTGGAGAACGAAAGAATATGTGATTATTTGCTTTAGTCTTGTATGGAATGAGGAATAATGAAACACTTCCGCGGTGCTCCCCAGCCAGCAGCTCCAATCCTGGATCCAGCTTAATGAAGTCATCAGGAGGAACCATAGCAGCCAGTTTCGGCCCCTACTCCTCAACTGCCTTCTGCCATGGTGGGGCCCCTCCCTAAAGATGCTTCAGAAGAGCTGGTGCTGACTGGGACATCATAAGCTAAACATATTACAGATAATACTAGCCTAGCCACACTTTATCATCACGCTTCAGCCAGATGAAATACAAAGCTTTCTCTGCTGCCTGTTGCAACGCAGCTACCAACGTTCTCAATTCCCTAGTAGTAAATCCAAACCGACCACGCATTACCTTTACCAGTTCTCAGCTAACATAACCACGGCAACCAACAGCAAGGTGATAATACTCTGGATTCCAGCCAGCCCCTCTACAAGCATCAATCAGTTCCTCATACCGCCTTTACTTCCGGTCTTCTGCATCTCCAAAGTTCTCTTCCCACGGCACTGTTAATTCAAGCAGGATCACTTGCCTGGCATCGACACTCCACACCACTAAGTCTGGACGCTGACTAGTTGTTACAACCGGAAAGACAAGGGAACTGCCCAGGTCTGCCTCCACTTTCCATGTTCCCTGCCACCTCTCGTCCACTACTTGTTTCTTTGGGAATGGTTTTGTTGCTCCCTTCTTCCCTTCTTGATGAAACACAACAACTTTTCTTTGACACTCCTTCATCGGCAACTTCCCTTGAATAATATCCACCTTCATTTCAATAGCTTCTACAATGACCCTTAATACCTGATTGTGCCGCCAGGTGTACTGATCTTTCAAACCCATAGGGCAGGTGGACAAGATGTGATGCAGTGTGCCATACTGTCCACACTGGCACTTGCTGTCTTCAGACACTTTCCAACGTACAAGGTTAGCTGGAGATGGAAGCATGTCATAAGTCGACCTCACCAAGAAGCTCAGTCGTGCCGGTTCCCATGCCCACAACTCTTTCCAGGACAACTTCCTTCCAATCACAAGCTCTTCCCACCTTAGACACTGCCCTTGATGACTACACTGCACCAGGTGTGCGTACCTTCTCTCCCGTCCCAT
This sequence comes from Neoarius graeffei, assembly GCF_027579695.1. NCBI lineage: Eukaryota > Metazoa > Chordata > Actinopteri > Siluriformes > Ariidae > Neoarius > Neoarius graeffei. The sequence continues at coordinate 62,552,834 of NC_083570.1, forward strand.
CCACTTCACCTCATTCACAACCGCGTCTCTTCTCTCCTTGTCATTGCTCTGGCAAAATGGTTTGAAGTTATGCGTACCTAGTCCCCTCTTGTCACTTTGAACTGCTCCTACAGTACAATGTCTGAATACCTCAAACTACTCATCGCTTTATCTACCTCTTCCTCGGCATTCCACTTCTTACCAGCGCGCACCTCTGGAGGGTCCTCTCGAATGGCCTGGTCCTTTGAATACCTCAACATCATTACTGTTCTCACCTTACCCACCTTATACTCCTCAAAAATAGATGCAAGAGGTAATTCTAATTGACCACCCTTCCCATACAGTGCTGTGTTATTAAGCTGTCTTGGAAGTCCGAGCCATTTCTGTATATAAACACTGCATCTCTGCTCAATCCGCTCAACCCTTGAAGCTGCAACCTCATACAGCATAATGGGCCACATCAGTCTCGGGTACAGTCCAAACTGAAGACACCACACCTTGAACTTTCCCGGTAGTGTAGTCTTATCAATACTCCTAAGGCCTTCCTCTGCCTGGTTCAGGATCTCTACTCCTTGGTGACGGTCACTCAGTGTGCCCTTGTACCACCTGCCTAAACGCTTCACCGGTTGTTCTCTCATAGTGGGAATAATGTCTCCAGCTACTGAGAAGCGAATCTCTTTCTGTTTTCCCTTTACAAATGAACAACTCCTCGACTTCTTAGCCTTAAACTTCATCCTCGACCAGGTAACCAGTTCATCTAGCCTTTCTAAAATCTGATGTGCTGCATTCGTAGACTTTGCAAGCACAGTGATATCATCCATAAATGCTCTCAATGGTGTTCTTAACAGAGCAATGTCGGCCTTTGTTGATTTTACAGTAATATCATTTCCATGACTAAGACAAACAAAATTACCGATACAGTACATCCAGCTGCTATTCCCACCTCTAGTCTTTGCCAATCAGTCGTAAAATCATCTGTTGTAAAACGCATCCAAAAGTTGTTGTCGTACTGCATCAGCATTGCTTTCACTGGTTCTGGGAACCAGAAATTTTCCATTGCCATCTCGATCAGACTGTGAGGCACAGAACCATATGCATTCGCTAAGTCCAACCAAATCACAGTCAAATCTCCCTTCGATGTTTTTGCTTCCTGTATTGCGCCCCAGATTGCAAATGCATGCTCCTCACAACCAGGTATACCTGGAACTCCAGCCTTCTGAACTGACTCGTTCACATATCCGCTTCTCTGGACGAATTCTATCACTCTCTTCGCTATTGTGCCGAGCTGGCTTGTATTAAATTCAAAACTTGTGTAAATTTCAATTTGGAGAACGAAAGAATATGTGATTATTTGCTTTAGTCTTGAGGTATGGATAATACAGGCATTCAGTGAATACTAATGCAAAATTTTGGAGGATTACTGGAAAGGAAATTTGGTGTGAAGTGATCAGAATTTCATTCTTTTTATTTTGATAACTGTGTCCATGTTTGTCTGCCTATATGTAAACGCTAGTTATGTGAACAGCTGTGGTGGTATGAATACTGGATAAATCTTGTTTTGGAGATAGTCTTAATGGATGGTCTCACTAGCAGGTTTGAGACAAGATTTCACAGTTTTCCCCACTTTTTACACAAATGTCTCATAGTGTGCGTGTGTGTGTGTGTCCCTCAGATGATTCCTCAGGCTATGGACCTGTGTTTGAGGAGCAGCCATTTGACACCATCTACCCCGAGGAGTCTCAAGAAGACAAGATAATCATGAGTTGCCGAGCACAAGCCAGCCCACCTGCCACATACAAGTAACATATGCTTCTAACTGTTCATGCTAGGCTTCGCTTTTATTGGTAGCAGAGCATGCATCTCTTAGTGCTCATTTCAATTTCTGCTCTGCTGCAGTAGGATTCACAAAGTACTGCTACAGTTTTTACATGGCACATCATTACACAGGTGTAAGATCATTAATCATGTCTATGCGATCCTCCTCATCCATTTCACTCAGCTGGTCTCATGGCTCTTGACGCTGTTCTGAAGCCCTAGCCCTTGACCTGCCAATGTGGACGATCTTCTTGCACATTTCATTTCCATCAGGGGTTTGACCCTTTCTGCACCTCAGATTAATCCACTGCTATAACCCTGTCCTCCTCAGTCCCCATCCCCATAATTTAATTTTACCCTCCTTCACCTCTCAGTTACATCCATTCCATCCTTTCCTGCCTTAAAAGTCATTTGGAGAGGCCATTTGGGGAAGGAGATTTCACTTCTCTAGCTCATTTACTGTTGAGTTGGCATCACATCAAGAGCATCTCCAGGGTTGGCAGCCAAAACAGACAGAGAGACAAAAAAAAAATATTTGTACAAAATCCTCAGCCTAGAATATCACTGGATACTACTACACACCTAGAGCATATCTGATATGAATTGCCAGTATATTGTGTTTGATTTATATATATATATATATATATATATATATATATATATATATATATATATATATATGTTTTTTTTGTTTTTTAATTTATCAGCTCCATGTGGAATGACAGCATGCATGTCCTTTTTTCCATCTTCTTCTCCCTGTTTGTAGGTGGAGGCTGAATGGCTGGGACATTGAGATCCCGGAGGAGGGTAACGCCCATTACAGCCTGATGGGGGGAAATCTGGTCATCAGCAGACCTGATAAGAGCAGTCATGCTGGGAACTACTCCTGCCTGGCAACAAACAAGTTCGGTACCATCGTCAGTCAAGAAGCATCCGTTCAATTTGGATGTAAGTGATGATGGCGGCGCCAAGACACACCATTATGTAATGCTGCTTTTGTTCTGCTAAATCCACCTTCGACTTTTTGTCCTTTATTCAGCTTTACATAAACACCGAGGTAGCATTTCCAAAAACCTGAGCTTATGCCTTTTAGCTCGAGGCAACCTCCACTGAGGAAAACTGGGAATTCATTTCTGGTGTCAGTGTTTTTAAATGCTTGGGTGGGTTGTGCTGAATCATGAGTTCCATTAATGAAGTCAATGAAATGATGATGATGATGAATATTATGTGAAGTTACTTTTTTGTCCTTTTGTTTCTAGGAAGTGGGATTTTTCTTTTCATAAAGGTCATCTTGGCGGCTTGAGGAGAGCTGTAACGACAATGTTTGTGAAGCGGCCTAAACAAATTTAATTCTGTTTACCCGTAGATTTAGACATGTTTTCCACAGAGGAAAGAGAAGCTGTGTTTGTGAAAGAGGGTCAGGGAGTGGTGCTGTTATGTGCTCCTCCTCCACATTTCCCAGGTTAATTCAATACCTCATTTATAATATCTTTTTAATATTCTACTCACGGATATGCATAAATCATAATGTCAGTGATTTCTGGAATCTTTAACTGTGCTTTCTTCTCCTCTTAGATGATCTTACCTTCCGCTGGATGCTGAATGAATTTCCCATCTTCATCCCGCTGGATAAGAGACGCTTTGTCTCTCAGACCACAGGAAATCTCTATATCGCTAAAGTAGAGGCTTCTGACAGTGGGAACTACTCCTGCTTCGTCTCCAGCTCATCTATCGCCAAGAGTGTCTTCAGCAAGTTCATCCCTTTAATCCCACAGACTGAGCGTATGTCTTTACTTCTTTTTAACTTAGAATTTCAGAATGTTACCGTGCCTTGCATAAGTATTCATCCTTCTGGAACTTTTTGACATTACTAACTACTTATTAACTGAGCATAAAAAGCCATATAATGAACTCCTTATTAACCTCGCTTGCTCAGTCTTTACGGGAAAATATCAGACTGAGGGCTTAACAGCACGGCTCCGTCTGTACAAAAAGACAGAGGTCTGATATTTTCCCGTAAAGGCCGAGCAAGCGAGGTTAATAAGGAGTTTATTATATGGCTTTTATATTTCTAAGATTAAAACACACTGTCATTATAACGAGGCGTGACACTGCTTTCAGTCACATCATATTTGTCGTGTAGTTGAGTCACACATGCAGAATAAACGGCGAGCGGTTTCAAAACTGAATTTCTGTTAGTGGTTAGCGGTTTCTGAAAGCGCTTCGTTGCGGATTTCTTGAATAACTCTTGTTTTGTCTTTTGTGTTTCGTCCGTTTTTTATTCCGTTTTGATTTCCAATTCTTTTTTTTTTTTGCCTTTTTGTTTTTGTTTGTTTTTTTGCAACATTGAAAGCTGGCACCTTGAACAGAAAGTCCGTAATCCCCACGGGCATTATGGGAAAATTCTGCCCGCCAAGGAACCAATCAGAGCACACGATTTTACCAGAAGTAGCTCGTGCCATATAACTTTATTCAGCAGTGGTAAAATCTGGAACGAAGATAGAATAAATAGGGATTATGCAGTATATACGGTATTGCCTATTGCATCTGCAAATATTCACCGCTATTGCTGTGAAACCCCTTAGCCAGTGCAGCCAGATGCCATCAGTAGTGACATGATGGAATGGAATTCTCCTCTGTGCACTTTAGTGTCACATGATCTCAATATGAATACACCTGTTCCTTAAAGGTCATCATGAAGCCCAAGTAGCTTTCAAAACAAGTCCAGAAAGTTTAGAGATACATGAAACTGAGGAGAAGATTTACCTTTCACCAGGAAAACAACCCTAAGCATCCTGCCAAAGCTAGACTGGAGTGGTTCAAACCCAAGAAATTGAATTTCAGTGACTCAGTCAAAGCTCAAACCTCAATAGAACTGAGAACCTGTTAGGACTAGGACTGTTTTGGCCTCTAGAGGCCGCTGTTATTTCCTTTTCATGTCGTGTTTATTTTGGCCTCTAGAGGCCGCCACTGTTCCTGTGTTTTGTGTTTGTGTTAATTGCCTAATTATCTTCACCTGTGTCCTTAATTAGTTTGTCTATTTATACCCCTGAGTTCAGTCCTCTTGTCACGGAGTCTTTGTGCTGTTATGTTTATCTCCAGTTTCCTTTGTACTGTGTTTTTTGATCTTCTTAGCTTTTGAATTTTTGCACTTTGCTTTTCTTTTGGATTATACTCTTTGGTTTTTTTTTGTCTTTTGTTTTGCCCTGTATATAGTGTATATAGTTTAAATAAACCTTTTGATTCCTTTTCTACTTCCGCCTCACGCCTCTGCATTTGAGTCATCCCCCTGGTGGCCTAGTGGGGGTTTGCTGGATTATCACACCAACGAACCAGGTTCGAATCCCAGCAAAACCCTAACTGAAAGACTCCGTCATGACCGACTCAGCAGAGGCTGCTTCAACTGTCTACCCGGCCAACCTTCAGGGAATTATGGCAGCTTTGACACGCTTCGGAGCGACCATGGACGTACACTCACCAGCCAACGTGAGGCCCTCGCTCGCCACGAGGAACTGCTTCAGCAAATTGGGAAAACCCTGGCACAGCTGACATCTCTGCCTGCATCTCCTGCTCCTGATCCAGTTCCTGCTCCTGATCCAGCTCCCACTCCTGCTCCAGTGCCTCCTGCAATACTGCCTTCTTCACCTCGCGAACCCAGCCTTCCTGCACCACAGAGGTATGACGGCAAGCACAGTGAGTGCCGAGAGTTCCTTACCCAGTGTCAACTCACCTTTGAGCTTCAGCCTACCACCTACACTACGGATCGCCGCAAGATTGCCTTTGTGATAACCTTATTAGCTGGTAAGGCGCGAGCCTGGGCTACTGCTATCTGGCAAAGACAGGGACCTGAGTGCTTTGATTTCCAGCTGTTTTCTGAAGAGATGCTTCGGGTCTTCGATCAGGCAGACATCAGTACCGACGCAGCCCGAAAGCTCATGTCCATCCGGCAAGGAGGAAGCGTCGCAGATTACGCCATCTCGTTCCGAACACTCGCAGCAGTAAGTGGATGGAACGAGACTGCCCTGGTGTCAGCCTTCCACCATGGTCTGTCTGACCCCATCAAGGACGGTCTGGCCTCTATTGGATGCCCAAGTGACCTCGAAACCCTCATCTCACATGCTATTCGTCTGGACAACAGGATGAGAGAACGCCACCAAGCCTTGAGCCCCCCCAGCCTCCCTACCTCTACCTGGAGACCGTCTACCTCCTTCAGTGACTGTCCAGAACCCATGCAAGTGGGTCGTACTCGCCTCTCCGCATCTGAGAGGGAGCGCAGAAGGAGGGACAAGTGCTGCATCTACTGTGGCAAGCCTGGTCACTTCCGAGCATCATGTCCCGAACTCTTGGGAAAAGGACCGCCCCGTCCAGCCGAGGGAGGGTTGTGACGGGGCCTACCCTCTCTCCCGGACTCCCTGGCCAAGGAATCTACATCCCGGTCTCCATCTCCTGGGGTGAGTCTGTCCACTCTTGTCAAGCTTTGATAGACTCAGGGGCGGCTGGGAACTTTATGGATATTCACTTCGCCCAAAGCATCAATATTCCGACTGCACCTCTTGAAGTCCCACTGTCTGTGTCTGCCCTCGATGGCCAAGCGTTAGGTGATGGAAGAGTCACCCAAGTTACTTCTCCAGTTTTCCTCCAGTCTCAAGGTCACAAGGAAGAAATATCCCTGCACCTGATTCCTTCACCTGAGTTCCCAGTTATTCTAGGCCTTCCTTGGCTTACTCGCCACAACCCTCGCATAGACTGGGTAACAAGCCAGGTTGTGGAATGGGGCCCTGCATGCCATGCCTCTTGTCTGCTCTCTAGCTCTCCTGTGTCTCCTGCCGAGCCCCCTGATCTCACCGAGTTATCTCAAGTTCCCACAGAGTACTGGGATCTCAAGGAGGTATTCAGCAAGAGCAGGGCCGCCGTTCTTCCTCCGCACCGGGCCTACGACTGTGCCATCGACTTGCTCCCTGGGACTACCCCTCCTCGTGGCAGACTGTTTTCACTCTCTCAGCCAGAACGCAAGGCCATGGAGGAATACCTCAAAGATGCCCTGGTCTCTGGGTTTATTCGACCCTCCACTTCACCTGCTGGAGCCGGCTTCTTCTTTGTCGGCAAGAAGGATGGGGGGCTCCGACCATGTATTGATTACAGGGGCCTGAATAAGATCACTGTGCGCAACCGATATCCCCTTCCGCTGATGTCCACAGCTTTCGACCTGCTCCAAGGCGCCACCGTCTTCACCAAGTTGGACCTACGGAACGCATACCACCTCATCCGTATCCGACAGGGAGACGAGTGGAAGACTGCCTTTAACACCCCGTCTGGGCACTACGAATACCAGGTGATGCCCTTCGGACTCACCAACGCACCAGCTGTTTTTCAGGCCCTAATCAACGACGTCTTAAGGGACATGATTAACCTATACGTTTTTGTCTACCTCGACGACATCCTTATCTTTTCCAAGACCGTGCAGGAGCACCGCCACCATGTCCGCCAGGTTCTCCAGAGGCTGCTACAGAACAATCTGTTCGCCAAGGCCCAGAAATGCGAATTTCATGTTCCCGAGGTCTCCTTTCTGGGATTTATTGTACGGACAGGCCAACTCCAAATGGACCCTGCCAAGACCCTGGCCGTCCGGGATTGGCCTACTCCCAAGTCCGTTAAGGAGGTTCAGCGGTTCTTAGGATTCGCTAACTTCTACCGCAAGTTCATCAGGAACTTCAGTTCTGTGGCAGCACCCATGTCAGACCTCACCAAAGGGACAGGTGGATCTTATGGCTGGTCTCCTCAGGCAGAAAAGGCGTTCAAAGACCTCAAGGACCGCTTCTGCACGGCACCCATTCTGGTTCTCCCGGACACCTCCCAACCATTCATCGTGGAGGTGGACGCCTCGGACAGTGGTGTCGGCGCGGTGCTCTCTCAACGTTCGGAAGGAAAGCTGCACCCCTGCGCTTACTTCTCCCACCGCCTGAGTCCTGCTGAGTCCCGGTACGATGTGGGGGATCGAGAACTGCTAGCGGTCAAACTGGCCCTTGAGGAGTGGAGGCACTGGCTGGAGGGAGCACAACATCCATTCCTGGTTTGGACTGACCACAAGAACCTGGAGTACCTCCAGCAAGCCAAGAGACTGAACCCTCGACAGGCTAGGTGGGCCCTGTTTTTCAGTCGGTTTGACTTCACCCTCTCATACCGCCCCGGCTCCAAGAACACCAAACCTGACGCACTGTCCAGACTGTTCTCTGCCACTAACAGGGAGAATGAAGTCGGGCCTATTATCCCTGTGTCCCGGATTGTGGCCCCTGTCCGCTGGGGTATTGAGGAGGCTGTCCGACGAGCCCAACGCCAGGACCCCGGTCCTGGGACGGGGCCACCAGGCCTCTTGTACGTCCCACATCAAGCCCGGGCCAAGGTTCTCCAGTGGGGTCACTCTTCCCCTCTCACCGCCCACCCGGGAGCTCGGAGGACCCTGGACTTCCTGAAAAGACGCTTCTGGTGGCCTAACATGGAGAAGGAAGTAAGGTCATTTGTCCTGTCCTGTGAGGTTTGCACCAGAACCAAGAACCCACGACAGCGTCCCCAGGGTCTCCTGCATCCTCTGACCATTCCCCGGCGTCCCTGGTCCCACGTGGCAGTCGACTTTATCACGGGTCTCCCTGAGTCACAAGGTAACACGGTCATTTTGGTCTTAGTTGACAGATTCTCCAAGGCCTGCCGCTTCATACCACTGTGCAAACTCCCCTCTGCTCTTGAAACTGCGAAACTTTTGTTTAATCATGTCTTCCTAGTCTTTGGTCTTCCACAGGACATCGTCTCAGACCGAGGGCCCCAGTTCTCCTCCCGAGTGTGGCACGGGTTCTGCAAGGTCATCGGAGCCACTGCCAGCCTCTCCTCTGGGTTTCACCCACAGTCCAATGGTCAGACGGAGAGGCTCAACCAGGACCTGGAAACCACCCTGCGAGGCCTGGCTATGGATAACCCGACATCGTGGAGCACCTGGCTGCCATGGGCGGAGTACGCCCACAACACCCTGCAGTCATCGGCCACCAAGCTGTCGCCATTCCAGTGCCAATTCGGGTTCCAGCCACCTCTGTTCCCGGACCAGGAGGAGGACGCGGGGGTGCCCTCGGTCAACCAATATGTGAGACGGTGTCGCAAGACCTGGAGCAAGGTCAGGAAGACCCTCATACAGACCTCCAGAACCAACCAGACTCAGGCCAACCGCCATAGAAGACCTGCACACGCTTTCCGCCCTGGGCAGCGTGTTTGGCTGTCCACTAAGGACCTTCCACTGCGGGTGGAGAACCGCAAGCTTGCTCCTCGCTACATTGGCCCCTTCAAGGTGGTGCGCAGGGTGAACCCTGTCTCCTACCGGCTCCAGTTGCCCCGGACTCTGAGGATCAACCCCACTTTCCATGTTTCCCTGTTACGGCCCGTACTGACGTCTACGTATGCCCCTGCCCCTAGGAACCCCCCACCCCCCCGCATCTTCCAGGGGCAGACTGTGTTCACTGTGAATCGCCTGCTTGACTCCCGCCGGGTCCGCGGCGGGTTGCAATATCTGGTGGACTGGGAGGGCTATGGTCCTGAGGAGCGCTGCTGGGTTCCTGCTCGGGATGTCCTTGATAAAGAACTATGTCGGGACTTCCATTCGGCCCATCCGGATCGCCCTGGGAACGTCAGGAGACGCTCCTAGAGGGGGGGGTCCTGTTAGGACTAGGACTGTTTTGGCCTCTAGAGGCCGCTGTTATTTCCTTTTCATGTCGTGTTTATTTTGGCCTCTAGAGGCCGCCACTGTTCCTGTGTTTTGTGTTTGTGTTAATTGCCTAATTATCTTCACCTGTGTCCTTAATTAGTTTGTCTATTTATACCCCTGAGTTCAGTCCTCTTGTCACGGAGTCTTTGTGCTGTTATGTTTATCTCCAGTTTCCTTTGTACTGTGTTTTTTGATCTTCTTAGCTTTTGAATTTTTGCACTTTGCTTTTCTTTTGGATTATACTCTTTGGTTTTTTTTTTGTCTTTTGTTTTGCCCTGTATATAGTGTATATAGTTTAAATAAACCTTTTGATTCCTTTTCTACTTCCGCCTCACGCCTCTGCATTTGAGTCATCCCCCTGGTGGCCTAGTGGGGGTTTGCTGGATTATCACACCAACGAACCAGGTTCGAATCCCAGCAAAACCCTAACAGAACCAAGTGTCAAGTGTCTTGAAAATTACTTTTCGCCAACAGTCTCCATCCATTCAGAGTTTAAATAATTTTGCCAAGATGAGTGGGAAAAAATATCAGGAAAGCTGATAGGGTCATATACATTACAGGCATTTAGCATACACTCTTATCCAGAGCAGTGTACAACAAGGGGAGTACATGACAGTGCTTCTGGAGCTGAAAGGGTTAAGGGTTTTGCTCAGGGGGCCCAACAGTGGCAGCTTGTTTGTGCTTTGGCTTGAACCCATGACCTTCAGAGTACTAACCCTGAGCTGTAACCATTGAGCCACCAATGTCCTCATAGAGTTTGCAGTTGTTATATTTATTATTTAGTGAACATGGGCATCAATCCCACTGCCTCTTGCATGCTAAGCAAGCACTCGACCACTTCAGCCAATTCTCCACCAGAAGACTTGCACTTGTTCTTACAGCCAAAGGCAGTTCAACAAAGTACCAACCCTGGGGCTGAATGCTTATTTCTGCTTTTTATTTCACTAAACTTTGTGCCACAATAAAAATATTTTGCATCTTCAAATGTTAGACATATTGTATTGCGTAATTCAAATGGAAAAAATACCAAATAGGTCAGTTGCAATCCCAGATTGTAACAAATGTTTAAAGAAAAACACTAAGGATAAAAGTTCAGGGGCATGAGTACTTATGCAAGGCAGTGATATTGACAGTCATAGACAGGCAGGAAATGTGTGTCACTGTATGTAAATCCTGGGTGGACATAGACAATGATCTAACTCACTTAGATAAATATCCAAATGTTTCTTGTTTTCAAGAATGTAAAAAAAAATTATAAATTAACAAACAAATATAACAGCACGAGATTCATACTGTATTCATCGTCACTATGACCAGTTCGGTCTGTCTAAAACTTTCATTTCAGAAATACAAGTGCCACACAGTTTTTAAAGACATGCTGTATGATTTAGTTGCATTATTTAAAGGAGCGTGACAGTGTGGCTATGGTGTATTGAAATCACTAAGCTGTCATTGCAGTGCCACTTTGGTAAGGCAGCGCAGACTGGTTGGAAATGTGATTGATTACGCTTTTGCCACTGAGGCAGAAACAACAGCTTAAGCAGTCAAGAGTCTTTTGTGTGTCTGTTTGTATAAAGCTGGAAGGAGAAAAATCAAGGCAAGACATTTGGAGGCAGTTGTTTCTGTTTCCCGGAGGTCTTTGTGTGGGGCCCATCAATTATTCCCTATTTGTGTTTTGACACAGCACTTACATGAGTAAGCAGAAACAGTTTGCCTGAAAACAGTCTGCCGATTTTTAGTTGGCCTAACCTGATTTCAGATCGGTTTACCACCATACACTCCGAGTTCGGGGGATGACACCTCAAATATCTTGTGCACCTTCCTGTGTCTTTATATTTAACACTTATTCCACGAAATTGAGTCGTACATGAGCTGATAGCTATAAGCCATGTACGACGAGATTGAGTGGAATAACTGTTTTATTCTATGCGCAGTCACTGGATTTTGAGAAACGGAGCATTTTTATTTTTTGCAAATTCAAGAAATAAAAAATTTATACAAAACGTCCGACAAAATCATTTCTGCTTAGAACGTTAACAAACCAGCGAAATGACAGTAGCAATTTGTGAAAAATGTTATTATAATAATAATAATAATAATAATAATAATAATAATTCTTGAAAAGTAAAAAAGATATGTTCTTACCATCAAATACTTTTATTCTGTATTTTGTTGCTTTTTGTTTTTGTATTTTTTGGGGTTTTCTTCTTCTTCTTTAGGTTTTTTTAGCAGTTAGCAAACCAGCTTAAAGGTGCATTCCCTCCACCAACTGGGCTGGAGTGTGGAGCAGGAGATATTGGGGGAACAAACCCGAAAAAAACCTATATTCTTTTAGCTATTTCTGTGTCTTTTAAATACTTGATGACAATTTTTGGGGTTCTGTTTTCGAGTAGAGTTTTTATTTCATCCTTGGTTGGTTCAGCAACACGCTCCGCCATTTTGTTTTTCTCTACTCACGGTATATGCGCTGATATCCTAGTAGTAGAGTAGCCAATCAGAGCGCGCAATTGCTCATATCCAGTGAATGTGGATAGATTAAATAATATTATTGCACTTGTGCAAATTTGATTCCATTCCATCTAACTAGCTGGAAACATGCATGTTATAGTAGCAGAGTGGCTGGAGTGTTTAGTATAGTCTGGAAGTTGGGTTTTGTGGCAGATAAAATAACTCGAGGACACAGTGTAGAGCAGATAATCTTTACACACATCTCCTATTTCTTCGTGCATTACCTCACCTCCGACTCCATTACAGGAGAACAACATAAAAGCCTTAGGCTCCATCTTGCCCCACATTTACAGCCATTTTTGAATGCGTGTATTCCTGTGTGTTTGGACACAATGCCTCAGCTGCCATCCCATAGCTAAATATTTTGAGCTGAAATGCCTTGAACCAAACTTGCTAGTGTATTTAGACTGATAGAAAACAACAGAGCGTGCCATGTATGTCAATATAACAAGAGTAATATATATTTGGAGCCAGAGGCTTATGCAGAAAATGGCTTCTAAATAACAGATGATCCAGCACAGTAATACTGCTTACTGTCTCCAGGAGGCTCTACTCGGAAGTATGCAGCCGATATAAAAGTGAAGTTTCCGGACACATATGCGCTTGTTGGCCAAAACATCACCCTGGAGTGTTTCGCATTAGGAAAGTGAGTGTGTTTACTTTATGATGATACAAGTTTAAATGAAGTTGATACGGTTTTTCTTTTCTAACATCAATCATACATGACGTGTGTTTTTTTTTCTGCTTTTTTCTCCTAAAAGACAATTTAAGTAGAAGGTGTTTTTTTTTCTCTTGCTGAATGTCATGTGTTTAACTGTTTGGCCCAGTCCCGTTCCTCAGATCAGATGGAGGAAGGTGGATGGCGCACTGCCTGTTCATCATGAGATCAACATAGAAGGTGGACTTCTGCGCCTATTTAATGTGCAGTACGAGGATGAGGGAGCATACGAGTGTGAGGCACTCAACTCGAAAGGAAAAGACTGGCACAAAGCAAACCTCTATGTGGAAGGTAGGACTGCTGTGAAGCGAAGGCTCTCTGGACTCGCATTCAGGATTGCAGGCATTTCAGCACATCATTATTTGTGAAACTGACAGACTTGACTCGTATTTAAAGTACAGCTCGTAGAGATGGGTTGATGTTAATTCTACACATATGAAAAAAGAGCAATGATTCTGAATGCATCCCAGTAAACAGGTGCTGGGCAAAGGTACAGTATAAAAAAAATAAAAAATAAGAAACTCAAATAAGAATAAGAAATAAACATAATAGTTAAACTTGGTTTAAAATAAGCTCTATGGAAAATGTTTAGTTTGTAATGACAAAATATATTTTTAGCATAATTTTGTCTCACTGTTGCCCCCCTCTTCTATTTGAGGGTAATGACTCATAAATACACAAACACGCTAGTTTTTGGCATGCTTCTGTACACCATATAGTTACTGATCACGATTTGTGTTCAGCAACTCTTTTTCTCAAAGCTCTTCATCTAATGTCAAAACGTAACCTCTGTAATGGAAGCTACACTGGGCACACACTTAAAATCTCCATCAGTGGCATTCTCTAAAAGGCGTAAAGCCTAATATCAGGTGGACGTGTACTCACTTCTGTGGGAGGCTTTTTAAACACAGCAGGCAAAGACACAGCCGTGCTAAGAATATATATCAATTGGATAAGGAAGTCATTCAAATCTCTCCCAGTCCCAGTGAAACATCCGATTGTGTCTTTTAAAGGAGAACCGAAGGCAATTTTTTTATCATCAGAATTCTATTTCTCATTTTATTAAATATCGGAATGCATTTTTGATAGCTATTTTGTCGCTGCTATAGCAAGTTATGAGTGTTTGAAATATGCTCTGTAATATATCAGTCCACATGTTAAAGCAATGGCCGTAAATGAGATTTGAGACTTCGTAGGACGGAAGTAAAACGTACAGTGGAAATCAAAATGACCAACATCTGCCAACGTTGTCAAAAGACATGCGCCCTCTTTCGAATGCTGACGTAATCAAGCCGGAAGTTTTGTTTGTTTTGATAGCAATCAGGAAAGTTTGAAAAAAATTAGGCAGTAATCGTCATTTAAACTCGTTTTTGTGCAATATTTCGTTTGGAAAACAGTTTTCAAAATGGCGGCGCTGACACCTGGCTGACACTTCATGTTTCGAAGTCTCGCACAAGTCTCGTGAAGATCGTGCGGATAAGCGACGCCTGCCGTGGACCAAACGAACTAAATTCAACACGGCTAAAAACCGAATAGGCCGATAAGTATAATATTTAATTGCAATTAGTTGCCAATATAAGTCATGATATAAGGTTACTAAAACCGAAAACGTAATTGAATAACACATTAATTAAGAAATAAAGCAAGTTTAAAAATGACTTCAGTTCTCCTTTAAAGAGCTAGTACTTTAAAACAAGTACAGGTAGTCGTCAACTTACGACCTATGCAACTTACGACCGATCGACTTTACGACCGTCTGGTTATGACTGGCAAGTGTTTCCCAGCTGAACTAGCTGAGCGTACGACAGTTTCTGCCCCAGTTCCCGGCCCCGCCCAGCATCCAGCCTCTCGCCGCGTACAACAGTTTCCGCCCCAGCTCCTGGCCCCGCCCAGCATCCAGCCTCTCGCCGCGTACAACAGTTTCCGCCCCAGCTCCTGGCCCCGCCCAGCATCCAGCCTCTCGCCGCGTACAACAGTTTCCGCCCCAGCTCCTGGTTTATGAAACGAGCAAATCCTCCCGCCAGCCCGAGCGCTGCAACAGCTGATGATGACGTAGACGACCCACAGCCAAGCACCAGTGATGCTAGCGGTCACTAAGTTTTGTATTTTGCTATGTTTTACATTTGTATTTTGGTATGTTTCAAACTAAAATGTTTTCTATTTTTCACACCTGTATTTCGTATTTTTTGTTTTGCACATACATGTATTAAACGAATTGTACTGTACGCAGTGTAGTATGCAGTGTTTGACTTAAACCAAATAATGAGCCAAGGTAATGAAATAAGAAAATGTTGATAAAATAAGACTTTAAGATGATTACAATATCATTACACAACATAATATACTTACGTTCATTTAACACAGGCCGACTTACGACCAGATCGGTTTACAACCGGCCAGTCGTAACCAAACGCAGTCGTAAGTCGACGACTACCTGTATTGCATACGGTGGAGTCCAAATGTCACAAAAGTTTGTGTTAAATTTGATGATCCAATTCCTTTAGATCAAATCCATTGGTGTGTCATCTGAATGCATGCTTCAATGTAAGGGATAAGCCTTGCAGAAAATCTGAGCTTTTGTACAAAGGAAATAACATGATCAGTGTCACAAAATTTGCTTAAATTTAAATATTGTCCTAATAAAAAAAAAATCAAACTTGAATGGTGAAGATTTAGAAAACATAGCGAGTCAGTGGGTGGACATTGACAGTGATACACCAGTAATCGCCGTCATTTCCATAACAAGCGAAGAAATCATCACCTTTGTTCGTGATCCTTAAACTCAGTCAATGAACTGCGATGGTGACTCAGGAGGTGAGAAATTCATGATAAGGAAAATGTGCCTAAAACTTTGCATAACCTGGGTCCATTTCAGTATTATAAACTTGCTGGTATAACAAACTATTTGGACGTCCCCCAAGATGTTCATTATAGTGGTGTTGCAATGTATTCACTTCAAATGTCAGTGGTTTTAAATGTTATGGCCGATCAGTGTATGTTTAATACAATATAATAGTCTAAGCCTCAAAAGTGTCACACTTCTTAATGTTATAAATGTCATTTGGTATTTATTCCACTTGACTTGGCTATATTTGCTCATCTGGGCTTTTTCTCCTTTAGCTGCTCCAGAATGGGTGGAGCACATCAGCAGCAGTGAGAGGGACATCGGCAGTCACTACACCATGTCCTGCATAGCCAACGGAAAACCCAAACCTCATGTACACTTCCTGAAAGACGGCCAAAAGGTATGGCCCTTAAACCTCTGTTCACTCCCAGCTTTTTAGTATAAAGACTTTTCAGTGGGTCTTCCTTGGTCGTGCATGAAGTCCATGCTCCACCTAATGTACTCCAACTTTCTATTACCCCTTTTCCACCAAATCAGTTCCAGGGCTGGTTCGGGGCCAGTGCTGGTGCTGGTTAACAACTCGTTCAACTTGCGAGCCAGCTGAGAACCAGTTTGCTTTTCCATAGCTCGGGGTGCTAAGGGGAGTCACGTCATTACGTCACTGTATACGTCAGTTACGTCGCTGTGTTTGTATAAACCTTGGCACGAACATCGAAGCAACAACAACACGGAGAAGAAGCAGCAGCAACAACAACAATAATAATGGATGACTTCGCGTTTGTACAGCTGCTGCTTCTCGTCGCTTAAAATTGGCGACCTTTCGCGGTCTTGCTATTGTTGTTGGTCTTAACAACTCCGCCCCCCGCTGACGTAAGTGGTTCTTTCCTCTGGCCCAGCAAAGAGCTGGTGTTAGCCTGGAACCGTTTTTTCTGGCCCAGAGCCAGTTCTTTGTTCAGTGGAAACCAGTAGCGGCTGGTAGTATTTCAAACAGGGGAGGCTGGTCGGTTACGATATTTCCAGATTTTAAAAGAAAAAACACATCAATTTTGCCCATACTCTTGCCTCTGATCTGGCTGATTGTTGGCAGGGTCACAAACTGTGAAATAACAGGTTCTTTTGGCCCATTAGCCTACTGTCCAATATACATGATGGTGGTGTTGGGGGGGGTATATTTTAACATTTTATATTTTAAAATTGTGGCATGTTGTTTAAAAATTGATTATTGAAAGCAGCTCTTTGTCAGGAACCTCAGCAGTAACAGCAGAGTGTTCTGGAATAGGCACGAGCACTGACCTTGGGGAGCCAAACATAGAGCTGGGTGCCACACATTTCATTCAGTGACACTTTCCCTATATTTTACTTATTTTGACTGAGAAATGTTTTATTGACAATTTTGATAACCCTTCACTTTTAATCCAGGTCTGTAGTGTGAAATGTTCTCGGCTGTGTTTTTGTTTAAAAATGTTTTCCAAATTGTAGCTGTGTTTAATTCATATCCAGAGAAATATATATATTCCAATATAATATACTCAGCATAAACATTTTAAATAGATTCTATATTTTTGGTCCATCCATGACATATTACTAAAGTAGCCTATTTACTGTTGTTGATGTGGGTCACTTGCTGTTAGCCAATTCACTTTCTCGTACCAGGAGAGCTGAAAGGAACGAGTATTATTCCCGACCTTTTTCACCAAGTCAATTTGAGGCGTTGGTCTACCCTGCTCTTTAATTTTAATTTTTTTCCTCAAAAGGAATACTGGCAAATGGCTTCGCCAAAATTAAATCAGCAATGCTTGGCATCCGTGCGCAGCTTTCTTGCTAGCTGACTAGCCCCCTCAAGTTCAAGTTCAGTCACTCAAATAAACGAAATTTCTGGAACTAAGATAGCAAACTTGACAACACTATATTTACACTTTATTTACAATGAAAATATATACAAACTAAAAAAGCTGGTAGAAACCATATGTAATGAATGAAATCGAAATGTAAGCTGATCTCTTACAATACACCACAGCACTTGCGAATCCGCATGGGACTGAACTGAGATTCACCGCTGCCTGTCTATAGTTGAAACGAGCTGTCAATCAAAGAAAATATCCAGCCGCTTTCACCAATCACCAGTCTCCTCGCGGAAAGCTTTGCCATGTCCCTCCCACTGTGAGGCTGGGAGTCCGTGGAGCAGGCGTTTTCGCAGTATTTGTCCAATAACCGTCTTGCATTTTGATATTGAAAAGCGCATAGCTCCCAAATGCCATTGAAGTCCACTGAGGCTGGGCTGCACCGCGCTGTCACGAGGGGGAAAAACTCACGCACACATTAGGCGAACTGGGGAAAGTTATAACGGAATGATTTCGCACTGTAGTGGGTTGAGCACATATATTTCTATGATTCTGGATCTGAAATAGCAATGTTATAAGGTCGGCTATAACATAAGCCTAGTGCAATTCATCCTACACGATGTTCGTCATTTTTAGAGGAGGCTGAGCCTCCCTCGTTGTCTTAGAGCAATCGCCCGTGGTGGAAACAGAAAACCCGGTTCCAAACTAAGCACTGGCCCCGAACCAGCCCTGGAACTGCTTTGGTGGAAAAGGGGCATATGACAGTCTTTGGCCAAGTGTGTTTGGAAGGTGTAGAACATGGCAAATGTGCACAAACACATCATAATCTCTCTGTTGATTGTTGTCTACCAGGGAAATGTTTGTTTGTGCAGTTCAGGTTTTGATCATACTCAGAGCTCTAAATTAGGGCACAGAGTCAATGAGCCAAACTCGAGGTTCTAGCTCAATGCTAAAGAGGTGCCGACACTGTTGCACAAACACCCATGGCAACAGTCAGTTCTGCTCCAGAAGCCTGAGAGTGTATGCAGGGGGTGAAACACAGCAGGGGCTATGCGCCGAACACATTCTGCATGCAAATCAGCTTCATTATCATTAAATCTTTCAGTGAAGACTTACAAATAATGCCTCTTTAATCGGGTTCGCGGAGTTCACTAATCTTAAAAATCATCAGAATGATTATGAAATGATTTTGTATTTACTTTAACAGTATGGAAAGCAAGAGTTGCGCTTCACAGACCTGACTTTTGATGACTCAGGGATGTACCAGTGCATTGCTGAGAACCATCATGGAGTAATTCATGCCAACGCTGAACTGCAAATTTTCGGTAAGCTACTAAATGTTAGGTGGGGCTGGTAGGATGAGGACCTTATGCTCTTTTCAAAATCAGTAAATTAAAACAACTTAATTTGAAAACCAAGTAGTCCCCAGATACACTACTTTGCCTTGCATAAGTATTCCCCTCCCACCCCAATCATTTCCACATTTTGTAGTTTTACAAGCAGGAACCTCAATTAGATTGCTTGGGATTATGTGTCAGGGATTGGCAGAAAATATCCCTTAAAAAAATAAAATAAAATAATGTAAAGTTGTGATTGCATAAATATTGACCCTTAAGTGGTGTGTAACCCCTAACAATGGTTCTAATAGAACCAGTTACCATTAGAAATGCCATCAGTGCATAATTCAGTCCATTATTAAACATGAAAAGATTATGGCACAAGTATGATGCTGCCAATAAGAAGCCATCCACCAAAAATCAGTGACCAGGTAAGGAGGGATTTAATCAGAGAAGCAACCAAGTGTCAGGTTGTAACACTACAAAACGTGGAATAATTCAAGGGGGAGGTGAATACTTATGCAAGGTCACAGTACTTTCTTCCTTGTTATTGTGTTGTAAGCTTGCACATGTTCGGTAAAACAGGGTTAGCACCTAGAATATAGTTATTTATAATAAGTTTGTCCTTGAAGATACTGTATTTCTCCACGTGTCCTCCTGGAGCAAACCCAAGCCCTATGACAACGTGTTGATGTTTTGTGTCGGCAGTGGGTGCTCCTTCATTTGAGTTCAACCCGGTTAAGCCGAGGCTGCTGGGAGCAAAGAACGGGCACGTGGTGATTGAGTGCAAACCGAAAGCAGCACCCAGACCCACATTTTCCTGGAGCAAAGGCACAGAGCTGCTCTCCAATTCCAGCAGGTAGAAGATGAGCCCTTTCACATGGGATTATTGTAACTGAGCTGTTCATCTTCCTAGAAGATTTGATCTGACAGTTCTGGAGAGTGTGGAAAAGTTCAGTTGTTTATAGTGTGAAAAGAGCTTTAAAAAAAAAAAAGCTGGTGGTATATTTTAAACAATGAAAGAACTAAACTTAAGAAAGAACATCCAGCAAACATGCTGAAAAGGACTCGGTGTGCATCTTTCCAGAACACTGCACTTTTAGGGAGCACAGGATGGCTTTGAGATTTCTCAGAGCTGAACAACAACACAGTGCTACGAGGTTGGGGATGTAGTGGGTTGCGTCTGAACTGCGGCTACAGGAAACAAATATTAATACCTTGTTAAAATGTGTTGTAGAACATCTTTTTTACATATTGACATTTTTAAAGCAGCATATGATGTTTGGAAGGTCAAGTCAAGTTTATTTGTATAGCGCTTTTAACAATAAACATTGTCGCAAAGCAGCTTTACCGAATTTGAACGACTTAAAACATGAGCTAATTTTATCCCTAATCTATCCCCAATGAGCAAGCCTGTGGCAACGGTGGCGAGGAAAAACTCCCTCAGACGACATGAGGAAGAAACCTCGAGAGGAACCAGACTCAAAAGGGAACCCATCCTCATTTGGGCAACAACAGACAACATGACTATAACATTAACAGTTTTAACATGAAGTCAGTTTCGTTGATGTTATAAACTCTTCATTGATGGAAACTTGAGTGCAAAACTGTTCATGACAACTGCAGTCCTAAAGTTAGCAAGTCAACTGTAGTCCTCAGCCATAAAAGCATTACTGTATGAGTCCAGAGCGTCCTCCAGGTGTGACTTTCAACTGTCCACATGGGGCCGTCCTCCAGAGGAGCGATGCGATGAGACTCCAAGCAGACACAGGGCACCAGGATGGATCAGGCAGGTCTGAGGAGCAGAAGAGGTCAGCATCTCGATCCCAGGATTGACATGTAACTCATAAGGACAGATTTGGGTGGGGGAGAAAACACAGGTTGTTCGGTATGCCAATGTCACCTGAATAAGTAGGAACAGTATACATATTGCACTGAGTACAAGCAGGGACTCCGGCAACTAACTATGACAGCATAACTAAAAGGGGAGAGCCAGAAGGTAACACAGGCATGAGGGAGCCCCGGGACATAAAGCAGCAGCCACTACACCGTCAACAAACTCGAGTGAGCAAGCGAGTGGGGGACTGACAGCATCCATACATCCCAGTTTACCAAAACACTCTATGTCTGAGGACCCTCCAGATCTACCCCTTTACCTCATAAACACCATTAACAAAAGGCTTGACTAAACAGATATGTTTTCAGCCGAGACTTAAACACTGAGACTGTGTCTGATTCCCGAACATTACGTGGAAGGCTGTTCCATAACTGTGGGGCTTTGTAAGAAAAGGCTCTGCCCCCTGATGTAGCCTTCACTATACGAGGTACCAGCAGATAGCCTGCACCTTTTGACCTAAGTAGGCGTGGCGGGTCATAGAGGAGCAGAAGTTCACTCAGGTACTGTGGTGCGAGACCATTCAGTGCTTTAAAGGTCAATAGTAGTATTTTATAAATCAATACGAAATTTGATTGGGAGCCAATGCAGTGTGGATAAGACAGGGGTGATGTGGTCATATTTTCTAGTTCTAGTAAGGACTCTTGCTGCGGCATTTTGAACTAACTGGAGCTTGTTTATGCACTTATTGGAACATCCAGACAGTAAGGCATTACAATAATCCAACCTGGAGGTAACAAAAGCATGAACTAGTTTTTCCGCGTCATGTAGTGACATTAAATTTCTTATCTTAGCAATATTTCTGAGATGAAAGAAAGCTATCCGGGTAATGTTATCAGTGTGAGTTTTGAATGAAAGACTGGGGTCAATAATCACTCCGAGGTATTTTACTGCTGCACATGAAGAAACAGAAAGGCCATCCAGAGTCACTGTGTAATCAGAAAACTTACTTCTAGCTGCATGTGGTCCTAGTACAAGTACTTCAGTCTTGTCAGAGTTAAGCGGAAGGAAGTTAATAAGCATCCAGTGTCTAATGTCCTTCAC
This sequence comes from Neoarius graeffei, assembly GCF_027579695.1. Classification (NCBI taxonomy): domain Eukaryota; kingdom Metazoa; phylum Chordata; class Actinopteri; order Siluriformes; family Ariidae; genus Neoarius; species Neoarius graeffei. The sequence goes on from NC_083570.1 coordinate 62,574,559, forward strand.
ACATTCCTCATTTGTATTAAGCTGGTGTCTCTCATTAGGTTTTGCAGAAATGTACAACTGTGTGTCATCAGCATAACAGTGGAAACTAATACAATGTTTACGAATAATATCACCCAGAGGTAACGTATATAAAGAAAAAAGCAGTGGACCCAAGACAGAACCTTGTGGAACACCAAACTTTACCTCAGTATGTCTAGAAACATCACCATTTACATCAACATACTGATGGGGATCAGTTAAATAAGACCTGAGCCAGGAGAGGGCCATTCCCTTAACTCCCACAACATTTTCTAGTCTATCCAGAAGAATGGAATGATCAATGGAATCAAATGCTGCACTAAAGCATATTTGGTACAGCATTTGAAGGTGCATATTTGAAACATCGGCTCATTTTGGGCTTCTTTTGAAAGCAGGCATGGCAACCCTGTCAAAATGAACAAGAAAACAGCAGTGACAGTTTGGGCTGTAACGATACACTCCAGTCACGTTTTGATTTGATTTACAATACTTGATTCATGATTCGATTCTCAGAATATTTTAAAACAAATCCAAATGAAGAGCACTGGAGATTGCAGTGATGTGGGACTGGTGTTGTTTGAAAGCTAATGATGAAAAGCTCTTTTTAGTGCTCTTTTTACTGTTGCTGTAGAACAGTATAGTTGAAAATGCATGTTGTTCAATGTGACCCAAAGCTATCGGTCATTTCATAAGTGCAGATGATAATCGGTAATTGTGCAAGCTCTTCACAAAAGTATTTAGTCATGTGACAAGCGTGAGCTCTATATACGTGGACTCTGTGGGTGCATCGTGCATCATCCCTCGTGTTAGTGGTGAATGAAGCACAAACGCAGAAGGGAGAGATGTTGTTTTGGTGTTGGTTTATTTTGCATAGCCAAAAAATGATCAGAGATGGAGAATGAGGTGTCAGATTTGAGTCAAATATTTGTGCTACTTCTTCCATGACCACAAACAAACAGGCAAACATCGGACCTGAAAATCAAACTGACGCTCCGTGCAGTGACACAAACAACTATGTGATCTTTAGTCCAATCACAAACAAGACAGATTTCAGACCTAAAAACATGGTGGTTACTGTAAAACATGGAGTTCTTCCTAGGAGCACATGCACAATGTGGCACACAAACTCAAACCACTTCATCTTTCTCACTCAAAAGCCATATAAGACACAAGTATACCACTGGCTTTAGGATATTCTATCAAAAATAAAATTATTGGCACCCCTAAATAATATTGCACACATATTGCGACCTTTAAACGTATATAGATTGATATAGTGTACCATGAATTTTGCTTAGGATCAGGATATTTTAGAAAACTATTGTGTTGAAATAAAACTATTAAAATATCCTCATACATGTAAGCTTAACATTTCCAGTAATTCTCGAGTTGTGTATTTGCTAGTGTATTTAATCCATGGAAAAGCGAATGAAATGAAACTGAAAACCAGTGTAATGGTGGCAGGATTTTCATTTGGGAGGACGGAAGTCTGGAGATCCGCAACGTTACCAAGGCAGATGAGGGGAAGTACACATGCTTTGCGGAGAATGACAGAGGCAAAGCCAACAGCACTGGATCGCTCTCAGTCACAGGTAGGAGGCTGAAATTCAAAGCCAAAGCAGTCATGGAAATGTAGTTTTGCATAATGCATTGCATGTTAGAGCTGGTATATTAGAGATATCAAAAATCCTTAATGCAATGATGAACACAGTAGTCTGGGGGTGTTGGAGGAGATTTGAAATGAAGTGGAGAGGATCATGCTGCTTGGCTGACACCCAAGGTGCTGATTGTGCTGCAACTCTCTTTTGCCCTCTGCTGGTTGAAATGACTTAATACAGAAAGCAGAAATGCCTGCGATTGATTGGCCTTGGGGCGGCACAGTGGTGTAGTGGTTAGCGCTGTCATCTCACAGCAAGAAGGTCCGGGTTCGAGCCCCGTGGCCGGCGAGGGCCTTTCTGTGCGGAGTTTGCATGTTCTCCCCGTGTCCGCGTGGGTTTCCTCCAGGTGCTCCGGTTTCCCCCACAGTCCAAAGACATGCAGGTTAGGTTAACTGGTGACTCTAAATTGAGCGTAGGTGTGAATGTGAGTGTGAATGGTTGTCTGTGTCTATGTGTCAGCCCTGTGATGACCTGGCGACTTGTCCAGGGTGTACCCCGCCTTTCGCCCGTAGTCAGCTGGGATAGGCTCCAGCTTGCCTGCGACCCTGTAGAACAGGATAAAGCGGCTAGAGATAATGAGATGAGATGAATGAACAAAATGAGAACGACATAATATGAAGATTGAGACTTAATTCCTTTTTCTTCTATAATTACAGACTTTCTTTACTAAATTGCTGGAAATGTAAATCAATTCTTTTCGCCGTGCTTTTTTTTAGATGCCACTAAGATCACGCTGGCTCCCTCTAATGCTGATGTGAGCGTGGGTGAAAACGCCAGGATGCAATGTGCTGCATCACATGACTCGAGCCTCGACATCACCTTCATCTGGTCACTCAACAGCCATGCCATTGACTTTGACAAGGAGAAAGAGTTCTACCAGCACACCACTGTAAGAACACGAACACAACAGATTAATGCCAACATCAACAGTGTTAGAAATGTTTTAGATGCTTATGTTTGAGCTGCACTAAGCTTTATTTGAAGTCTTTGGGGTGTCTTTTTGTTCTTTTCTTAGTCTCATTTCTGTAAATTATCCGGCAGGAGCACATTGCTTATTATTTTTCCACATCGGATGGCGTAGGTTTGTACTGTGTGTTCTCAAGGTCACAAACTCACACTGACTCCGACTATTATTAATGAAAACGATGGTTGGGTTTATAAATAGTTACCCATATATATATATATATATGTGTGTGTGTGTGTGTGTGTGTGTGTGTATAGGATAGTCAGGCAGGTATGTCTAGCTGTGTGCTGCTGATTAAGAACACTCAGCTGAAGCATGCAGGCCTCTACACCTGCACAGCCCAGACATCTGTGGACAATGTCACCGTCTCCGCTGACCTGGTAGTGAGAGGTACTACAAATATCACACACACACACACACACACACACACACACACACACACACACACACACACTCTGTGCCTTGAGTGGGAAAATAACAAAAGCTTTATTATCCTATGCAGATTTGGCTGCAGTAGAGAACTTGGAGACACAATGAGACTAAAGCCGTACCTTACTTAAATATATTAAACACCAAGTCTCTTCCTTGTTTTTAGATACACTCTGTCAATAGCTATGCTTTGTAATTAGATATTAGACATTTAAATTTGTGGTATTTAGAAGCAGAAATGGACAGTAACAAAGTACACTTTTTGAGTATCTGTACTTTACTTGAGTAGTATTTTTTTTTTGAAAATTATGTCTAACTTGACTACATTTGAAAAACAAATACTTTTTACTCCACTACATTTCGATCAAGGTCCTCGTTACTATGAAACAGCTTTGAAAGCGGATGTTTTTTGTTTTCTTTTCTAAAATGTGATTGGTTTTTTCGCAGGAGACACTGAGAGCCTATCAGTAATCACTAGGATCACGTCACATCCATAGACTGTATAAAATCAAGTTCAATTTCTCAGCAGTATTATTTGAACACGATCAGCTGATGGCAGAATGGAAGGAGGCGTTTTGTTCTGGAGAATGCACACGCACTCGTGGCCATTCCTAGAACCCATGTTTCAGTTTTCAGAAAGGATTAAAGATTTGTTTCGTTTTAAATGTTTGCTTTGTTTGCCTAAAACGAACCACATCACAGCCTACAAAAACTCGCTGCCCAACCTGCGGAAGCATATTAAGGCGTGTAAACGTTTTATTCCAAGAGAAAGCTTGCAGTGGAGTTGTCTGTGCTTTTAGAGCTAGCGATAATGTTGCAATAGCTATGCAGTCTGGTTAGTCAGATGACTTTCTATGGATTTTCCCACCAAGTTGCCATCGCCTTGTCCACGGCTAACGTTAACACAGAGCTAGTTAACTTGGGCACTGTTAATTAGCATGTAAAAACGGAGTTACGCTAACATGAATAGCATTAACTTCAGCATAATCTTGCCGAATTAACAGAATGTAGAAATTTTTCTTTTCTAATAACATTAGCTACCCAATATGATTTCAAGTTTGAAAAGAGTTTGCTAGCATGTCAGGTGGAGCTCTACCGGTTCTACAAACTAGTCAGTAAATCCAGTCGGTTGCTTCAGAGGCATTAGGTTTTGTAAGTGTTGTGGCAATAATACAACAGTGCGTTGACAGAAAATATACTTTTAATACTTAAATATTTTTAAAAGCAAGTACTTCAGTACTTTAACTTAAGTAAAAATTTGACTGGACAACTTTCACTTGTATCGGAGTAACATTTAGCCAGTGGGATCTCTACTTTGACTTACAGTGCCTTGAAAAAGTATTCATACCCCTTGAACTTTTTCACATTTTTCCACCTTACAACTACGAACTTAAAAGTTTTTTACTGAGATTTTATGTGGTAGACCAACACAGAGTAGCACATAATTGTGAAGTGAAACGAAAATGATAAATGGTCTTCAAAATTTTAAACAAATAAAATTCTGAAAAATGTGGTGTGCATTAGTATTCAGCCCCCTGTACTCTGATACCTCAAAATACAATCCAGTGTAATCAATTGCCTTCAGAAGTCATCTAATTAGTTAATAGAGTCCTGCTGTGTGTAATTTACTCTCAGCATAAATACACTTGTTCTGTGAAGGCCTCAGTGGTTTGTTAGAGAACACTGAAGAACAAACAGCATCATGAAGACCAAAGAACTCACCAGACAGGTCAGGGATAAAGTTCTGGAGAAGTTTAAAGCAGGGTTAGGTTATAAAAAATATCCCAAGCTCTGAACATCTCAAGAAGCACTGTTCAATCCATCATTCAAAAATGGAAAAAGTATGACACAACTGCAAACCTACCAAGACATGGCCGTCCACCTAAACTGACAGAGCGAGCAAGGAGAGCACTGGTCAGAGAAGCAGCCAAGAGGCCCATGATCACTCTGGAGGAGCTGCAGAAATCCACAGCTCAGGTGGGAGAATCTGTGCACCGGACAACTATAAGTCGTACACTCCACAAATCTGGCCTTTTTGGAAGAGTGGCAAGAAGAAAGCCATTGTTGAAAGACAGGCATAAGAAGTCCCGTTTGCAGTTTACCAGAAGCCATGTAGGGGACACAGCAAACATGTGGAAGAAGGTGCTTTGGTCAGATGAGACCAAAGTTGAACTTTTTGACCTAAATGCAAAGCGCTATGTGTGGCGGAAAACTAACACTGCTCATCACCCTGCACACACCATCCCCACTGTGAAACATGGTGGTGGCAGCATCATGCTATGGGGATGCTTTTCTTCAGCAGGGACAGGGAAGCTGGTCAGAGTTGATGGGAAGATGGATGGAGCTAAATACAGGGCAATCCTGGAAGAAAACCTGTTGGAGGCTGCTAAAGACTTGAGACTGGGAAGGAGATTCACCTTCCAGCAAGACAATGACCCTAAACATACAGGCAGAGCTACAATGGAATGGTTTAGATCAAAGAATATTCATGTGTTAGAATGGCCCAGTCAAAGTCCAGACCTAAATCCCATTGAGCATCTGTGGCAAGACTTGAAAATTGCTGTTCACAGACGCTCTGCATTCAATCTGGCTGAGCTTGAGCTATTTTGCAAAGAAGAATGGGCAAAAATTTCAGTGTCTAGATGTGCAAAGCTGGTAGAGACATACCACAAAAGACTTGCAGCTGTAATTGCAGCAAAAGGTGGCTCTACAAAGTATTGACGCAGGGGGGCTGAATACTAATGCACACCACATTTTTCAGATTTTTATTTGTTTAAAATTTTGAAGACCATTTATCATTTTTGTTTCACTTCACAATTATGTGCTACTCTGTGTTGGTCTATCACATAAAATCTCAATAAAAAACTTTTAAGTTTGTGGTTGTAAGGCAGTGTTTCCCACAGACCAGGTAGCAATTTGTGGTGCTCCACTGTGCCGATGAGGGAATCGTGCGCGGTGGTGTCATGGCGGTCGGTGGAGTTGGTCATTGGGGTGTATGCAAAGTGTTTATAGCGGGCGGTGTTCAAAGGCACAGTATTTTTCTTCAGTCACCTGCTGGGACTATTTTAAAGCTACAAGGAGCATTTGAGATTATTCAGTTCAATCTAAATTCTTTTAAGTTCTTTAAGAGAAGACAGCTAAAACAATTTTTACCAGAACCCCGCCTGGTTTCATTCCTCGACCCAACTTTACATTACAGGGCAGGCCATTAGTTTGCTGGGCTTGATGTTGGTGGAAAACCTGTCTTTTAAATTTATGAAAATTACTCACCAAAATTGAAGTTAAAGTTTAGTTTTGATCTTAGTTTTTTGCCTTTTTGGTGGCTCTTTCAATCATTCTTTAGTTGACATTCAAGGAATAAATTGCAAAAAACAAGCTGGAGGTTTTTATTTTAAATATTGAACTCAACACTTACTGTACCTCAACCAATACTAAAATGAAATAAGTAGTATAATGTAACAACAAAATAATAATAAAATATCATAATTAGATGTAAGAAACCACTTAAGGTAACACCAAGGCAACTAACAATAATGAAAAAGCATTACCCTAATTGGTGCAAAGCCTGCATGCCCTATCAGAACATTTAATTCTGCGTGGCTTCCTGAAAAAAAAAAAAACTCAAGTGCCCTATCGTAAGGGAAGTCATTGGGTTCGGGACCATTTATGGAGATTCGTAAGCAGGCTGCCAGGTGTTCCCCTTGGAGCCTATTCCTGAGGTCTGTTTTAATCTATGGATAAAAAAGTACATTTTCTTCATCATCAAAGCACTAAAAATTTCCATTACATCAAAAAATATACAAAGGAATACTGAATTTCTACAGTATGTGCTTACCCTATTCATAGCTGAGAAATCCCGCTCGCAATTCTACTTCGCCAATAAAGCTAATAAAGATGTTTCTTAAAATATTCAGATTTTATGCTTCAGATAGCATCAACTAGGCATCCCCGCGAGTATAACAACATTTTATTTAGGCTAGTGGGAAATTCTTATTTATTGTGAATGTCAAGCCATTATTAATAACTTGCATGAATGCTGAAGCGGGATAAACGGGATAATGCAATAAGACCGGTTCCTCACGTCAAGCTGCTACTGTCTCATCTCATCTCATTATCTCTAGCCGCTTTATCCTTCTACAGGGTCGCAGGCAAGCTGGAGCCTATCCCAGCTGACTACGGGCGAAAGGCGGGGTACACCCTGGACAAGTCGCCAGGTCATCACAGGGCTGACACATAGACAACCAGTCACACTCACATTCACACCTACGGTCAATTTAGAGTCACCAGTTAACCTAACCTGCATGTCTTTGGACTGTGGGGGAAACCGGAGCACCCGGAGGAAACCCACGCGGACACGGGGAGAACATGCAAACTCCACACAGAAAGGCCCTCGCCGGCCCCGGGGCTCGAACCCAGGACCTTCTTGCTGTGAGGCGACAGCGCTAACCACTACACCACCGTGCCACCCCAAGCTGCTACTGTATGCATCAAAATTGGTTTATAGCCTGACTCAGGGATGTCTGTTTCCTGTAAGCCAAGAAAGCTATGATAAAGCTCATCAAGAGGCTACCTTTTAAAATAAGGGGTCAGAAGGCGAATCGGGAAGGCTGCGTTATTTTTAATTAGCCTAACAGGCCTACTTGCAGTCCGGGTATATGCGCACCGGCAGGCCTGTGTACACGCCTCTCCATCTCCCTCTCTGTGTGTGCGTGTGTGCGCGCGCGCATGAACGAGAAGAAAGAGCACTATGAATGAACGGAACAATACGCAACGGAATTTTTTTTTTTAAAAATCGCAAGTCTGATTGTGTGGCGATAGGAATCCATTGTGTGGCGCTGCGCCACACAATGGTCTATGTATGGGAAACCCTGTAAAGTGAAAAAATGTGAAAAAGTTCAAGGGTATGAATACTTTTTCAAGGCACTGTAAGTAATAAACTTGGGTACTTTGTCCACCTCTGTTTAGAAGACACCCTTAACACCCTTATCTAGAGTGACTTCCAGAAGTGCTTTGTAGTCTCCAAAAAATGTAAAAAAACACACACAATATATTATATATACAGTATATATACAGTGTATATATATTAGTGCTGTCAAAAATGTCGCGTTATTAACATGTTAACTTGACTCAATTTTAACGGCGATAATTTTTTTATCGCGAGATTAACGCTCTGTGACATGATGTAGGTTTTTCATAAGCTTTTGAAACTGCCAGGAACTTGGAACAGAGACAAAACGATAGCAGCTAGACTGTAATGCCACGCCCCGCACAGCCAGAGTCTTCTGCCCCCCGAGAATCAGCGCGGGCAGGGCGCGCTAGTAGAGATGGGATTTATGGCTCTTTGATGGGATCCGCATCTTTGTGATCCGTTCTTTGAAAAGAGCCGTTCAAAAGACTGGCTCATTTGGCTCTTTTTAAATATTTATTCAGTTTTAAGAAGACAGCGTCTAAAGAAGCCAGATCCCTCTGAACTGTAAACTCAATGCTATCCCCGAAATCCTTCCTGTAATATGCAAATTTGGCCGCCTCTGATTGGACAGCGCGACGCATCAACAGGCAGAAAGTGTAAAAGTACAAAATGTGTTAAGTGAGCTGAAACAGTAAAGATCAGATTCAATGCAATATTTATCAACGAACAACTTAAACTTAATATAATAGTGTACTTTATATTATAATCAAGCATGTCAAGCCTACCGTCACTGTGTAACCTATCTCTCTGATTAAAAGTTGTAGGCTAACTCAAACAGTAGCTCATTTCACTCATGGGTCTTTTGCTAGCCCCGCGTCGGTGCTCGGCTTAGGTTTCACTTTGTAGTGGCTGTGACAAGACGTGTTATGCTTTGTAATAAAAAAAAAAAAACATTGGTACAAAGCAAGCCCATTCACTTTTTTATGCTGATAAGAGAATTACAATGGTCTTTTATGTGACAAAAATGTGCGATTAAATTGCGATTAATCGCGAGTTAACTATGACTGTCGCGACATTAATCGCGATTAAATATTTTAATCGCTTGACAGCAAAAAAAAAAAAAAAAAAAAAAAATATATATATATATATATATATATATATATATATATATATATATATATATAAAATTTACCAGCTGGGAGGTCCATATCGTGAAATACTGTGACCTTGGCCTTGAAAATACTGACTGAGGCCTCTGGGCTGAGGTCAGCATTTTCAAGGCCGAGGTCACAGTATTTCACGATACGGACCAACCTTAAGCTGGTAAATAATATATTTTTTTCTTTACCAACTTCTAACAGAAAATGAGAGCGCCTGAAAGAGAAACCATATTTAGAACAAACCTGCTACAAGCTCGTCAAAAACCTGTTTGACAAACTATGTCAGCTCAGAATTTTCCGAAAAGAAAACTTGATCCAGATCACTTCTCTGATCTAGGCAACAAAAATGTTGACAAAAAATTGCTACTATAGCCTCGGTCACAACCGGCTGTACGTGCTCCTACAGCCAGTCTACGTGCAAAAAACGCAAGAAACGCATGGAGGGCACGTGTGAAACGCATGGAGGGCGCGCGTGTGACGTGCTGATTTTCGAGCTGTAGACTGGCCGCAGACCGGCCGCAGAGGTTCTTTGTCATGTCAAACAAACTCTACGGGTGCTTACGTTTTTTTCAGGTTGCAAGACAAACTTACGGCCAACGTGCGTCTTTCTCCATGAAAGAAAAAAAACGCAGTGATTTGGGAAATGCCAAAAATCGCACAGCCAAAAAATCGTACGTCCGGTTGTGACCTAGGCTTAAGTTTGTTGTTGTTGTGAACGAGCAAGTCGCCAAAAGGTCTGTAACCGGGGTCCGGATTGTAGGACTCCGGACCGCTCACGAGCCAATTAGAGCGCACAATTTGATGGAAACTGGACCGTGAAAAAAATAAATATCCTTATTCAAGTTCATGAGGTCAGGGACTATGAGTGCCATCAATGTTAAAACCCTGTTGGGGAGGTTAGTACAGTCTGAAAAAAACACAAGTTTGCTTTTTTTTTTTAGATAACAGAGTGCTAATTTAGGTGCTTGGTGAAAAGGCAGGTCTTTACTCTTCATTTGAGGACAGCCAGTGACTCAGCTGTTTGGACAGTCAGGGGAGGGTTGTTCCACCACCAACAGTAGCAGTCAAAAGTTTGGACACCCCTACTCATTCACAGGTTTTTCTGCATTTTGACTATTTTGTACATAGTAGAACATCAAAACTATGAAATAACATATAGAACATGTTTGGAATTATATGGTAAACAGGAAAGTGTTAAAAAATGTTTCATATTTTAGATTCTTCAGCATAGTCAGCGTTTCCCTTGATGATGCTTTGCACACTATTGGCATTCCCTGTGTCCGAAATCACTCACTACTCACTATATAGTGGGCTATATAGTGAGTTCGCCATTTTGTTGTGCTGTCCGAATGTATAGCAAGAATTCTTATACCCTATCTAGTGGACTCATAATATGAGCCATAATGCACCATGAAAAGTAGTGTACAACCAGTGGTCACTAACCAAGCAATATATACCATCTTGCACTGCTGTTATGCTGAAAGAAAGAAAAAAAAAGTGTGTTGGGGTGAATGAATTGAGGAAGAAACACATTATAAATGGACATTCGAGTACAATTAAAAAAAATAGTAAGAGAACAGAAAATAAGCTTAAATAGAATAAGACAGACAAAATACAAGAATAAAAGTTACAGTGCTGAGCGAGGAATGAATCAAAAACCTCGAATTTGATTTAATAAAAGGCAGCGACAAAGAAGGAAGTATTCAGCTTTGATTTAAAAGAGCTGAAAAGATGCAGCAGACACAAAGTACTTTGTATTTATTAATGTAGGAAATACGCTCAGTATAATATGGATTTATCACAAAAATACAGGCATGTATTTATTATTTTGAAAACCCACCAGCTGACTGATCTGGCACATTTTAATTATGTGACAGTAATGACGTAAATAACGGTGCGGTGGAGTAGTGTCCGAGGGTGTTTTTTTTTTCTCCCCATTTTACCAGTGAGCTCACTATATACTCATCTCATCATCTGTAGCCGCTTTATCCTGTTCTACAGGATCGCAGGCAAGCTGGAGCCTATCCCAGCTGACTATGGGCGAAAGGCGGGGTACACCCTGGACAAGTCGCCAGGTCATCACAGGGCTGACACATAGACACAGACAACCATTCACACTCACACCTACGGTCAATTTAGAGCCACCAGTTAACCTAACCTGCATGTCTTTGGACTGTGGGGGAAACCGGAGCACCCGGAGGAAACCCACGCGGACACGGGGAGAACATGCAAACTCCGCACAGAAAGGCCCTCGCCGGCCACGGAGCTCGAACCCGGACCTTCTTGCTGTGAGGCGACAGCGCTAACCACTACACCACCGTGCCGCCCCCTCACTATATACTATAGTCCTCTATATACATTTCCCTAGATAGTGAGTAGGGAGCAGTAGATGAGTGAGTGATTTCGGACACAGCCATTATCTTATGAGGTAGTCACCTGGAATGCTTTTCAGTTAACAGGTGCCTCGTCAAAAGTTAATTAGTGCAGTTTCTTGCCTTCTTATGTGTTTGAGATCAAACAGTAAATAATAACAATACAGTAAATAGCCCTATTCCACAACTGTAGTAATCCATATTATGTCAAGAACCGCTCAGCTAAGTAAAGACAAACGACATCCATCATTACTTTAAGACATGAAGTGTCTTTGAATTGATAAAAATAAAGACACCCACACACTGAATTAGAAAGTGTGTCCAAACTTTTCACTGGTACTGTAGGTGCCAGGACAGAGAAGAGACATGATGTGTGTCTTCCTTGTAGACAAAAGTGTAAAGGTCTAGCAGCAGTAGAGGGGTGTTAATAGACTAATTTGCTTTATACCCTGGAATTAAAATTTACAGCAGAAAGTAGTGTTCAGTTGTAAACTACTCTGTCACACTGTGCTGACACTGTGTCTGCTGTGGGATGCAGTAAAGCCAGAGGAATGTTCCTGTCTGGGTTCAGCGGCTGGCTGCAGTGCTGCAAGAGGAGGTGAATAATGAGGTGTAAATAAAATCAGTGTTAGCAGGGTGGGCTTGGACAGAGCTGTAAGCCTGGAAACCCAATACTACCACTGTAAACACACACACAACGCCTGTTTTTGACTCAGACCAGGTGCACTGACGCAGAATTACAGTCAGGCATTTTATCAGGAAATGTAAAGCACGCTTTTGGTCATGTTCTCTTCGTGGGGGAATGGTGTTATCAATCACAGTGACACTCGCCAATCACGGGCATCTGTGAGCTCATGTATGTGGAAGAGGGCAGATAGTACTTGTTAGGGTTCACCCAGTCGGAAACGGTCAACTTACTTCTCGGGACCCCCGCCCTCGTGCCACCCAGAGCTCTGGGGGGGTTAGTCGCCAAGAAAGACAGGAACCCCAATGTAGTTCACATCTTTATTCGCAAGTTCCCCCAATTGGACAAGAATACAGAGGGTTATTATGTACGAGTGTTGTCTGTGTGTAAATGACATCACTGTTTGATATCTATGTGTATGTGTGCATGAATGTGTGTATGTGTGTGTCTATGGGGGTGTGTGAGTGAGTGACATCTTGATATCTGTGTCTATGTGTGTGTGTGTGTGTGTGTGTGTGTGTGTGTGTGTGTGTGTGAGAGAGCAAGTCACATCTTAATTACATCACTGTTCTAATGGAATGTTCAGATGTATGTGTGTGTGTTTGACTTGCGTGCAAGTGAGCAGCTTGATCTTGGGGCAGGTCAAATAATCTCCATCTGTGTGTGTAAATCATAACATAATGACATATTTCTGATGATATGACATGATAGCAAGGTACAAACAGATTTTAAAGGTCATCGCTTACGTACACCCCTTCAGGTCAGATATAACATAGGGCAATATGTACTTAAGATGGTGATGGAATTTTTAAACACAGATATGTTATAAGAAAGTAAACAAAAAATAAGAACAAACCTAAACAAAGACAGTCCTACGAAACATAAACAAAGAAGTGCTACATCAGGAAGGTCAAACAGGATTCAGGATTAAACTCATAAAGTCTTAACATTAGAATCATAAAGTCTTAACAATCCTAAATTATATTCTGTAATTATAAAACTAACTTAAATCATTGAATGCATCTTAGATCTAACAATTAAATCTAAATCACTGCCATAGTATATGCAATAGTCCAAAATAATAAAGGATATTAAAAAGCTCTCCCATATACAGTCTTAACACTTTGTGCAGCAATAAGGCTAATACAAAACTATAAATTATAAAACTAACATGAATCATGGCTTTAAATTTAACTTTTAATCCCAAATACACGTTGGATATGCAGCTGTGGGTGTGTCTGACATCATTGCAGACCTTGGCGCCGTTCAGACACATCTCTGATCAAAAATACACATTTCATATCAAAATAAACAAAAATGTTCCCAAACAATGTCCAGCCGAGACATACGGTAAAGTCATTTTAACTGAACAGAAATTAATCCTTAATTTTGTCACAAATAAATTACTGCCTTCTTGGTCAAGAATTACAATTATTTATAAACCTACATACAGTGGTGCTTGAAAGTTTGTGAACCCTTTAGAATTTTCTATATTTCTGCATAAATATGACCTAAAACATCATCAGATTTTCACACAAGTCCTAAAAGTAGATAAAGAGAACCCAGTTAAACAAATGAGACAAAAATATTATACTTGGTCATTTATTTATTGAGGAAAATGATCCAATATTACATATCTGTGAGTGGCAAAAGTATGTGAACCTCGAGGATTAGCAGTTAATTTGAAGCTGAAATTAGAGTCAGGTGTTTTCAATCAATGGAATGACAATCAGGTGCAAGTGGGCACCCTGTTTTATTTAAAGAACAGGGATCTATCAAAGTCTGATCTTCACAACACATGTTTGTGGAAGTGTATCATGGCACAAACAAAGGAGATTTCTGAGGACCTCAGAAAAAGCGTTGTTGATGCTCATCAGGCTGGAAAAGGTTACAAAACCATCTCTAAAGAGTTTGGACTCCACCAATCCACAGTCAGACAGGTTGCGTACAAATGGAGGAAATTCAAGACCATCGTTACCCTCCCCAGGAGTGGTCGACCAACAATGATCACTCCAAGAGCAAGCCGTGTAATAGTCGGCGAAGTCACAAAGGGCCCCAGAGTAACTTCTAAGCAACTGAAGGCCTCTCTCACATTGGCTAATGTTAATGTTCATGAGTCCACCATCAGGAGAACACAGAACAACAATGGTGTGCCTGGCAGGGTTGCAAGGAGAAAGCCACTGCTCTCCAAAAAGAACATTGCTGCTCGTCTACAGTTTGCTAAAGATCATGTGGACAAGCCAGAAGGCTATTGGAAAAATGTTTTGTGGATGGATGAGACCAAAATAGAACTTTTTGATTTAAATGAGAAGCGTTATGTTTGGAGGAAGGAAAGCACTGCATTCCAGCATAAGAACCTTATCCCATCTGTGAAACATGGTGGTGGTAGTATCATGGTTTGGGCCTGTTTTGCTGCATTTGGACCAGGACAGCTTGCCATCATTGATGGAACAATGAATTCTGAATTATACCAGCGAATTCTAAAGGAAAATGGCAGGAAATCCATCCATCCATGAACTGAATCTCAAGAGAAGGTGGGTCACACAGCAAGACAACGACCCTAAGCACACAAGTCGTTCTACCAAAGAATGGTTATAGAAGAATAAAGTTAATGTTTTGGAATGGCCAAGTCAAAGTCCTGACCTTAATCCAATGGAAATGTTGTGGAAGGACCTGAAGCAAGCAGTTCATGTGAGGAAACCCACCAACATCCCAGAGTTGAAGCTGTTCTGTATGGAGGAATGGGCTAAAATTCCTCCAAGCCAGTGTGAAGGACTGATCAACAGTTACCAGAAACATTTAGTTGCAGTTATTGCTGCACAAGGGGGTCACACCAGATACTGAAAGCAAAGGTTCACATACTTTTGCCACTCACAGATATGTAATATTGGATCATTTTCCTCAATAGATAAATGACCAAGTATAATATTTTTGTCCCATTTGTTTAACTGGGTTCTCTTTATCTACTTTTAGTACTTGTGTGAAAATCTGATGATGTTTTAGGTCATATTTAGGCAGAAATATAGAAAATTCTGAAGGGTTCACAAACTTTCAAGCACCACTGTAATAATAAAACCTAACAGTACTTTCCTCAGAATGTGTTACACTGCACTTTGATGCAACATGAGCAGCATTTTGCAAAGGTATATCTGGTTTCTGTGAGCCTTCACTCCGCCTGGTTGGCAGCTGTTGTAGGATCAGGAAGAGCTGGCGGGTGAGTGGGAATTGACAGGTGACCAAATTGGAGAGAAAATCAGGGGAAAAAAGAGTGCTTGTGGTACAATGAAGAATGTTTGGTAAAGGAAAAGTCAGACATGACAAATACATTAATGGTGTCTACATTGTTTTTGGCACTGGACAAGCACTGAATAATGGAGTCTGAGCCAGTCCTTGCTCTTCTCTTTATTCTCTCGTGGTTACAAATCAGTTCTGCTGACATTTGATATTTCCAGGCAGTACTTTCCTCAGACGTTAATGATTTTTTCATTAACGAGACAAACTTGTGTGCCAGTGACCATACAGTCTTGAGGTTGGAGCTGTTTGCAAGATCAGCTCCACTAAAGACAGTGCATTTGGAGGTGGTTTGGAAAGGTACGTCTGTAGGGAAAATAGACGAGTCTGTTTTTTGAGTTTGTTTGGCCAAACGATCATCCACTTCCTCTCCCCATTTTTACTTTTTTACAATGTTATAATACTCAGGTCAGATGCATACCCTAGAGCAGTGTGTGCTCATTTGGTGGGTGGGTTGGATAAATTTAATGAAATGTTCTGCCAAAATATTGTATTGATTCAGAAGATGAATGAAACTGCATGATGTGTTTTACTGAGTAAACAGTTCAATGAGGATTAATTAATGCAGCCCAGGTTTTCATTTGCACTTGTAAACCTATGGTTCATGTTTCTCTTGGCGAGATTAGTAGCAGGATGACATTCTTTGATGCATGAAAGAAAAGGCTATAATATACAGCTAATACTCTTGAAGCATCACACACAAGTAAAAGATATTACTTTTATGGTATAAACATACACAATTGTCTTTCATCTATTTCATTTGATTACTAACTGAGAGCAGTAAATGCACTTCAGTACTTTTTCATTGGTAAGAATAAAGGCTAAATTGTTGATTAAATATTGGATCTACTAATTAGGCCTGAGAACATTTAATAATTTCTACGAGTGCTGCATTTGTTGTTCTTTTAATGTTGAAACCCTGTATCTTTTTCATGAGTAACTATATCACATTCTGCCCGGAGTGTGAGTTCTAGAGCCTGCATTAACACACTTTTCCACTGTATGATTTATTCACTTTTTGGGTGAATGTGTGTCAAAGAAACACCACTTAGCTTTTTGGGTTTATTTACGGTACAGAATATTAATGGCTGTTGAGTCTGAAAGACTGATGTACTGTATATAGGTAATCATTAATGTATTTTAGATTTCCAGCTCCTCATTATGTAACATTTTGCACTTTGAGACTGTTGAGAATTAGATATTTCCATTCCCTCCACAATTCTGGACTGTATTACAGTGGTGCTTGAAAGTTTGTGAACCCTTTAGAATTTTCTATATTTCTGCATAAATATAACCTAAAACATCATCAGATTTTCACACAAGTCCTAAAAGTAGATAAAGAGAACCCAGTTAAACAAAGGAGACAAAAATATTATACTTGGCCATTTATTTATTGAGGAAAATGATCCAATATTACATATCTGTGAGTGGCAAAAGTATGTGAACCTCTAGGATTAGCAGTTAATTTGAAGGTGAAATTAGAGGTCAGGTGCAGAGGTGGAAAGAGTACTAAAATATTATACTCAAGTACAAGTACTGTTACTCTGATGAAATTTTACTTAAGTACAAGTAAAGTTACCAGACAAAAAATCTACTCAAGTAAAAGTAAAAAGTAGATCATTTAAAATGTACTTTGAGTAAAAGTAAAACGTTACTTTTAACAATGGGTGTTTTCTGCCTCCATTGTGTTGTGCAAAAATGAAAAAGAAGAGGAAACAAGGATATATATACATCTCAACCCAGATGTTTTATTTAAAGGAAGTGTATCAAATTGAATGCTTAGGATAATGCTGCATTAAAACTGAGACAAACAAAAAAGGTCAATACACACAGTCATGTCGTTTACATCGCCCTGACCACACACAAAGCATTGTACACGAAATATGAAAGTGAAATGTTGCACCGAAATCTCGTAGCTTGCCTGTGTGCACTGTGTGTTATTGAACAATTCAATTCAAACATTATTTGTTTTGCTTAGTATTCCTTTCTGGCCTGTTGGATGTAGAATGGTAGGAGGACTGAGCACGTCAGGTTGGCGAGCTAACTTGCTTGCATGATTAGCCAACCAAATAACAGACTAGTTACCGTTATGTTACAGTACCAACAGGTTGCTACTTCAACATTAGCAATGCCATCCACTATTTTTGGAATATAACCAGCCTATTGTCGGTTTTACTATGGAAAGGAAACATTATGATCAGGGGCGCAGATACGTTTTTTGAACTGGGGGGGACAAAAAACTGGGGGGGACAAAGCTGCCAGCAAACCAACCCCAACCCCGATATGCCTGTCAAACTTGTTGTGGGTAACCATAGCAACCAAGCTCGAGCTCGCAACCTGTGCAGTCTGTGCAGCTCAACCAACCGAATATCAGTCTTTGTTTTGTTTTATGTGAGTTGTTGCAACTATGTATACACTGCTGTGCACCTCAATAAACCGAATGGTAATTAGTCTTTGGATTTTTCCGTGAGGTTTGCCTTATGCAAAGAAAGACAGCATAGACGTTTTTTCCTCCCTATAAGTGGGGGGGACCGAACGAGGTGAATTTAAATCTGGGTGGGACGAATCCCCCCTGTCCCACCCTCTATCTGCGCCCGTGATTATGATGCCAATGACAATACTTACCTCAACATGCTTGCGCAGATTAGATGTCGAATTTTTGTATGCCGCAATGGTTGTCTTCTTGGGCACACATAATCTGCATTGCATAATGAAACTGTCACCCCTTTTCTCTACAAAGCTGAAGTGATCACGTATGTAGGGCCAGGGGTGCACTTCATTACTGGAAGAAATTGTGTTTTCTGCAGGGTCGTCCACCACAGGTTCCTCGGTCTCCTCCATGTCCGCAGGGGCGCTTTATCAACACCCGTGGCCCAGGGGCTAGGCCCCTTATAGGCTACCTGTCAACCCTACCCTTACCGTTGGCCAGGAAAACACTCTTATTTTATTTGCAATACGTGTCAAGCATTTACAGTGTAAGCGCATAATTAGCCTAGAAGCCTACGATAGGTTACGTTTGGCTCAGTGTAGCTGTGCAAGGCCCACGCTCACATAGCTCAACACATCCGACCACAGAGGGAGAGAAGAACGCGTGCATTATCATTACAGAGCCGGTTCTGATTATTACCACGGACAGGACAGTGATACTGCGTAACTTTCACGCAGGGGCATGGCCAGAGATAACCACACAAGCGCACGTGCGCTACTGTAGACCTATGTGTTGTAAACATAAAACACACACACCTACAGACAAGTCCTTTTAAAAAATAAAATACATAAAAATAGCTTGGCGGCATGAAAACAAACATTCACTGCAAGACAAGGTGCCCTAGAATCGCCATCAGTTTTTAATATCTATATGGACTTTGTTGTCAGGATTGCACAGCATGAGATATCAAAACTGTACCCAGATACAGGCTTCAAGTTCAGATATTGCATTCCAAATGAGGTATCCACAAGAGAAATGCGTACGAAAGCACAAGCATCAGGAGAGGGTTGCATAACAGAGATTCTATACGCAGATGATCAGGCCATACTCGCTGGATCCATCGAGGAGCTTCAGAATATTCTTCAGTTGTATGATAAGACCTACACCCGCTTTGGTTTACAAATATCATATGTCAAAACAGAAACAATGGCTTTTAACGTCAATGAGGATATCAAATGTAAACCAAGTATCATTTCCCTTGGCGGCACTAATATTAAAAACGTCCGCACCTTTAAATATCTTGGTTATAATGTCAGCAACTGTGATGAATCCTGACACTTCCTGCATGCTAGGATAAGTGCTGCATTCATGAAATGGAATGAACTGAAACACGTTCTAACCGACCACCGAATACTACTAAAAACCCGTATAAAGTTCCTAGTGGCATGCGTTCGATCTCGTCTCCTGTACAGCACACAGGCATGGCAACTATCATCCAGTGAAATTCACAAAATTGAGGCAGTGTGGCACGGCTTCCTAAGGAAAATGATTAAAGGTGGATATAAACGAAAGAATGCCCCTGACCAAAAGAACAATACAAATGAAGATATAGACTGGAGCTACAAGATGTCCAATGCTGACCTCCGGAAACCGACAGGAACCCAGGATATAAAACTATCCTGCTACGTACAACAACTAAAATATATTGCTCACATTTGCCGGATGGGCAATAACCAAGTGCAAAAGCAGCTCCTGTTTGACAAAAATGGTTACAAATGGACGAAATGGGAAAGTCTGCTGGGCATAGACACCCAACAGATAAGACATATGATGATGGACAAATCAAACTTTGAGCAACTGCTACAGCAGAAGCACCCCTAGAGAGTTTAACTTTTGACAGGGGAACATGATGATGATGATGATGATGAAGGTACTTGGCTCGGCGGCCACATGAAACGTAAACACCATGGACAGCGGCCAAACTCATAACTCTACAAACCGAAATACACGAAACCAAGTCCTACTAGGGTCTATTTTACCGATCTATGTTCAAGCATCATGCAAGTCTTCCTTCTCCTTGAATAAGACCGTGCATTCAACTGCCTTTTTGACATGACTGCATCGAAATACCACTTGCAACAATATTTCACGCACTCCATCAAGAAAAAAGTTAAACATGATGAACACAGGCATACTGTTTTGAGCATACGATTTTTTAAAAAGAAACTAGCTACATCAAAGTCCTTCTATAAACCCATCCTTTAGCGCAAATGAGCTTAACCTAGTTCAAAGCATGACGCTAGCAGTAGCTGCATAAGGCAAAATCATGTGGGCCTTTCGTCAACAACAAGCCACGGCGGGCAAACATTAATAATCAAGCGTCCTTACCTTAAAACGTTGTCTTGACCACAGAACTTCTCAAGTATTTCACTTAAATCCACACGGGTTAACAACACACCCAACACAGCTAGCGAGAAATGTGGATATGCGCTAGCTTTGTATTGCTATTCCCTTCAGTATGCTTACTCTGTCTGCTGCCCGAACTGTGACAATTATAGGCTACAATCTTTTCATCAATTTCTTCAGTAGATGCCGTTTTAGACATTTTATTATCCCCATCGAAATATATATTATACTAACAGGATTATAACTCAAATCACACGACACGTATTCAAATCACAACTGATTTATTTTACTGTTGGACAGATCATAGCATATCTAGCCTAGCTGCACATAGCCTAGCTGCTGGTAGGCTGATAACTGATAAGTAGCTGATATTCTGAACAGATTGGTGATCCTTACCTTAAAAAAGTCTGTGACTTTAGGCAACGATTCTATCATTACCTGCATCTCTCTCTTTTTTTCCTTTTATGCGCCCTGCTAACATGTGAACGCTTCATCTTTCAAAGCCTCTAAATTTGTGTCTCAGTAGTCTGCAGTCTTTGGCGCGCTTTCGTGCGTGACGTTACATTTTGTTACATTTTATTCTGGTACAGTTGTGGGTGTTCGTTTCGCGAACCACATCCACCATGTCTCTTACAGCAGGCTACTGTGCGCTCATTTATTTCTAACCTTATTTCTATCTGTACATTAATGTAGGCCCACGATTCCGACAGTTTATTATTTTATTAATATTACAAGGCCCCTGATTGGCTGTGGCCCAGGGGCTTGAGCCCCCCGAAGCCCCCCCCCTTAAAGTGCCGGTACATGTCCGCCATCATCTGTGTGAGACTCGCGTGCGCGACAACTGTCCTTCTCGTGATTCATTTCCAGAACGCATTTCCCCTTCTCCGTTTTAGCCTTTTTTTATTTTTTATTTATTTATTTATTTTACTCAGTAACGGTTGTGATGTAAAATGTACCGAAGTACACTACTTAAAAGAAAACATACTTAAGTAAAAGTACACTCTTTAAAAATTACTTGAAAAAGTATAAGTACACAAAAAAGCTACTCAAGTACAGTAACGCGAGTAATGTAATTCGTTACTTTCCACCTCTGGTCAGGTGTTTTCAGTCAGTGGGATGACAATCAGGTGTGAGTGGGCACCCTGTTTTATTTAAAGAACAGGGATCTATCAAAGTTTGATCTTCACAACACATGTTTGTGGAAGTGTATCATGGCACGAACAAAGGAGATTTCTGAGGACCTCAGAAAAAGTGTTGTTGATGCTCATCAGGCTGGAAAACGTTACAAAACCATCTCTAAAGAGTTTGGACTCCACCAATCCACAGTCAGACAGATTGTGTACAAATGGAGGAAATTCAAGACCATTGTTACCCTCCCCAGGAGTGGTCGACCAACAAAGATCACTCCAAGAGCAAGGCGTGTAATAGTCGGCGAGGTCACAAAGGACCCCAGGGTAACTTCTAAGCAACTGAAGGCCTTTCTCACATTGACTAATGTTAAATGTTCATGAGTCCACCATCAGGAGAACACCGAAGAACAGTGGTGTGCATTGCAGGGTTGCAAGGAGAAAGCCACTGCTCTCCAAAAAGAACATTGCTGCTCATCTGCAGTTTGCTAAAGATCATGAGGACAAGCCAGAAGGCTATTGGAAAAATGTTTTGTGGATGGATGAGACCAAAATAGAACTTTTTGGTTTAAATGAGAAGCGTTATGTTTGGAGAAAGGAAAACACTGCATTCCAGCATACTGTAAGAACCGTATCCCATCTGTGAAAGATGGTGGTGGTAGTATCATGGTTTGGGCCTGTTTTGCTGCATCTGGGCCAGGACAGCTTGCCATCATTGATGGAACAACGAATTCTGAATTATACAAGTGAATTCTAAAGGAAAACATCAGGACATCTGTCCATGAACTGAATCTCAAGACAAGGTGGGTCATGCAGCAAGATAACGACCCTAAGCACACAAGTCGTTCTACCAAAGAATGGTTAAAGAATAAAGTTCATGTTTTGGAATGGCCAAGTCAAAGTCCTGACCTTAATCCAATCAAAATATTGTGGAAGGACCTGAAGCAAGCAGTTTATGTGAGGAAACCCACCAACATCCCAGAGTTGAAGCTGTTCTGTACAGAGGAATGGGCTAAAATTCCTCCAAGTCGGTGTGCAGGACTGATCAACAGTTACCAGAAATGTTTAGTTGCAGTTATTGCTGCACAAGGGGGTCACACCAGATACTGAAAGCAAAGGTTCACATCCTTTTGCCACTCACAGATATGTAATATTGGATCATTTTCCTCAATAAATAAATGACCAAGTATAATATTTTTGTCTTATTTGTTAAACTGGGTTCTCTTTATCTACTTTTAGGACTTGTGTGAAAATCTGATGATGTTTTAGGTCATCTCGTCTCGTCTTGTCTTCTTCCGCTTTATCCGGAACCGGGTCGCGGAGGCAGCAGTCTAAGCATGGAAGCCCAAACTTCCCTTTCCCCAGACACCTCGGTCAGCTCCTCGGGAAGAACACCGAGGCGTTCCCAGGCCAGCTGAGAGACATAGTCCCTCCAGCGTGTCCTGGGTCTTCCCCGGGGCCTCCTCCCAGGGGGACATGCCTGGAACACCTCCCCAGGGAGGCGTCCAGGAGGCATCCGAAAAAGATGCCTGAGCCACCTCAGCTGGTTCCTCTCGATGTGGAGGAGCAGCGGCTCTACTCCGAGCTCCTCCCGAGTGACTGTGCTTCTCACCCTATCTCTAAGGGAGCGCCCAGCCACCCTGCGAAGGAAACTCATTTCGGCCGCTTGTATCCGCGATCTTGTTCTTTCGGTCATTACCCAAAGCTCATGACCATAGGTGAGAGTCGGAACATAGATCGACCGGTAAATTGAGAGCTTCGCCTTTTGGCTCAGCTCCTTCTTCACCACCACGGACCGGTAAAGCGACCGCATCACTGCGGAGGCTGCACCGATCCGCCTGTCGATCTCACACTCCATCCTTCCCTCACTCGTGAACAAGATCCCAAGATACTTAAACTCTTCCACTTGAGGCAGGACTTCTCCACCAACCTGGAGAGGGCAAGCCACAACTTTTCCGGTCGAGAACCATGGTCATATTTGTGCAAAAATATAGAAAATTATAAAGGGTTCACAAACTTTCAAGCACCATTGTAACTTCAAGGTGAGGCATCCTGTGTAATAGGATATACTTACACCCAAAGTGTTTAACTAATTAACGAAGGAAATTCACATGTAACTTTATTGTACTGAGCAGGGGTGGGTTTCCCAAAAGCCTGTTAACACTAAGAGCATCTTAACTAAGAGAGTATGTGATGCTCGCGCTACCATTTAACGATGATCTTTGTGCTACGATGCTTTTGTGAAACCCATCCCAGTTTGTTACTTCACTGTCAGGGCCTCCAGGAGCTCCAGGAGGAGTGCGTGTGGAGGAAGTCAGGGTAAAGTCTGTCAAGCTTCTCTGGAGTCATGGCACAGATAATCTCAGCCCCATATCCAAATACACCATCCAATACAGAGAGACCAGAACTGAGGAGGAATGGAAAGATGCTATAACCTGTAAGTACTCCAGCACTTGTACTGACATTTTGACATTTTTAAAAGGACAAAATTTGTTTGTGAGCATTAGATTCAAGTCTTCTTAATTCCTGCTTTTGTGATTCATATTCAATTAGAGCTTTGACAATGTAAAACATTATATATCAAATCATGAGAAGAAAACCTAAAGTATTAATGGTTATCATGTGGTATACAATGATCCATATATAGATATATACAGTACCAGTCAAAAGTTTGCACACACCTAATTCAATGGTTTTTCTTTATTTTTATGAATTAAGACACTGCATGTCTTAACTCTTTACCCCTTAATGACGACATATGACGACCCCATGTATATCCCATAATGACGACATATGATGACTTTTTTTTTCTTGTAAATATGTTCTAAGGGGGGGCGGCACGGTGGTGTAGTGGTTAGTGCTGTCGCCTCACAGCAAGAAGGTCCGGGTTCGAGCCCCGTGGCCTGCGAGGGCCTTTCTGTGCGGAGTTTGCATGTTCTCCCCGTGTCCACATGGGTTTCCTCCGGGTGCTCCGGTTTCCCCCACAGTCCAAAGACATGCAGGTTAGGTTAACTGGTGACTCTAAATTGACCGTAGGTGTGAATGTGAGTGTGAATGGTTGTCTGTGTCTATGTGTCAGCCCTGTGATGACCTGGCGACTTGTCCAGGGTGTACCCCACCTTTCGCCCGTAGTCAGCTGGGATAGGCTCCAGCTTGCCTGCGACCCTGTAGAACAGGATAAAGCGGCTACAGATAATGAGATGAGATGAGTTGAGATGTTCTAAGGGTGAACAGTATATACATATACAGGGGTGGCTGTAGCAACTGCTTTAAGGGGTAAAGAGTTAAAGTAGTGATGGATGTCGTTTCTCTTTACTTATTTGAGCCGTTCTTGACATAATATGGATTACTACAGTTGTGGAATGGGGAGATTTACTGTATTATTATTTACTGTTTGATCTCAAATGCATTAAGAAGTTAAGAATTTGCACTAATTAACTTTTGATGAGGCACCTGTTAACTGAAAAGCATTCCAGGTGACGACCTCATGAAGCTGATTAAGATAATGCCAATAGTGTGCAAAGCGTCATCAGGGTAAACACTGGCTACTTTGAAGAATCTAAAATATGACATATTTTGTTTACCATATAATTCCATATATGTTCCAGTTGTTATTTCATAGTTTTGATGTCTTCAGTATTGTTCTACAATGTAGAACTTGGTCACAATACAGAAAAACCTATGAATGAATAGGGGTGTCCAAACTTTTGACTGGTACGGTACGTACATAGATTATAGTGTCACAAACGCATTCCAGGTGTTGCCTGTACAATAATATATGCTACTTTAAAGATTTTAAAACAGGGTTATTTCAAAAAGTGGTAAAAAGAAGACAGACAAATGTTGTTCCTACACATTGTTGCTGCTTCTACTACTGAACATTGAACACATTCTATTACAAATTGGTTTAAAACAAATTATAACCATTTTTCTAGCCTGTCATTTAATGCCATTTATAACATTGCACTGTTGAATTATCAAATTTGATTGGTCTTAAATGGCAGAAGCCCACATAATCTATTTTTTTTTTAAGTGTTGTTACTGAACAAAAACATGTAATCATCATTATGGTGAGGACAACTGTTTATATCTGGCAATAATTTTCTAACTATAAATGATCAAATGTACACATATTGTTCTGTTCTTTAATTAAAGTAAAAAAAATTAAAAACCTTTGAAATATTGCTGTTGTATAAACGGAATAAAACACAAACTATAAAACAGTTTACATCATGGCTGCATCTAACCTCCTTGTTTATTATTTTCCAATAAGGGCACACCCAGTAATGTTTTTTTCCTTACATACACTATATGGCTAAAAGTATGTGGACACCTGACAATCACGCACATACAGTATGTGGGTCTTCCTCAATGTTTTGCAGCATACAAACAACCCTTGAAATTATGAGTACACATTGCTTGAAGTGGACATGTTTTTCTGACATGTCGTAAAAATGGTCAGTTCAAAAATCGAGTAAAACATCAATTTGAAATTTTTGGTGAAATTGAAGAAACAGTATGGCAGCACACTCCGCTCTCTCAGTGAAGCAGTTTTTGGTTGAGAAACGCATCACAGTACTTGACCACCCTCCCTGTTCACCTAATGTACAGTAGCACCATGCAACTTTTATTTTCCTGAAACTCAAGTCTGGACTAAAGGAAACCCGTTTAAGGTCTGTTCCAGAAGTGAAGAAGAAAATGATGAAAGACCTTCTCCACTACTTTGATTAGAGGAAGACCACAATGCAGCAGTGTGTAATAGCAGAAGGGGAATATCCTGTATTAGTATAAATACGCAGGTGATAATAGAAAACCGCGCGTGCTGATTGGTTGAGAAATTCGGACTATTTCTCGAAAATCACCTCGAGCGACTTGGCAAAATGGCAGCCAATCGCTTTGTCACCGCAAGTGAGGAAGAAGTACAAATTATGAAAGAAAATGTTGTTCCTAAAAGCACTTAAGATGCTATGAAGTTTGGTCTAAAACTATTCAAAGGTAAGGTGGGATTGGGATTTATCTATTTCAAAACAAAGTATTATATGTGAGTCGGCATCAATAAGTGACACAAGTCTGTGCCTTTATTACATTTGCATGGCAATTTTGAAGTTTGAAATAAATAATTTATTTTAAATAATCACCTGTGTGTTTATTCTAAAACAATGATCTGCCTCAGGCTCAGTAAAGATCGGTGAATTATAACCTCGCCTTTGGCAAATAATTGTTAAAGGGTAAAGGAATTTAAATGTAAGTTTTCTTCATTAAAATTTAATTCCAGCATTAATCTCATTATTTATTAGCCACATCTCATAGATGGAAGAAGAAAATTGTATAGGATGTCATTGTATGCTGTCGCATTACAATTTCCCTTCACTGGAAGTAAGAGGCCCAAACCTGTTCCAGCATGACGATACCGCTGTGCACAAAGCGAGCTCCATGAAGACATGCTTTGCCAAAATTGGAGTGGAAGAACTTGAGTGTCCTGCACAAAGCCTTGGACAGCTTTGAGATGAACTGGAATACAGACTGCACCCCAGGCCTCCTCACCCAACCTCAGTGCCTGACTTCACTAATATTCCTGGGGCTGAATATCCACTTCAAAATCTGGTGGGAAAAGCCTTCCCAGAAGAATGGAGGTTATTATAACAGTGAATATAACTTTTTTGAATGGGATGTTCATCAAGCACATATGGATGTCCACAAACTTCTGGAAATATAGTGTATTTTATTGCCATATTATTTATATTTAATGTGTCTTTGAAAATACTAAATTGTAAACAAATACTGTACAATGATACACTGAGAACAGTATGATTTTTGTTTAGTCATTTTTTCAAACCATTTCACTTCAGGTTTGATTTAGTGCAAGCAGGCAGCAATGTTTCAAATTCTTTAGACTTGGGAAGAGGGTGTGGCTAACTGTATCTGCAAAGGCCTGCAGGGTGGAATAAATGTACATAAATAAGGATTTAAATTAACCTCCAGAGTGTGAACTTTAATTGTATATCGTGCGTAATGTGTAAACAGCATGAAGGGACCAGTTGTGTTTTGTTTTTTTTCCTTTTTTTCCAGCTCCTCCTAATGTAGAAGGAAATGCAGAGATGGTCACAGTAGTTGAGCTCCTTCCTTGGACTGAATACGAGTTTCGAGTCATTGCTACAAATACTCTGGGTACAGGAGAACCGAGTGAACCCTCCAGCAAAATCACCACACTGGAAGCAGGTATGTCTCTGGCAGTGGCGGCTGGTAGTCTTTCAAACAGGGGAGGCTGGTCGGTTATGATATTTCCAGATTTTAAAAGAAAAAACACATCAGTTTTGCCCATACTCTTGCCTCTGATCTGGCTGATTGTTGGCAGGGTCACAAACTGTGAAATAACAGGTTCTTTTGGCCCATTAGCTTACTGTCCAATATACATGATGGTGGTGTTGGGAGGGGTATATTTTAACATTTTATATTTTAAAATTGTGGCATGTTGTTTAAAAATTGATCATTATTGAAAGCAGCTCTTTGTCAGGAACCTCAGCATTCAATGACACTTTCCCTATATTTTACTTATTTTGACTGAGAAATGTTTTATTGACAATTCTGATAACCCTTCACTTTTAATCCAGGTCTGTAGTGTGAAATGTTCTCGGCTGTGTTTTTGTTTAAAAATGTTTTCCAAATTGTAGCTGTGTTTAATTCATATCCAGAGAAATATATATTCCAATATAATATACTCAGCATAAACATTTTAAATAGATTCTATATTTTTGGTCCATCCATGACATATTACTAAAGTAGCCTATTTACTGTTGTTGATGTGGGTCACTTGCTGTTAGCCAATTCACTTTCTTGTACCAGGAGAGCTGAAAGGAACGAGTATTATTCCCGACCTTTTTCACCAAGTCAATTTGAGGCGTTGGTCTACCCTGCTCTTTAATTTTAATTTTTTCCTCGAAAGGAAGACTGGCAAATGGCTTCGCCAAAATTAAATCAGCAGTGCTTGGCATCCGTGCGCAGCTTTCTTGCTAGCTGACTAGCCCCCTCAAGTTCAAGTTCAGTCACTCAAATAAACGAAATTTCTGGAACTAAGATAGCAAACTTGACAACACTATATTTACACTTTATTTACAATGAAAATATATACAAACTAAAAAAGCGGGTAGAAACCGTATGTAATGAATGAAATCGAAATGTAAGCTGATCTCTTACAATACACCACAGCACTTGCAAATCCGCATGGGACTGAACTGAAATTCACCGCTGCCTGTCTATAGTTGAAACGAGCTGTCAGTCAAAGAAAATATCCGGCCGCTTTCACCAATCACCAGTTTCCTCGCGGAAACTGCCATGTCCCTCCCATGTGAGGCTCGGAGTCCGTAGGCGGGCATTTTCGCAGTATTTGTCCAATAACCGTCTTGCATTTTGAGATTGAAAAGCACATAGCGCCCAAATGCCATTGAAGTCCACTGAGGCTGGGAGTCCGTGAGACTCCATGGGCGGGCATTTTCGCAGTATTTGTCCAATTACCGTCTTGCATTTTGAGATTGAAAACGCATAGCTCCCAATGCCACTGAAGTCCACTGAGGCTGGGCTGCATCGCGCTGTCACGAGGGGGAAAAACTCACGCACACATTAGGCGAACTGGGGAAAGTTATAACGGAATGATTTCGCACTGTAGTTGGGTTGAGCACATATATTTCTATGATTCGATGTTCGTCATTTTTAGAGGAGGCTGAGCCTCCCTCGTTGTCTTAGAGCAATCGCCCGTGGTCTCTGGATTTCATCATTGTTTACTTACTTCTTTAAATATGCTAAATTATTTATTTGAATTTACCTCAGATTTTAGAGGAATTCTGGTGATTTTATTGGGGCTCTTTTCACCTCATATAAATTTGCATTAGATGTAAGCTACTGTTCTTGGGAGTGCTGCTGCCGAAGATATTATTAGTTATTAATAATGCTAGTTATTTAAATAATGTTGGGTGGCATTGAGTGGTTTATCAGATATATTCCATTCAGCTAGTATGCCATTCAGCTAGTATGCCATTCAGCTAGTATGCCATGCCATATATTCCATTCAGCTAGTATGATATTGAACGAGTCGAAGACGAGTTCAGTATCATGCTAGCTGAATGGAATATATTTGATGGACCACGAAAGAATCCATTATTATTATTATTATTATTATAATATGGGTGGTGTAGTGGTTAGCGCTGTTGCCTCACAGCAAGAAGGTCCGGGTTCGAGCCCCGTGGCCGGCGAGGGCCTTTCTGTGCGGAGTTTGCATGTTCTCCCCGTGTCCGCGTGGGTTTCTTCCGGGTGCTCCGGTTTCCCCCACAGTCCAAAGACATGCAGGTTAGGTTAACTGGTGACTCTAAATTGAGCGTAGGTGTGAATGTGAGTGTGAATGGTTGTCTGTGTCTATGTGTCAGCCCTGTGATGACCTGGCGACTTGTCCAGGGTGTACCCCGCCTTTCACCCGTAGTCAGCTGGGATAGGCTCCAGCTTGCCTGCGACCCTGTAGAACAGGATAAAGCGGCTAGAGATAATGAGATGAGATGAGATTATACATTCCTTTCAAGTGTTCAACGCATCTTTCTCTTTCAAAATTCTCTCAAAATCTTCCATATTTAATGAAGCAAACTTGGCGGCCATATTTGTTTACAAATTGTCACAGTCGCTCACTAGTGTGGAAGTTTTACGAGGTGTGATGTCATGTTGTCTATCGTAAGCCATACTCAACGCTCATTCTCCACTGAGTCGAGTGACGTAATACACATAGGATAAGCGATATGCTAACAATATTGCATGCTATCAAACCAAATGAATGAAACCCACTAGAAGGGAATAGAATACACGTTTTATTCCATCGATAAAGTGTCCTGTATGTATAATTATTAACATTGCCTGAAAGACAAACTTGACAGAATTAAATGTTGTGTCACTGTTGATATGTAATACTGTTTGTAGAGTGAAACATCTCACATTTCTCTCTTATTTAGCTCCTGTGGTGGCACCCTCAGATGTAGGAGGAGGTGGGGGAACAAGTAGAGAACTTACCATCACATGGACGGTATTGATTGTTTGTTTTTGTGTGAATGTCGATCATCACATATTTTTTTCCCTTGGAAATCATGTATGTCTTTTTTTAAATCTGTATGACTTTATGTAAAAGAAGCCCTGAGTGTGTGATTTTTGTTCTGTCCTCAGCCTGTTCACCCACAGTACTACTATGGAAGTAACTTTGGCTACATTATTGCATTTAAGCCTCAGAATGGCTCTGAGTGGCTTAAAGTGACCGTAGCTGACCCTCGCGCCAGTCGCTACATCCACAAAGACCCCTCTATTCCCCCAGCCACAAAGTTTTTTGTGAAAGTACAGGCCTTCAACAGTGTAGGAGAGGGACCCTACAGCCTCACTGCTGTTATATACTCTGCTCAGGATGGTGAGTATCAGAGGCAGTTTTTATTTTCCTTTTACTGTTTATACTGTTTTGTGAAGTCAGAAGCTGCAAATTGTGTTAGACAGTCTCTCTTACAACAGAGGACAAATCAAATTCTCTCATTTGGTAATTCTCAGAGCTACATATGTACGAAGGATGTGATGATACAACATATCGTATGACTGTTCGAGAAGAGAATTTTATTTGATAAATCTAGGTATCAAATAATATATTCAACAGACTGCATAATTAAGAAGTAACATTAAAATATCACTTATGGGCCATTCAAGAATTCGGGGTACATTTTGCGGTGCTGAGATAAACTTTTTATTTTCCACAAAGGAAATCTTTACTGAATCAGTTTTGAACCATAATGCAAATTATGACAAACCTTCACCAGCAGAAATGCTTGATGTACATTTTAGACCCAATTTATCCATAAAACATGAACTAAAATGACTCCCACCCCCACATTATTGGCTGTCTTCGACTAATGATTCATACATTTAACTTGAATAAACATGAAGTGATTCAGTCTAACAATCTGGGGTTTTTTTGGGCTTATTCTATTAACTGTTATAAAATCAATTGCATAGAAAGTCTGTTTTCTGTATTATGTGAAATTTCAGTCATAAAAAAAATTTGATTTTTTAATCCGTCCCAATGTTTTTGTCAAATCTGTTAACTCTGTAATAAAACTGCATAAAATCCACAAAGACTTTTAATAATACGCATGGCACCTGCGCTGGTAGATGTCGCTTCCTCTGGTGGGAAACTTCAGAAAGGCAGTGAGGCATGTCATGTTTCTTGTCTCATTAATTTGAACAAAATGTTGAGGATACACCAACAGTAGATTAATTATTTGTCAAATCTGTTATTGTGATGTTGGCGTGACTCTCTCACTCATTTTTTAAAAACAATAACATGATTAAAATCCATAAAATTCTGTTTCTGTATGTGCCTTGTGGTAGCTAGTTTGAGGTTAGCATGTGCAGTTAAGATACAAAATGGTGGAAAATGTCAACTCTGTTATCGTCGATTCTGTTAACGGATTGCCCAATTTAACGATAACAGAGTTGACGATGACTAACGGAGTCAGCACTTGAAATGTATCTAAAATTCTAGAATGACCTTTATATTACATGAGCTGTAATAGAAATCTAAACATAATCAAGCCTGCACTCCCTCCTCTGAAAGATTAGCTTTCTTTTTTATCAGAATAGGCTACAAGGGTTTCAAAAGAACACTTCTACAAAAACTTGCTGATAGATAACTGACGAGTGTTATCACTGGCTCGTGTCATGTGAACATATTTACAAAATACAATTAAAGGTGGTCAGTAAAACCTGTTGCAAATCTTTCCTTGAATTGTATCCTGTCTCCTGTGAGTGCTGGAGTGTATCTCTGGCTGTTCCACTAATTTTAGCACATTTACTGTAGATTTAATGTAAGTGCTAACAAGTTCTTGTCGAGGAGTTCAGCACTTCTTGTACCTGACTTTTGCACTTGTTGTATGTCACTCTGGATAAGCGCATCTACTAAGTACTTGTAATGTAATGTATTCAGTTGAATATAGGTTGAAAAGGATTTGCAAATCATTGCATTCTGTTTTTATTTTGCTTTACCCAGCATCCCAAATCTTTTGGAATTGGGGATGTAAATATTTCTAAGCTTGTTCCTGATAATATAATTTGAAGAAAAATGCATTAGAATAGAAAACGAGACCATCAATGACAGCGTAGCTCACTCCAGCCCCTTCTAGTCCAGAAGGAACGATTTAAAGTGGGCCACCTTGCGCAATAAATGTCGCTAGCTATATACATCATATACAAGCTATATACACCCTAGGAATATCTACCTATTTGCCAGAAAGAATCCAAAACGGCGAGGAATTGACCAAGAAGAAGCGATTTTTGTTGAACTGCTCATTCAGGCTTAATTAGTCCATAACTTCATTAATAATTGTAATTAAGCAAATCTGGGTAGAAGCTATATGCACCCTAGGTACCCCTACCTTCATACCAGAAAGAATCAAAATCGGTGAAGAATTGAGGCAGAAGAAGCGATTTGTGTGTAAACTGCTTGTTAGGGCTTAATTACACCATATCTTCATTATTAATTGCAATTATGCAAATTTGGGTAGAAGCTATATGCACCCCAGGCAGACCTACCTTCCTGCCAAAAAGAATAAAAATCTGAAGTGAAAGAGAAGCAGCGATTTTCGTGAAAATGTGAATGACGCCAGATGGATGGACAACGGATAACACATGTTGGCATAAGCTCATCGCCTATTGGCTGGATGAGCTAATAATGCAAAATTTAAGCATTTTCACTGAACTTTTGGACCACACTGTACAGGGAATGCAGAAATACAAGGCCTGCAGTTGTAATAATTGCAGATAACGCTGTTGTTTTTACAGCAGCTCAGCTGTGCTTTCTGGACTAATGGACCAAAGGCCTTCAGTTTATCCTCCAACCCAATGTGTGGATGTTCTTATTTTGACTGATGTGTCTGTCTAACATGCTGTATATTTTCAGCACCCTCAGAGGCTCCCACCATCTTAGAGGCCAGAACCTTGTCAGCAACGGAGGCCATTGTGGGGTGGCGACCGCTCACACAGCAGACAGTTGAGGGCTATCAGGTTAGTCTGACAATGCTGCAGACACAGTAAAGGTACAGTGAGGGATGAGTTGCCCTTCATGCAGCTTTAGTTGTACACTTGTTTGACAGTGTCTTGCAAAAGTATTCATCCCCCTTAGTGTTTGTCCTGTTTTGTTGCATTACAAGCTGGAATTAAAATGGATCTTTGGGGGGTAGCACCATTCACCCCCCAAAGTCAATACTTTGTAGAGCCACCTTTTGCTGCAATTACAGCTGCAAGTCTCTTGGGGTCTGTCTCTTTTAGCTTAGCACATCTAACCACTAGGATTTTTGCCCATTCCTCAAGGCAAAACTGCTCCAACTCCTTCAAGTTAGATGGGTTGCATTGGTGTACAGCAATCTTCAAGTTATGCCACAGATTCTCAATTGGATTAAGGTCTGGGCTTTGACTAGGCCATTCCAATACAATTAAATATGTTTCCTTTTAAACCACTCCAGTGTAGCTTTAGCAGTATGTTTAGGGCCACTGTCATGCTGGAACGTGAACCTTCGTCCCAGTCTCAAACCTCTGACCGACTCAAGCAGGTTTTCCTCCAGAATTGCCCTGTATTTAGTGCTATCCATCTTTCCTTCAGTCCTGACCAGCTTTCCTGTCCCTGCAAGTGAATAATATCCCCACAGCATGATGCTACCACCACCATGCTCCACTGTACGAATGGTGTTCTCAGGGTGTTGGGTTTGCGCCACACATGACGTTTCCCATGATGGCCAGAAAGATCAATTTTAGTCTCATCTGACCAGACAATCTTCTTCCATGTGTTTGGGGAGTCTGCCACATGCTGTTGGGTAAACTCCAAATGTGTTTTCTTAAGCAATGGCTTTTTTTCTGGCCACTCTTCCCTAAAGCCCCACACTATAGAGTGTACAACTTAAAGTGGTCCTATGGACAGATACTCCCATCTCCACTCTGAATCTGTGCAGCTCCTTCAGTGTTATCTTTGGTGTCTTTGTTGCATCTCTGATTAATGCCCTCCTTGCCCCATCTGTGAGTTTTGGGTGGGCGGCCTTCTTGTCAGGTTTGTAGTGGTGCCATATTCTTTCCATTTTACTATAATGGATTTAATGGTGTTCCCTGGAATATTCAAAGTTTGGATTTTTTTTTTTTTAATAACCCAACCCGGATCCATTCCAGCTTGTAATGCGACAAAACAGGACAAACACCAAGAGGGATGAATACTTTTATAAGACACTGTAATTCCCCTTTGTTTAAGGGGTGGTGGAATGATGTAGAAAGGAAAACAAATGTTTGTGTATCCCAGTAACAAATTCATGTGTGGCCTGTTTGCTGTGTGGCAGGTGAGGTACTGGAGGAAGTCCATGGAGAACGAAGCATCAGCACAGCGCATCTCCAGCAGAGAGAGCCAGATACGCTTGGACAACATGAAGCCTAACTCCCATTATTTGATAGAAGTTCGTGCATTCAATGGTGCAGGTTATGGCCCGGCGAGCCAGAGATTTGAGATCCAAACAAAGAAAGCACGTAAGGATCAAGCAACCAAATCTCTTTGTTACAGCACGGAGACTGATACATTACAGAAATACTTCCATGGTTTTTTAGCCTAGCCTCTGTTTACTACACTTGCATCGCTCATTCGATTACCATAGGGAATAATTTTGATGTTACCCTGTACGGAGTGTACAGGGCAGCCTTGTAAACCTTTATGCTACCTTGATAACACAAAACCACTCATTCTTCCATTTGAAAAAGTTCTCTGATGGTACAAACTATTCAGATGTATACAGTAGCTTAATTACGAAAACATAATGTGATAGCAGTAATTTTGATAATCACAGCTCAGCAAAACTGGACAGTTGAAGACTGGAAAAGCATAGCCTGGTCTGATGAATCTCTATGTCTGCTGAGGCACACAATTTTTCTGAGCACACTTTGGGCTCAGGGCGGTATGGTGGTGTAGTGGTTAGCACTGTCGCCTCACATCAAGAAGGTCCGGGTTCGAGCCCCATGGCCAGCGAGGGCCTTTCTGTGTGGAGTTTGCATGTTCTCCCCGTGTCCGCGTGGGTTTCCTCCGGGTGCTCCGGTTTCCCCCACAGTCCAAAGATATGCAGGTTAGGTTAACTGATGACTCTAAATTGAGCGTAGGTGTGAATGTGAGTGTTAATGGTTGTCTGTGTCTATGTGTTAGCCCTGTGATGACCTGGCGACTTGTCCAGGGTGTACCCCGCCTTTCGCCCGTAGTCAGCTGGGATAGGCTCCAGCTTGCCTGCGACCCTGTAGAACAGGATAAAGCAGCTAGAGATGATATGAGACTTTGGGCTCATTAATGCCAATCAATCATTGCTTGAATACCACAACCTATTTGAGTATCGTTGTCAACCATGCGTATCCTTCATGGCCACAATTTATATATCTAATCGCTACTTTCAGCATGTTAATGCTGTAGTCCGTGGTGGCCATGTTTAGAGGCAGCTGTGAACCGTGGGAAGTGGAGTCTTGTGAGCTGGCAAGTGTAGATGTGACAGAGCACTAAACAGATGCAGATACTCTGGTTGTGTTACAACCCTACAGTGCATAAAGACTAAGTTGTAAAACACAGTTTTCTTTTACCCAATTGAAGTAACCATGACACATTAACCAAAGAAAGTAACATAAGCATGATGTTCAAATTTTCAACAGATCTCCCAGATCTCGTTTGTTATTTTATGAAATCACGCATATATGGTGCGTCTGACTTTGGCTTTCCTTTTCAGCTCCCAGTCGAGCACCAGTAATAATTGGCAGAAGGGTGAATTCCAGTGGAACCTCAATCAGCATTGCCTGGCGGCACGTGGAGGCTTTAGCCAATGAGTCTACCGTAGAGAACTATAAGGTATAGACTATTTGGCTGTGTCTAGTCGAATGTAATTTCATGTTTTTATAAAGAATTGTATGCTTTAACTTTCTTCCTGTGCATGTGACCCATAAGTGACTTTGCCTTGAAAACAAAATGTGTCTGAATGTCACATGGTCTAATGCTGTACCTGAATATACGTGTCTGGTGTTGCTTGAAGGTTCTGTATAGACAGGATGGTCACAGCACCGGGGTGCTGTACACTACGAATAAGTATTTCATAGAGCTGCCACTTCACAAAGATGGAGATTACCTGGTGGAGGTGAGGGCACAGAGTGAGGGAGGAGACGGAGCTGTGGCTCAAGTGCGCATCCCAGGTAAGCTTTCTGTCAGAACACCTGCACTAATGTGTCCCATGTGCTCTGTGTGCAAGATCTTCAATTAACCTGGTCTTCACATTATTTCATCCTAGAATATGCTATCTCACAATTATTTATGCAATGTTAATTTTGTTGATCGTCATTGGCATAACTTGAGGTCAAGTATCCTTTCCAAGATCAAGGCGCAGGGTGCTTGAAGCACAGATTAAGAGTCCAAGATGCAAGTGAAACAGTTGAGGACAATGAGGGCAGGGGGTAGTAGGAGGCGGTCCAGTCCCAGCTGCTCACTGTTGTTCTTGGAGCTTTGTTCTTTGCACTGTTTTTCGTCGGCATGATGTCTCTTACTGTTTTCAGCCTTGATGGAGCCAGAAAGACAGGATGTTCTCCAAAGCCTTCGGTTTTCTGCAATGCTATCAGAGATCTTTTGATGCAGTCCTTGAAGCGCTTTGTTGGTGCCCCTCTCTTTCTGTGGTCTTCAGTCAGTTCAGAGTAGAGGACTTGCTTGGGGAGTCAATTTTGTTGATAGTCGTAATGAAAATCAGCATAATTCTTGAGGACAAGTCAAATTGCATGAATTATAAATGGGAAAACTATTGAGAAAATACTCTATATTAGAGCAGTTCAGTGTTAGCCAGAGTAAGTCAGTATTTACAGGCCTTTTCTCATGCTTTCTCTCATGTGATAATTTCAAGATGGATCATGTCCATACTGCAGTTTGAGTGCAGTGATTTATCAGTGTCGTGCACCTTTGGGTATGAACAGCTGCTGCTAGGCTGAAGGGAGAGGGAGATAAGAAAGAGAGAGAGAGAGAAAACCCTGTAATGATGGATGATCTCACCTTGAGTACAGTTTTTTCTTTACAACATTGCACTCAGAACCATAACTGCTGAAACACATCTTTCTGTAAGATGTAGACTCACAGTTAAACTATGCTGTGCTGCAGTTTGTATAATAACACTGTATTCTTTAAAGAAGATATACTTTGTTTGGCTACATTATAGACAATCATACTGCGTTCATAACAAATGAATTTAGGATGTTGGCTATGGCTATTCACTGTTGCATCGACCTGATTTTTGATGACTTTTATGACAGTACAACGTCCATACATATGTACGTACGAACGATATACCTGTACCATCACAGGGAACCTGACCGTAAGTGCAAAGTAATGTATCTCAAACGCTTTGCCACCAGATACAACAAAATTTGTATCTTTATTTACATAAGACTAGTAGTTATTGCCTGTGCACCTGATTTCCTCTGAATGGTGCTCTTCGAGGTCCCGTCCAATCAAACTTCTCAAACGAGTTGGGGAGGGGATTCCCTGCCGAGGCTGAGCACAGTGTGTTAGCGCAAGCATGTAGCCTATAGGGAAATTAATAGTGTGTTGGATTAGCACTAATCCCATGTTTTGGAAAATTGAAAATGTTGTCTTGGGCCCCTCTGGGGTGTCACCAATCCATGTGCAAAGTATGCAGTATGTGTGTCCAGCCATGTCGATTTGCATAAGTGAACAAACAGAGACAGACAGCCTTCCTTTAGTCGTATAGATAGATAGATAGATAGATAGATAGATAGATAGATAGATAGATAGATAGATAGATAGGTTTTTATCCAGCGCTTATTTTTAATTTGGTTGGCTGGCACCCATCAGTCTTGGGAGACGATGGGCAGTGGCGGAACTAGACTTTTTTCCTTGGGGGGGCAAGGGGGTGGCCAGGACTATTTCAGGGGGGTCAATGGTTCCTACTACTACACACACAAATATGCACGAGCACTCACGATTAATGTTAGCGATTGTGTGCTGTATATCTGTTTATCTTATGTGTTTAAATTATGCATTATTGTTATTATTATTATTTATTTTTACATGGTGTTGCACCTGTTCTTGTCTTGTGTTCTTGGCCATGTCATGACTTCTAATTATTTTTGTCTTTTTGTTATATATACATACACACCTTTCTTTCTTTCAACATTAAAATTCCAGGGACTACAGATGAAAGAAAACTAGTCAGTGATTATTTCTAGT
This sequence comes from Neoarius graeffei, assembly GCF_027579695.1. Lineage (NCBI taxonomy): Eukaryota > Metazoa > Chordata > Actinopteri > Siluriformes > Ariidae > Neoarius > Neoarius graeffei. Next base: position 62,613,296 of record NC_083570.1, read on the forward strand.
GCATTTACATGTTAATTAATACACATTGATCCTTCTTAAATAAATAAACTTATAAACAATGTTAGGGTTTTGAACCTGGTTCGTTGGTGTGATAATCCAGCAAACCCCCACTAGGCCACCAGGGGGATGACTCAAATGCAGAGGCGTGAGGCGGAAGTAGAAAAAGTATCAAAAGGTTTATTTACAATATGTACAAAAAAATATCCAAAAAGTAAAAATACAAAAACGCTCAGAAGATAAGGGAAAAAATAAAAAAAAATCCAAAAGTACAAAACAAAAGCCAAAAAAAACAGAAAAGAAAAGGCAAAAATACCAAAGCTCAGAAGATCCAAAAACACAGTAACTACTAGGTCCAAAAGAAAAGCAAAATAAAGAACACGGTACAGAGGAAACTGGAGATAAACATAACAGCACAAAGACTCCTGACAAGAGGACTGAACTCAGGGAGTATAAATACACAAACTAAATTGAACATAGGTGAAGATAATCAGGACTAAACAGGCAATTAACACAAACACAAAACACAGGAACAGTGGCGGCCTCTAGAGGCCAAAATAAACATGACACGAAAAGGAAATAACAGCGGCCTCTAGAGGCCAAAACAGTCCTAGTCCTAACAGGACCCCCCCCCTCTAGGAGCGTCTCCTGACGTTCCCAGGGCGATCCGGATGGGCCGAATGGAAGTCCCGACACAGTTCTTTATCTAGGACATCCCGAGCAGGAACCCAGCAGCGCTCCTCAGGACCATAGCCCTCCCAGTCCACCAGATATTGCAACCCGCCGTGGACCCGGCGGGAGTCAAGCAGGCGATGCACAGTGAACACAGTCTGACCCTGGAAGATGCGGGGGGGTGGGGGGTTCCTAGGGGCAGGGGCATACGTAGACGTCAGTACGGGCCGCAACAGGGAAACATGGAAAGTGGGGTTGATCCTCAGAGTCCGGGGCAACTGGAGCCGGTAGGAGACAGGGTTCACCCTGCGCACCACCTTGAAGGGGCCAATGTAGCGAGGAGCAAGCTTGCGGTTCTCCACCCGCAGCGGAAGGTCCTTAGTGGACAGCCAAACCCGCTGCCCAGGGCGGAAAGCGTGTGCAGGTCTTCTATGGTGGTTGGCCTGAGTCTGGTTGGTTCTGGAGGTCTGTATGAGGGTCTTCCTGACCATGCTCCAGGTCTTGTGACACCGTCTCACATATTGGTTGACCGAGGGCAACCCCGCGTCCTCCTCCTGGTCTGGGAACAGAGGTGGCTGGAACCCGAATTGGCACTGGAATGGCGACAGCTTGGTGGCTGATGACTGCAGGGTGTTGTGGGCGTACTCTGCCCATGGCAGCCAGGTGCTCCACGATGTCGGGTTATCCATAGCCAGGCCTCGCAGGGTGGTTTCCAGGTTCTGGTTGAGCCTCTCCGTCTGACCATTGGACTGTGGGTGAAACCCAGAGGAGAGGCTGGCAGTGGCTCCGATGACCTTGCAGAACCCGTGCCACACTCGGGAGGAGAACTGGGGCCCTCGGTCTGAGACGATGTCCTGTGGAAGACCAAAGACTCGGAAGACATGATTAAACATAAGTTTCGCTGTTTCAAGAGCAGAGGGGAGTTTGCACAGTGGTATGAAGCGGCAGACCTTGGAGAATCTGTCAACTATGACCAAAATGACCGTGTTACCTTGTGACTCAGGGAGACCCGTGATGAAGTCGACTGCCACGTGGGACCTGGGACGCCTGGGAATGGTCAGAGGATGCAGGAGACCCTGGGGACGCTGTTGTGGGTTCTTGGTTCTGGTGCAAACCTCACAGGACAGGACAAATGACCTTACTTCCTTCTCCATGTTAGGCCACCAGAAGCGTCTTTTCAGGAAGTCGAGGGTCCTCCGAGCTCCCGGGTGGGCGGTGAGAGGGGAAGAGTGACCCCACTGGAGAACCTTGGCCCGGGCTTGATGTGGGACGTACAAGAGGCCCGGTGGCCCCGTCCCAGGACCGGGGTCCTGGTGTTGGGCTCGTCGGACAGCCTCCTCAATACCCCAGCGGACAGAGCCACAATCCGGGACACAGGGATAATAGGCCCGACTTCATTCTCCCTGTTAGTGGCAGAGAACAGCCTGGACAGTGCGTCAGGTTTGGTGTTCTTGGAGCCGGGGCGGTACGAGAGGGTGAAGTCAAACCAACTGAAAAACAGGGCCCACCTAGCCTGTCGAGGGTTCAGTCTCTTGGCTTGCTGGAGGTACTCCAGGTTCTTGTGGTCAGTCCAAACCAGGAATGGATGTTGCGCTCCCTCCAGCCAGTGCCTCCACTCCTCAAGGGCCAGTTTGACCGCTAGCAGTTCTCAATCCCCCACATCGTACCGGGACTCCGCAGGACTCAGGCGGTGGGAGAAGTAAGCGCAGGGGTGCAGCTTTCCTTCCGAACATTGAGAGAGCACCGCACCGACACCACTGTCCGAGGCGTCCACCTCCACGATGAATGGTTGGGAGGTGTCTGGGAGGACCAGAATGGGTGCCGTGCAGAAGCGGTCCTTGAGGTCTTTGAACGCCTTTTCCGCCTGAGGAGACCAGACATAAGATCCACCTGTCCCTTTGGTGAGGTCCGACATGGGTGCTGCTACAGAACTGAAGTTCCTGATGAACTTGCGGTAGAAGTTAGCGAATCCTAAGAACCGCTGAACCTCCTTAACGGACTTGGGAGTAGGCCAGTCCCGGACGGCCAGGGTCTTGGCAGGGTCCATTTGGAGTTGGCCTGTCCGTACAATAAATCCCAGAAAGGAGACCTCGGGAACATGAAATTCGCATTTCTGGGCCTTGGCGAACAGATTGTTCTGTAGCAGCCTCTGGAGAACCTGGCGGACATGGTGGCGGTGCTCCTGCACGGTCTTGGAAAAGATAAGGATGTCGTCGAGGTAGACAAAAATGTACAGGTTAATCATGTCCCTTAAGATGTCGTTGATTAGGGCCTGAAAAACAGCTGGTGCGTTGGTGAGTCCGAAGGGCATCACCTGGTATTCGTAGTGCCCAGACGGGGTGTTAAAGGCAGTCTTCCACTCGTCTCCCTGTCGGATACGGATGAGGTGGTATGCGTTCCGTAGGTCCAACTTGGTGAAGACGGTGGCGCTTTGGAGCAGGTCGAAAGCAGCGGACATCAGCGGAAGGGGATATCGGTTGCGCAGAGTGATCTTGTTCAGGCCCCTGTAGTCAATACATGGTCGGAGCCCCCCCATCCTTCTTGCCGACAAAGAAGAAGCCGGCACCAGCAGGTGAGGTGGAGGGTCGAATGAACCCAGAGACCAGGGTGTCTTTGAGGTATTCCTCCATGGCCTTGCGTTCTGGCTGAGAGAGGGAAAACAGTCTGCCACGAGGAGGGGTAGTCCCAGGGAGCAAGTCGATGGCACAGTCGTAGGCCCGGTGCGGAGGAAGAACGGCGGCCCTGCTCTTGCTGAATACCTCCTTGAGATCCCAGTACTCTGTGGGAACTTGAGATAACTCGGTGAGATCAGGGGGCTCGGCAGGAGACACAGGAGAGCTAGAGAGCAGACAAGAGGCATGGCATGCAGGGCCCCATTCCACAACCTGGCTTGTTACCCAGTCTATGCGAGGGTTGTGGCGAGTAAGCCAAGGAAGGCCTAGAATAACTGGGAACTCAGGTGAAGGAATCAGGTGCAGGGATATTTCTTCCTTGTGACCTTGAGACTGGAGGAAGACTGGAGAAGTAACTTGGGTGACTCTTCCATCACCTAACGCTTGGCCATCGAGGGCAGACACAGACAGTGGGACTTCAAGAGGTGCAGTCGGAATATTGATGCTTTGGGCGAAGTGAATATCCATAAAGTTCCCAGCCGCCCCTGAGTCTAACAAAGCTTGACAAGAGTGGACAGACTCACCCCAGGAGATGGAGACCGGGATGTAGATTCCTTGACCAGGGAGTCCGGGAGAGAGGGTAGGCCCCGTCACAACCCTCCCTCAGCTGGACGGGGCGATCCTTTTTCCAAGAGTTCGGGACATGATGCTCGGCAGTGACCAGGCTTGCCACAGTAGATGCAGCACTTGTCCCTCCTTCTGCGCTCCCTCTCAGATGTGGAGAGGCGAGTACGACCCACTTGCATGGGTTCTGGACAGTCACTGAAGGAGGTAGACGGTCTCCAGGTAGAGGTGGGGGGGCTCAAGGCTTGGTGGCATTCTCTCATCCTGTTGTCCAGACGAATAGCATGTGAGATGAGGGTTTCGAGGTCACTTGGGCATCCAATAGAGGCCAGACCATCCTTGATGGGGTCAGACAGACCATGGTGGAAGGCTGACACCAGGGCAGTCTCGTTCCATCCACTTACTGCTGCGAGCGTCCGGAACGAGATGGCGTAATCTGCGACGCTTCCTCCTTACCGGCTAATAAGGTGATCACAAAGGCAATCTTGCGGCAAAACGTAGTGTAGGTGGTAGGCTGAAGCTCAAAGGTGAGTTGACACTGGGTAAGGAACTCTCGGCACTCACTGTGCTTGCCGTTGTACCTCTGTGGTGCAGGAAGGCTGGGTTCGCGAGGTGAAGAAGGCAGCATGGCAGGAGGCACAGGAGCGGGAGCTGGATCAGGAGATGCAGGCAGAGATGTCAGCTGTGCCAGGGTTTTCCCAATTTGCTGAAGCAGTTCCTCGTGGCGAGCAAGGGCCTCACGTTGGCTGGTGAGCGTACATCCATGAGCGTCCATGGTCGCTCCGAAGCGTGTCAAAGCTGCCATAATTCCCTGAAGGTTGGCCGGGTAGACAGTTGAAGCAGCCTCTGCTGAGTCGGTCATGACAGAGTCTTTCTGTTAGGGTTTTGCTGGGATTCGAACCTGGTTCGTTGGTGTGATAATCCAGCAAACCCCCACTAGGCCACCAGGGGGATGACTCAAATGCAGAGGCGTGAGGCGGAAGTAGAAAAAGTATCAAAAGGTTTATTTACAATATGTACAAAAAAATATCCAAAAAGTAAAAATACAAAAACGCTCAGAAGATATAAGGGAAAAAATAAAAAAAATCCAAAAGTACAAAACAAAAGCCAAAAAAAACAGAAAAGAAAAGGCAAAAATACCAAAGCTCAGAAGATCCAAAAACATAGTAACTACTAGGTCCAAAAGAAAAGCAAAATGCAAAATAAAGAACACGGTACAGAGGAAACTGGAGATAAACATAACAGCACAAAGACTCCGTGACAAGAGGACTGAACTCAGGGGGTATAAATACACAAACTAAATTGAACACAGGTGAAGATAATCAGGACTAAACAGGCAATTAACACAAACACAAAACACAGGAACAGTGGCGGCCTCTAGAGGCCAAAATAAACATGACACAAAAAGGAAATAACAGCGGCCTCTAGAGGCCAAAACAGTCCTAGTCCTAACAAACAATACTTTCAATTTACAATCATGTTTAAGTAGCTACGTATTAAGCACACAGAAGATGTCATTTTGAGTGTAATTTGTAGTTTATTAATGTACAAAATGAATACGGTGCATTTACCAACACCCTGACACCACTGACTGGAACTAAAATGCACATAGTAACTCAAGTCACACAGTTACTGACACACTGAGTCAGTTACACAGTCACACAGTTACTCACACACACAGGTACATATTGAGGTATTTCACTCACGTGACCAAGTCATGTGATGCTGCCATTTTGGACGGCACGGCTCGAATCAGTTTGAATGCGAGGATGGCGACAAACGAAAAACATAAAAGAAAAAGGAGCGAGATGCAGAAAACACCTTCACTATCCAGTGATGTAGGGCATTTACAGGGCGAGCAGAGGGAGAGGTATTTGCAAAAATTGAGGTTAGCAGGCTTAGAGAACGATGTTTACCTGCTTCCACCAGGATTGTTCACTGACGTACGGAAGTACACGAAGCCCTCGTCTTTACCTGACTTCGGCCCACATGATCTGTATACCTATGTCGTTAAAAACCCATCGCTATACACAGGTATTGATCTGAAAGCGTATAAGAGTTTGGATGCCTACAAATATTTTGTGTCAGGCTGGGTAACATGCCTACATCAGCGGGTCGTCCCTGGAGCCGGTGGTCGCCATCTGATTACAGCTAAGGTTTGTTCACATTTTCATTTACTTTCGGTCCTCAGGATAAACAAAATGTTATTAAATGTCATTGAAATAACTTCTTAGTCTGTTGAGACATGGCCCGTTATAAATTTGCTGTTACCAGGCAATGACCAAGAACTGTATTATTAGGGTCGGTGTCTGTGTTGTAGCAGTGTACTAGCAGCTAGCTGTTAGCACTAGCTAATGTCAACAACATCGTAGCTGGTATGTTACTGTAGCAATGTTTACGTTCAGTCATTTGGATGACTGTTAAAACCTTTCAGTCTCAAGTTTTTCCTTTACTGTATTTACTAGTTTACTGAGCTAGCACGCTCGGCCAAACCGGGAGCCATCGCGCGCTCTCCGGCCAGGCCGGGAGCCATCGCGCGCTCTCCGGCCAGGCCGGGAGCCATCGCGCGCTCTCCGGCCGAGCCGGGAGCCATCGCGCGCTCTCCGGCCGAGCCGGGAGCCATCGCGCGCTCTCCGGCCGAGCCGGGAGCCATCGCGCGCTCGCCGGCCGAGCCGGGAGCCATCGCGCGCTCGCCGGCCGAGCCGGGAGCCATCGCGCGCTAGCTCAGTAAACTAGTAAATCCAGTAAAGGAAAAACTTGAGACTGAAAGGTTTTAACAGTCATCCAAATGACTGAACGTAAATATTGCTACAGTAACATACCAGCTACTGTTGTTGACATTAGCTAGCTTGCCGTCCAAAATGGTGGACACCGGGGCGTCACGTGACCCTGTGACGTCAGGTGAAATACCTCAATAGTCAGTTGTTCACACAGCCAGTAGTCCATCAAACCATCAACTTTCCACAAATAAATAAATAAATTGCCTTAAATAAATAAATTGCCATCTTTTCTAATCCGTGGCTAGCCTCTACAAATGACACAAAAGATGCCACTGTTTATTAAGAACATGCAGAAGGCATCTAGCTTCTAGCAGTAACACAGTGCTCCGTACACTCTTTCCCTAGCAGAATGGGCGTTTTTTGCACTTACAACAAGAAGGTTGAGTGTCACGGTAATAAACACACTCCCTGTACTTCCTTCAAAAGAGGGTCTAGTCTTCAAAATACGCCATGATTTACTTAATTCTGAACATTGTTCATACTGCTAAAGGTCACTTCACATCACACACCTAGTTTTGACTACATCTGCATTTTCACCTTTTCTATTGCCAAATAGAAGAATTGCCAAATCATTCTGATTTATGAAACGAAAATCGATTGGCCAGAAGATCCACTGACTGATCTTATTGAACTATGAACTTGGGATAAACTGCGGTCCTGTACTCACCGATATAGGTCAGTCTTAAAATCCATCTGGCTGAGGAGTAGCTGCCTTTTCTGTTCAATGGTTCCTCCTTCTTCTTTTTCTTCTTTCCCATGTCTTCTATTGTAAATTGGATTGCAACGCCTTGTGGTAGCTTGCATTGCGCCATCTACTGTACAGGAGGAACCTAGCAGTCACAGACTTCAATGCAACTGGCTTTTCTCGTGCGGTGCCGTAACATGTCAATCATCTGAGGGGGCACCTGGGGTAGCCAATCAGATTCCAGGGGAGGCTAGTGCCCCCCCAGCCACCCCTGTAGCTCCACCCCTAATGATGGGGTCGTGCTCTGAATGATGAGAACAACATCTGCTGTGGCTGTAGAGGCCAATATGGGAATGGCAGTCTCTTCCACACCGAGGGCAGATGGACTTAGATGCTGGTCTTCCCTGATGTTGGGTCTTCCTTCTTTGTCTCTTTTCTTCCCACTCCTGGACAAGTGATTTTTCGAAAACAGACAGGCCTTGCTGCACAGCCTGCTTCCAGGCCAATCGCTCACTGGCTAGAGCTTCCCACGTATTTAGATCAATGGACAGAGCTTTCAGATCCCTCTTGCATACATCTTTATAACGCAGCTGAGGTCTACCTACAGGGCACTTTCCCTGCACTAATTTCCCATAAAGCAGGTCCTTGGGGATATGGCCATTGTTTATTCTCACCATGTGACCGAGCCACCATAAGCGTCTCTGTTTCAGCAACGTGTACATACTGGGTATCCCAGGTCTCTCCAGGACAGGTGTTAGGTACTTTGTCCTGCCAGGTGATGTTGAAGATGCGTCGAAGGCAGTGCATGTGGAATGCATTCAGCTTTTTTTCCTGACGGGTGCGAAGGGTCCATGACTCGCTGCCATACAAAAGTGTGCTTGTGACGCACGCTCTGTACACCATTACTTTGGTATGTTCGGTCAGCTTCTTGTTAGACCATGCCCTCTTTGTCAGCCTAGACATGGCGGTAGCCGCCTTGCCGATGTGTTTATTTAGCTCTGAGTTGAGGGAGAGAGTATCGGAGATTGTTGAGCCGAGATACACAAAGTCATGAACAACTTCCAGCTCGTGATCAAAGATTGTAATGATGGGAAGGGAGTCCACATCCTGTCCCATGACTTGCATTTTCTTCAAGCTGATAGTCAGTCCAAAGTCTCTGCAGGAGAAACGGAAAAGAAGATTCTGAATAGGGTCTGTGCAAGGACACAGCCGTGCTTCATACAACTACGGATGTCAAAAGGGTCTGATGTCATGCTGTCAAAGACAACAGTGCCCTTCATGCACTCATGGAAAGATTGAATGATGCTGAGGAGCCTGGGTGGACACCCAATCTTGGATAAGATCTTGAAAAGGCCGTCCCTGCTGACCATATCAAAAGCTTTCGTGAGGTCATTGAAGGCAATGAAGAGAGGCTGTCGCTGTTCCCTGCACTTCTCCTGCAGTTGACAGAGAGAGAAGACCATATCAATGGTTGATCTGTTGGCTCGGAAACCGCAGTGTGACTCCGGATAGACTCTCTCTGCAAGTATCTGGAGCCTCTTGAGCGTGACTCAAGCAAAGAGTTTTCCGACGATTAGTGAGGGAGATAACCCGATAGTTATTACAGTCACTCCTGTTGCCTTTGTTCTTATACAGTGTGACTAGACAGGCATCTTTCATATCCTGTGGGACTCCACCTTCTTTCCAGCACATACAGAGGATTTTATGCAGCTCATTATTAATTTTCTCTTTCCAGCACTTCAGGACTTCGGCAGGGATGCCTTTTTTCCCGGGAGCTTTGCCAGAGGCAAGGGAGTCCAAGGACACATTAAGTTCTTCAAGAGTTGGTCCTCTGTCAAGCTCCTCTATCACAGGTAGAGACCCAGTAGCATTCAGCACTTCTTCTATTACTACATTCTCCCTAGAGTAAAGCTTGGAGTAGTGCTGCACCCAGCGTTCCATCTGTTGCGCCCGATCTTGGATGACCTCGCCTGCAGCAGACTTCAGAGTGCGGTCTTCTTCTGGGCTGGTCCCAGGGCAAGCTTGATACCATCATACATACCCTTGATATTTCCCGTGTCAGCTGCTGTCTGTATATTAGAGCAGAGCTGGAGCCAGTAATCATTGGCGCATCTCCTGGCAAACCGTTTGACTTTGCTGTGAGCGTCTCGTAGGGCATGTAAGTTGTGTTCATTGGGACATGCTTTGTAAGCTGCCAACACCCTTCTCTTTTTGTTCAAGACAGATGTCATTTCTTCAGAATGGGCCTCAAACCAGTCTGCTGTCTTATTGGTCTTTTTGCCAAATATGGACAAAGCGGCATTGTGAACAGCATTTTTGAGATGTTCCCATCTGTCACATGCATTAGCATCAGGAGGACCTGGGAGAGATCGCTCAAGGGCACGTGCAAATTCCTCCACCTTTTCCCGGTCATGAGTCTTGCTGGTATCAATGCGGGGTGTACCTTCCCTTTTTGTGCAGTACACTTTCTTCATTCGCAGTTTCACTCTGCTACCTACCAGGGAATGGTCAGTGTCACAGTCAGCACTCTGATAACTGCGTGTGATCTTGATGCTAGGTAAGTTAGTGCGTCTGGTCAGGATCAGGTCAAGTTGGTGCCAGTACTTAGATCTAGAATGTCTCCAGGATACTCGGTGTTGGGGCTTTGTATGGAAGAATGTGTTGCTGATGCAGAGATCATGATGAACAGCAGATTTCCAACAGACCTTGGCCATTTTCATTCATCTTCCCAGTACCAAAATGGCCTAGGCAAGTGGGCCAAGAGCTGTGTTTGGCGCCTCTAGCATTGAAGTCTTCAAGGATAAACAGTGGCTCTTTCCCTGGGATGCTCTTGATGAAGGCAGCCAGGTCGTCATAGAACTTGTCCTTAGTTTCTGCTGGCGACGTCAACATCGGCGCATAAGCACTAATTAAGGTGACCGGTCCGGCAGATGAATAGACCTGTAAGGACAAGATTCTTTCGCTTCCATTTGCAGGTGGGGTAATCAAACCTAGTAGGGCATTCCTGACAGCAAAGCCCACGCCATGTTCCTGGGACACTTTTAGTGGTTTTCCTTGCCAGAAGAAGGTGAATTTTTTTTTTCCTTGATTGATCCTGAATCTGGCAGTCTCGTCTCTTGGAGGGCGACAATGTCCATCTGCAGTCTGGTCAGTTCCCGATTGATTACTGCTGTCTTACGTGCATCACTTATCGCTTGTAGATTGTCAGAAAGGCCTGGTGTCATTGTCCTGATATTCCATGTGCCCAACTTTAGGGCAGGAGTTTTCTTTCTTCTGTTGCCTGGTGCAGAGTTGACGATCCGCTTGTCGGTTTTCACCTTAAACCCCATGCACCCAGTGTGGTTAACGGACCGTGGCGATGTAGCACCTTATTAGCTGGGGGCTGTCCAGCTTGACGCGGGCGGTAGCTACCCAATGAGACACAATGGCCTTTCCCACTGGCAGAAGCAATCCCTGGCATCATGCTCTGCACCAGTCGAGCTGGAGACTTAATCACCGGTATACTGCCATTTCCCGTGTTGTGCCTACGCTACGTAATGAAGCTGGAGTGTCCTCTCCAGTGTGCGTGAAGCCTGGGTAGGAAAGATAGGGAGGATAGACTGTTACCCATACAGCAAATCCCCCCTCTCCACGTCACTGAAATGGTCCAATGGAAAGGCAAAGGCCAGTACGCTTGGTTCCAGTGGCATTGCAGGATTTGCCAGCACATGACTGCATAAAGCCATTTACTGCCTAACGGACTCCAACTCCGTATTTTGCCTCGAGGCTGACTCCTGAAGCCTTTTCCATGACTGGATATAGTCGCAAGGCAGCAGAGGTTTGCGATTGGGGTTTTCCTTCTCCTAGATGGGCTGCCTTCCCAGGCTAACGAGTCCTATCTACCCAAAGCAACTGGTTTTAAGGCACCAGAAACTCGCCTTTGCCCCTTCTCCTGTCAGTAGAAGCAGGTTTGCTGGGCTTATAGCTAAGCCACACGAGCAGGCCAGGAGTTGGACTTGATTGTCAGGCTGTTTGAGCATGCACGTCATAAGGGGCACTTTGTAGACAGTGGGAGCATGTCCCCACTACCACCCCAGTTTTGACAACCGTTTGAATCCACCCATTTTTAATTTGCTTTTTAAAAAATAACGAGATTATTTACTAACACTGTAGCAGCCCTTGGCATTAAGTACAAAGCAGAAAGGCTCTGAAGGGTGCATATGTATTTTATTCCTCTTGAATACAAGAGTTTGAGTGCAGAGGCTAACGGTGCACATTAGGCTAACTTGTAGAGGTTTTCACCCGTGGTTGAGTGGAGCAAGGTGTGTAACATTCAGAGCATAGTCTGGAAACATTACTCTGCAAAACTGTGTATTTGTTTACAACTATGTTACGTTAATTATTTTTGTTTTCTTTAGTTTTCACCTTGCTCTGCTCAACCAAGTGTGCAAACCTCTACAAGTTATTAAAACATGCACCATTAGCCTCTGTGCTCAAAGTTTTGTGCTAAACCATAGTTCAACCAATGCACCGAACACAAACAAAACACACTCAATGAACAGCGCACACAAATTTTACATTGTGCATGAGTGACATATCAGGATGACAGACAGCAAAGCTTTATAACATACCGTGTTAAACCTCTGACGGAGGCACATGGTGAATATAAGCACAGCAGCGAGTGTCTGTAGCATAACAAATACAGCTTCCTGGGCTGACAGCTCTGCCTGTAACATGAATAATGAGTAACAGCTCTGGTCAGCACTTACACACACATTTTACACTCATCCGGAGCTCCGCTTTCAGGCAGTGCCGAAATATATATTAGCACAGGAAGTTATGCAGGGGATTCAAATTTTGCACACAATGGCTGACATTGCAATTCTTCAACTGTCCACATGTATTTAGTGATTATTTCATTAAAAAACTTTACAGTATGTTTAAAACTACTACGAGAGATGCATTTTTGAAACATCACATTGTTCCAACTCACAGAAAACTCTGTTTCTGAGGGCCGTTCAAATGTACATTTATTACTCTGAGATTGGAAACTTCCCAGTTTCCACTTAGGTCATGAATGCAGCATACGCTGTATGGTCAAAAGTTTGTGGATACCTGACCGTCACACCCATATGTATTACATTACATTACTGGCATTTAGCAGATGCTCTTATCCACAGCGACTTACAACATACCCACAGCAGCCTGGGGATCAGTTAGGGAAGAGGTGCCTTGCTCAAGTAGTTAGGGAAAGATATGGATTTTTTTGAAAATCTGTGAACAAATTTCTTACCAATAGATTTTTTTACCATGTGTTCTTACAGGTGTCTAGAGACACCTCACAATTTATCCACGGCCAAATTCCATGGGAATCTCCTGGAGAGCCTGTCAAAGTTGGGGTGCCCAGAGGGCCTGTGTAAAAATCGATTTTTAAGAAAAAACAATATTAGCTTTGGAGATGTCTAACTAGGGGTTTTTAGGGGTCCTGAATCTATCCCAGACATTAGTTTTGAGTAAAATTGACTCCTTAAACCTTTAATACTACCATTGCATGTTTACATGATGGATTCTGGGTGAAAAATTGATTATTATTGTATTTGAGATAAATCCACCCTGGGGAAGAGAAAAAAAAAATTCTAGAAGACAAATTAAGTAATGACCAGTAATGTGCATACTCAATATTGCCCCTCTGCATTTGGAAAAAAGCAGGAACATTACATATGAACAGTACACAAGGGTAGAGGTGACTGGCTTAAAGGCGATGTTCTTATCCATCTGTGCGGACTGAGTCCTGGTCTCATGGATAACAATTAGGGAACCAAACCACCACCATTTCAACACTACAACAAAGTTACTTTCTGGCATGGTAAGTAAATCTTTTTGCTTTCTCAAGTTAAGATGACTAAAGTGAAAGCTGTTGGCTAGCATCCAGCTAGCAAGTTAGGTAATGATTAATGTTTAAGCTAGTATTAGCTACCCCATATGTGAAACTTCACTGTCAGTTTGTGTAAATGTATAGTTTTATAGTAGCCATTGTATAATATCTATTATTACAATGTAATGCAAATAAGATTAGTGTCCATTGCACTCAGTCTATTAATGTGGTTGTCTTTTGCATATAATGGTTGCATAGTTGAGAAAGAAAAAAAGTTCACCAAGCTGTCTTATCTTATAAAGCAGAAGAGGCCATGGATGTGTTCCTTGACATCAGAGGTGAGAGAAGTGAAATCATCAAAGCTGGCTGCAAACTGTTCATATTAATTTTCTGCAGCAACAGATCTCAAAACTTAGAAGACTTGCGTTTGGAGATCTTCAGCAAGCGGGCCGCAGCCGGAAGAATCAACCCTGAGAAACTGCCTCCGACTACTGGAGCTGCAGCACAGCACTCACTGCGGGCATATCTCCAGACCAGAGATTGGCTTGTGCTGCAAAGTCCATCATTGGATGTCCTTCAATATGGATGGAAAAAGGAAAAGCAAGGTTATGAACCAGTCCCTACCACTGATCCAATTGCACCGGACTACCTTTTGAAATTTATCAGTTGCAGCTGTGCAGGGGACTGTGACACCCTCAGGTGCAGCTGTAAAAAGCAAGGAGTGAAGTGCTTTTCTGCTTGTGGGAACTGCCATGGGACCTCTTGCCAGAACATCAACCAGCCTGATGTTTATACTAGTGAGGGAGATGCAGGAGTGTTGGATGAGAATTGATAACGATCAGAAATGATTCTACAATGAACCGATTAAAGAAGTTTTGTTTGTAATTGTTCAATAAAACCACATTGCATTGAATTATCTGGACTCTGAGTCATTTTTTACTCAAAACTAATGTCTGGGATAGATTCAGGACCCTTAAAAACCCCTAGTTAGACATCTCAAAAGCTAATATTGTTTTCTTTAAAAAATGTGATTTTTACTCAGGCCTACTGGGCACCCCAACTTTGACAGGCTGTCCAGGAGATTCCCATGAGATTTGGCCGTGGATAAATTGTGAGGTGTCTCTAGACACCTGTAAGAACACATGGTAAAAAAATCTATTGGTAAGAAATTTGTTCACAGATTTTCAAAAAAATCCATATCTTTCCCTAACTAAAGGGCATGTCAGCCATTCCTGCTGGTCCAGGGAATCCAACCAGTGACCTTTTGGCCCCAAAGCTGCTTCTCTAATCATTAGACCATGACTTCCCCCATGCGCTTGTTGAATATCCCATTCGAGATTTAGTTCCCTCTCTGCTGTTCCAGTTTTCTGAGAAGACTTTCCACTAGATTTTCAAGCGTGGCTATGGGGATTTGTGCTTATTCAGCCACAAGAACATTACTGAAGTCAGGCACTGATGGTGGATAAGGAGGTTTGGGGTTCAGTTGGTGTTCCAGTTCATCTCAAAAGGTGTTCAGTGGGGTTGAAGTCAGGGCTCTGTGCAGGACACTCGAGTCTTGGCAAAACAAGTCTTCATGGTGCACAGGAGCTTTGTGCACAGGGGCCTTGTCATGCTGGAACAGGTTTGGGCCTTTTAGTTCCAGTGAAGGGAAAATTGTAACACTACAGTGTACAAATCATTTAGAACTGTGTGCTTCCAATTTTGTGGTAACAGTATTGTGTCCACAGTAGTATACTTTTGGCCATATAGTGTCTAGTCTATAATCTGTTTTTAATGGTGATTTATTTCTCTATCATCTCTGTCTTGTGTGTGTGTGTGTGTGTGTGTGTAGCTGAATGGGCCTCATCAGCTTCACCCCTGAGCCTCTGTGTCCTGCTGCTGGTGGCATTGCTCAGCCTGACTCTCTGAATGTAGCACCGTCTCTCCTCTGCCTTCACTCCCCACAGTGAAGAGGACTCTCACTGGATGACGCCTTACAGGACTCTTATTCTATAAATTCCTATGCTCATCAACAAATATTCCAAACCTGGACTGAACTATGTTGGAAGAAAAGACAATACCGAAATAGTCAAAGGACAAGGATGTAAAGGATTGATGTATTCAGTATCGACTTAACTATGAAGCAGCGTCAAAGGAGTTCTCCCTTGTTCAGTATGCCTTATGATCTCGCTTACCCTGCTCGTGGCTGCTTGTGGGTAGAGTGACATCTGTATTTCACAATTCACAACACAAACGTCAAAAGGCTGTTTCAGCTTTAATTTGAATTTAATTGGCTGCTCATTCTATAGCACCAATTATCCTCTCAGTTGAACTCATCATTTTGTTTCTGCAGTGTGTTCTGTACCCATAAGCGACATTTGATGAGAGATCGGCATAAGATGGTCTGATAGTTAGTTTAGTTTGCAAATCACTGGAATTCACTTTTTTTTTTTTATTTCTGAGCTAATACTTTCCTTGATGGATACAGTCAAAGCAAACTCCTCTGCTACTCCGACTCAATACAAACTATACAAGGTTACGCAGAATAGAAAATATAACAATTTATTTCAAGCTAGGATATGTATATGCAATAATTTATAAGCTATCAATTTCTTAATATATTTCAATATTTCTTTGGTCATATTAACATATCATTAATAGAAAGATTATTTTACTTTAAATATATGATTTCAAAGCCCTTAAATAAAAGAAAATGAACATCGAGAAGTAAGAGAGATGTGCGCTTATCGCCTCTGGAGACTGAAGGAGGATCATCAGGGGTTAAAAAATGTAAATATATATCTTAATTGCTCAGATTCTGTACTGAGGAATAATTGTGCTTGTATGTGAACTGTATGTGTAGGATACATATCCAAACCATGGTTTAAAATCCAAACCAGAGGAGTGTGTTTGAGTGTGAGTAGATGTGCTTGTAAGTGAACTGTGGCATGAAAATCCACTGCAGCACATCATGGGCCATAATCTCACAGCACCTCTGAATAAGGATGTGGATTCACTAAAATAGCGTCTGATCACCACTCATAGTTTAACAAACTCTGTGATTCCATTAGTGCTTCAACCAATAGGCTCTACAGCATAAGGAAAGCTTTTTTTGTTTTGACTGTATCTTTGAATTCTCTGTCATTTAAAAGGGGTTTGGTTTTTTTTGCTTTTTTTTAAAGAAAGAACAAGAAAAAAGTTAACATTTTATCTGATTTTTTTTTCTCCCCTTGGTGTCATGTTTGAAGTAGCAGTTGTATGGTCTGGGACAAGACTGGCTAGAAAGGTTAAGTTTTGAGTGCTAAACCATTAAAAAAAAAGAAAGGAAAAAAAATCATTCCATTCTGAAATGAATAAGGTACTGTAGTTGCTGAAGCATTTGAAACATGAGTTGTATCGCCCATTGACTTTGTTTGACACTGATTGCATTGGATGAGTGTGTTTGAGGGTGTGGAGGAAAACTCCAGAGACAGGCAGAATTTTAGCTGAGCTCCAGGCTCGCGTTTATTCAGTACGTGCTTTTCAGTGTGCTTGCAACATAAACAGCACAGCAACAGAAGACCAATCCATCCCAGACAGGCAGCGTTTCAAGTTCACACTCTTTGACGTGTCTGTGTATGTGTCTCTCATGCAAGCTCTGCCAAGTGGTATCTATCTATCTATCTATCTATCTATCTATCTATCTATCTATCTATCTATCTATCTATCTATCTATCTATCTATCTATCTATCTAATCTCCCAAAGACCCCCCACCCCCAGGTTATGGGAGTCACTGAAAGCACAAAGAGACACAGATAAATAGACTGGTGGTAATAAGGCAGGTGAGAATCATCACGCATTATCTGCCAGTTCGACCTGCCTCCTCTCCTCCAGCTGATGCTCAACCACCACCCTGCTGCCACAACTAGCAAATAATTTATCGCTAAATGCTTTTGTAACCTATTGTCTTTCCACATATAACTCATTAGAGATATACTAACCTGTCAAGTATAACTGCATTTCATTTATTAATACATGAAGATTTGTTACTTGTTTGATAGTTCCTCCAACTAAAAATGCATTTCTATTTTGACATTTTAAAAGAAATTCCACCTGACAGTATTTTCTGAGAAGAAAATACAAAGTTCATATTACCACAAATAGACCCTTTGTACTTCTACGAGAACAAGATTTCTACCTTTTTTTTTTTTTTTTAAATTTCCCAGGCTAATTTATGACAAATGTAATTTCTTGTTTTTGTTTTATGATGTGGAACATCGAGTATATTGGATTTTGACATCTCACATGGACTGTCTGTGTGCATATTAGCCTTTGCTTCATCATTTTTGTAATATTCAGAGATCACCACAAAGTGCTTTCTCTTTCCCTGTTTACTTCAGGCAACAGCATCATCAATGTAAAAAAAAAAAAGCCAAATGCATGAAAGCCTTTAAACTTAATTATGGCAATCAGCAATTATTTGGAGTGCTATGGTGTGCCCTCAGAAGCATGATCTGGAAATGAATGGTTCAATCCATTTGCATTAGAATGCCATACTCATTTGTGATGAAGGTGACTCATGTAACTCAGCTTCTTCTGATCTGCCCCTGGCAGTCAATAAAAAGTGCGTTCAGGCTGAATGACAGGTTGCGTGGATGAAATGTAACCCGTGAGTCATTATCTGCTTCATTGAAGCCATTCTTCTCAATTAAAGTTTATAAAGACAAACCCAACATGTCTCACTGAACATAGTGTCATTAAACTTTTGACAGTTTTAAGATTTAATAATAATGGTTATGGCATATACAACCCCAGTTCCATATATTTGGGAGACTGTAAAACATTTAAAAAAAAAAACAACAACCACCAAACCCCGTGATAATTTGCAAGTCATGGAAACCCTATATTTCATTGAAAATTGTACAACGACAACATATCAAATGTTGAAACTGAGTAATTTTATTGATTTTTGAAAAATATATGCTCTTCTTGAATTTGATGTCAGCAACGTTTCAAAAAAAGGTGGGACAGGGGCATGTTTACCACTGTGTTGCATCACCTCTGCTTTTAACAATGCTCGGTAAATGTTGGGGAACTGAGGAGACCAATTGCTGTAGTTTTGAAAGAGGAATGTTGTCCCATTCTTGCCTGATAAACAATTTCAGTTGCTCAACAGTTTGGGGTCTCCTTTGTCATATTTTGTGCTTCATAATGCACCAAATGTTTTAAATGGGAGGCAGGTCTGGACTGCAGGCAGGCCAGTTTAACACCCGGACTTTTTTACTACAGAGCCATACAGTTTTAAATATTGTCTTGCTGAAAGAAGGAAGGCCTTCCCTGAAAAAGATTTTGTCTGGATGGCAGCATATTGCTCTGAAACAATTTTACATTGAGGAGCATTATTCTTAAATTGTTGCACTGTTTACCCACACATTCTTTCCCAGAGCGGTGAACCCCTCCCCATTTTTCCTTCTGAGAGACTCCGCCTCACTGGAATGCTCTTTTTATACCCAATCAGGTTACTGACCTGTTGCCAATTAACCTAATTAGGGTTATTTTTAGCATTACACAACTTTTTCAGTCTGTTGTTGCCCCTGTCCCAACTTTTCTGAAACATGTCACTGACATCAAATTATAAATGAGCATATATTTTTTCAAAAAGCAATAAAATTTCTCAGTTTCAACATTTGATATGTTGTCTTTGTACTATTTTCAATGAAATATAGGGTTTCCATGATTTACAAATCCTCACATTCTGTTTTTATTTATGTTTTACAGTGTCCCAACTTTTTTGGAATTGGGATCCTATTCTAAGGTGTGTAACTTGTTGTATTGTTGTGATAGCTGACTTAATTGTTTTTTTTTTCTTCTTGCTCACTTTATACTGTCATATAATAATGAGAAAACCTGTCTATAGAGTGCCTTACAGGAAAAGTGGCCAGAAATAACCCAAAATAAAGTATAGGTCTATACATACTACACTGAAGGAATTGGCTAATGCAAACTAATTCTCACAATAAACCTAGACCCACTGTTTCTAAACTAGAGACTTTTATTAGTTTTTAATTGTTAGAAACATTGGAAACACTAGTGCCGTGGGTAGTGCTGCCACCTCATAGCTCCTGAACCCGGGCTACTGTCTGAGCGGTGTTTCTGTTCATGGGGGTTTCCTCCAGGTTTTCTGGGTTCCTTCCATTGTCTAAAAAAATGCAGATTGGCTATACTAAATTGCCTGTAGGTGTGAATGTGTGTGAATGAACGCTGCCTAGTCAAAAAAAATAATAAAATAAGTCACCATTTGGATTTAAAGAAGCAAATACATAAGTATTTGCTTATGTATCATAAGTACCTTAGAATAGGATCCCAATCCCAAATACATAATACATAAATACTGGATCATGACTGCAGTGATTAATGTGTGTCAGCTGGCAACAATTCTTTTAACCCTAACTGATGCAGTGAGTAGCTTCTCATTTCTTAAACAGACATGCTGAAAGACATCTCCTGGTCATGGAAAAGATGTTACTGTGTTTCAGAAGGGTCAAATTATTGGTCTCCAATGAAAACAGCTAAGGAGATTACTGAAATTGCTTTAATTGGGTTAAGAACTGTCCAATGCCTTATTAAAACCTGGAAGGATAGTAGTGAACTGTCAACTTCACAGAAGAAATGTGGTCAGAAAAATATCTTGACTGATCGTGATCAGCGATCACTTAAACACTTGATGGAATTGAATCATAAAAAATCAACAGTAGAACTCACGACTATGTTTAATAGTAAAAACAAGAGCATTTCCACATGCAAAATGTGATGAGAACTCACTGGATCAGGATTAAACAGCTGTGTGGCCATAAGAAAACCACTTGTTAGTGAGGCTAATGGGGGGAAAAAAGATTAAGGAGCATAAAGATTGGACTCTGAAGCAATGGAAAAAGGTCATGTGGTCTGGTGAGTTCAAATTTACTCTATTCCAGGGCGATGGGCACGTCAGCATTGGAAGGGAAATGCATGAAGTGATGTACTCATCATGCGTAGTGGCCACTGAACAAGCCTCTGGAGGCAGTGTTATGATCTGGGGTTGCTTCAGTTTGTCAGGTTGAGGCTCAGCAACATTATGTGGCAATAAAATAAAGTCAGCTGTATACATGAATGTATTGAACGACCAGGTTATCACATCAAAGGATTTTTTTCTTCCATGATAGACATAAAATTAGGACTGAAATTGTGAAAGAGTGGTTCAGGGAGCATGAGGAGTCATTTTCACACATGAATTGACCACCACGGAGTCCTGATCTCAACCTCATTTGATTCTCCCATCATCAAGAGAAGATGACAAAAAATGATGAGGCAAAAAATGAATGCAATGCTGGATGGAAATAAATGTGACATTACATAAAGACGCTGAAACAATGCCACGGTGAATCAGCACCATAATCAGAGCTAAAGGAGGTCTAAAGAAAATATTGTGGGTTTTTTTTTTTTTTTTTTGGCCAGGCAGTGTATGTGTGCATGGTGCAATGATTTAGTGTCCCATCTGGGGTGAATTTTCTGGCTTTAAGCCCTGTGTATCCTCACCCTCCTCAGCTTTTCCACATCACTAGGAAGAATGTCATATGAAGGGCCGCATGCAGGACAAGCAGAGGACTGTGAAGTAAATTTGAAGCAAGAATGCACTTGTTATAGGCAGCAAGAGCAATATAATGAAACTTTTCTGAACTGTCTAGTGAATTATATAAAGTTAAATTAGCTTGCCAACTCGAAATAAACTTGAAATTAATCATAATCATTAGCTAAAAATATAATTTGAAAGCAGTAAATCAATTGTAATTTTTTTTTTGGAAATGTTCAAAGGGCACAATGCTAAAATTGGGAAAGCATCTCCTGATGACATATTCGAAGCACCTGACCAGCTAAACCATAAGGATTCTTGAGATGAATGGTACACAACATTAATTTTTCAAATTAAAAATATATTTTAATAGAGAGCATGAAATACTCCAAAGACAGGAATGACTTAAATACAGTGGTGCTTGAAAGTTTGTGAACCCTTTAGAATTTTCTACATTTCTGCATAAATATGACCTAAATCATCATCAGATTTTCACACAAGTCCTAAAAGTAGATAAAGAGAACCCAGTTAAACAAGTGAGAAAAAAATATTATACTTGGTCATTTATTTATTGAGGAAAATGATCCAATATTACATATCTGTGAGTGGCAAAAGTATGTGAACCTCTAGGATTAGCAGTTAATTTGAAGGTGAAATTCGAGTCAGGTGTTTTCAATCAATGGGATGACAATCAGGTGTGAGTGGGCACCCTGTTTTATTTAAAGAACAGGGATCTATCAAAGTCTGAGCTTCACAACACATGTTTGTGGAAGTGTATCATGGCACGAACAAAGGAGATTTCTGAGGACCTCAGAAAAAGCGTTGTTGATGCTCATCAGGCTGGAAAAGGTTACAAAACCATCTCTAAAGGGTTTGGACTCCACCAATCCACAGTCAGACAGATTGTGTACAAATGGAGGAAATTCAAGACCATTGTTACCCTCCCCGGGAGTGGTCGACCAACAAAGATCACTCCAAGAGCAAGGCGTGTAATAGTCGGCGAGGTCACAAAGGACCCCAGGGTAACTTCTAAGCAACTGAGGGCTTCTCTCACATTGGCTAATGTTAATGTTCATGAGTCCACCATCAAGAGAACACTGAACAACAATGGTGTGCATGGCAGGGTTGCAAGGAGAAAGCCACTGCTCTCCAAAAAGAACATTGCTGCTCATCTGCAGTTTGCTAAAGATCACATGGCAAGCCAGAAAGCTATTGAAAAATGTTTTGTGGATGGATGAAACCAAAACAGAACTTTTTGGTTTAAATGAGAAGTGTTATGTTTGGAGAAAGTGAAACACTGCATTCCAGCATAAGAATCTTATCCCACCTGTGAAACATGGTGGTGGTAGTATCATGGTTTGGGCCTGTTTTGCTGCATCTGGGCCAGGACGGCTTGCCATCATTGATGGAACAATGAATTCTGAATTATACCAGTGAATTTTAAAGGAAAATTTCAGACATCTGTCCATGAACTCAATCTCAAGAGAAGGTGGGTCTTGCAGCAAGACAACGATCCTAAGCACACAAGTCGTTCTACCAAAGAATGATTAAAGAAGAATAAAGTTAATGTTTTGGAATGGCCAAGTCAAAGTCCTGACCTTAATCCAATCGAAATGTTGTGGAAGGACCTGAAGCGAGCAGTTCATGTGAGGAAACCCACCAACATCCCAGAGTTGAAGCTGTTCTGTACGGAGGAATGGGCTAAAATTCCTCCAAGCTGGTGTGCAGGACTGATCAACAGTTACCGCAAATGTTTAGTTGCAGTTATTGCTGCACAAGGGGGTCACACCAGATACTGAAAGCAAAGGTTCACATACTTTTGCCACTCACAGATATGTAATATTGGATCATTTTACTCAATAAATAAATGACCAAGTATAATATTTTTGTCTAATTTGTTTAACTGTGTTCTCTTTATCTACTTTTAGGACTTGTGTGAAAATCTGATGATGTTTTAGGTCATATTTATGCAGGAATATAGAAAATTCTAAAGGGTTCACAAACTTTCAAGCACCACTGTAAATAAGTGTGCTTTATTCTCTCACAGTGGTTTCTAAATGTACATGGTTGACCGAGAGTACAATTGCTACACTGAGGAGAGCAAGACAAGGCAAAGTATATCACAAATCTAAACCTCAGTGGACTGAAAAACAACTATGAGTGCACGTAATAATTAGCAGGTAAACCACGACAAGTAACAAGATTCATATTTGTATCCAGATTAAAAATGACTTGACAAGAGTTTCAGCATAAACCAATGAATGAACTGTGTATTTCTATGGCAAAGACAACTTACACAAAAGGACACATACTGTACTGTACACAAGCACACATACCGGTACACTCACATGCACAGTGGAAAATAAAGACTTGAGCTTGTTCATTGTTTCTACTTTCAGGTGGAAAAGAAATGCTCTTGAAATGCTGAGGATGTGGAGCAGAGCATGAGAACATAAGGAGGAAATGGTGCTAACACTATTAATGATGAACATGTGTGCGGTATCAAACTCAGACATAAGAAGCAAGGACAGAAGAAATTTAGATCAATTGAATTTTTTTCCTCCACGTTTTTCCACATAGCTTGAAGATGGTCAGCTCCTTAATGTCACTCAACAGAGAAACTTATTGGATTCAAAACAGTAGGTTCAGAACTGTAAATAATCAGGTATGGGACATCCTGTTATATCAAAGGTAATTGTAAAATGCCAGCTAAAATGGATTTTTTTTAACCAAGCTGCACTTTCCTTGTCCATTTAAATGGATCCAATTAAGAGATTTTTTTTATTTTAATTTTTATTTTTTTAAATCTTGTGAGGATGGACCAGCAGATAGACAGATTTCAGGTTCAGGACAGACTACTGGAGGTGAGCCATAATGTTACACATTGATCATAGAATCCCTGCTGCATCTCCAGCATCATTGTTACATGACATTACATTACATGGCATTTAACAGATGCTCTTATCCAGAGCGACATACAATGAGCGCAAAAGTCAGGCGCACAAAGTTCTGAACTTCTAGACAAGAACGTTCTAGTACCAACTGAACAAGTGACAGCAATACCTAGTGTAATATGCTGTTGATATACCAATACTCAAACAGCCAAGGAAAGAAACCAACCATATAAAGGACAACTAAATAGAGAACTCAAAATGGCTAGCCCCAGGCTAGACAGTACACAGCCTGGGTTGGTCTAGACTGAAAACACAGTTACACAGTGGGCAGGGAAGAAGGGGAGAGGTGCAGCCTGAAGAGGTGAGTCTTCAGTCTGTGCTTGAAGGTGGTCAAGGAGTCAGCAGTTCTGACCTCAATGGGAAGGTCATTCCACCAACGGGGAACTAGGACAGACAGCAGTCTTGAGTGGGCTGGGCAGGAGCAGAGAGGAGGATGGGCCAGGCAACCAGTAGTAGCGGAGCATAGGGATCTGGCTGGCATGGAGGGGTGGCCCTAACTCCTTGAGAGCCTGGTAAGCTAGCACCAATGTCTGAAATTTGATGTGAGCTGCGATAGATAGCCAGTGCAGGTCGGCAAGCAGACGGGCGACATGGGAAGAATGAGGGAGGTTGTAGACCAGGTGAACTGCAGCATTCTGGATGAGCTCCAGGAGTCTGATGGCAGAAACTGGAAGGCCAGCAAGGAGAGAGTTATTCTTCATAATAGTGTATATACACTATATGACCAAAAGTATGTGGACACCTGACCATCACACCCATATGTGGTTCTTCTCCAAACTGTTGCCACAAAATTGGAAGCACACAGTTGTCAAGAATATATTTGTGTGTTGCATTACAATTTCCCTTTATTGGAACTAAAGGGATTCAAACATGTTACAGTATGACAATGTCCCTATTCACAAAGAAAGCTCCATGAAGACATGTTTGCCAAGATGGGAGTGGAAGAACTTGAGTGTCCTGCACAGACCCCTGACCTCAACCCCACTGAACACCTTTGGGAGGAACTGGAATGCCGACTGCACCCCAGGACTCTTCACCTGACAACAGCGCCTGACCTCACAAAGGCTCTTGTGGCTGCATGAACACAAATCCCCACCACCACACTCCAAAATCTAGTTTCCACTAGTCAGTGCCCTTGGCAAAGATAACCTACACATCTGTGATGGCAGCATTAATGCAGAAAAGTACACTAAGGTTTTGGAGCAACACTTGCTGCCTTCAAGATGATATCTTTTCCAGGGATATTTCAGCAAGACAATGCAAAACCACATTCTGTACACATTACAAAGACATGGCTGTGGAAGAAGAGGGTGCCTGTCCCCTCTGTCCCCAATAGAGCGTGTGTGGCGAATTTTGAAACAAACTAGATAGAACTCGACGCCAATGGCGTCGATGGGGATGCCTCCACCCGGTAGACTACGCACCCTATTAAGTTGTGATTTGGGATTGGACATTTGACCTCACAGTAATCTTGACCTGGTGAAATTACTTGTATTAGCCTTGGAGATATTGTGTTCACAAGGTTTTCGGACAGACGTTTGACCTCACAGTGACCTTGACCTTAGACCTCTCATCTCATCTCATTATCTCTAACCGCTTTAACCTGTTCTACAGGGTCACAGGCAAGCTGGAGCCTATCCCAGCTGACTACAGGCGAAAGGCAGGGTACACCCTGGACAAGTTGCCAGGTCATCACAGGGCTGACACATAGACACAGACAACCATTCACATTCACACCTACGGTCAATTTAGAGTCACCAGTTAACCTAACCTGCATGTCTTTGGACTGTGGGGGAAACCGGAGCACCCGGAGGAAACCCATGCGGACACGGGGAGAACATGCAAACTCCACACAGAAAGGCCCTCGCCAGCCATGGGGCTCGAACCCGGACCTTCTTGCTGTGAGGCGACAGCGCTAACCATTACACCACCGTGCCACCTGACCTTAGACCTTTTGATCTCAAAATCGAATCAATTTATCTTTGTCCCCAAATGCACAAATGGTGAAAGTTTGGTGAAATTCCTCTCATTAGCCTTTGAGATATCGCGTTCACAAGGTTTCGGGACGGACGCATGCGGACAGACATTTGACCTCACAGTGACCTTGACCTTAGACCTTTTGATGTCAAAATCTAATCAGTTTATCTTTGTCCCAAATTGCAGAAATGGTGAACGTTTGGTGAAATTTCTTTCATCTGCCTTGGAGATATTGTGCTCACAAGATTTTTGAACAGACATTTGACCTCACAGCGACCTTGACCTTAGACCTTTTGATGTCAAAATCTAATCAGTTAATGTTTGTCCCAAAGTGCACAAATGGTGAACGTTTGGTGAAATTCCTTTCATTAGCCTTTGAGATATCGCGTTCACAAGGTTTCGGGACGGACGCACGTGGACAGACATTAGACCTCGCAGTGACCTTGACCTTAGACCTTTTGATCTCAAAATCTAATCAGTTTATCTTTGTCCCCAAATGCACAAATAGTGAAAGTTTGGTGAAATTCCTTTCATCTGCCTTGGAGATATTGTGTTCACAAAGTTTTTGGACAGACATTTGACCTCACAGTGACCTTGACCTTGGACCTTTTGATCTCAAAATGTAATCAGTTCATGTTTGTCCCAAAGCACACAAATGGTAAAAGTTTGGTGAAATTCCTTTCATTAGCCTTTGAGATATCGCATTCACAAGGTTTTGGGACGGACGCACGGACGCATGCACGGACGCACGGACGCACGGACAGACGGACAACCCGAAAACATAATGCCTCCTGCACCTTACGGTGGCGGAGGCATAAAAATATGACAATGATGACCCTGTATTGTTGCACACCTGAAGACATGTTTGCAGGAGGAATGGGACAAAATAACACCTGAAATGCTTCGTCACTTGGTGTCTTCAGTCCCTACACATCTTTTGAGTGTTGTGAGAAGGAATGGCAACATTATAAAGTGGTAAATGCTTTACCGTCCTAAGATTTTGAAATGTGTTGCAAGAATCAGAAGTGAAATGTGTTTATTTTGAAAAAACAATAAAATTGATGAGGTAAAACATTAAATAATGGTCTGTTGTATTGTTTTGAGTGCAATACAGGTCAAAGGTTATTTCCAAATCATTGTTTTCAATTTTCATTTCAATTTCAACAGACCGTCCCAACTGTTTCTGATTTGGGGTTGTCGATTTTCTTTATGGATAAAATGATTTGCATTGACTGGCATCTGATTCACAGCCATAACATTCTCTTTTTAAAGTAACTACATGATTTTTTGTTGCCTTTGTTTTCATAGTGTTTACAACAGTTTCTATATTCCTGCAGTTCATGGGTGGTGAAATTATATTTTGCAAAGTGTGCATTTTTTTCAACTTTCTTGCTGACAATTCCTCATTGAAACCTGGCCTAATCAGGTTACAGCTGCTTAACTGAGTAATAATTGTAAGGCAAGGTAAAGAGAGGTTAGGAATTATGGTTAAGCAGCATCATTGTCACATCTGGTTACAGTAGAAATGTAAGCCTGTTTGCTTGAAGTACTGAAAATGGAAAGTGCATTTATGCCATTTTTAAACTCTTATAGAAAAAGCAACCACCTGTACTTGATTTTGTAAAAATATGTCAGAGTTACACAATACCGTACAGTACAATATTATATAATCTATTTTCTTCTTGCCTTAAACAAGACAGTACATTACCACCCAGTGTACTGGTTGTGGCGGCACGGTGGTGTAGTAGATAGCACTGTCGCCTCACAGAAAGAAGGTCCTGGGTTCAAGCCCAGTGGTTGACGGGGGTCTTTCTGTGTAGAGTTTGCATGTTCTCCCTTTGTCTGGTGGTTTCTCTGGTTTCGTGGGTGCTCTGGTTTACCCCACAGTCCAAAGACATGCAGGTTAAGCTAATTGGTGGCTCTAAATTGACCGTAGGTGTGAGTGTGAATGGTTGTTTGTCTCTATGTGTCAGCCCTGTGATGATCTGGCGACTTGTCCAGGGTGTACCCCGCTTCTCACCCATAGTCAGCTGGCATAGGCTCCAGCTTGCCTGCGACCCTGTACAGGATAAGTGGCTACAGATAATGGATGGATGTACAGTGGTGCTTGAAAGTTTGCGAACCCTTTAGAATTTTCCATATTTCTGCATAAATATGACCTAAAACAACATCATATTTTCACACAAGTCCTAAAAGTAGATAAAGAGAACCCAGTTAAACAAATGAGACAAAAATATTATGTTTGGTCATTTATTTATTGAGGAAAATGATCCAATATTACATATCTGTGAGTGGCAAAAGTATGTGAACCTTTGCTTTCAGTATCTGGTGTGACCCCCTTGTACAGCAATAACTGCAACTAAACGTTTCCAGCAACTGTTGATCAGTCCTGCACACCGGCTTGGAGGAATTTTAGCCCATTCCTCCATACAGAACAGCTTCAACTCTGGGATAGTGGTTGGTTTCCTCACATGAACTGCTCGCTTCAGGTCCTTCCACAACATTTCAATTGAATTAAGGTCAGGACTTTGACTTGGCCATTCCAACACATTCACTTTATTCTTCTTTAACCATTCTTTGGTACAACCCCGATTCCAAAAAAGTTGGGACAAAGTACAAATTGTAAATAAAAACGGAATGCAATAATTTACAAATCTCAAAAACTCATCTCATCTCATCTCATTATCTCTAGCCGCTTTATCCTTCTACAGGGTCGCAGGCAAGCTGGAGCCTATCCCAGCTGACTACGGGCGAAAGGCGGGGTACAGCCTGGACAAGTCGCCAGGTCATCACAGGGCTGACAATCTCAAAAACTGATATTATATTCACAATAGAACATAGACAACATATCAAATGTCGAAAGTGAGACATTTTGAAATTTCATGCCAAATATTGGCTCAGCCCTGTGATGACCTGGCGACTTGTCCAGGGTGTACCCTGCCTTTCGCCCATAGTCAGCTGGGATAGGCTCCAGCTTGCCTGCGACCCTGTAGAAGGATAAAGCGGCTAGAGATAATGAGATGAGATGAATATTGGCTCATTTGAAATTTCATGACAGCAACACATCTCAAAAAAGTTGGGACAGGGGCAATAAGAGGCTGGAAAAGTGAAAGGTACAAAAAAGGAACAGCTGGAGGACCAAAGTTAGGGTGACCAGACGTCCCGGTTTTACCGGGACAGTCCCGATTTGGGGTTGTGTGTCCCGAGTCCCGACAAAAGTCTGTCGGAACACGGATATGTCCCGGTTTTCGCCACTCGCGACGTTTGCGACTGAGCAGCGTGGGAATCATTAGTGGAGAAATGTCTTTATTTACTATTTTGATGAATTGACAGGAATCGCAAACTTTCCTGGTTACTGCCCCCTGGCCCTGTGGCATGGGTGTTTATTTAGCCACATTATTCCAGACAACAGAATGTGTTGCCATGCAACAATAAAATAAACATTAACTGGCGTGAATGTTCTTTGTCTAGCAGCTAGCAGCAGTAATGCCGCAGCAATTATGCCGAAAAGAAAATGTACCTTTTCCAAAGATTTACAGGGCACCTACCCCTTCCTCCGAGAGGTGCAGAACAATGTGCACGAAGCCTACTGCACACACTGTAAGTGTTCCTTCTCCGTAGCCCATGGTGGTAACGCCGATATACAGGATCACATTAAACCGGCTAAACACAAGCGAGGCTACTTTTCCTACTGGAAAAGATTCACTCTTCTTGTAAATATACATAGGCTAATGCATTTTGTTTAGGGCGGGTGGATTGACAGTCACCTTAGC
The DNA here is from genome assembly GCF_027579695.1 of Neoarius graeffei. NCBI lineage: Eukaryota > Metazoa > Chordata > Actinopteri > Siluriformes > Ariidae > Neoarius > Neoarius graeffei. The sequence goes on from NC_083570.1 coordinate 62,642,792, forward strand.
TTTGTTCCTGTGCTTTGTTCTTGTACTGAAATGCTGTGCGCTCCTGTGGGGGCTTTCCTCGGGCTGTCGCCCCTCTCCTCCTTTAGTGCTGTTTTGTTTGAGTGTATATTCTCAAATCACTTGTCTCTTTTTTTGTTTCTGTTTAACATACCATTCTGACAGTTTGGCCATATTGCTGTGTTGAACAGCTGTGTTGAACAGCTTCCATTAAAAAGTGTTCACTTTTGTACACATCTTCTTGCTTTATTCATTCAGTTGTGGGGAATGGTTAGTAAGGTTGATTCTGACCTAGGCTATGTTGAGGTCACATATCTACTTTTTGAGTTCATGCTATAGTGCATACAATTTTACAGATATAGCCTACATGTGCATATGCATTCTTCTTGGTGTTCTCACAAACAGGTGAAATAAATTTAAATTTACAGGTTTAAATTAACAGGTTTAAATTTGGCCTATGGACATAGCCTGGCCTATTCTCAGCCATTACAAAATCTGTTGTCTGACCATAATTTAACTGATCTGTATACCACTATGCTACTAGATAACAAAATGCCTGTTTGTTTTATTTCATGTGAGATGTTGATAAATGTGAGCTTCAACAAAATGATAAGAGCACCTCTCTGAGTGTCACGTTTACGTAAAAAAAAAGGTGTGCGTGCACGAGCATGGTCGCGCGCAAAAGTGTCCCGGTTTCAGACTAGGGAAATCTGGTCACCCTAACCAAAGTGCAACTCATTAGGTCAATTGGCAATAGGACATTAACATGACTGAGTATAAAAAGAGCATCTTGGAGTGGCAGCGGCTCTCAGAAGTAAAGATGGGAAGAGGATCACCAATCCCCCTAATTCTGTGCCGACAAATAGTGGAGCAATATCAGGAAGGAGTTCAACAGTGTAAAATTGCGAAGAGTTTGAACATATCATCATCTACAGTGCATAATATCATCAAAAGATTCAGAGAATCTGGAAGAATCTCTGTGCATAAGGGTCAAGGCCGGAAAACCATACTGGGTGCCCGTGATCTTCGGGCCCTTAGACGGCACTGCATCACATACAGGCATGCTTCTGTATTGGAAATCACAAAATAGGCTCAGGAATATTTCCAGAGAACATTATCTGTGAACACAATTCACCATGCCATCCACCGTTGCCAGCTAAAACTCTATAGTTCAAAGAAGAAGCCATATCTAAACATGATCCAGAAGCGCAGACGTCTTCTCTGGGCCAAGGCTCATTTAAAATGGACTGTGGCAAAGTGGAAAACTGTTCTGTGGTCAGACAAATCAAAATTTGAAGTTCTTTATGGAAATCAGGGACACCGTGTCATTCGGACTAAAGAGGAGAAGGACGACCCGAGTTGTTATCAGCGCTCAGTTCAGAAGCCTGCATCTCTGATGGTATGGGGTTGCATTAGTGCGTGTGGCATGGGCAGCTTACACATCTGGAAAGACACCATCAATGCTGAAAGGTATATCCAGGTTCTAGAGCAACATATGCTCCCATCCAGACGACGTCTCTTTCAGGGAAGACCTTGCATTTTACAACATGACAATGCCAAACCACATACTGCATCAATTACAGCATCATGGCTGCGTAGAAGAAGGGTCCGGGTACTGAACTGGCCAGCCTGCAGTCCAGATCTTTCACCCATAGAAAACATTTGGCGCATCATAAAACGGAAGATACGAAAAAAAAAGACCTAAGACAGTTGAGCAACTAGAATCCTACATTAGACAAGAATGGGTTAACATTCCTATCCCTAAACTTGAGCAACTTGTCTCCTCAGTCCCCAGATGTTTACAGACTGTTGTAAAGAGAAAAGGGGATGTCTCACAGTGGTAAACATGGCCTTGTCCCAACTTTTTTGAGATGTGTTGTTGTCATGAAATTTAAAATCACTGTGGCAGCGGGGGCGTGGTCAAGCGCCGGTCTGTGATGGGAGGGCGGAGTTGGGGAAGGTAAGTGGCAGAATCGCTACACCTGAGTGTAATTAACCTGTGTTTTGTGTGTGTTCTCCCCAGTAAACCGCGCCCTACTTAAGGAGGAGAGCGAGAGCAGAGGAGATGCTCCCCCGAACGAGACGCCAGTTGTGTGTGTGTGCGTCTATTATCGCATGTTAGACTGAAAAGTGTAACAATAAAAGTGCCTTATGAACTTGAACTCTGTCCTGCCGTCTTCTGTGCTCCACCCACACGTTAAACTCTCTACAGTGGTGCCGAAACCCGGGAAGGTGGAGCACCTGTCCTGCAGCCCCATGGAATCCTCCCCGTTCGCGGACTTGGTCCACGCCCTCGCCACGGCTCAGCAGAGCCAGCACCAGGCACTCGTCACGCTCCGGAAGGAGCAGGAGTGCCGCTTTGAAGCCCTGGTGCTGGCTCAACAGGAAGACCGAGAGGCATTCCGGCGCCTCCTCGCGTCGGCGGGGTCCACCAGCGCCTCGGCCGCGGGCCCATCTCCCCTCACCTTGACCAAGATGGGCTCGCAGGACGACCCCGAGGCTTTCATCGCGTTGTTCAAGCAGGTCGCCGAAGCCTCGGGGTGGCCGATGGAGCAGCGCGTGGCGCGCCTCCTCCCCCTCCTGATGGGAGAGGCGCAGTTAGCCACACTACAGCTCCCCGCCGACCGCCGGCTGGCCTACGCCGACCTTCGCCGGGCTGTCCTCCAGCGCGTGGGGCGAACGCCGGAGCAGCAGCGCCAGCGCTTCCGCGCGCTGCGAATGGAGGAAGTCGGCAGCCCATTCGCGTTCGGCCAGCAGCTCCGGGACGCCTGCTGGCGGTGGCTGAGGGCCGAAGATCGCGACGCCGAGGGGATCATCGACCAGGTGGCACTGGAACAGTTCATCGCCTGCCTACCCGCCGGAACCGCGGAATGGGTCCAGTGCCACCGCCCGGCGTCGCTGGATTAGGCCGTGGGACTGGCGGAGGATCATCTGGTGGCTGTCCCGGCGGCAGGACAACGGAGGACGTCGTCTTCTCTCTCCTCTTCTCTCTCTCTCTCTCTCTCTCTCTTCCCCCTCCTCCTGTGTCCTGTCCTCGCCCCATTCCCCCACCACGGAGGCGGGGGCCGGCTCCACCCCAGCCGGCCCGCCGCACCCGTGGTGCCCTCCCGTTTCTCCCTTCTGTGTCTGTCTCTCCCCCCCCTCAGGTGAGTGACCCTCAAACCACCAGTGCAGAGGGAAAGCCCGGGCCGGTTTGCTGGCGCTGCGGGGAGCCGGGCCACCTTCAACAGCAGTGCACGGCAATGGAAGTGGGCGCGGTGGTTCGGATCCCCGACGTGCCAGAGGCCGCCCTCGATCGGGCCGGAGCGTATTGCATACCAGTGAGTATCCAAGGGGCTACATATCAGGCGTTGGTGGATTCTGGTTGTAATCAGACCTCAATTCGCCAAAGCCTGGTTCAAAACGAGGCATTGGGGGGAGCACAAGGGGTGAAGGTGTTATGTGTGCACGGGGATGTTCACAGCTACCCTTTGGTGTCGGTCCACATTATTTTTAGAGGGGAAAAATTTATAGTGAAGGCGGCGGTTAATCCCCGCCTTACCCACTCTCTAATTTTGGGGACTGATTGGCTGGGATTTCAGGGTTTAATGACACGCCTAGTCGAGAGTGGGTCCTGCCATTTGACAGGGGGAGGTCCCGGTGTCGCTTTGGCGGGAGCAGCTGTCACAGAGCCGTCTATGTCATCTCCGCGTCAGAGTGAGGAGCCGCCGGCTCCTCCTCTCTCTATTGGGGAATCCCTCGCGGATTTCCCATTAGAGCAGTCGCGAGACGAGACTCTGCGGCATGCGTTTGACCAAGTGAGAGTAATCGATGGTCAAACGCTCCAGCCGAACGCCACCCCGTCCTTCCCCTACTTCGCGATTATGAAGGATAGATTATACCGAGTGACGCAGGACAATCAAACTGAAGAGCAAGTCATGCAGCTTTTAATTCCGAAGAGCCACCGGGAATTGGTATTCCAGGTGGCTCACTTTAATCCCATGGCTGGACACTTGGGGCAGGATAAAACACTAGCCTGAATAATGGCCCGATTCTATTGGCCGGGGATTCGCGGCGATGTCCGTAGGTGGTGTACGGCATGCCGCGAATGCCAGTTAGTAAACCCAGCGGCCATTCCAAAAGCGCCTTTGCACCCTCTACTGTTAATCGAGACCCCATTTGAGAGAATTGGGATGGATCTCGTCGGGCCATTAGATCGGTCAACACGAGGGTACCGCTTTATATTAGTTCTGGTGGACTATGCAACGCGATACCCGGAAGCAGTGCCTCTGCGCAATATCTCAGCACGCAGTATTGCAGAGGCTCTCTTCCGCGTCATCTCCCGAGTTGGAATCCCGAAAGAGATTCTGACTGATCAAGGCACTACGTTTATGTCACGAACACTGCGCGAACTGTATGGGTTATTGGGGATTAAGCCGAACCGCACCAGCGTGTATCACCCACAAACGGACGGTTTAGTGGAACGATTCAACCGCACCCTCAAAAATATCATTAAGAAATTCGTAAGTCAGGACGCACGTAACTGGGATAAGTGGCTCGAACCCTTGCTGTTCTCAGTGCAAGAGGTCCTCCAAGCCTCCACGGGGTTCTCCCCGTTCGAATTATTATATGGGCGTAAGCCGCGCGGCATCCTGGATGTGCTGCGGGAAAATTGGGAGGAGGGACCTTCGCAAAGTAAGAACGAAATTCAGTACGTTATGGACCTGTGCGCAAAACTCCACACGCTCACCCACCTAACTCAGGAGAATTTGCGGCAGGCCCAGGAACGGCAAGCCCGCCTGTACAACAAGGGTACGCGCCTTAGAGAGTTCACACCGGGAGATAAGGTACTCGTACTGTTGCCCACGTCGAGCTCCAAATTGATTGCCAAGTGGCAAGGACCCTTCGAGGTCACACAGCGAGTCGGGGACGTCGACTATGAGGTGAGGCGAACGGACAGGGGTGGGGCGCTACAGATTTACCACCTCAATCTGCTTAAACTCTGGAACGAGGAGGTCCCCGTGGTGTTGGTGTCGGTGGTTCCGGAGAAGGCGGAGCTGGGGCCGGAGGTTCAAAAGGGAACATTGGCATCACGTACCTCTCCGGTCCCCTGTGGAGACCACCTCTCCCCGACCCAACTCACAGAGGTCGCCCAGTTGCAGGCCGAGTTTTCGGATGTGTTCTCGCCCCTGCCCGGTCGCACTAACCTCATAGAGCACCACATCGAGACACCCCCGGGGGTAGTAGTGCGTAGCCGCCCTTACAGGCTACCCGAACACAAAAAAAAGGTGGTTCGGGAAGAACTTCAGGCCATGCTCGAAATGGGCATCGTCGAGGAGTCCCACAGTGACTGGAGCAGCCCGGTGGTCTTGGTACCCAAGGCCGACGGGTCGGTCCGGTTTTGTGTGGACTATAGGAAAGTCAACGTGGTGTCCAAATTTGACGCGTACCCAATGCCTCGTATTGACGAGCTGCTTGATCGACTAGGCACAGCTCGCTTTTATTCGACGCTGGATTTGACGAAGGGATATTGGCAGATCCCCTTGACTCCACTATCCCGAGAAAAAACGGCCTTTTCCACACCGTTTGGCTTACACCAGTTCGTCACACTTCCGTTTGGGCTGTTTGGGGCGCCCGCTATGTTTCAGCGGCTGATGGACCGGGTCCTCCGGCCCCACGCCACCTATGTGGCCGCTTACTTAGATGACATCATCATTTATAGTAATGACTGGCAGCGGCACCTGCAACACCTGAGGGCCGTCCTTAGGTCGCTGAGGCGGGCGGGGCTCACTGCCAACCCGAAGAAGTGTGCGATTGGGTGGGTGGAAGTACGGTATCTGGGCTTCCACTTGGGTAACGGGCAGGTGCGTCCCCAAATTAATAAGACAGCAGCGATTGCCGCCTGCCCGAGGCCCAAGACCAAAAAGGGGGTGAGACAGTTCCTGGGGCTGGCTGGCTATTATTGTAGGTTTATACCTAATTATTCGGACGTCACCAGCCCGCTGACTGACCTCACTAAAAAGGGGGCGCCAGATCCGGTCCAGTGGACGGAGCAGTGCCAGCGGGCTTTCTCTGAGGTAAAGGCTGCACTGTGTGGGGGGCCACTTTTACACTCCCCTGACTTCTCTCTCCCCTTTTTGTTACAGACGGATGCGTCGGACAGAGGGCTGGGGGCGGTTTTGTCCCAGCAGGTGGGGGGAGAGGACCGCCCAGTGTTATACATCAGCCGAAAGCTGTCAGTGCGTGAGGGGCGCTACAGCACCATCGAGAAAGAGTGCCTGGCGATCAAGTGGGCGGTCCTCGCCCTCCGTTACTACTTGCTGGGGCGCTCTTTCACCCTCTGTTCGGACCACGCGCCCCTCCAGTGGCTCCACCGCATGAAGGATGCCAATGCGCGGATCACCCGTTGGTATCTGGCGCTCCAACCTTTCAACTTCAAGGTGGTCCACAGGCCGGGGGCGCAGATGGTCGTGGCGGACTTCCTCTCCCGTCAAGGGCCTGAGTCGGGCGGTGGGGGTATGTGGCAGCGGGGGCGTGGTCAAGCGCCGGTCTGTGACGGGAGGGCGGAGTTGGGGAAGGTAAGTGGCAGAATCGCTACACCTGAGTGTAATTAACCTGTGTTTTGTGTGTGTTCTCCCCAGTAAACCGCGCCCTACTTAAGGAGGAGAGCGAGAGCAGAGGAGACGCTCCCCCGAACGAGACGCCATTTGTGTGTGTGTGCGTCTATTATCGCATGTTAGACTGAAAAGTGTAACAATAAAAGCGCCTTATGAACTTGAACTCTGTCCTGCCGTCTTCTGTGCTCCACCCACACGTTAAACTCTCTACAATCACCTAATTTTTCTCTTTAAATTATACATTTTCTCAGTTTAAACATTTGATATGTCATCTATGTTCTATTCTGAATAAAATATGGAATTTTGAAACTTCCACATCATTGCATTCCATTTTTATTTACAATTTGTACTTTGTCCCAACTTTTTTGGAATCAGGGTTGTAGAACGACTTGTGTGCTTAGGGTCGTTGTCTTGCTGCATGACCCACCTTCTCTTGAGATTCAGTTCATGGACAGATGTCCTGACATTTTCCTTTAGAATTCGAGGTATAATTCAGAATTCATTGTCCCATCAATGATAGCAAGCCGTCCTGGCCCAGATGCAGCAAAACAGGCCCAAACCATGATACTACCACCACCATGTTTCACAGATGGGATAAGGTTCATATGCTGGAGTGCAGTGTTTTCCTTTCTCCAAACATAACACTTCTCATTTAAACCAAAAATTTCCATTTTGGTTTCATCCATCCACAAAATATTTTTCCAATATCCTTCTGGCTTGTCCACTTGATCTTTAGCAAACTGCAGACGAGCAGCAATGTTCTTTTTGGAGAGCAGTGGCTTTCTCCTTGCAACCCTGCCATGCACATCATTGTTGTTCAGTGTTCTCCTGATGGTGGACTCATGAACATTAACATTAGCCAATGTGAGAGAGGCCTTCAGTTGCTTAGAAGTTACCCTGGGGTCCTTTGTAACCTCGCCAACTATTACACGGCCTTGCTCTTGGAGTGATCTTTATTGGTCGACCACTCCTGGGGAGGGTAACAATGGTCTTGAATTTCCTCCATTTGTACACAATCTGTCTGACTGTGGATTGGTGGAGTCCAAACTCTTTAGAAATGGTTTTGTAACCTTTTCCAGCCTGTACATTGTTTGATTTTAGAGTGTATTTTTATCTATATCTATATTTATAAATATTTATATATATTGTTTTTCTTTTTTTTGGTAATCTTTATGTTTTTTACAAGTAAGGGTGAGAGAGAAACGGCATTTCGATTCTCCTATATGTCCTTGATATACAGTATAGTGAATTGGCAATAAAAAATCTTTGAATCTTTGATGAGCATCAACAACGCTTTTTTTGAGGTCCTCAGAAATCTCCTTTGTTTGTGCCATGATACACTTCCACAAACATGTGTTGTGAAGATCAGACTTTGATAGATCCCTGTTCTTTAAATAAAACAGGGTGCTCACTCACACCTGATTGTCATCCCATTGATTGAAAACACCTGACTCTAATTTCACCTTCAAATTAACTGCTAATCCTAAAGGTTCACATACTTTTGCCACTCACAGATATGTAATATTGAATCATTTTCCTCAATAAATAATTGACCAAATATAATATTTTTGTCTCATTTGTTTAACTGGGTTCTCTTTATCTACTTTTAGGACTTGTGTGAAAATCTGATGATGTTTTAGGTCATATTTATGCAGAAATATAGAAAATTCTAAAGGGTTCACAAACTTTCAAGCACCACTGTATTGGTTGTTGAATATTAATTGTATAATAGATAACATTCTAAACACATTTTACAATTTTACATATATTTAATGTGGTTTATGTGGATAAAACATGTCTTCTGAAATGACTATGAGATGTTAATGCTTATTTTAGTTTTATTTAAATTATATAGCTATGCTAAAAGTATTTTGTTGTTTCTGCATTTGAAGACAATTGGCTAAGCTGGAGAAAGACAAAAAAATGTACATGAGATGTACATGGAACAGACTGTATTAATGCATAGCACTGCTGGTATATACAGTATAACTTTCTATATACTTGCTTGCTAAATTATGATTAAGCTTTTCTTCATACCAAGCAGGTAATATTTGGAAAATCCACAGACAAGTTCATTTTGCTTTGGTCTACAACATTAGTTTGGTATGTTCATGCAGTATACATTTAACATGATACACTGACTGGATGGAGAACAGAATTCCTTAGCTTTGTTTTACAAGTAATTTTTGACAAAATCCCTTAACTTTTTACTTCTAAAGAGAGAGGGACAGAGAAAAAATATACAAACTCCAGGATGTACATCATTCATTCATTTTCTATACTGCTTATCCATTGTGGGTCGCAGCACAGAATCCCAACTGACATTGGGCGAGAGGTGGGGTACACCTCGGACAGACTGCCAATCTATCACAGGGCTAACACAGAGACAAACAACTAGTCACACTCACATTCACACCTATAGGCAATTCAGAGTAGCCAGTTGACCTTATCCCCATGTCTTTGTACTGTGGGAGGTAACCGGAGCACCCAGAGGAAACCCACACAGGCACAGGAAGAACATGCAAACTCCCCAGTCAGCCAGAACGTGGTTGCTGTGAGGCAACAGTGCTAACCACTTCAGCACCGTTCTGCCCAGTATATACTACAGTTACAAATATACGATATGTTACTGGATATATTGCATAGCCTAGTATTTTCCAGCCTATTTCTCTTCTGTAAGGGTGTACACAAGCAAGCATGACTTGTCCTTTCATGACGATACTGATTGCACGAATCTTATTTCTCAGCACAGATGCCAGTCGTAGCACTGCTCCGTCTTCCTTTGTGTTGTGCCCTTCAGCATGGAAAAGGTTTCTAAGAGCTGTAGAATCATATAATACAATCTTAATCTCTAGAAAGAGAACGGCCACCTTGTTTTCAGCTCCTAACACAATATGTGACAGGCCATGAGTTGTGCCATGACTGAAATAAAACAAGATTTATGACCCTTGATCTCTGGTAGGGTAATTTGATTTCTGAAGCATGGATGGAAAAAGTGATTATTGTTAAACCAGGCTGTGGATTTCTGTGGCCACATTTTTATCAAATGGTGATTAAGACATCCTTTTTCCATCAGGCTGCAAACAGACTTTCTGCTCTGACAAACACAAATGATTGCAAGGCATCTCTCGTATCTTACTGATTTATCAAAGCAATAATTCTGCTGAACAAAAATGAGAGACCTTTCTTTCATCAATCATGACTGAATCAACTTTTCAAGACCATGTAAACATGATATAAAATTTGAACTTCTTTTATTGCCAGCACAAACTTTACATTAGAGACATTTTGTACAAACCTGTAATGTGATCAGATGTTGTCAAATATTTATATGTACATTATGGATATAGATCAGTTTCTGGCAAAACAGAAATATTTGGTTTTAAACATTTTGCTTGTTTTCCTGAAGCTCTAGTACTGTATACTAGTGTGTCTCAAAATATTGTGAAAAGTTTTTTTTTTCGTAATTTAATTCAAAAAGGTAAACTTTCATATATTCTCTGTTCATTACATGTAAAGTGAGATATTTCAAGCCTTTCTTGTTTTAATTGTGATGATTATAACTTTTATAGTTCATGAAAATCAGAAATACAGTATTTCAAAAGAGTAGAATATTTAATTTCATGTTTAAGTAAAACAGTATAAATACCGTGTATCTTTCGGTCTAGTTCAGTACACACAATCACAATCATGGGGAAGACTGCTGACTTGACAGTTGTCTAGAAGACAATCATCAACACCCTCCACAAGGAGCGTAAGCCACAGAAGGTCATTGCTGAAAAGGTTGGCTGGAAAAGGTGCACAAGCAACAGGGATGACCACAGCATTGAGAGAATTGCCAAGAAAAGTCAATTCTAGAACTTGGGAGAGCTTCACAAGGAGTGGACTGAGGCTGGTGTCAGTGCATCAAGAGCCACCACGCACAGACATTTTCAGGAAAGGGGTTAAAACTGTCGCATTCCTAATATCAAGCCACTCCTGAACCAGAGACAACGTCAGAAGTGTCTTACCTGAGCTAAGGAGATAAAGAACTGGACTGTTCCTCAGTGGACTTGATAAAACACAATGGACCAACACCAGCAGATGACATCCATCCATTATCTGTAGCTGCTTATCCTGTTCTACAGGGTTGCAGGCAAGCTGGAGCCTATCGTAGCTGGCTATGGGCGAGAGGCGGGGTACACCCTGGACAAGTTGCCAGGTTATCACAGGGCTTCAGCAGATGACATGGCACCCCAAATCATCAAACACTGCAGAAACTTCACACTGGACTTCAAACACCTTGGATTCTGTGCCTCACCACTCTTCCTCCAGACTCTAGGACCCCGATTTCCAAATGAAATCCAAAATGTACTTTCATCTGAAAAGAGGACTTTGGACCACTGAGCAACAGTCCAGTTCTTTCCCTCCTTAGCCCAGGTAAGACGCTTCTGACATTGTCTCTGGTTCAGGAGTGGGTTGATATTGGGAATGTGGCAGTTGTAGCCCCTTTCCTGGAGACATCTGTGCGTGGTGGCTCTTGATGCACTGACACCAGCCTCAGTCCACTCCTTGTGAAGCTTTCCCAAGTTCTTGAATTGACTTTTCTTGACAATCCTCTCAAGGCTGCAGTCATCTCCGTTGCTTGTGCACCTTTTCCAGCCAGCCTTTTCAGCAATGACCTTCTTTGGCTTACCCTCCATGTGGAGGGTGTTGATGATCGCCTTCTGGACAACTGTCAAGTCAGCAGTCTTCCCCATGCTTGTGATTGCGTGTACTGAGCTAGACCGAGAGATACACTATATTTATGCTGTTTTACTTAAACTTGAAATGAAATATTCTAGTATTTTGAGATACTGGATTTCTGATTTTCATGAGCTATAAGCCATAATCATCAAAATTGAAAACAAAAAAGCCTTGAAATATTTCATTTTACATGTAATGAATATAGAATACATGAAAGTTTATATTTTCAGATTAAATTTTGAAAAAAAAAACCTTTATGATATTCCAATATTTTGAGATGTACTTGTACATTGGATGCGATTGGTGTCATTAACAACCAACTCAAATTCCGACAATTCCCTGCGAACAGCCACGCCCAGTTTCTCATTTTCTCTCTACTCATCCAACTCATCCACCGTCTACCTGTTTCCCATTTACCTAATTTTATTCTGTGTATAAATTTAACTTGTTGCCTTACATTCTCATCCTGTATAGTGTGGCTTTGCCTGATGTAACATTTGTCTGCCTTTTGTATTCCAGTTTGTCTTTTCATTTTCCCACCTTTTTGAAAAGTCCTTTAAACAGGTTTTGATTGGTAAAGTTGTTTTGTTCTTGCTGCCCTGCATCAGAGTTCAATCATCAGTTGTTAGCATGTTTTTTCTTATTTAAACTGTTTATAACTGTAGGTCTATTCCAAGTGCTCTTTAGTCTCGCACTCAAATCCCTTAGAAAAAAATCCCTTTCAAAGCAACTAAATAACAATTGTGCTTTACAAATTTACAGAAACATGTACTGTTTACATTTATTCTGTGCAGGCTTTTATTTTTCTGAGAAAATCAACAAAATATCATTGGACAATGAGTCTGATGCTGAGCTTACTGCTCTCTGATGTTGCTGTATGTTCATCAGATATAAAGATTAATTATTTATAAACCCATTTATGAGGCTCAAGTGAAGCAAAGGACTGTTCTTTTAGTTTTTAGAGCCCTTTTTAGTCCACCCCCCCAAAAAAAAAAGAACCCAACCAACCAACCAACCAACCAACCAACCAAACAAACAAACAAAACCCCAGACTGATGTTCCTCTTCATGTTCTTAATTTCTTCTAAGATTTAAAGAGAGAAAAATGTTACTTGGATCATTTTGTGGGATTACATATCTTTGTTTTGAAAGAACAGGAAACTTGTCTTATAAGTTGGGCAAGTTTATTGCATAAACTCACCACATTTTAGATAGAGTGGAGCCCAGGTGATGCAGCTTTCACGAGCAGTTGCAGAATATGCGGGGGCAGATGGACTTCTCTCAGTGTCCTCCTTGGTGTTGAGGGACAGTTTGTCATTCTTTGTTTGATAAGCAGATAGATGGGGTCCACTGGGCTGAGTGCAACAAGATAGAATAATTCAGGTTGTGTTTGTGTACCTGCCCAATGGTTGGCACATAGGCATGACAGCCTAGTCCAGTGACAGGCTGAAAATATCAGTAATGACCTCACCCAGCTCCTTAGCACAAACCCAGAGTATGCAGCTGAGTTGCCTTGGGCTTAGTAGCCTTGTGTGGTCCATCCTCTTCTAGTGTGGTGTGGTGGGTAGTTCTGCTTTGATGGTTGGTTTACAGTTTTCCAGATCAACTCTAGCACTGAAATTGTTATGGTCTTGTTAGATGTCATGAATGTTGTGGAAGTGCTTCTCAGTATATCATTTTGTGGTCACGTTTGGCCTTTTAAATGCCAAGCCTCAGGCTGTCCCTGGATGAGCTGTAGTCCTGCGCATCATTAGATCTAATGACGGTGTTGCATGCCTTCAGCTTCTGTCAAGTTGTGTAAAACATCAGGAATATCACCTGGATCAGATTTGCAAACATACCAATTTCTATCTGATACTGGTCCAGCATTTCAGACCAGTATTGTTCGTGGTATTGGTAATTGCATCATACTTTTGTAGCCTGCCTGAGCTTGTGCAGACAGCCCTTGTTCTAACTTAAATGTTAAAGATTGGGATAGGCAGTTTAGATATGGCAGGTGCTTAAGGATATTAGGGGAAGCTGTGGTCTCCTCCTGCAGCTTAGCCATGTTCTGCAGGTCAAACAGAACTAAACCAGAGGATTATCTTCCATTCTGCTGATAGCATATTGAGGAGTGTCATTAAAATGCACTTAGCAGATGAAAAAGAGCACCTTGACACCGTTCCAGATGTGCAGGCCTGGTTCACATTTTCACAATGTTAATATGGAGAAATGAAGACAGTTATACAAGTCCCAAGTGTGTAGGGTGCTATAGCATCAATAACCCTCAAGCAACCGAGTGAGGTCATTTATGACCCCGGGCATAGAATTTTGTGTGTAGTTTTTATACATTTGATCCGAAAAATATTTCCTACCACAAATTTGTCAATTAACTTGTCCAACAACTGTTCATAGGTTTTTGCAGGGATCGGCCGAATGGTGTGGCAAGAGTAATGAAAAATTGTGTGGGGCCATTTATGACCCCGGAAAGAAACATAGGATTTCTTGCAGTAATTCCTTATCAAATTTTGCTTTTACCAACTACTTATCTGTATGTTGTACTTTTGTTGCAGTGAACCATGGCAAGTAGACCAAGAATAGCTAGATTTACAGCTGCAGAAGCATTGAGACAGATAGTTGAGGCCCAAAGTGATGATGAAAATAGCTCAGTTGATGCAGATGATTAATTTTAGTATTAGCATATCTGCTAGATATAGCATGTTAGCTAGTATTAACATATTAGTCACTAGTTTTGATGTTACAAAGATCCAATTAACACTGCAATGGATGTTTTTGCTCATACTTTTCTTTTCATGATACATTTTCAGTCAGTGTTGTTGAATTAAGTAGATGTTCCAGTAAGACATAACAAAGACTGTCTAGATTACGTTATATTCTTCTTATGCTGTGTCTCTTTACCTTCTTTCTGCATTAAAATTTGTTGTAGACCATACCTATCTACATTAATATATTTTTATAGTATCTGTCTTGAACACAGGAAGTGGTATATGTATGTAAAACCAAGAGAAAATAGCTAGGTATACAGATTCATGGACTGAATATAACGGGGTCATAAATGACCCCACCCGGTCACATTAGTCGCTAAAATAGCTTGGTCGCTTGAAGGATAATTTCAGATTGAGTGATCATGTGCATGTGTGTGTGGCCTGCAATACCTGGCTAGTAATTTCTGCCTGGAATTAGTTGATCTTTGTGAAATATATACAGATGCAATACCTGTACAGGTGGATGAATCTAAAATTTATATAGTTAGATGTTCAGCACTGAGGATAGTGATCTTATTGATGAAGATGAGTTTTTATGTAGTCTGCTAACAGACTGCTAAATAGAGAAAAAGCCTGTGTGCTGAAGGAATGACTTTTTCTTGAGGTATGTACGGTATAATGGTCTGAATTTTTTTAGTTTGCTAATTAACTGTAGCTAATTAACAGCAAGTGTTCTGATTACAATCTGCTTGTTATCATACACAGACTTGTTCAGCCACGCATGCATTACATCTGCATCTGTACACACCATTAGCAATGCTGGTCTCAGTTTCATCATTAATCATATCTCACACATCACACATAGCTAATACCTAACTCCAATGAAGATTTATTGATATGGTGAACAACCCAGTGGAGATGGAAATCTCATTTTCACTGTCATCCACAACACCCGCTAAAAAACATACATGGAAATTGCTAACAGAGAAGAAAATATGATGAATATAGAAAATGATATACATACCTCGGTAAGCAGGAACATCCAGTAATGCACTGAACTGACTCATTGCCACGTTGGAATGCAAATGTCAAAAATTATTCAAGGAAAAAGTGTATGAAAGTAATATGTTTTTTAGCAGTGGAAAGAATTATGAGTCAGTGCAGAAAGGAGTAACAAGTATTACTGAAAAAATATAGACATTTATAATGTAAGCATGCACTTTGCATTAAAAAACAACAACCATAGCTCTTCTGTATATTAATATTTCTGTTGGATCATTGAGTTCCAAGTGTACTGTACTGTTTTCACACCTTAGTCTGAATGTGATGGTGTTTTTAAGGAAATGATGTGTCAATCATTGACATCCCTGTGGAAATGAAATACCTTTGTATGCAGAGCAGTAATACTTTGATATGATTGTGTGGGGGTGTGTTATGAAAATGTGCACTATATCCCTTTATGCCTACAGTGCCAGTCAAAATTTTGGACACACCTTCTAAGCCAATGTTTTTTCTTTATTTTTTTATTAATTATAAGACACTTCATGTCTTAAAGTAATGATGGATGTCGTTTCTCTTTACTTAGTTGAGCAGTTCTTTACGTAATATGGATTACTACAGTTGTGAAATAGGGCTATTTATTGTATTATTATTATTTATTATTTACTGTTTGATCTCAAACACATTAAGAAGGCAAGAAATTGCACTAATTAACTTTTGACGAGGCACCTGTTAATTGAAAAGCAGTCCAGGTGACTCCCTCATGAACGCTGGCTATGCTGAAGAATCTAAAATATAACTAAATGAAACATCATGTTCCAGATGTTATTTCATAGTTGTGATGTCCTCCATGTGGTTCTTCAATGTAGAAAATTGTCAAAATACAGAAAAAACTTATGAAGGAGTAGGGGTGTCTAAACTTTCTACTGGTACTGTATGTATATGTATATGCTGGGTTATATTTTCTGACAAGGAAGATAGTGGAAGGGTGTGCTGTTGTAGCCCTAACAGCAGATGGAGGTATTTAGCTACACTGTGAACTCAGAGCACACAGCTAAGCTTTCTGAAAATCTCTTTTCTTCCATTTTAACTCACTGGAATAACCTAAAGTAAGGCATACATTTTTATTTTTTCTGTGATTTTGAAGCTGAAGACCTATTCCAACATTAAATAAATACATGTACAGGTTTGCATTCCAGATAAAAGGGGAAAGTGTTAATTGGGTGTTGACAGGTCCTGAGGCACTGTAGCAGGTGGTTGTTTTTCCTCACACTACATATTCCTCCAAACACACCCTCAAAGGTGCAGTGCCTTTATTTCTGTCCTGTACAACAGTGTATGTGAGAGAGCATGATTCTACATACGTGTGACAGCCTCATCTTGACTGTATACTGTATGTAAGGAATAAAACAAGACAAGTCATAACAGTGACAGGGTGGTGTGAGATGTCACTCTTATTATTTGTTTATTGTTGAGGTAATGTGAAACGTCTGGGATACAATTTAGTTCCTGTTATTACTTATATTAGAACAGCTATTAAAAAAAGTCTCTCTTGCTAGCTAATAAAATATGCAGCTTGAGTTTATTGAGAATCGAGAAAATTCTATGTCTTCTGTTCTGACACGAGAGACTTCTTCCATCCATCCATTATCCCTAACCACTTATCCTGTGCAGGGTCACAGGCAAGCTGGAGCCTATCCCAGCTGACTATGGGCGAGAGGCGGGGTACACCCTGGACAAGTCGCCA
Source organism: Neoarius graeffei (assembly GCF_027579695.1). Taxonomy (NCBI): domain Eukaryota; kingdom Metazoa; phylum Chordata; class Actinopteri; order Siluriformes; family Ariidae; genus Neoarius; species Neoarius graeffei. The sequence goes on from NC_083570.1 coordinate 62,659,560, forward strand.
GATCATCACAGGGCTGACACACAGAGACAAACAACCATTCACACCTACGGTCAATTTAGAGCCACCAATTAGCCTAACCTGCATGTCTTTGGACTGTGAGGGAAACCAGAGCACCTGAAAGAAACCCACGCAGACACGGGGAGAACATGCAAACTCCACACAGAAAGGCCCCTGTCGGCCACGGGGCTCGAACCCAGGGCCTTCTTGCTGTGAGGCGACAGTGCTAACCACTACACCACCGAGACTTTTTCCATAAATGTTAAATAAAGAGCTCCACACAAAATGCTTCACTTCTTTTTTAACACAGCTTATTATTATTATTAATTTATTTGTAGAGTTTGATCATGTGGAGTATCCACCATACAAGCCACTGTGTTTGTTGTTACAAGAGAAACAATGGATTCCAATGAGCACATACAGTAAATATAAAAGTATGATTTACCTTGTGGCGGCAGTGTCAAGGTGTTGCAGGATGTAGTGTAGACCCACTACTATGAGCTTCCTGAGCTTCAATACTATGAATTTAGACCTGGGGGCAGCATGGTGGTGTAGTGGTTAGCGCTGTTGCCTCACAGCAAGAAGGTCCAGGTTCGAGCCCCGTGGCCGGCGAGGGCCTTTCTGTGCGGAGTTTGCATGTTCTCCCTGTGTCCGCGTAGGTTTCCTCTGGGTGCTCCAGTTTCCCCCACAGTCCAAAGACATGCAGGTTAGGTTAACTGGTGACTCTAAATTGACTGTAGGTGTGAATGGTTGTCTGTGTCTATGTGTCAGCCCTGTGATGACCTGGCGACTTGTCCAGGGTGTACCCCGCCTTTCGCCCGTAGTCAGCTGGGATAGGCTCCAGCTTGCCCGCGACCCTGTAGAACAGGATAAAGTGGCTAGAGATAAAGAGATGAGATGGGATGAGATTTACCTTGCAGCTGGCACAACTGTCAGAACTACTGAGGAATTTAACACCTTTTGAGCAGTCAGAATTGAGAATTCAACAGTGATGTGGTATAAAGAAGTATGATGTGATGAATGAAGCTTTAACTCATGTTCAGGAGCAAATTCTAATTGGGAGTTCACACGTTATAAGTATTCTTCAACAACATGCACACACATTAAAAAAAAACAACCAAACAAAAAAAAATCCCTTTTCTATCAGTCAAATGATAATCATAAACATTGTAACATCACTGATGAACTACTAACCCCATTTCCAGAAAAGTTGGGATATCTTCCAAAATGCAATTTAAAAAAAAATCTATAATTTGTTAATTCATGTGAACCTTTATTTAACTGACAAAAGTACAAAGAAAAGATTTTCAATAGTTTTACTGACCAATTTAATTGTATTTTGTAAATATAAATGAAGTTAGAATTTGATGTCTGCAACACACTCAAAAAAAAAGCTTAGACAGAGGCATTATTATCATTGTATTGCATCACCTTTCATCTTAACACTTTTTAATTGTATGGGCTCTGAGGATACTAATTGTTGCAGATTTGCACTTGGAATTTTTGCCCATTCTTGCTTGATACAAGACTTCAGCCGCTCAACAGTCCGTGGTCACCACAGTCTGATTCTCCTCTTCATGATGCGCCATACATTCTCGATAGGAGACAGATCTGGACTGGCAGCAGGCCAGTCAAGCACAAACACTCTGTGTCTATGAAGCCACACTGTTGTTGCTTGTGCAGAATGAGGCCTGGCATTGTCCTGCTCAAATAAGCATGGACTTCCTGGAAAGAGACATTGCCTTGATGAAAATGTCTCTCTAAATCCCCAATATATGCCTCTGCATCAGTGGCACCTTCACACACCTCATCCATGCCATGGGCACTGATGCCCCCCTAACATCACAGATGCTGGCTTTTGCATCTTTCTCTGATAACAAACTTCATGGTTGTGTTCACCTTTGGCACTGAGAACTCAATGTCCAGTTTTCCTGAAAACAAGCTGAAATGTGGACTCATCTGACCACAGCATACGTTTCCACTGTCTTTCAGCCCATCTGAGATGAGCTCAGACCCAGAGAAATCAACGGCATTTCTGCATAGAATTGGTGAATGGCTTCCTCATCTCATCTCATCTCATTATCTCTAGCCGCTTTATCCTTCTACAGGGTCGCAGGCAAGCTGGAGCCTATCCCAGCTGACTACGGGCGAAAGGCGGAGTACACCCTGGACAAGTCGCCAGGTCATCACAGGGCTGACACATAGACACAGACAACCATTCACACCTACGGTCAATTTAGAGTCACCAGTTAACCTAACCTGCATGTCTTTGGACTGTGGGGGAAACCGGAGCACCCGGAGGAAACCCACGCGGACACGGGGAGAACATGCAAACTCCACACAGAAAGGCCCTTGCCGGCCCCGGGGCTCGAACCCAGGACCTTCTTGCTGTGAGGCGACAGCGCTAACCACTACACCACCGTGCCACCCCTGAATGGCTTCCTCCTTGAGTAATAAAGTTTCAGGTTGCATTTCTAGATGCAGCGGTGGACTGTGTTAAGTGGCAACAGTTTTCTGAAGTACTCCTGAGCCCATGTGGCTATATTTGTCACATTAGCATGACGGTTCCTCAGGCAGTGTTGCTTGAGGGCTCGAAGGCCATGCACATTCAACAGTGGTTTCTGACCTGCCCTTTAAACACTGAGATGTCTCCAAATTCCCTGAATCTTTTCACAATATTATGTACTGTAGATTTTGAAAGGCCTAAAATCTTGCATTGAGAAATGTTCTTTTTGAATTGACGAACAATTCTCTCTCTCAAATTTTGGCACAAAGGGGTGAGCCAATGACCCATCCTTGTTTGTAAACACTGAGCCTTTGGTGCTGCTCCTTTTATACCCAATCATGTTACCAATTAACCTGCTTATTGTGGAATCTTCCAAAACGGTGTTCCTTGAATAAACTTTTCAGTTTTATTTTGCCTCTGTCCCAGCTTTTTTGAGTGTGTTGCAGGCATTAAATTCTAACTTTGTTTATATTTACAAAATATAATCAAGTTGGTGGGCGGCATGGTGGTGTAGTGGTTAGCGCTGTCGCCTCACAGCAAGAAGGTCCTGGGTTCGAGCCCCGGGGCTGGCGAGGGCCTTTCTGTGTGGAGTTTGCATGTTCTCCCCGTGTCCGCGTGGGTTTCCTCCGGGTGCTCCGGTTTCCCCCACAGTCCAAAGACATGCAGGTTAGGTTGACTGGTGACTCTAAATTGACCGTGAGTGTGAATGGTTGTCTATGTGTCAGCCCTGTGATGACCTGGCGACTTGTCCAGGGTGTACCCCACCTTTTGCCCGTAGTCAGCTGGGATAGGCTCCAGCTTGCCTGCGACCCTGTAGAAGGATAAAGCGGCTAGAGATAATGAGATGAGATGAATCAAGTTGGTCATTAAAACTATTGAAAATCTTTTTTTGTACTTTTGTCAGTTAAATAAAGGTTCATGTGGATTAACAAATCATACATTTTTGTTTTAATTGCACTTTGGAAAATATCCCAACTTTTCTGGAAATTGGGTTAGTATTTTGAACAGATTAAAAGGAATATTCAAATAGTGTAAGGATTATTTCCACTTGACCATAGGTGTCAACCTCAAGGCCTGCTGACCAAACCTGTCCCGTTGCCTTGTTTCATTTGACCTGTCTGGGCTTGCCAAACATAATTCAGCCTGTACTATCTACTGCTCCATATTTTTTATACCATCTACAATTCACACCAGACCCATAGTGTAGCGTTCCCACTTTACACTGCGTGAGCTCACATCTCACAGGGCTGAAATGCTGGTTTAAATCCGTGCCATTGGTGCCTACCGATGCCCTAGATGTAAGCCTTGACCTGTATCTAACAAAAGATTCAGAAACTCGCCAGGTGTTGTCCTTTAGTATGATTCAATAATTGACTCCAAATCCTAGTTTCACCCAGTATTAAGACCTTCATATGTGATGAAACAGCACAGTTGATGGAGTGCAAAGATGAGAAAGATGGGAGATCATAGCAGTGATTATTTTTCTTAAACGTTTTGCACAATGTTGTATATTTTCAATAACTGGAAAGCAGATGTATATTAAAAGAAACATTTAATAATCCATCAGGGTATTTTTTTTTATTTTATTTTTGACTTCTTAGCTTTGCCATAGCAAGATATACAACCCCGATTCCAAAAAAGTTGAGACAAAGTACAAATTGTAAATAAAAACGGAATGCAATGATGTGGAAGTTTCAAAATTTCATATTTTATTCAGAATAGAACATAGATGACATATCAAATGTTTAAACTGAGAAAATGTATCATTTAAAGAGAAAAATTAGGTGATTTTAAATTTCATGACAACAACACATCTCAAAAAAGTTGGGACAAGGCCATGTTTACCACTGTGAGACATCCCCTTTTCTCTTTACAACAGTCTGTAAACGTCTGGGGACTGAGGAGACAAGTTGCTCAAGTTTAGGGATAGGAATGTTAACCCATTCATGTCTAATGTAGGATTCTAGTTGCTCAACTGTCTTAGGTCTTTTTTTTTCGTATCTTCCGTTTTATGATGTGCCAAATGTTTTCTATGGGTGAAAGATCTGGACTGCAGGCTGGCCAGTTCAGTACCCGGACCCTTCTTCTACGCAGCCATGATGCTGTAATTGATGCAGTATGTGGTTTGGCATTGTCATGTTGTAAAATGCAAGGTCTTCCCTGAAAGAGACGTCGTCTGGATGGGAGCATATGTTGCTCTAGAACCTGGATATACCTTTCAGCATTGATGGTGTCTTTCCAGATGTGTAAGCTGCCCATGCCACACGCACTAATGCAACCCCATACCATCAGAGATGCAGGCTTCTGAACTGAGCGCTGTTAACAACTTGGGTTGTCCTTCTCCTCTTTAGTCCAAATGACACTGCGTCCCTGATTTCCATAAAGAACTTCAAATTTTGATTCGTCTGACCACAGAACACTTTTCCACTTTGCCACAGTCCATTTTAAATGAGCCTTGGCCCAGAGAAGACGTCTGCGCTTCTGGATCTTGTTTAGATACGGCTTCTTCTTTGAACTATAGAGTTTTAGCTGGCAACGGCGGATGGCACGGTGAATTGTGTTCACAGATAATGTTCTTTGGAAATATTCCTGAGCCCATTTTGTGATTTCCAATACAGAAGCATGCCTGTATGTGATGCAGTGCCGTCTAAGGGCCTGAAGATCATGGGCACCCAGTATGGTTTTCCGGCCTTGACCCTTACGCACAGAGATTCTTCCAGACTCTCTGAATCTTTTGATGATATTATGCACTGTAGATGATGATATGTTCAAACTCTTTGCAATTTTACACTGTCGAACTCCTTTCTGATATTGCTCCACTATTTGTCGGCGCAGAATTAGGGGGATTGGTGATCCTCTTCCCATCTTTACTTCTGAGAGCCGCTGCCACTCCAAGATGCTCTTTTTATACCCAGTCATGTTAATGACCTATTGCCAATTGACCTAATGAGTTGCAATTTGGTCCTCCAGCTGTTCCTTTTTTGTACCTTTAACTTTTCCAGCCTCTTATTGCCCCTGTCCCAACTTTTTTGAGATGTGTTGCTGTCATGAAATTTCAAATGAGCCAATATTTGGCATGAAATTTCAAAATGTCTCACTTTTGACATTTGATATGTTGTCTATGTTCTATTGTGAATACAATATCAGTTTTTGAGATTTGTAAATTATTGCATTCCGTTTTTATTTACAATTTGTACTTTGTCCCAACTTTTTTGGAATCGGGGTTGTATATGTACATACATTATGGCTGAGAAACCACTACAGCTTGCACCAATTACAGTGGCCCCATTGTACCGAATCTGCACGTCTTTGAACTGTGGGGGAAACCAGAGCACCCGGAGGAAACCCACACAGACACAGGGAGAATATGCAAACTCCACACAGAAAGGCCCCTGTCAGCCACGAGGTTCAAACCTGGAACCTTCTTGCTGTGAGGCGACAGTGATAACCACTACACCACCGTGCTGTCCATATACTGATGTAATATTGGTGTTGGCAAGTCACCAATCTATAACAGGGCTAACACAGAGATGAACAAACCATTCATACTCACATACACAACTATGAGCAAAAACCAATTTACCTTATCTGCAAGTCTTTGAACTATAGGAGGAAACCAGAGCACACCCATGCAAACACGGGGAGAACATTCAAACTCCACAGAGAAAGGACCTGGTCAGCTGCAGGGTTCAAACCCAGAACCTTCTTGCTGTGAGGTGACAGTGCTAACTACTGCACCCCCTCTGGGCAGATCCCCAATCTATCGCAGGGCTAACACTTTCATTCATTCATTTTCTATACTGCTTAGCCATTGTGGGTCGCAGCATAGAATCCCAACTGACTTTGGGTGAGAAGCGGGGTACACTAGGACAGGTCCCCAATCTATCACAGGGCTAACACAGAGACAAACATCTATTCACACTCTCATTTACACCTATGGGTAATTTAGAGTAGCAAGTTGACCTAATTTACATGCCTTTGGACTGTGGGAGGGAACTGGAGCACCCAGAGGAAACCCACACAGGCATGGGGAGAACAGAAAGGCCCTAGTTGGCTACAAGGTTCAAACCCAGACCCTTCTTGCTGTGAGGTGACAGTACTAACCACTGCACCACCATGCTACCCAACATTTTATCAGGTGAATACATTTTACCACCTACACAGCAAAATCCCCAGTGTTGAATTAACACTCAGAGTGTTGATTTAACACCCTACTGTGTTTATATAGGTCCAACTGGACACAAATTAACTCTGAAAGTGTTAATTCAACACTGAGGAATTTGCTGTGTAGTAATGCATTATGCTCAATAGTGTCTGTTAGTCCTTCTTTGTCCTCGAATTGTCCTATGTCTTACTTTCAAAGCCTAGGTATGATGTTAATCAAGAGAATAGATAATATGTTAAAAATAATATTCTTATATTATTGCTAAAAATAATGATATGGTCTGGTCAGAATTTGAGTTTGACACTTCTGCTCTAGACAGTGAAAAGGTTCCAAGCTGAGAAATTCGAGCAATTATTATACTTGACTGTATATACTGTCCTGCATGTGAGGAAGTGGTGAGTTTGCCATTAACACACACACACACACACACACACACACACACACACACACACACACACACACTCTCTCTCTCTCTCTCTCTCTCTCTCTTCTTTCCTGTCTGGTCACAATAGACCTGATGAATTGTATAACGCTACAGACAGAATGTAGTGATGAAGGGATATCTTCCTCCTAATAACCAGCACATTGCATTCAATAGCAGAGATAGAGCAGCTCATGCCAACATGTCAGAGTCTTAGCTGGAGCACAATGGAGGGTGCATTTCATGCCCAATTTATGCCACGTGTTGAAGCAATGCTTTCACTTTACCCAGTAACAATGTTTGCCATCTTTAACAGGATGGTGAATGCTTCTTAATGGCCATTATTCCATTGCAATGCTTTGACAATTACAAGCCATACTATTAAATCCCTTTATCACTGAAACAATATCCAGGAATAAACAGTAGATTCTTCCATAGAACCAACACATTAATCTTCTCCTGATGAGAATAAATATTTGGTCCTCAGGGTTATTACCTAGAGAACCTGTTTCTTTATGCTGCTTAGAAATAAGGTGTCTCTGTTTTTCTTATCTAGATTAAACCACCATTAATTGCGTGAGTCTCTTTAATATTTTGTATTTTATGAACACTTGGACAAATGAATCTTGCACTGTTTTATCATGAAGAATTTAATTTTATTTTTTATCTTCAGGCTCCATCATGAAGCGCTCTGGTTTGGTTGGTGAGAAGGCTATGATGTGGGGTAAATGATTTGCTGCTATGTTAGTGTCATCCACCTGTTCAGACACTGAGACTGAAGGGAAGAGGAGTGAGCTGGCCAGTCTGTTGCTCTTTTGATGGATGGGCACTGTCTCAGACAATTTCTGCCCACCCTAGACATTTATATTCATATGCAGAGGGGATTTGTTGGCACTTAGGAAACTCTGGGGGGGAAAATGAAGTCCTACTTTAGTTTTGTACTTGTGGCATTCTATACATCATTTAATATAGGCGTATAAACCTCAGGCTTCCACACAATACAATCCTGATTCATAAGGAAATTAATTTTTTCAGAATCAGGAATCAGAAACACTTTTATTGCCAGGTATGTGGGCACACACGAGGAATTTGACTCCGGTTTCACTTAGCTCTCATAGTACAAAAACAGATAAAAAGTGTATACACAAAACAAACAAACAAAAAACAAACAAACAAACAAACAAACAAACAAACAAAAAAGGTGCAATAGGTGCATAGTGCAAAGTAATCCAGGTAAGTCAAGTATGAAATAGATAAATAAATATAAAGTATACAGTGTGCACAGAATGACGGCATGAGTGTGCAGATATTTTACAAGTGATATTACTGATATATGAATCTGGATTTTAGCTGTTCATCACAGAAAGGATTTTCCCTTTTGGTACAATATGGTGCATAGTGCAAAGATGAAATAGTAAATATAAATAAGTATAAATATAATATAAGTAACAGTGAGCATAGAATGACAGTATGAGTGTGCAGATATTTTGCAAGTGATATTACTGATATATGAATCCGGATTTTAGCTGTTCATCACAGAGACAGCCCGAGGGAAGAAACTATTCTTGTGTCTGGTTGTTTTTGCATACAGTGATCTATATCGCCTCCCTGAGGGGAGAAGTTTAAACAGTTTGTAACCAGGGTGTGATGGGTCCGCAGAGATGTTACCTGCCCGTTTCCTGACTCTGGACAGGTACAGGTCTTGGATGGAGGGCAGGTTGATACCAATAATTTTCTCTGCAGACCTTATTGTCTGTTGCAGTCTGTTCTTCTCCTGTTTGGTGACCGATCCAAACCAAACAGTGATGGAAGAGCAAAGAACAGACTGAATGATGGCAGAGTAGAATTGTGTCAGCAGCTCCTTAGGCAGGTTGAGCTTCCTGAGCTAGCGCAGAAAGTACAACCTCTGCTGAGCCTTTTTGATGATAGTGACTGTGTTGGTCTCCCACTTTAAGTCCCGAGAGATTGCGGAACCCAGAAACCTGAAGCTTTCAACAGCAGGTCACAATGTTGTTGGTGATGGGCAGCAGAGTGGGGGGGCTCCTCCTAAAGTCCACTGTCATCTCCACAGTTTTGAGCGTATTCAGCTCCAGATTGTTCTGACCACACCAACAGACCAGCCGTTCAACCTCCCATCTGTATGCAGACTCGTCACCGTCTCGGATGAGGCCGATGACCGTTATATCGTCCACAAATTTCAGGAGTTTAACAGATGGGTCTCTTGAGGTTCAGTCGTTGGTATAAAGGGAGAAGAGCAGTGGGGAGAGCACACACCCTTGGGGGGTACCAGTGCTGATAGTCCGAGTGCTGGATATGATGCTCCCCATCCTCGCCTGCTGCTTCCTGTCAGTCAGGAAGTTTGTAATCCACTGACAGGTGGAGGAGGGCACAGTGAGCTAGGTGAGCTTGGTGTGGAGGATGTCTGGAACAATGGTGTTGAATGCCGAACTGAAGTCCACGAACAGGATCCTGGCGTACGTCCCTGCAGTGTCAAGGTGTTGCAGGATGTAGTGTAGACCCACTACTATGAGCTTCAATACTATGAATTTAGATCTGGGGGCAGCATGGTGGTGTAGTGGTTAGCTCTGTTGCCTCACAGCAAGAAGGTCCGGGTTCGAGCCCCGGGGCCGGCGAGGGCCTTTCTGTGTGGAGTTTGCATGTTCTCCCCGTGTCCACGTGGGTTTCCTCCGGGTGCTCTGGTTTCTCCCACAGTCCAAAGACATGCAGGTTAGGTTAACTGGTGACTCTAAATTGACCATAGGTGTGAATGTGAGTGTGAATGGTTGTCTGTGTCTATGTGTCAGCCCTGTGATGACCTGGCGACTTGTCCAGGGTGTACCCCGCCTTTCACCCATAGTCAGCTGGGATAGGCTCCAGCTTGCCTGCGACCCTGTAGAACAGGATAAAGCGGCTACAGGTAATGAGATGAGAATACTATGAATTTGACAATTCATTTGACAATGCTACTGAATCTGCTATGATTATACACTAACTGGCCACTTTAATAGGAACTTGTTATTGATTCTAAGGTTCCTGTTCTTGGCTGGCAGGAGTGGAACCCAATGTGATCTTCTGCTGTTGCATGCTGAGATGCTTTTCTGCTCACCACGGTTGTAACGAGTTGCTATGAGCTGCTATATGGTTCAAGCTGCCATGAAGCAATTTGGACATTTTCCTCTGACCTCTCTTGTCAACGAGGTGTTTCCACCCACAGAACTGTTGCTCACTCAATGTTTTTTGTTTTGCGCACCATTCTGTGTAAACTCTAGAGGCTGTTGTGTGTGAAAACCCCAGAAGATCAGCAGTTTCTGAAATACTCAAACCAGTCCATCTGGCACCAACACCCATGCCACAGTGAAAGTCACAGAGATCACAATTTTTCCCATTCTGATGTTTGAAGTGAACATTAACTGAAGCTCTTGATTTGTATCTGCATGATTTTAGGCATTGTGCTGCTGTCAAGGGATCGGCTGATTAGATAACTGCATGAAACAGCAAGTGTATGGATGTTCCTAATAAAGTGGCCAGGGAGAGTGTGTGTGTGTACATGCAGCTGTGGAAAAAATAAAGAGGCCACTGCAAAATTATCAGTTTCTCTGGTTTTACTATCTATAGGTATGCATTTGAGGAACATGATTTTTTTTGTTTTATTCCATAAACTACTGACAACATTTCCCCCCAATTCCACATTATATTGTCACCTAGAGCATTTAATTGCAGAAAATGACAACTCGCCAAAATAACAAAAAATATGAAGTGTTTTCAGACCTTGAATAATGCACAGAAATCAATATCATATTCAGTTTTAAACAACACAATACTAATATTTGAACTCAGGATGAGTTCAGAAATCAGTATTTAATGAAACAGCCATAACATTTAATCACAGCTTTCATGCATCTTAGCATTCTCTCCACCAGTCTTTCACGTTGCTCTTGGGTCACTTTATGCCACTCCTGGTGCAAAACTTCAAACAGCTCAGCTTTGTTTGATGGCTTGTGACCATCCATCTTCCTCTTGATCACATTCCAGAGGTTTTCAATGGGGTTCAGGTCTGGAGATTGGGCTGGCCATGACAGGGTCTTGATCTTGTGGTCCTCCATCCACACTTTGATTGACCTGGCTGCGTGACATGGAGCATTGTTTTGCTGGAAAAGCCAATCTACAGAGTTAGGGAACACTGTCAGAGCAGAAGGAAGCAAGTTTTCTTCCAGGATAACTTTGTACATGGCTTGATTCATGTGTCCTTCACAAACAAAAACCTGCCCCATTCCAGACTTGCTGAAGCACCCCCAGATCATCACTGATTCTCCACCAAATTTCACAATGGACGTGAGACACTGTGGCTTGTAGGTTTCTCCAGGTCTCTGGCTAACCATTAGATGACCAGGTGATAGGAAAAGCTGAAAATTGGACTCATCAGAGAAGATGACCTTAATCCAGTCCTCTATGGTCCAATCCTTATGGTCTTTAGCAAACCTCAGCCTGGCTCTTCTTTGCTTCTCATTGACGACGGGCTTTTTTTTCTAGCTTTGCATGACTTCAGTGCTGCCCGGAGGAGCCTATTATGAATCATCCTTGCTGTGCACTTAACCCCAGCTGCCATTTTGCTATTCTTTTTGTAGGTCACTTAACGTCACCTATGGTTGTTGAGTGACATTTGAAGGAGTTGACGAGTCGTTTTCGCGCTTTACCAGTGTGTAACTTTAAGATCCCCAATGTCTGCTGCTTGACCTTGTTCTTATGGACTGCTATCTTTGAAATTTTGAGGATGAAAGTAACCTGACGCTCACTGTATCCCTCTGCCAGTAAAGCCAGGATTGACCCCTTCTTTTTCTCACTCAAAACTTTTTCTTTTTAACTCTTTTGGCATGGTGAATAGATATTTTTGTATTCTAATTATATTTAAGGTACTACTAGCACTGTTTTTGCCATCCAAACTGGTCCTACTGCAAGAGGATCGTGATGACCACAGCAGTGGTTTTTATACTTTTCCTCATAACAAAAAATTTGGTTCAGGTGATCACCTAATCACTACCTCATTAAGTAAAATGAGGTGTGCTCATTTGACCAAGCATTTTTCTTTATCATGAACAAGCTTTTGGCAGAATTCTGGTTGGATATTTCACAACTCTTCATGGTCGAATTGGTAGAGTTCAATTAATTTTTTTTTTCTTGGTGTGGACTCGATTTATAAGGATGGTCCATATATTTTCAATAGGGTTGAAGTCAGGGCTTGTTTTAAGCTTAATGTTAGCCTGCTTTATCCTCTGCAACCAGCTCTGATGCGTGTTTGGGTTCATTGTCCTGTTGCAACTCCCAAATCCCAAGCCGTGTTCAAGTTTCTGATGGTTTATGCTGAAGAATTCTGAGGTAGTCCTCCTTCTTTATTATTCCATCCACTTTGTGCAATGAACCAGTTCCACTGGCAGCAAAACAGCCCCAGAGCATGATGATCCTACCACCACCAGCTGGTACAGTGTCCCTCTGTATATGGTGGTCATTGTTGCTAAACAAGTCAATCTTTGTCTCATCTGACCATATAGCTATCCTCCAGAAGGCTTTTTCTTTGTCCGTGTGGTCAGCTTCAAACTTTAGTCAAGCTTGAAGGTGTTAATTTTGGAGCAGGGGGTTATTTCTTGGATAGTAGCCTCTTAGTCCACGGTGATCTGAACTGCAGACAGTGATCCATCAGCTTCCAGTTCATGGCAGGGCTGTGCCATGGTGGTTCCCAGGTTGTTCCTGACCATCCAAACCAGTTTCCTTTCAGCTGAGGGTGACAGTTTGGGTTTTCTTGAAGCAAAGTGGCTTGGCAAAGTGACTACACCTCACAATAACTTGGATAAAATTGTTTGAACTGATCTTGGGATCTGCAGTTGTTTAGAAACGGCTCCAAGAGACATTCTGGAGTTGTGTGTATCTGCGATCCTCTTTCTCAGATCTGCACTGTGCTCCTTGGACTTTCCCATTTTACTGTGTGTTGGTCAATCCAATGAGTGCTGTAAACAAACCCTTTTTATGAAGGTACAGAGGAGCTACCAGCTGTAGTCAATCATGATCACTAACAGGAAGTTAAGAGACCTCGGCCTTGGCAAAATAAGAGACATTTTGGAAGTTTCAGCACCTCTGAATTAATAATCTAATTAACTGTATGTAAATTTTTGACCCAGTATGTATAATTTTGACCCTGTGTTGATTTCAGAAAACCCAAAGAAAATTAAAACTTGTGCACCAAATTCTTGTGTTTTTTTTTATTAAAGATGTATGCTGTACAATCATTCTGCCACAGAAAAAGAACAGTTCAGAGAAATTACTGAAAGCCCAAATATTGCCATGACATTCATATCCAAGATGACATTCATGTCACTGTATGTAAACTTTTGACCACAACTTTATATACTATACTATACAGTATAGTCGAAAAACATTTGTACTTAGAGTGAAAAGTGAAAAAAAAATGCACTTAAAGATTCAGTCACATGGCTATCCAAAAATTTGATCAAAGCCTAACATTTATTGTGTGCAGAAATCAGACTTAGCTAGCAAGGTTTTTTTTTTTAAAGATATCTTTAGGCAGATTCACTGTTTCTACTGCACATTATATTAAACTGGCTCCTTTCCCAGTGACATCTTTGCAAGAAGATAGCCTAGGCAAGTTAAAAAAGTAAATAAAAATTTTCAACCGCAGCAAAATCAGTCAGGTTTTCCCAGATAACCACACATGGGTATTTTAAGGCAGTTTATGAAAGATAAATTTTTCCTCTCTTCCTCTCCGTACAAAATGTGTTGCTTGTGCAAAATATAGCCTGCTGATTGGTCAGAAATGCGACACTATCACGCATAAGAGACATAGTGAGATTCCATCAGAGTTTGTTAAGGTTGAACGATGGTGATCATGGCTCATTGCATGGACAGTATTAAATTGCTGTTCTGTGCATGAGCTTGAGTTTGCAACCCTACATAACTGCCTTCATTGGTGTAGACGGCGATATGTTCTGTACTCACCTACCAAAGTTCAGTAAAGTCCATAAACTGAGAATCCTTGTCATGTGAAGCGATTTCCAGACACACCATCCAGATGAGTAGCCTAGCTCACTTCAAAAGGTCCAAGAGTGACAGTATATTGTCTGTATTGGATGTTCTGACTGCATATCTTTTCCCTGAGACATGCATCGTTTAGTAGTACCAAGTGGTAATTATCTGTCTTTAAAATACACATATTAAACTCAAAATCTTTTTACACTTTGGTAATGATTGACTACATTAATCTTCTTTTGTTCATGTTGGAATGTTTCTGATCTGCACTGGTAGAGAAAGGCTCGTCAGTGGCCTTGAGCTAAACCATGGAGGAGTGAGTGGGTGAGAAAATGCAAAAGAACATCCACGCTTTCTTCTTTTGTTTTTCAATTTAAAAAAAAAATCTTCCCTCATTTCTTGCATTACTCATACCCTCAGTGTCAATCAGCTGGCTTCCCCTCTATCTCTTCCTGTTGTTTTAAATATTGCTGGGCTTCAACCGAATCTGGTTGCAGAAACATGCATAAGACTTTGACAGCCTGCTGTTTTTTTGAAGTTGGGCCAAAATATGTGAATGTACATTTGTTCTTTTTTTTTTCAGTAGAGGCTTTAAATAATTCATATTTGAGGCACAGGGGGGTCTGGTGGGAGGAGGTGGTAGATGGTAGTGTGTTGTCCTTTATGTTCTGTGGGTGACAGGAAAAGTGGTAAGGGTGGGCTCAACTGTACAAAGCTGGCAAGGTTTTGTGTGTGTGTGTGTGTGTGTGTGTGTGTGTGTGTGTGTGTGTGTGTGTGTGTGAGAGAGAAAATGTGTTTTTGGGGAGGGAAGTACCTCTGGGACTACTATGAGACAGGTGACAGGAGGAACAGTATGACGCTCCACAGGTAGCCGTCTGGCAGATGAATGCTGGAGTGTGTTAGTGTAAAAAATGTGTGTCTCTGTGTCTGGATCTCTGTGTATCAGAAACAGATACAGCCCTGTCTTCAGCATGCTGTCATACCAACCCTTCACATGTGAAGGCATATTTGCTGCTTTAATTTTTAATTTCCATGCAGATCCATGCAGTTTTGTCCCAGTATGTGATATCAGGTATGGGCTATTGTAGCACATCCTAATAGACCTAACAGACATCAAAGTACATTTTATGTATGTATGTATGTATGTATGTATGTATGTATGTATGTATGTATGGTACTACACTGCCTGGCCAAAAAAGTCACTATTTAGATTTAAATAAGCAAATACTTAAGAGCCTTTGACTGGATAATTACTGCAATGATTAGTGTGTTTCAGCTGGCAGCAATTCTTTTAA
Organism: Neoarius graeffei; assembly: GCF_027579695.1. Classification (NCBI taxonomy): domain Eukaryota; kingdom Metazoa; phylum Chordata; class Actinopteri; order Siluriformes; family Ariidae; genus Neoarius; species Neoarius graeffei. Next base: position 62,674,979 of record NC_083570.1, read on the forward strand.
CCCTAACTGATACAGTGAGTAGCTTTTCATTTCTTAAACAACCATGCTGGAAGATGTATCCCGTGGTCATGGAAAAGATGTTAGTGTTTCAGAAGAGTCAAATTATTAGCCTGCATCAAGCAAAGAAAACAACTAAGGAGATTACTGAAGTCACTGGAACTGGGTTAAGAACTGTACAATGCCTTATTGAAACCTTGAAGGATAGTGGAGAACCTTCAACTTCAGAGAAGAAGTGTGATCAGAAAAAAATATTGACTGACTGTGCTTAAGGATCATTTAAGTTGAATCATAAAAAAAAATCAACGGTAAAACTCATGACTGTTTCGTAGTGAAACGAAGAGCATTTCCACACACAATGTAACAAGAACTCACAGGATTGGGATTAAATAGCTGTGTGGCCATAAGAAAACCACTTGTTCATGAAGCTAATGGGAAGAAAAGGTTAAGGAGCATAAAGATTGGACTCTGAAGTAATGGAAAAAGGTCATATGGTCTGATGAGTCCAGGTTTACTCTATTCCTGAGTGATGAGCGCATCAGGGTAAGAAGGGAAGCGCATGAAGTGATGCACCCATCAGGCATGGTGGCCACTGTACGAGTCTCTGGAGGCAGTGTTATGATCTGTGGTTGCTTCAGTTGGTCAGGTCAAGGCTCAGCAACAATAAAATGAAGTCAACTGATGACTTGAATGTACTGAATGACCAGGTTATCCCATCAATGGATTTTTTCCCCCCTAATGACACGGACATAAAATTAGGGCTCAGATTATGAAAGAGTGGGTTATGATCAAGTATGAGGAATCATTTTCACACATGAATTGACCACCATAGGGTCCCGACCTTAACCCCACCACTGAAAGTCTTTGGTACAATGGTGCTTGAAAGTTTGTGAACCATCTATATTTCTGCATAAATATGACCTAAAACCTCATCAGATTTTCACACAAGTCCTAAAAGTAAATAAAGAGAGCCCAGCTAAACAAATGAGACAAAAATATTATACTTGGTCATTTATTTATTGAGGAAAATGATCCAATATTACATATCTGAGAGTGGCAAAAGTATGTGAACCTTTGCTTTCAGTATCTGGTGTGAGCAATAACTGTGCAGCAATAACTGCAACTAACTGTTGATCAGTCCTGCACACCGGCTTGGAGGAATTTTAGCCCATTCCTCTGTACAGAACAGCTTCAACTCTGGGATGTTGGTGGGTTTCCTCACATGAACTGCTCGCTTCAGGTCCTTCCACAACATTTCGATTGGATTAAGGTCAGGACTTTGACTTGGCCATTCCAAAACATTCACTCTATTCTTCTTTAACCATTCTTTGGTAGAACGACTTGTGTGCTTAGGGTCGTTGTCTTGCTGCATGACCCATCTTCTCTTGAGATTCAGTTCATGGACAGATGTCCTGACATTTTCCTTTAGAATTTGCTGGTATAATTCAGCAAATTCTAAAAATTCATTGTTCCATCAATGATGGCAAGCTATCCTGGCCCAGATGCAGCAAAACAGACCCAAACCATGATACTACCACCACCATGTTTCACAGATGGGATAAGGTTCTTATGTTGGAATGCAGTGTTTTCCTTTCTCCAAACATAACACTTCTCATTTAAACCAAAATTTTCTATTTTGGTGTCATCTGTCCACAAAACATTTTTCCAATAGCCTTTCGGCTTGTCCACATGATCTTTAGCAAACTGCAGACGAGCAGCAATGTATTTTTTGGAGAGCAGTGGCTTTCTCCTTGCAACCCTGCCATGCACACCACTGTTGTTCAGTGTTTGCCTGATGGAGGACTCATGAACATTAACATTAGCCAATGTGAGAGAGGCCTTCAGTTGCTTAGAAGTTACTCTGGGGTCTTTTGTGACCTTGCCGACTATTACATGCCTTGCTCTTGGAGTGATCTTTGTTGGTCGACCACTACTGGGGAGGGTAACAATGGTCTTGAATTTCCTCCATTTGTACACAGTCTGTCTGACTGTGGATTGGTGGAATCCAAACTCTTTAGAGATGGTTTTGTAACCTTTTCCAGCCTGATGAGCATCAACAATGCTTTTTCTGAGGTCCTCAGAAATCTCCTTTGTTCGTGCCATGATACACTTCCACAAACATGTGTTGTGAAGATCAGACTTTGATAGATTCCTGTTCTTTAAATAAAACAGGGTGCCCACTCACACCTGATTGTCATCCCATTGATTGGAAACAACTGACTCTAATTTCACCTTCAAATTAACTGCTAATTGTAAAGGTTCACATCCTTTTGCCACTCACAGATATGTAATATTGGATCATTTTCCTCAATAAATAAATGACCAAGTGTAATATTTTTGTCTCATTTGTTTAACTGGGTTCTCTTTATCTACTTTTAGGACTTGTGTGAAAATCTGATGATGTTTTAGGTCATATTGATGCAGAAATATAGAAAATTCTAAAGGGTTCACAAACTTTCAAGCACCACTCTATGTGCTGGAGAAGACTTTCAGAGTAGTTTGACTCTCCCATCATCAAGACAAGATCTCTGCAAAAAATTAATACAACTCTGGATGGAAATTAATGTTTTAATGTTGCATAAGGGTGGCACAGTGGTGTAGTGGTTAGCGCTGTCGCCTCACAGCAAGAAGGTCTGGGTTCGAGCCCCGTGGCCGGCGAGGGCCTTTCTGTGTGGCGTTTGCATGTTCTCCCCGTGTCCGCGTGGGTTTCCTCCGGGTGCTCCGCTTTCCCCCACAGTCCAAAGACATGCAGGTTAGGTTAACTGGTGACTCTAAATTGAGCGTAGGTGTGAATGTGAGTGTGAATGGTTGTCTGTGTCTATGTGTCAGCCCTGTGATGACCTGGCGACTTGTCCAGGGTGTACCCCGCCTTTCGCCCGTAGTCAGCTGGGATAGGCTCCAGCTTGCCTTCGACTCTGTAGAACAGGATAAAGTGGCTAGAGATAATGAGATGAGATGAGATGTTGCATAAGGTTGTTAAAATAATGCTATGGTGAATGCACAATATAATCAAAGCTAAAAGTGATCCAATGAAATATTAGAGCATGTGACTTTTTTTTTGGCAGTAGATGTTTATAGAGTCACACAGAGAAGATGTACTATACAGTATACTGCCATAATCATATCTGCTTCAAGGGTATGAAATAAAGCTCAGTGACTTTGAGCACACACACACACCACTCACTCTGAAGAACTCTTATGACAGCACCATAACTTTGAGGTTAAGCCCATATTGAATAATTAAACAGTGCTGAAACCACATTATAACACCTGCATCCTTCTTGGCTTTCTGGAAAAGAAAAATGAGCTGAAACAAAACATTCAAATAGGCAATATTATGTACACATACATTTTTAATAGCTAATGACTATGATGCTCATACTGAACATTCTTTTATCACACAGTATTGTTTGACTCGATAGTATACTGTTGTAGAAGAGTAATGATTTGTCATCCCAGTATCTGGTGTCATCCACAAGATTGATTCCTTTTGTGTCTGGCTTCTCTCCTCATGGAGTTTTTCCTCACCACTGTCACCTCTGGCTTTCTCATTAGGGATTTAAATCCATATCCGGATTCCTGTAAAGCTGCTTTGTGACCATGAATATTGTTATAAGCACTACACAAATAAAACTGAATTTAATTTTGGAGGGTGAGAGGGTGTTGGCATATTAATAGTTTTTTTTAAATGTTTGTTTTGTTTTTCACCCAACCAAAATGTCGCACTCACACCGACCTTCTGTTGTGACATAAGCAGCATGTGTTTGTTGATATAAGAGGCATCTAATGGAGGACCAGCTGTAATATTACACTGCACTGCAGTAGCTGTTGTGCTGTTATTGTGCTTTTTCACATTGGAGGGGGCTTTTATCTTTAAGCCATTGTGTCATTAGTGAGCCAGAAGCCTCTCTTTATGACCGGCATGTTGTAAAAGCGTCCAGTGCAAGCCCTAATCAGAGCCCATAAACTCCAGCTCTGTCAGCAAAGTTTGGTCATTAAGAGACATTTGAATGTAATTATTTATTGATGGCTCTTATGATTTACTCTCTGGGCTGCACATGTCTGGATTTTTATGCTTTATGTCTGCACCGTGAGATGCGGGTTAACAGTCGTTTAAAGACCACAGCACTTGTGGGGTTCCATATTAGCCTTTGCTCTGAGCATCATGAAAAATAAAGCGAATGGGTGTGTACAGATCATCCATAGGAAACATGTATGCTGATACAGATTGAAATATGAATATGTAAGCATTCAGTCAACTTCGTAGTGGCATTTGCATTTTATTAGCATTCACTAGCTTTATTATTTTAGCAAAGGGCCTGAATTAAATGAGCAATGCATCAAAGTGCAGCAAGTGCACTTTAAACCTTAACATAACAGTAGGTGTTATAGTCAGTGGGTTTAAGGGAATAATAAATGATAATATATGCTGCAGATCCATCTTGCAAAAAAAGAAAGGATTTCTTCATGGCTTGGTGTATTTTAATGTTAGATTCTCAGTCTGTTTTATTGAATGTTACCTTGTTTTATTTAAGACATGATCATTATATTGCGGTAGGGAATAAACCACACTCTGTCAAACCTATGTTGCGGGCAATTAAAAGAGATTTCATGGACAGAATAACATTTTATTGAGCATTTTACACATGCATTTGATAGATCCCTGGCCAATTTTTCTCATTTAGTGATGCAACGAAGATTAAACAGTTGAGGCCATGCATTTTATGAAGGATGGTTTAAGTTTTAATTATGTAGCACATCACCACTGAGAGGCTGCTTGTTCTGGCTAACTGCTGGAAATGCCATCAAAATAATGTGCATTCCAGTTAGACCAACAAGGTTTAATTTGTGAAGAAATGTCTTGGGCTTTTTTTTTTCCTTGACTTGAAAGAGGTAGAATAAGATGCAGTTAAGCTGATGCACATCGTCTTAACAGTGAGGCACAGCAGTGAGGCTCATCACCAATTATAGGCTCTGTAGGCGCTGATTAGCATACCACATTAGCATATGGGAGGAAATGACATGCATAAACACCATTGTCTCGCCAGGGCTCTGTCCAAAATGAACACATCAGATTTACCTATTCAGTAATTCAGTAAAATATCATATGAAAACCTTTAATAATAAAAATTCAGAAGATTGCTTAAGAATCTGGGACAGAATTGACATTTGCATAGGAAAATGTTTCCCTTTTCACAAAGCCTCTAAGCCAAGTTTTCCAACATAATATAAAATTTTTCCTTCTGTGTACGGTACGTGCATACTAATGTTTGCGATCATGAGCTGATGTTTCTGTACTACCATGGTGCTCCATCTGTAATCTCTCTCTCTCTCTCCCTCACACACACACACACACACACACACACACACACACACACACACACACACACACACACACACACACACACAGGATTTTTATTAAAAAGGCTTCATGATACATTATTGTACCATTTGGACTGCATGTCTGTACTATACACACACTGTCCTGTGCACAAATTAAGCAGATTTTTAAAAAGTGTTATCAAAAGGTTTAAGGTTTACCCTGAAACACATTAAATATGTTCATATTGAAATGTTTATGATGCTGTTAGTGATACTGATGCTAATTTGTTGTTTGGTATTCTTATGATAAAGTTTTTTTTTTCCCCACTGTGCTGAAATCATAGGGGAACAACACTGCTACAACAGCATTTATGAGGAGAAAAAAATTTGGTTTTTGCTCTTTAAAAAAAGAGAGCAAAATAATCTTTTTAAACTCACCATTTTCCAGAAATGCTCAAGAAAAGAGAAGAAGAAGCCTTTATTTATCATATGTACAGCACAGATTTAAGCACAGTGAAATTCCTCCTCTGCATTTAACCCATCTGAAGCAGTGAACACACACAGGCACATACACAAGTGAGCAATGAGCACACACACATACCCAGTATGTAGCTATGCTACAGTACCCGGGGAGCAGTTGGGGGTTAGTTAGGTGCCCTTGGTCAAGGGCACTTCAGCCTAACCTTCAGGCCATGGCTGCCCCATGTTAACCTAGCCGCATGTCTTTGGACTGTGGAGGAAACTGGAGCACTTGGAGGAAACCCATGCAGACATGGGGAGAACAAGCAAACTCCACATAGAAAGGTCCCCGCTGGCCGCTGGACTCAAACCCACTACACCACTGTGCCGCCGGTTCAGTGTCATATTAAAGCTAGGACATGTAATTTTATTTCAGAAGCATTTTTTTTTTGTTACAGTGGTGCTTGAAAGTTTGTGAACCCTTTAGAATTTTCTATATTTCTGCATAAATATGTCCTAAAACATCATCAGATTTTCACACAAGTCCAAAAAGTAGATAAAGAGAACCAAGTTAAACAAACGAGGCAAAAATATTATACTTGGTCATTTATTTATTGAGGAAAATGAGCCAATATTACATATCTGTGAGTGGCAAAAGTATGTGAACCTCTAGGATTAGCAGTTAATTTGAAGGTGAAATTAGAGTCAGGTGTTTTCAGTCAATGGGATGACAATCAGGTGTGAGTGGGCACCCTGTTTTATTTAAAGAACAGGGATCTATCAAAGTCTGATCTTCACAACACATGTTTGTGGAAGTGTATCATGGCACGAACAAAGGAGATTTCTGAGGACCTCAGAAAAAGTGTTGTTGATGCTCATCAGGTGGAAAAGGTTACAAAACCATCTCTAAAGAGTTTGGACTCCACCAATCCACAGTCAGACAGATTGTGTACAAATGGAGGAAATTCAAGACCATTGTTACCCTCCCCAGGAGTGGTCGACCAACAAAGATCACTCCAAGAGCAAGGCGTGTACTGTAATAGTTGGTGAGGTCACAAAGGACCCCAGGGTAACTTCTAAGCAACTGAAAGCCTCTCTCACATTGGCTAATGTTAATGTTCATGAGTCCATCATCAGGAAAACACTGAACAACAATGGTGTGCATGGCAGGGTTGCAAGGAGAAAGCCACTGGTCTCCAAAAAGAACATTGCTGCTCATCTGCAGTTTGCTAAAGATCATGTGGACAAGCCAGAAGGCTATTGGAAAAATGTTTTGTGGATGGATGACACCAAAATAAAAGTTTTTGGTTTAAATGAGAAGCATTATGTTTGGAGAAAGAAAACACTGCATTCCAGCATATGAACCTTATCCCATCTGTGAAGCATGGTGGTGGTAGTATCATGGTTTGGGCCTGTTTTGCTGCATCTGGGCCAGGACGGCTTGCCATCATTGATGGAACAATGAATTCTGAATTATACCAGCAAATTCTAAAGGAAAATGTCAGGACATCTGTCCATGAACTGAATCTCAAGAGAAGTTGGGTCATGCAGCAAGACAACGACCCTAAGCACACAAGTTTTTCTACCAAAGAATGGTTAAAGAAGAATAAAGTGAATGTTTTGGAATGGCTAAGTCAAAGTCCTGACCTTAATCCAATTGAAATGTTGTGGAAGGACCTGAAGCGAGCAGTTCATGTGAGGAAACCCACCAACATCCCAGAGTTGAAGGTGTTCTGTATGGAGGAATGGGCTAAAATTCCTCCAAGCCGGTGTGCAGGACTGATCAACAGTTACCGGAAACGTTTAGTTGCAGTTATTGCTGTACAAGGGGGTCACACCAGATACTGAAAGCAAAGGTTCACATCCTTTTGCCACTCACAGATATATAATATTGGATAATTTTCCTCAATAAATAAATGACCAAGTATAATATTTTTGTCTCATTTGTTTAACTGGGTTCTCTTTATCTACTTTTAGGACTTGTGTGAAAATCTGATGAGGTTTTAGGTCATATTTATGCAGAAATATAGAAAGTTCTAAATGGTTCACAAACTTTCAAGCACCACTGTATATTTCTTGAAATTCTCTTGACATGCTGACAGCAACGAATAAATCAAATCCTCTGACAATAGAAAGAGAAAAATCATTTGTGGCAGCTGCAGGGCTGTAAAAAGGCCATCCAATCATTTCATTCGGTCCAAACAAAATGATTGGATGGCCTATTTGCCTGCCTGTCTACCTGTGTGCACACACTGCATGTGCCTGGAGTCTTCTACAAGGTGAAGCAGACATACTGATAAAGTTAGTGAGCTAGTCGATAGCTGTGAGTATAACCAATAGCCATGTTTGTTATTTACATTCATTATAATAAAATTAGGAGACGGCACAGTGGTTAGCACTGTTGCCTCACAGCAAGAAGGTCCGGGTTCGAGCCCCGTGGCCGGCGAGGGCCTTTCTGTGTGGAGTTTCCATGTTCTCCCCGTGTCTCTGTGGGTTTCCTCTGGGTGCTCCGGTTTCCCCCACAGTCCAAAGACATGCAGGTTAGGTTAACTGGTGACTCTAAATTGACCGTAGGTGTGAATGAGAGTGTGAATGGTTGTTTCTGTCTATGTGTCAGTCCTGCGATGACCTGGTGACTGGTCCAGGGTGTACCCTGCCTCTCACCCATAGTCAACTAGGATAGGCTCCAGCTTGCCTGTGACCCTGCACAGGATAAGCGGCTACAGATAATGGATGGATGATAATATTAGGTGTTTTCTTACATGTGAATGAGACATGAGGTAGTTGAATATGACAACAATGTGCTAAGCTTCCCCTCTTCCCACACCTTTATTTTTCAGGATTTTACGGTTTCAAAACCAAGCTTGCTCTTGCTGGTTTTTCCAAAATTACCTACCCTACCTTTAATGAGAATTCAAACGTAGAAAAAGTGGAGACAGCAACTACAGGACTCAAATTTGAAACTTTGGAAACTGGTAGGTTTGAGCAGAGTGTACAGGTGAGGAGGTGAGAAAGCTGGACAGACCAAAGGACTAAAGCATTAACTGCATCGCCCTCTTTTGGTAGAGAGGAAGCAAGGCCTAAATCCCAGTGACACCACTATCAGCAAATCATCTGCTGGCATTGAGAGCAATAAAGCAAACTGTCCAACATGATGGAAGAATTTTAACAAATAAATCTTGAATTCCATTAAAGATAACGGTAAATTTAAAGATTAATATGCAAGCCATCAAAGGTGGAGTTTCCCTTTAAGTACTATTGAGTATGCAAGCAAAGAAAACACACAGCTCAGAGAAAGTGTGGTTGTAATGTGTCCAGTGTTTTTGGATAAATATAATTTCAGCGATAATCATAGAATATGAATTTTTTTGGAAATGTGCATCTTTGAGGTGATAGTGCGATTAAGATTACATGATTAGATCAGATATTAGCCTTTAGTCAGACATTTCTCTTGTGTATTGTTTTTTCTTTAATGGATAGCTAAGAAAAATCCAAATGCCTCTCTCTGGCCTATGTCTGTTCTGTGTAGTAAATGTAAATGCAGTGATAATCATAGATCATCATAATGTTGACTTTGGCATTATTGCTATTACACAGTGGTGTAGTTTTGGTTTCAGAACTCCAAATGGGTATAGTCTACTGATCGACATGTCAGCGCTGTAATCTCCACAAGAGGGATTTGTATACAGATTGCAACAGCACATCAGTGAAAATACGCATCCCTGTTTAGAGATCACTAATATAATCATAAAAGCCATAAAGCTTATCATGTAGTGTTCAACAGTGTTTTGAGTATGCACTGTTCTCTAATAAAAAGTGACTTTCCTCTTTGAAGTCTATGTGTATTCTCATTCAGTAGGTAGACAACTGTAGCATGTCGCCATAGCACAGGGAGCCCAGAGGTCTGTCCTTATCAAGGTTAACAAAGCAATCGAATCAATCACAAAGCCCATAAAACAGAAACCTTCCCTTTACCAAGCCATCGTTTTTCATATGTAGTACAGTATCATGTCCTAGTACAATTTCTTATTAGTGTCACAGCATCAAAGTGGCTGCAGTGAATCAACAGGGATCATGACCCGATTGCTAAAAGAACGCTGTGATCGCATTGCCACTTTTACTAAAAAAAGGGGGGGGGGGGGGCAGTTATATGCATCGTACATCAATCCAGGACTCTAAAGGAGAAGTGTCAGCTTTCTCCTTTTAGATATGATAGTGAGCAGTGACTGAGGGGTCTGTCAGACATGAAGACCTGGAGCAGGAGAGAGAGAGAGAGAGAGTGCTTTTTTCAGGCCTACCAGAAAACATGCAGGGACATATCAAGATCAAAATCAGTGCTTACAACATTGCAGGCAAGGTATTTCACTAAAGTACTGGCCACTTTTGACTTTACTATGAGCTGCCATATTCTTTCTCTGCCATCCATGACAAATTCCCACTTATGAAGAAGGGAAGTCAGTGCTGACACAATGCCTGTTTTACCCTATTAGATGGCTTGCCTTTCTTTCAGGCTGGTGACCCTACAGATACCCTGGGCAGTAATGAGCTTTACAGCAACAGCCTACGATCCTGCCAACATGACCTGAATTGACTGTACATCCCAACTCTTGCCTCAAGACATACCCTCTTTCCTATTTTCCTTGCAATTAGAAAGCCACCCATAAATACTTTTGAGAAAGCATGGACACTGGTGGTGTTGTAGAGGTTATTTATAGATAAGGCTTTACTGATGCACTTTACACACACACACACACACACACACGCAAATTTAAAAGTGCCAGGGAGGGAGAACGGCGTCGTGTTTTTATTCTTTAATTATTCCATCAGCGCTAAGAGCCTACACATTCGCCATCTGTGGCATGAGCACATCATTAGTTTGCTATGCCAGGTTTTGTTGTGTGTCAGAGCCTTTGGATAGAGAGAGGGAGCTTCCGAAATACCTCATCTGGGATATTGTTAATGCATCACCTAATTGAGATAGATTCATTTTTAATGACTTGCACTGTCTTGCCGGTAAATGGTAAGAGTTAATGAATGCAGAGAGAGAAGGAAAGAGACACTCTAATAGGTTTCCTCTGGCCGAAGGTTACATTATATGCTTATATTTGTATTTCATTTGGCTTTTGCTGCAATGATGGAGTTTTTCCTTCTCTGCACTGCTAATAGTGGAGGTGTGGGTTTGGATATAGGAAGATACTGTGTAATGGAATGATGCACTGGATGGTGCTGGGACTGATGAGGCATTTCCTTTCTTCCCATATAATCTCAGGGCTTCCCAATCCTGCTTCAGGAAAGCTACAGAGTTTATCTCCAGTCCTAATCTGATCTTGATCTCGTTAACTGAGGCATTCAGGAGCAAACAAGACAGATGTGTTGGCACTCAACTATGATTTAGCTCTTTGTACAAAGTTCAACATTATTCATAACATTAAAATCCTGTACAAGATTTAAGCATTTTGTTTTATTGTGTACCACTGAGGTAAGATATCCATTATCCGTAACCGCTTATCCTGTGCAGGGTTGCGGGCAACCTGGAGCCTATCCCAGCTGACTATGGGTGAGAGACGGGGTACACCCTGGACTAGTCACCAGATCATCACAGGGCTGACACATAGAGACAAACAACCATTCATACCTACGGTCAATTTAGAGCCACCAATTAGCCTAACCTGCATGTCTTTGGACTGTGGGGGAAACTGGAGCACCCGGAGGAAACCCACGCAGACACGGGGAGAACATGCAAACTCCACACAGAAAGGCCCCCATCGGCTACTGGGCTCAAACCCAGGACCTTCTTGCTGTGAGGTGACAGTGTTAACCACTACACCACCATGCCATCTGAGGTAAGATATGACATCAGTTACTAACCTTTAGTCAGAGATTTATCTCCAACATTCTGTAGTGTAACTTTTTTTGAATTGATAGCCAAACTCATCTCTCTGGCCTATGTCTGTTCTCTATAGTTGAGTAACAAAAGTACAGTATTTAAGTACAACCCCGATTCCAAAAAAGTTGGAACAAAGTACAAATTGTAAATAAAAACGGAATGCAATAATTTACAAATCTCAAAAACTGATATTGTATTCACAGTAGAACATAGACAGCATATCAAATGTTGAAAGTGAGACATTTTGAAATTTCATGCCAAATATTGGCTCATTTGAAATTTCATGACAGCAACACATCTCAAAAAAGTTGGGACAGGGGCAATAAGAGGCTGGAAAAGTTAAAGGTACAAAAAAGGAACAGCTGGACGATCAAATTGCAACTCATTAGGTCAATTGGCAATAGGTCATTAACATGACTGGGTATAAAAAGAGCATTTTGGAGTGGCAGCGGCTCTCAGAAGTAAAGATGGGAAGAGGATCACCAATCCCCCTAATTCTGCGCCGACAAATAGTGGAGCAATATCAGAAAGGAGTTCGACAGTGTAAAATTGCAAAGAGTTTGAACATATCATCTACAGTGCATAATGTCATCAAAAGATTCAGAGAATCTGGAAGAATCTCCGTGCGTAAGGGTCAAGGCCAGAAAACCATACTGGGTGCCCGTGATCTTCGGGCCCTTAGACGGCACTGCATCACATACAGGCATGCTTCTGTATTGGAAATCACAAAATGGGCTCAGGAATATTTCCAGAGAACATTATCTGTGAACACAATTCACCGTGCCATCCGCCGTTCCCAGCTAAAACTCTATAGTTCAAAGAAGAAGCCGTATCTAAACATGATCCAGAAGCGCAGACGTCTTCTCTGGGCCAAGGCTCATTTAAAATGGACTGTGGCAAAGTGGAAACTATTCTATGGTCAGACGAATCAAAATTTGAAGTTCTTTATGGAAATCAGGGACGCCGTGTCATTCGGACTAAAGAGGAGAAGGACGACCCAAGTTGTTATCAGCGCTTGGTTCAGAAGCCTGCATCTCTGATGGTATGGGGTTGCATTAGTGCGTGTGGCATGGGCAGCTTACACATCTGGAAAGACACCATCAATGCTGAAAGGTATATCCAGGTTCTAGAGCAACATATGCTCCCATCCAGACGATGTCTCTTTCAGGGAAGACCTTGCATTTTCCAACATGACAATGCCAAACCACATACTGCATCAATTACAGCATCATGGCTGCATAGAAGAAGGGTCCGGGTACTGAACTGGCCAGCCTGCAGTCCAGATTTTTCACCCATAGAAAACATTTGGCGCATCATAAAACGGAAGATACGACAAAAAAGACCTAAGACAGTTGAGCAACTAGAATCCTACATTAGACAAGAATGGGTTAACATTCTTATCCCTAAACTTGAGCAACTTGTTTCCTCAGTCCCCAGATGTTTACAGACTGTTGTAAAGAGAAAAGGGGATGTCTCACAGTGGTAAACATGGCCTTGTCCCAACTTTTTTGAGATGTGTTGCTGTCATGAAATTTAAAATCACCTAATTTTTCTCTTTAAATGATACATTTTCTCAGTTTAAACATTTGATATGTCATCTATGTTCTATTCTGAATAAAATATGGAATTTTGAAACTTCCACATCATTGCATTCCGTTTTTATTTACAATTTGTACTTTGTCCCAACTTTTTTCCCTTGTCAAAATGTTTTTAGAATTCTATAGAAACTCTATAGAAAATCCTATAGAAACCCCTCTTTCTATACAATCTCTATAGAACGCTATAGAACTAATACTCTATAGAAAATAGTTTCTATAGAAGTTGTATAGAAATAGTATAAATTCTATAGAAGTTGTACTCTATAGAAAACAGCTTCTATAGAATCTCAACAGAATTCTACATAAATAGTAGTCTATAGAAAATGATTTCTATAGAATTGATACAGAGTTCTATAGAAGCTCTACTTTATTAGGGCCAACAGAATTTTATAAATTTCATAATGGTTATTTCCATAAAAACACAATTTGGTGGATTTTAAAGACCCTACAGAAATTCCAGTCTGAGACAAAAGGCCTTGCATCCAAAGAACAACTTTAGTACTTATCTCCAATAAAAATGTTCTTTATTTCATTTACTTTATCTCACATAATAACACTTCTGATCAACAACTCAATTGATCCAAATGTAAATTACAGTTTAAGACATAATTTAATAAATGTACTTCCAAAATAAACGCTGATATACGCTATACATTAATTTTCAGTCAAGCTCAATGGCATTTGGAAGAAGTGAAACAAACGTCTTTCTTTGTATTTTCATGTAAATATACTTATTTGCTATATCAGATAAATTACATGCTATCAATTCATTAGTGATTTCAACCTCTCTAATTTGATGCCCCTTAACTTTATATATACCTGTATTTAATTGAAACATTATTCGAGTAGATGTTAAATGTCGAAATATACAGTACAATTCTTTTTTACAGTTACATATATCATCTTCACATTCATTTTTACACACTGCAACCACTAACTGCCTTTGATAGCTTTTTCTCAAGATGAATTTGGAGATGAATCTGTCCAATTTTTATAATTTGGTATTCTCTCGTGTTACTGTTATGATTATTTGTTATACGATCCAGTATTCAGGTGGTGGACACAGTTTTAGTTGCTCACTGTATTTTCATGGGTAGGTCTTCGAGTATCTATTATGCAGGTGACTTCAATAACTATAGCAATCTCTATAGAAATTGCTATAGTCTCTATAGAAATTGCTGTAGAGATTTTCACAGTACTCTATAAAGAATTCTATAGAAACTTCGTTAAATTCTGTTGACTTTCTATAGGAATTCTATAAGATTTCTATGTATAATCTCTATAACATTTCTATTAAAACTCTATAAAATTTCTATTAAAATTTATATTAAAACTCTATAAAATTTCGATTAAAACTCTATAAAGTTTCTATTAAAACTATAAAATTTCTACAAAAAGTCTATAAAAATTCTATAAAATTTCATTTAGAAATTTCATAGAATTTTTATAGATTTTTTTTCTGTAGAAATCTATAGAAACTTTTACGAAGGGTTGGAATCTGGGTTGTATTTTATTGGATAAATATAATTGCAGTGATAAATAGAACATACTAATGTTGACTTTCAGCAATATGGGTCATACATAGTGATGTAGTTTTAGTTTCAGAACTGCAAATAGGTGTAGCAGCGGCACGGTGGTGTAGTGGTTAGCACTGTTGCCTCACAGCAAGGAGGTTCTGGGTTTGAGCCTGAAACAGACATGCAGGTTAGTATAACTGGTGGCTCTAAATTGATTGTAGGTGTGAATGTGAGTGTGAATGGTTGTTTGTCTCTATGTGTCAGCCCTGCGATGACCTGGTGATTTGTCCAGGGTGTACCCTGCCCCTCATCCATAGTCAGGTAGGATAGGCTCCAGCTTGCCCATGACCCTGCACAGGATGAGTGGTTACGGATAATGGATGGAAATAGGTGTAACCCATTGATCCACTATACGGTATGTACTGTATTAGTGCTGTAATCTGCACAGGTCTGAATCCACCAAGATGATACAGGACTTGATTTTTTAGTACTTTAACACAAAATGTGTGCTTAGTTTGCCAACTAATTTTTTCTATGTTGCATTAGTCATGATATGAATTCTCATAGTACATTAACACAACTAAATACGAATTGCTACATAGCTAAATTGAATTTTATTAGCTATGGTAAAAGTAGGGTGTAAAATTTTGCATACGCGCCAGACAAAATGGAGACATGTAGTGTGTTAAGTTTCATACAAATTTTTTTTCTGTCATGAATTCTTCCTTTCAGCACACAGCATGGTTCCCAGCAAGGTGAACACTGTGTTTATTTCCCCATGTATTTTTCTTTAAGCTTTGGCATTTACCTTTGTTTTGGTCCTTTCTCTGCCCCTGCCATGCTGGTTTGTTCCCCAAATGTGCGCATGTGACTGCCCTTGGTAAAATTTTCTATAGATTTCTATAGAAAAAAAAATCTATAAAAATTCTATAAAATTTCTAAATGAAATTTTATAGAATTTTTATAGACTTTTTGTAGAAACTTTATAGAGTTTTAATAGAAACTTTATAGAGTTTTAATAGAAATTTTTATAGAGTTTTAATAGAAATTTTATAAGTTTTAATAGAAATGTTATAGAGTTTTAATAGAAATGTTATAGAGATTATACATAGAAATATTATAGAATTCCTATAGAAAGTCAACAGAATTTAATGAAGTTTCTATAGAATTCTTTATAGAGTACTGTGAAAATCTCTACAGCAATTTCTATAGAGACTATAGCAATTTCTATAGAGATTGCTATAGTTATTGAAGTCACCTGCATAATAGATACTCGAAGACCTACCCATAAAAATACAGTGAGCAACTAAAACTGTGTCCACCACCTGAATACTGGATCGTATAACAAATAATCATAACAGTAACACGAGAGAATACCAAATTATAAAAATTGGACAGATTCATCTCCAAATTCATCTTGAGAAAAAGCTATCAAAGGCAGTTAGTGGTTGCAGTGTGTAAAAATGAATGTGAAGATGATATATGTAACTGTAAAAAAGAATTGTACTGTATATTTCGACGTTTAACATCTACTCGAATAATGTTTCAATTAAATACAGGTATATATAAAGTTAAGGGGCATCAAATTAGAGAGGTTGAAATCACTAATGAATTGATAGCATGTAATTTATCTGATATAGCAAATAAGTATATTTACATGAAAATACAAAGAAAGACGTTTGTTTCACTTCTTCCAAATGCCATTGAGCTTGACTGAAAATTAATGTATAGCGTATATCAGCGTTTATTTTGGAAGTACATTTATTAAATTATGTCTTAAACTGTAATTTACATTTGGATCAATTGAGTTGTTGATCAGAAGTGTTATTATGTGAGATAAAGTAAATGAAATAAAGAACATTTTTATTGGAGATAAGTACTAAAGTTGTTCTTTGGATGCAAGGCCTTTTGTCTCAGACTGGAATTTCTGTAGGGTCTTTAAAATCCACCAAATTGTGTTTTTATGGAAATAACCATTATGAAATTTATAAAATTCTGTTGGCCCTAATAAAGTAGAGCTTCTATAGAACTCTGTATCAATTCTATAGAAATCGTTTTCTATAGACTACTATTTATATATAATTCTATTGAGATTCTATAGAAGCTGTTTTCTATAGAGTACAACTTCTATAGAATTTATACTATTTCTATACAACTTCTATAGAAACTATTTTCTATAGAGTATTAGTTCTATAACGTTCTATAGAGATTGTATAGAAAGAGGGGTTTCTATAGGATTTTCTATAGAGTTTCTATAGAATTCTAAAAAACATTTTGACAAGGGCTTCTTTAATGAAGTAGATGGCAGTAGGGCTCAGGCAAAAATTGGTAGTCAAAAAACAGGCCAGGAGGTCAGAAACACAGAAGAGCAGGTAGACACGATCAGGGACAAAAAACAGGACAGAAAAATCTTCACAAAAACTGATGAACACAGGGACAAGGGAAATCCAGGCAGAGGTAGCAAAAGACCCAATTCAAAAGAACAGGGACAAAAACTTGACAAAAAGCAAGGAAAAATTCAGCCAGGGGGAATCAAGAAGACACAATACCAATGAGCTGTAGCGAGGCGAGGAAAGTCTACAAGAGACAGTCTGGTAAATGGAGTAGTTCCAAATAGTTCTTAAAAATCCCTGGCTGATGGGAGAGGTAGCAGGTGTGGGAGTGCCGCTTCAGGAAACAGCCTTCAGCAAGGCAGGACTGAATTCCTGTCCTGGATCCGGCCTAGAAGTCCCACAATCTTAGGCATGGATGGACTGGACCGGACTGTGACAGGAAAAGGTACCAAAGCATTTGAGCCTTCACAGCCAGACTCTGTAACAGTTTCTTCCCACATACCATCAGACTCCTCAACTCTGAAGGACTGGCCTGATTCTCATAGACTGTTGATCACACCACTCCTATTGCAGTCTTTGCACAGTGAAGAACAATACACTATCGCTTTTTGACAATGTTTACAATGCTTATCACATACACAATGTTTACATTTATTTATTTTTTAACATATTGCTACCTCAAAATGCACACTTGAACATCCTGTAGATTATCAGTAACAGGTACTGGTTGGTGCTGTACTGTCTGTTTGTGCTAGTTGTCTTTTTTGCACTGTCCTTGGTGTTTGCACATTATGTTGTTTGTGTAGTTTATAGTCTGCAATGTTTGCACCCGCTGCACTCATGCACTTTGTTGTTATATATAGATTTGTAGTCCTGAGATGTTTAATGTAGCACCATGGTCCGGGAGAAACATTGTTTAACTGTGTACTTGTAGCAACTGTACGTATATGGTTGAAATGACAATAGAAAAAGCCTTGACCTTGCATTTGTTCTGTGTTTAGCCTTTCAGTAATTTGTCGATTTATACCCTGCTGTTCTAGTATTTCACTGCAGTCTTGTTGAATGTTTAGTACAGTACCAAGTCATAGTTTCTTGGGTGAAAATTCTTCATCATTGTTTCTGGCTCATGCTTGTTTCTTTAGACTATCGATTTGAATATATCTGTGATAACCCTGTCTGTCTGTATTTTGCCCATACCTTGTCCCCTGCTGTGTGTCATGACTATCCCTGTGTCCGAAATTGCTCCTTACTCACTACATAGAGCACTATATAGTGAGGACCCCATTTTGTAATGCTGTCCGAAACAATAGTGAGGATTATTACACCCTATATAGTGGACTCAAAGTGTCCCACAATGCATCATGAAAAGTAGTGTACAAACAATGGTCACTAACCAAACAATATTTACTTATAAATATTATAAACAATATAAACATCATTAACTGTGGTTGTGCTGAAAGAAATTAAATTAAAAGTCTCAGATTTGATTTAATAAAAGGCAACGGCAAAGAAGAAAGTATTCAGCCTTGAAAGATGCAGGTACTTTGTATTTATTAATGTGGGAAATACGCTCAGTATAATATGTATTTATCACAAAAATACATGCATGTATTTATTATTCTGAAAACCCACCAGCCAGCTGATATGGCACGTTTTAATTGTGTGACAGTAATGATGTGAATACCAGCGTGAAAGACTAGTGTCCAAAAGCATATTTTAATTTTTTTTTTATTTTACCAATGAGCTCACTATATAGTCCTCTATATAGTAATTCCCTAGATAGGGAGTAGGGAGTAGTGAACGAGTGAGCGATTTCGGACATGGTATGATTCCTGCAATCCATACAATAAAGCACACTGATTTTATTCATAAATAAAAATGTTCTTCTTTCCGTGCATTCCCGTCCTTTTCCTTTATGACTGCTTCCAACCTCCTTGCACGGCCTACTTGTTATTAGAGTATTAACTACAGAGTTTTTTTGTTTGCTTGTTTATTCTGTATGAATCTATAATATCCTTGTTAAAATTCCCCCAAGTCCTTGTCCTTTAACCTATCCCATAGTGGCTCCAGCTGGGTCATGACTGGATAAGCCTTAAGGGTCACCTCGTACTTATTCAGTTTTCAGAATGGATCCATGCTGTAAATTAAAGGCAGGCGCCACACCACCAAACCAGAACAGTTTGCAGCTCTTGTCAACTCCAGATGCACTCAAAAGACAACTATCTGAAATCTGCAGATAGCAGCATGACTACTGGTGTGATAACATCCTATTTTCAATAACACAATCACCACAGATTTACACAGAGCTTCATATGAAAAGGATTTTATCGTGTGTCATAGCGATCACCATATTTGTGAGATAAGCTTCAATATTGGGATTAAGGGGGTGTTAAAGCCAGGGAGTGGGAGGATATCTGGCTGGTAAGGTCAGCAGCTATGAATTTAATTACTTTTAGTTGCCATGGTGGAAACTCCAGACCAACAGAAAGTTATAGCCAGAATGGGTGGGTGGGCGGATGAAAGGAATTGGATATGCTTTCTTTGCTTTTGGTTGCTATGGTTGAAAAGTCCCCTATACCATTCATGTCCCCCGTTTCATTCAAGTCTCCTACCTCATGAATGTCTCCAACAAGTCATAGTTGGTTGTCTTTTAGTATTGTCTTGCTGTTGGTTTGCGCATCTGACATACTATGATCTTAGAACTACGGACCTGGGATTACAACCTTTTCATAAATTGTGCACAATCTGATTTCAGATATTTCAAATATCAAGAATCAAGAAACAAGAAGAATTTTATTGTCACTGCGCCAACACATTGAAATTGCAAAAAGGTGTTCAAATCAAATTGTGCCTGTTATAAAAAATTACTAATAAACATGTTGAATTTTTTTTCTAAGTGTACATCTTAGTAGACTAACTGTGCAAGTGTCTCACTCTCTGTACCTGCTGATTTGCTTCTCCCCATGTTTGATGAGGTGTTCTTGATTGCCTTGTGTCTGTCATCAGTGTTGGCGCTCATCCAAGCTGAAAGCAGTGTGACTCAAGATAACCCCCACTCCCCCCAGCAATCTCTTCTTTTCAGCTCCTCTTTATTCATTGCACAGGTTTGTGCCAATCCTGAGAAACTCAAATGTAAAAAAAAAAAAAGGTTCTCCTAAAAGCTCGACTCTCACAAAAAAAATCAAATTCAATTTTATAAGATGCCCCATTTCTGTGCATTATTTTGCTGGCTAAGCTCATACACCAGAGCGACCCAGCACTTTCATCATTTTAGGAGGCTTATGCATTCTTATTTGACTAAAGGTGAAGATATGTTGACGGGAAAATGGAATTTGGCCAGGATGGGTGAGATGTTAATTTTGAGGATAGTCAGACTTTTATTCCACCACAGCTTTCTAAAGATGATATTAGATTTCACTGATGATGCTTCTTTGTAACAATGAGATACCCATGACACATCAAGATGAGAGGATTTTCATTTCCCTACAGTAATGAGGGAAAATGAAGTAAACATCACTAGCTTATTAGATCTTCACACACCTTCTTGACTGACACAAAACCATGGCACATCAAAACAGAATTTGCGTTTGTGAGCAAAGGAAAGTCATTTGCATGAAAAAAGAGCATCTTGTATTGTTGCATTTAATTGAAGCTAATCAGAGAGTGTGTTTCTATGAAGCATCTATTTTTGTAAGGGTGGAGTGGCTTTGTTCATTAAGAACACCTCTACGCTTACTAATTAGTTACTCTGCCAGGCTCCTCTGTGAATTGGGTTTAATTGTGAAGTCTAGAGTCTCATGGAGCAGTGCTTCATGTCCAAGTTGCACAGATGCTTCCAAATGAGTATTTGTTTTTGTTGTGTCCTTTATGCAGAAGGCTGTGTTCTCTCTAACTTGTGACTGATAAAGAGTAATAAGCTTAGAAACTACTTGTGTATGGACTGAAATGCTTGTGTAATTATGTTATCTCTTTTCTTTAACACAGAAAATGTCATTCATCACTTAGCACTGGTACGAAAATGGTATCCAGTCTGTAATTAAAAAAAAAAAAAGTTTCATCAGACATGAAATTTTCATCTTTTTTTACTAAATTGCATGAAAATACACAAAAGGTTAAAGGTGCCACACAAACCATACCACCATTCGTCACATTTTATTTCAGATAGTTACAACATTAAAAATGATCTATTAACTCATTACTCCAAATCCAAATTCCAGGAGTAATATGTGTCATGTCATGTTTGTGCATTTTTATGGCTCTTAAATCGCAGTCGAGTTATAAATCAGACCTTTACAGTCAGGGACAATGCTGTATCCTTTGTAAGAATGATTTACATCCTCCATACATCACTGTTGTCTCCTCATCCACGCTCCTTTAGTGATTACCTTTCCTTAGCTATCAGTGGTGACCTTGCAGTGCCACAGTCACCAGGTGGAAATGATAGATACTCACAGCAACATTAAGACCGCTTTCTCCTCCACCAAAAGCCACATTGATTCATTAACCAATAAATACAGATGCAAGCCTGTTTGACTGGCCTCTCACAGTGTGCTAGCATGTTAGCCTACTGACGATGTCCTTATCGGCGCATCAACCCTGTGCCAGTCATGATTGGAGAAACAATGCATGCGGCGCCCAGCGTGCAGCCTTATCGCATCACTGACTGTCAGCTGCCGCCAATCAGGTGCCTCTCAGGCAGCTGGAGTAATGAGCGAGTCTGGCCTTGCTCCCTGGAGATAACCGAGCAGCTTGGCGGCTTCTCCTGAAAACCTGTCGCTCCAGAATGGATTATGTATCGATTATAACAATCCTGAAATTTATTTTCTTTTCCCTCTGTCATTATTATTATTATTATTATTATTATTACATTAACATGATGGAAACGTTATCACCTTGACAGGGGCTGTGGAGTTGTCTCAGTATCTTTTTCTCTCTCTCCATTATCAGATTCTTGTTATCTAGAAAATAAGTAGTGAAGCACAAAATGTTGGCACTATTTTCAAGAACAGCACTCTCTCTATACATTTAATGCATTTAGCTTTTGCTCATTTTCATTCATATTT
The DNA here is from genome assembly GCF_027579695.1 of Neoarius graeffei. Lineage (NCBI taxonomy): Eukaryota > Metazoa > Chordata > Actinopteri > Siluriformes > Ariidae > Neoarius > Neoarius graeffei. The sequence continues at coordinate 62,697,155 of NC_083570.1, forward strand.
ATTCAAACATTTCATCACCTGAAACAAATGAAGGAAACACATATGGTCAAACCTGAGGTCAGACCTTTGGCCCATGAAAAATGGATTCAGCTCTGCAGTGTCAGTCCTGTGCACACAAATACATGCAGAAATATTGCCCTTCATTCAAAATGACAGGTTTTTCTGATGTAAAAAAATGAGACCATGACAAATCATTTCAAAACTCTTCCCACCTTTAATGTGACCTATAACCTGTACAATTCAATTGAAAAACAAACATATCTGTTTGGGGGGAAAAATAATAAAAAAACGTACAATAAGCTGGTTGCATAAGTGTGCACAACCTTAAACTGATACTTTGTTGAAGCACCTTTTGATTTTAATTACAGAATTCAGTCTTTTTGGGTACGAGTCTATCAGCCTGCCACATCTAGACTTTTATCGATCAAATCAATAGCTGGATGTCACAAAATTATCGATCAAATCAATAGCTGGATGTCACAAAATTTTCTTCAGCTGAACACAGATAAAACAGAAGTAATTCTATTTGGAAAAAAAGATGAAAGACTCAGGATTACCACTATTCTTGACACAAAGGGGATTAAAACTAAAGAAATGGTTAAAAATCTTGGTGTTTTCATTGACAGCGAGCTAAACTTTGACAGTCACATGAAAGCAATCACTAAAACGGCATTTTATCACCTAAAAAACATTTCCAAACTAAGAGGACTTATGTCAAAAAATGATCTGGAAAAACTAATACATGCCTTCATCTCTAGTAGGGTTGATTACTGCAATGGCCTTTTCACAGGCTTGCCAAAAAAGACCATCAAACGACTTCAGCTGGTTCAAAATGCAGCGGCGAGGGTTCTCACACGAACAAAAAGAACAGAGCACATTACTCCAATTCTAAGGTCCCTTCACTGGCTTCCAGTAAGCTACAGAATTGACTTTAAAGCATTGCTGCTGGTGTACAAATCTCTAAATGGTACAGGGCCCAATTACCTCTCTGATATGTTGCAGCGGCCTAACCCAATCAGATCTACCAGATCAAAACAGAAAAATTAACTATTAAAACCAGTTGTTAAAACAAAGTGTGGTGAAGCAGCTTTTAGCTACTATGCAGTACAGTTATGGAACCAACTCCCAGATGACATTAAAAATGCTCCTGCTGTTGGCAGCTTCAAATCTAAGTTAAAGACCAAGCTGTTTTCAGATGCTTTCTGTTAAATAATTAATATTGTCTTCTTTACATTCTTTATAATCTTTACTTCTCTGCATGTTTTAAATTTACTTTAACTTTATCCTATTTTATTCTTTATTCTATTCTGCTGGGGTTTTTTTCTTTTCTTTCTCATCCTATTTGAACTACTACTTCATTTTATTATTTTATTTTTACTATTGTTTAATTCTTATTATTTTCTTTTAATTTCTTTTAATTCTTTTAATTAATTGTTTTAGAATAAAAATAAAATTATTTTATGTAATTTTATTTCTCTATTGTTTACTGTTTTTGTTTTTACTTCTGTAAAGCACATTGAACTGCCATTATGTATGAAATGTGCTATATAAATAAACTTGCCTTGCCTTGGCAATATTTGCCCACTCTTCTTTGCAAAAGTGCTACAAATCTGTCAGATGGCGAGGGCATCTCTTGTGCACAGCCCTCTTCAGGTCACCCCACAGATTCTCAATTGGATTTAGGTCTGGGCTCTGGTTGGGCCATTCCAAAACTTTTTGGGGGCCATTGTTGTGCTGAAAGATGATTCCTCTTCATCTTCAGCTTTCTAGCAGACACCTGAAGGTTTTGGGCCAAAATCGACTGGTATTTAGAACTGTTCAGAATTCCTTCCATCTTGACTAAAGCCCCTGTTCCAGCTGAAGAAAAACAACCCCAAAACATAATGCTGCCACCACCATGCTTCACCGTGGGGATGGTGTTCTTTTGGTGATGCGCAGTGTTGTTTTTGTGCCAAACATACCTTTTGGAATTGTGGCCAAAAAGTTCAACCTTGGTTTCATCAGACCATAACACATTTTCCCACATGCTTTTGGGAGAGTTGATGTATTTTTATTTTTATTTTTTTGCAAAATTTAGCCAGGCCTGGAGGTTTCTCTTTGTAAGAAAAAGCTTCTGTCTTGTGACCCTACCTCATAGTCCAGACATATGGAGACTACGGGAGAGTGTTGTCACATGTAGTACACAACCAGTACTTGCCAGAAATTCCTGTAGCTCCTTCAGTGTTGCTGTAGGCCTCTCGGCAGCCTCCCTGACCAGTTTTCATCTTGTCTTTTCATCAATTTTGGAGAGACATCCAGATCTTGGTAATGTCACTGTTGTCCCATATTTTCTCCACTTCTTGATGACTCTTCACACCTGCCATCAATTAAAATGACTCTGATTAACCCCAAATAAAGTTCAGACATTTACTCAGTTGCATCCTCCAGCAAAAGCCAGCATTCACAGAGAGCTTACAAAGCATCATCAAAAATTATTTATCATGGTCTCATTTTTTTTCTCATCTCATTATCTCTTGCCGCTTTATCCTGTTCTACAGGGTCGCAGGCAAGCTGGAGCCTATCCCAGCTGACTATGGGTGAAAGGCGGGGTACACCCTGGACAAGTCGCCAGGTCATCACAGGGCTGACACATAGACACAGACAACCATTCACACTCACATTCACACCTATGGTCAATTTAGAGCCACCAGTTAACCTAACCTGCATGTCTTTGCCATGGTATATCTAATGCCGTGGAAATGTTTTTGTACCCTTCTCCTGACTGATACCTTTCAACAATGAGATGATGCTTTGTAAGCTCTCTGTGAACCCTGGCTTTTGCTGGAGGATGCAACTGAGTAAATGTCTGAACTTTATTTGGGGTTAATCAGAGTCATTTTAATTGATGGCAGGTTTGAACCCAAAAAGACTGAATGCTGTAATTAAATCAAAAGGTGCTTCAACAACGTATTAGTTTAAGGGTGTGCACACTTATGCAACCAGCTTATTATACGCATCCCCCCCCCAACAGATTTGTTTGCTTTTCAATTGAATTGTACAGGTTATAGGTCACATTAAAGGTGGGAAAAGTTTTGAAATTATTTATTATGGTCTCTTTTTTTTTTCTCATCTCATTATCTGTAGCCGCTTTATCCTGTTCTACAGGGTCGCAGGCAAGCTGGAGCCTATCCCAGCTGACTACAGGCGAAAGGCGGGGTACACCCTGGACAAGTCACCAGGTCATCACAGGGTTGACACATAGACACAGACAACCATTCACACTCACATTCACATCTACGCTCAATTTAGAGTCACCAGTTAACCTAACCTGCATGTCTTTGGACTGTGGGGGAAACCGGAACACCCGGAGGAAACCCACGCGGACAACATGCAAACTCTGCACAGAAAGGCCCTCGCCGGCCACGGGGCTCGAACCCGGACCTTCTTGCTGTGAGGCGACAGCGCTAACCACTACACCACCGTGCTGCCCCTCTTTTTTTTTACATCAGAAAAACCTATAATTTTAACAGGGTGTGTACACTTTTTATATCCACTGGAGCTAAATGTCTTGAGGCTGTCATGTTGTTTTACTGCTCCTAAAGCACTTCGCTATGAGGATGTGAATGTGTGCTGCGACTGTTTAATGTGCAAAATAGGGATATGAACCACCATCAGCCTTCTGAATTATAGTGTTGGCTCATTATATTTCAGTATCTTCAACTTGGTTGACTTTGAGATGAACCCAAATAGATGTAAATAGATGTATTTGCTTTTGGATATTTGCAGACTATTATAGAGATACAAGTCACTGTCTGTACAGTTCAGTTAAGTAATGTGAGTGTGAGAACTCAGCACTTAGATTGAGCAAGTGCAACTGGCTTTGAAATTTCAGTTTTTATGTGCAGTATTACATCATTTTATTTCAAGGCACCATACTGGATGTAATTGGTTATTCATTTAATAATAAATATAGTACTTGTCATATTTAGCTTGTTTACATTACATTACACACATTCAGCAGATGCTCTTATCTAGAGGGACATACAACATAGCCAGAGCAGCCTGGGGAGCAGTTGGAGGTTAGGTGCCTTGCTCAAGGGCACTTCAGACATTCTTGCTGGTCCAGGAAATCAAACCGGCAACCTTTTAATCCCAAAGCTACTTCTCTAACCATTATGCCATACAATTCCTAGCTCTTTTTGCTCGTTATATATTGCATGTGATCCACAGACATCACTGGACATTGGTATCATCCATGGTGATATTGTGCCTAGGCTAGCGAACTATTGTACTGTTACATTTGATCATGCTAAGCAAAACAGCAGGCGATTAGGTCTAGAATCAGCTGTAGAACTAATGATGCATCAGCACAGCTGGCCAAGAAACAAGTTGGCTGATTTTAGTGCATCTGTGTGCCACTTGCATTGTTACTAAGCGTCCAGTTGTTTTTTTTTTCCCTCTAAGATGGAGAGGGCTACAATTTCTACATGGGCCCCACTATATTAATTTATATAATCTTACAGTAATACTGAAATTCATCTCATCTCATTATCTCTAGCTGCTTTATCCTGTTCTACAGGGTCGCAGGCAAGCTGGAGCCTATCCCAGCTGACTACGGGTGAAAGGCGGGGTACACCCTGGACAAGTCGCCAGGTCATCACAGGGCTGACACATAGACACAGACAACCATTCACACTCACATTCACACCTACGCTCAATTTAGAGTCACCAGTTAACCTAACCTGCATGTCTTTGGACTGTGGGGGAAACCGGAGCACCCGGAGGAAACCCACGCGGACACGGGGAGAACATGCAAACTCCACACAGAAAGGCCCTCGCCGGCCACGGGGCTCGAACCCAGGACCTTCTTGCTGTGAGGCGACAGCGCTAACCACTATACCACCATGCCGCCCCACTGAAATTCATTTTTTAATTGAATTTTTATTCCTTTTTTATTGTTCTGATTTCTTGGGGTAATGTTCCTTTTCACTTTTAGTCAGCGAGGAAAACAATGTGGTGGAATCGGAGTGTACAGTGCATTCTATTTTGATATACAAAAGTTTTTAAAACAGAATCTAACAGAGGTAGGACGTAACAAAGTACTGCAAGGCGTGGGAGTTATAGATAGCCAAGATCTTTGTGTTAGCACAGCAATCTTGCAAATACAGCTATGTAATATGGAAAGAACAAAAAAAAAAAGCAAAAAACCCCAAACACAGCAGGAGCACAGACAAGCAGATGATAAAATCAGAATTTGATATCAACAGCATGAATCTATGGATACAACCTACCTTGTTTCAACACTTCATGTTGGTGGTGGGGATGTAATGAAGTAGGAATGTTACCCTTAACCCTTGGCACACATTATGCCACTTATTGCCAATCTAGCATCATTTTAAGTGTACTTCAGTCGCCTCTTCAGTCACCAGCGCTGAATCCAGTAGAGCACCTTTGGGATGAGGTAGGACAGGAAATTTGCAGCATGAATATGCAGCTTACAAACCTGCACTAATTATGTGATGTGTGATCATATCAAACATGGACCAGAATCTCAAAAGAATATTTTCAACGCTTTGGAAACCATACCACAAAAAATTGAGGTTGTTCTAAGAGAAAAAGGGGTCTTACTTTATTTCCTAGTAGTAGTAAGATGTTCCTAATAAAGTGGCTGAGTTGATATTTGCATGGTGTTTGCTACATTTTGCATTTATCTAGTCAGGTGGTATTGTAACAGCTAGCTAATAGCTTGCTAACTATTTGATATTGTTAGTTATCTTTATGTGTTTTAGATGTAGTGTTTATTAGACAGTCTTAGTTTGTGTTTGCCCATGTTTATTTGGCAAAGGTCTCACTAATTTATCATCAATAACTTGATTTGTGGCATGTCTTTATCACTTTTTGTACATTAAAAGACCCCCCCCCCTTTTTTTTTTACTTGAATAAGAAATTTAAAGCTATAATTCAACTTTAGATGAGTATTTATACTTTTGTCTGATTTAGGACACTGTGTACTTCTACCATCTCTGAACACTTGATGAAACAAAACACTATAACATGCTTATAGTGTTTATAGACATTGTGAGTAGGACCTTAAGATACATGCTTATTAGCTGAACTATTGCCTATCTAATGTGGCCAAAGTAATGCAATGTAGTAATAAGCAGTTTCAGGCACTTTATGATCCTCTGAAGGCAAAACATTATTATTTGAATGTAATTTTCACGAATTATGCTCATCAATATTTTTCAGTTGGATTGCTCACTTGTACGGTTCGACACTACATTTAATTTGAGATGGCTGTTTAGAACAAGGGAACTTGTCCTATGAAAAATACAAAATCTACAGACCAGCACATTGGCCATGTTAATATATTAATATATTCTATTAAAAGAGACAGGACTCTTTTGCGCTGTATAAAATCAAATTATGGCTTAACTGTGCTAAGCAGGAGCCACAGGAAGCGTTGCAAATCACATTTGTGTGTGGACCAAATGAGATGCATGTGCTATTCAATTACATCTCAGCATAAAGGGAATGCTAATCCCCAATACCGCCAGAAATCATCTAATGAATTTCCCCACCCTCAAAAATCTTATTGTATGGTCTGCTTTGAATCTGTGGTTTCTGATTGTATTATCGTCCACGCTCATTTGGTTAGACAGTAAATGTAGCAATGTTAACAGGATAAGGTATAATATTTACTTGCTGGATGATGTCGAAAACAGTGCATACAGTAATACCCATTCTCTTGCAAATGCACGTATACACACACAAACACACACACATGCACAGGCTAACAGAAGCCAGCTGTATACATAGACAGCAGTGCTGGATTTAGAATATTCCCATTAGATGCTGGAGGACTATTAAGTTCATGATGGATGGGGAATTAATGCTGAGCACCAGGTCCCCTCTTTTGGTAGGGTGTATTAGCCAAATTAGGTGGAGCAAATCTCTCCCCCACATAGACTCCAAATCCCAAACCTTGACTGCCAAAATGGGGCTTTTGTGACTTGCCCACCTCCTGGTTAATTCAGCTAACAGAGCTCATTTGAATTGGGCTAGATTTTGGGGAAGAGATTGGGATGCTTTCTGCTCCAGAGGAACTACAATCATTGGCTATGCATTCAAGGAAACCCTAGTGATATATCAATGCTGCTGCAGAGAAAACCGACAGTCCTTCTCTGCCTGCCTATGACAAATGGCTTTTTAATGCCCTCTTGCGCTTTCACTGAGGGTCTCGCCCCCTCCCTCCCAAACTGCTTCTGTTCTTCCTATTTTTTTCTTTTTTGATTTTAATAAGGCTGAATTTATCTTTAGTCGTCTTTTGAAACATGATTTCTGATAAAGTATTGTCTAAATTGCTCATAGACAACAAAATACATGGCTTTATAGTTTTGTCTTGGTTCCCATGAAAGGTACTCTCCTGTCTGCTGTTCAACATGTAATGTGACCATTCAACTTAAATATGGAAAGCCTGCACTGAAATTTATTTATTATTTAGCTGAGAAGTAGAGAGAGAGGATGCAAATACAACATCAGCAACATTTTCAATTTGTTTTTGTTTTCTAGTACAGCCTTGACCCTGAACATGTAGCAGTAAATCGATCATGTAAAATGATAAGGAGTAAAATACGTTCAGACATGCTGGATATAAAACACATTACATAAAACAAGGAGATTGTGTAAGGGGAGGATATTTATTGGGTCATACAGTTCGGAGCAACACTGTTTTTTTTTTTTTTTTGTAATTATAAAGCCGGATTACTCTGTGGGTCCTTGTTGGAGTCAAAATCCACTATGTACCAGTTAGGTGGTAAACATGACAGATTAGCTTCAACTGCAATGGTTTAAGACAAGAATATTAACCAAGCAAATGCTAACAAGACTGATGTAAGCTGTAATTTTCAGGAGATGTGTTTTAGTCCCCTGTGATTGTGTATAATACATGATTACAGACATTACAGGTTGCATTACCAAGGATTAAGCTTAGTCATCAGTAATAAAATACACTTCCTCTGGGGAGTCTCCATTAAAAGTAATTTTAAATGATGATTTGTCTTAATTTCTACATCAAAACACAATTCATATGCAAAATATGCATAGTAATATGCATAATATGCATCATTTAAATATGCATATGATAAGGCAGTTGTGGATTGATTGTGATTCTGAGTTTAATCAGTAATTAAAGTGTCATTTAATTCTCTTATTAAAACTATCCTGATGTTAGAGGATGTAAATGAGTGATGAGTTGTATTTGTTTAGCAGTCCGTGACCTCTAACCTCATACTGACCCAGGGACACCAAACATTTGATTTGTTCCCTTTACTGGAAAAGAAATCAAAGAGAGGAATGTGCCAAAATCAGCTCCCTGGAGAGAGCACATCTGTTGTACACGCATGATCTAAGATTGCAGTCCTAAGCCTGTTTTACTCAGCACAACAGTGTCTTCCTGATCTTTCCAACACAATTTCCCAATTGCAAAATCATAACGCTTACGGTAGCTTGAGCCAACTTAGGTTAGTTGACCTTCACTTTTCTTAAGAGTTTATCCAACAGAAACTCTTTCCACTTATGCTTCCTGTTTTGCATGAGCGAGATTACATTAGTCACAGTTAATTGAAATTCCAAATAAAATTACTTGTTAACCATGTGATGAACATTTGTATTAAGTTTATACAAAGACAAACTAAATTGTGTATCCTGTATATCAAATAAGCATATTTTGAATACACTATTTTGGAGATCTTTGTCATTTTGTAGAGATAGATAACCTTTGTGTTGAATAATGTAGCCTAGTGCAATATGATGGGTGGTATGGTGGTGCAGTGGTTAGCGCTGTCACCTCACAGCAAGAAGGTTCTGGGTTTGAGCCCAGCAGCTGACTGGGGCTTTTCTGTGTGAAGTTTGCATGTTCTCCTCATGTCTGTGTGGGTTTCCTCTGGGTGCTCTGGTTTCCTCCCACAGTCCAAAGGCATGTGGATTAGATCGATTGGCTACTCTAAATTGTCCATAAGTAAGTATGTGTACCTGCCACCAGATAAGCTTTTGGGTCCCTCTGGTGTGTTATAATCATCAAAGAGAATTCATGGAACCTAGTTGATGGCATCCTGGATCGCCGATCCTCAACTATGAGGATGGCAACAGACAGACAGTGTAATATGGGGGTTTGAGGACTCTGAGTGATTGTGTGTATATACAATCCACCCTGATATAAATGTAATCCAAATTATATTTATGATGTTCTTAATACCATTAGATTATTTGACTGCTCATTGGAATCAAATGGATTAATAATAATAATAATAATAATCGTATTGACTTTTTCAGGAATTACAAGCTTTATGGCTTCAATAAATATCATTGTATGCATGTAAATAATGAATCTAATCGAATAGATTATTTTCATTTAAGAAATCATAATGCACCTACACTGCCCTACACAATTATTGATGCCTCTTGTAAAGATTTTTTATAAACATTCCCTGACTTATGAAGGTCAACACACTTCTCCCTCATTTGGTTTGTGTGCTCTCTCATCTTTCCCATGCTGATGGATGACTAGGGGAATTTGTTTTCTGTGTCATCTCATATTTGTACCCCAGTTAATCAGAAAGTCATGGTTATGTTTGAAAGTCCCTACACACTCCAATCAACTCAAAAATATGAGGGTACTTCAAAAAGATCTTGGCCTCACCTCACTACTGAAGGGGTGTAACTCCCATTTTGGGGCATAACTGTATAATTTCAAGCCTTACTGTACATCACCGTACACAAAAACTCAAATGAATGAAGCAATCAAAGAAGAATGGAGAGGAAAGCTTCAAGCTAGCATGCTGTTGCTCCAGGACAATGTGCCCATCCACACAGCACAGGTGGCAGTGGCAGAAGCAGCCAAATGTGGCTTTGAACTGTTGCCCCATGCACCTACCTCACCCGACCTGGCACCATCTGACTTCTGTCTGTTCCCCAAACTGAAATTCCACTTGTGTGGTCGCCATTTTCAGAGTAATGATGAAGTCATCCATGCTGTTGAGGAGGATCTGGAGGCTCAAGATGTGATCTTCTTCGGCAAAGGGATAGGAAAGCTTGAATATTGGTGGACAAAGTGCATTGAAGTTAAAGGAGACTATGTTGAAAAATAATGCAAGAGCAATCTTTCTCCTGTGATGTTTTCTAGGTGAGGCCGAGAACTTTTTGAAATCCCGTCTTGTACAATTTACATGAGAAATATACTTCAGTGACATTGTGTTCACTATTTTTTCCAGGGGTGCCAATTATAGTGGCACTTTTTTTGTTGAAAATAATTATTTCTTGATGAGGGATTTGTTTTTGTTTGAATAAATTTATTTCAATTAAAGGCTGGATTTGTCTTGTTTTTTCAGTGTGAGATGAAGCTACTTCAGTAGTTAAGGTGGATTTCTTTCTAACCCTTTCAGGGGCAGATCCAGGAAAATGGGAAGAAGGACATCAACCCAGTATGGCCAGTGGTCCAGGGGCTGCCAGAGACCCCCGGAAGCTCTGCAATTTTTAAAATGCCCAGAGATGCATTTTGAGCTCTCAGAAACATATGAAATCTCTTAAAGAAGATTACCATATCAAAAATATGTTTTAAAAGTAGGAACTTTCAAAACCATTTTATTCATCACTGAAAATTATATTGTCAGAGTTGCAGGTATATGCGTAGAACATCATTACAACTGATATGGTAATATTTATGAACGTTGCATTGTCATATAATGCATTACCACATGACACACTACAGTGTAGTACACTGACCACAAAACACCTCATATCAATAAATTATTACTATTTTTGCAACTGAAATCTGAGCTCCTGCTCAGGACATTCAATGTACATATAAGACAGTGAATATACCCAGATAAACTGAGATATTGTAAGTGGCCACTTAAGACAGAGCTTAATACCAGGATAACTATAAACAAAGACTGCAAGAGTTGCATGTCTATAATACAAACTCAGTAACTGCAATCTGAGCTCCTGAGTCTAAAAGACTAAGATAACTGTACAATGATTGTGTGAGTTGCATGTGAACAAGTCCTATAATAAATCTTAGTTCCTAAGACTCAGGGGATTTCAAACAGATTTTCTTCAGAGTCGTTGCAAAAATCAACATCTTTCACAGACCTATCCAGCCGTTGTCATAAAAATCAAAGTGAGGCTCACCAACAAAATGGCACGTGTCCCATGTACATACATAGGGTATAGTGAGTACAAGGATACCCTATTAATAAATATGAGTAGCCGGACAGCCGACACGTGTGTGTAAGCCCGCTGCAGCATCTTATCATTTTGGCTTGTGAACATGTGTGTTAATGGTACCATAAACATAAAAAGATGGCGCACACCCTTTACATGTAGTCGACAGTGCAGTCCAGGAATACAGTATGTTATTATGTAGATGCACGAAGTTCCCGCACCCTGTTAAAATCCAACAGGATGTGCCCAGCTTGCTTTTCACTGCATTCTTGTCATGAGCAAAAAACCCTAAACTAGGACCTACTATTAAATATAAATTTATACCATAAACTCTTCAACTCAACCCCACATATCTATCTATCTATCTATCTATCTATCTATCTATCTATCTATCTATCTATCTATCTATCTATCTATCTATCTATCTATCTATCTATCTATCTATCTACAGTATCTATCTATTTTAAACCTTATTAATTAAATAAAAATGGTAGGTATATCTAATCTCAGTGTCTGTGATACTAAAACTTTTTTTTTGCACCCCTCCTTAAATCCACACCAGCCTTTTTACTAATCTTTACCGGGGTGCCAATAATTGTGGAGGGCACTGTAGATGCTTGAAGGGAATATTATAATAATGTAAGTTACCAAGGGCACTAACACAACCCTATACCATGCCAGACCCTGGCTTTTGGATTTGTTGCTGGTAACAGTCTGTAGTGGGTTTCCCAAAAGCCTCTTAAAGGGGAACTGAAGGCAATTTTTTTATTATCAAAATTCTATTTATCTCATTTTATAAAATGTAGGAATGCATTTCTGACAGCTACAGTATTTTGTCACTGCTATAGCAAGTTATGAGTGTTTAAAATATGCTATGTAATATATCAGTCCATATGTCAAAGCAATGGCCGTAAATGAGATTCGCTGAGACCTGTGCGAGACTTCGTAGGACAGAAGTAAAACATACAGCGGAAATCAAAGTGACCAACATCTGCCAACGTTGTCAAAAGACGCGCACACCCTCCTTCAAATGCTGACGTAATCAAGCCGGAAGTTTTCCCTGTGTCCGAAATCGCTCCCTACTCACTATACAGGGCACTATATAGTGGGGACGCCATTTTGTAGTGCTGTCCGAAACCTTAGTGAGGATTATGTGGGAAATGTGCTCAGTATAATATGTATTTATCACAAAAATACATGCATGTATTTATTATTTTGAAAACCCACCAGCCACCTGATCTGGCAGGTTTTAACTGTGCAACAGCACAACGGACTAGTCCTTATCCTGTCGTTTTTCCAACTCTTCTCTACTCCAGGTTGGTTCGAAGTCGTATGGAATAATCTCCATCACTGATGAAGCTGGCAAATCTCAAAATTAATCTAAATTGAAATGATATGGCGATCTGGCGGCTGTGTAAACAGTTTTCAAAATGGCGGCGCTGACACTTCACGTTTGAAGTCTCACACAAGTCTCGTGAAGATCGCGTGGATAAGCGATGCCTGCCGTGGACCATATGAACTACATTCAACATGGCTAAAAACCAAAAAGGCAGATAAGTGTAATATAATATGCCAATATGAGTCACGATATAAGGTTAATAAAACTGAAAACGTAATTGAATAACACATTAATTAAGAAATAAAGCAAGTTTAAAAATGACTTAATTTCCCCTTTAACACTAAGAGCATCTTAACTAGGAGAGAGAGCAAGGGCGGCTGGTGCATAAGGGCGATTGGGCGACGCACTCCCAAAACGAAAAAAAAAAAAGTTTTTTTTCTTTTTTTAAAACAAACTTTCACCAGCGCTGCTCGAGGCCATTTTAATCTGTCTCTGGGTATCATTGTCCAATCAGGGTGGTCTTGCTTCTAGAGTACCGCCCCTTTTGGGGCGATTTCAGTCACGCTGAAAATTGCACAAGAGTTCACTGATAGAGTCCCATGTTAATATATTTTTTTTTCTCCTGACTGACACTTCAATGCAATCCCTATGGGTTCCAGGGGGGGCTTGAACTAACGTGCTTACATCACTGCGAAGCACGGCAAAGTTGCGTTCGATCCCATAGACATATAAACATAGACGCCGCCTTCTGCGTAGAATCATACGTCATCCTCGCCGCCATATTGGATGTGGCAAAGTGGAGATTCTTCAACCGTCTCTGCTATAGTGTCTAGACAGTAGCTGAGAATAAAGATGCCTCATTCATGTGCTGCGTTTAACTGTACCAACAGGTTTACCATCCAAACGAGATCACATGGGATTACCTTTCACAGGTGAGACTGGAAAAATACTTTTCAATACTGTTCCTTCAGTCTTCAGTTTCCCAGCTCATCTCCACCGCGTAGGTGTATAGTTATAAGCAGTGAGAATTAGAGAATACAGTGCCACACTATGATGAACGTTTTTGAACGTATGATGAATGTTTTTAACCTTTCTGAATGTGAAGGAATCAGTGATGTATTTTGTTTTGGTATGACGTTAGAACCTGGCCGAACTCAGTTTGGCGCTCATTCAGCTCACTTTATTCAACGAGAGTAGGTCTGTGTGGTGACTCAATAAATAAAACAGTAAATTTTTATTTTCATTCACTAGTTCCAGTTTTTCCACTATTTCCATCATTTATCATATTCAGTCTTGTAGGTTGGTTATTGTGGCCTCAGGTTTTGGTAGCTTGCTACGGTATGCTGACTGATTAGCTTACCTGAGCTATCTATCGCGTATCTGTTGCTAGTTTGCAGTGTACAGGGTATTTCGCACACTATTTATAACCATCACATTAAAAGTTATATGTGTTGTTTTGATGCCTGTTTGTTTCCCAAGTATATAGTTGTGTCTTAATGGGTGAATAAAAGGCATCGAGTTAAATATTATTGTAGAAAGGGGCTTTATGAAGTTCAGTCCATTTACTTGCATTGGTTTACGGGGAAGATTTGCCACATCCAATATGGCGGACACTCTGACGTATCCCAGCAACGGGCCACCCAGCTCAATGCGGCGTCTATGTTTATATGTCTATGATTAAACCGGCTCATCCAATGCGTGAGATTTTGTGGAGTGTTCGAGTTAGCTCTACGAGGCAAAGACGAAACTGAGGGCTCCAGTCACCGTGGTGCTTTTCTGGGTTTGGTTGACTATTGACTTGCTACCTAGGTCAATTTACTTCAGTCCTGTGGACATTTATGGTCCGTGTAGACATAACGGGGGAAAATTGCCCCCCCTGAAAAAAAATTCAGGAGCCGCCACTGAGAGAGAGTGTTCATTGTGCTCCTCACCTGACCATTTAATGATGATCTTTGTGCTATGATGCTTTTGGGAAACTCAGCACTGGATGGTCCTTTTTGTCTTTGGTCCGGAGCACACGGCATCCATTTCTCACAGAAAAGATCTGGAATACTGATTTGTCTGACTACAATACATATTTCCACTGTCTGATGGTCCATCCCAGATGCCTCCAAGCCCAGAGAAGTTAATGGTGCTTCTGAACACAGTTTGCATAAGGTTTCCTTTTAGTACAGTAAAGTTTTAACTGGCATTTGTGGATGTAACTCTGCATTGTAGTGCTTGATTAAGGTTTGCCAAAGTAATCCCAAGCCCATGTGATTATATCAGTTATAGACGAATGACGGTTCTTGATGCAGTGCTGTCTGAGGGATTGGAGATGACAGCTATTCAGCTTACCTCATTACTCGCCCTAAATTGTCCCCGTCCCAACTTTTTTGGAATGTGTTGCCGGTCTGAAACACAGGAATGGATGTATATTAACAAATGAAATGAAGTTGACCAGATAAAACATGAAATATCTTGGGTTCATACTGTCTGCAATGAAATACAAGTCAAAGTAAATTTAGAAATCACTGCTTTCTTTTTTTAATTTCCATTTTCCATACCATTCCAACTTTTTTTCTGATTTGGGGTTGTAAAAAAAGTACTTTTCGTGAGTTATAACCTGTATGTAAAGTCCCAAGATTAAAATAAGACAGTGTAAATAATTATGTTGTAATGTGGATTAAAACCAGTTCCAAACGCTGTTATAGAGTTTGGGGTTTAGCTGTAAGAAAAACATCTTGTACTTGCTGAGCTGCAACTGATCCTCAGGACTAACGTCCTGTCTGCCAGAGCTGCGTGAGGTGCTTGGGTTGGACTATCCTGCTTCAGGATCAGATCAGAGAAAAACATCGGAGTTAAAACATTCAGAGCTTTATATGTAATGAACAATACATTGTAGTCAATGCAGAACTTAACAGGCAGCCAGTAGAGCTTGAATACACTGGGGTAATGTGCTCTGACTTTCTTTTCCTGATAAGGACACATTTTGAACTCGCTCCTCTACAGAGGCAGCAGGGCAGCCAGCCAGCAACATATTATATTAGTCCAATCTAGAGGTTATGAAAGCATGCACCCGTTTCTCAACATCATGTAGGCTTAGCTTTGTTCTTATATTGGCTATATTTCTCAAATCAACCATTTTACAGATATTGGTTACATGAAAATCAAATAAACCAGCATCAATTGTTACAACTGTAGTTTTTGGTTTTACGGAAAAGCCATTAAGCTACAGGGTGAAATAATAATAATTTATTATAGAATTTATTATCGAATAATATCTAAACCCAGCAAGAACTTTTTTATTATCCTGACTGTACTTCATCATATTTTTTACTGCTGTGTTTTTATAGTGTTCCCAGGAGTTAGAGCAATTTGATTTTTTTTCCAAGGAAAATTAAATTGCATTTACAGGATGATGCAAAAAAAGGCGAACGCTGAATGAGAACAGTTTTTCCTCCTTTTTCTTTACAGAACTTGGTGAAATGGTTAACAGATTAAATTTGGAGCAAAGAAGGAAGGTTGTGGCATGGCTGAAGATCTTTCAGGGCACCATAATGTTTTGCAAGAAATACTGAGTGTTATAGAGTTGTAATGTCATATGTATTAACAATTTTTAATCATTCTGTATTTTAGATATTCTTTAGAAGCATCTGAATTCAGAGTCCTGCGACCTCAACACCCACAAGGGGGTGATTCCTGGAATCACTGGTGGAAGGGTGAACACAGGCTGAAAGCCAGGCGGTCCAAATGCTCTGGCGATTCCTGTGGCCAATGAATACACGTACCCCCATCCTCCCGAGAACCAACATCGGAGGTGCAGCCCTCCGTCAGCCCTGGTCATCCTGCTCCCTTGCTTGTCCCCTGGATCCCTGTCAGGGCGCAAAGCGGTGCGGACGAGGACTGCGCACACTCAACACCACCGTCAACAACAAATCCTTTGCACAGGCTGTCTATGTCCAAGTAAGAATCATCAATAATTGATATATTTTGAGAAAAACAATTATTTAAAAAAGACTTCTCATGAGAATGAATCTTTTTTAAGGAAAGGTAAATTGTTTCTTCTTTTGTTATACTAGAAAATTTGAATCACTGTGCGTAAAGTTTATTTTGTACAATCCTTTTTTCCAATTATCTTTAAGCATCCCGGTATACATTCATTGAATATTTTTTATTTGTTTGTTTGTTTGTTTGTTTGCACAGAGAGATTAAACTGCCCATGCAATGAGCCTGAACTGAAAATGCTCATATTTATTTGAAAACCTGGATATAGGATTTCTGTAACTGTGCTCTTGTCTCCTGACCCGACTATTTCTCACTACCCCAGAAAAATTATAATATTCACCACTACTATCAAGGCCAGCTGTGAGGGATTGCAGTTTGTATTATATGTGGAACCAGAAGTTATTTGAGGGACTATCACACACCACGCACCCAAAAACTCATTTGAACAGTGTGCTAAGCAGCCTAATCAATTTTGAAATTGACTTTCTATAATTCTATGGCCTTAAAGACGCCATTGAAGATGCATCTTAAAATTCTAGATGTAGTGCGCAGTAACAGTGTAAATCTATTAAATTAACAGCAGCTAAATTAAAACATTTTTCACAAAAGGGAAACGAGTACTTGCTTTTGACATTTAAAGCCTTACTAACTCTCTAAGTGTACCAGCACACCATTATTATCACTATGCACAGATGAAGCAGACTTACTGCTGATCCCTAAGATTGCTTACATTGCACTCAGTGTACAGCAAATCCTATAAGATCCTCTGAGAGAGTTCATTTTAACACTATGCTGGTGTTTATTTTGTCCCAATCTTTGCAATGTTGATTTAACACTTGCTAAAGTGCTAATTATACAACTCAGATGCAGACATAAAATAACTCTGTGTGTAGTTAAAAATTAATTTAACACCAGATTGTGGTTTCATAACTCTGTAGGAGTTGACTCTCCAACACTTCTCAATGACACCAACTCTCTTACGCAACTGACTCCTTTAGTGTTAGACCATATTTTTACAGTGACAATTCAACTCTATATTTAACACTTTTGGTTCACACTGGAAAATCAACTCTGAGAATGTTGCGGTGTGGAAGATCATTTTCTAACAAAGCACAGAAGCTATGCAACAGTGTTCAAGCGAAAAGGCAAGGCACATTAATTTATATAGCATATTTCATACACAAAGGCTATTCAGACTGTGCTCTTGAGTGTGTTGTGTGGACCGGATGGCTGGCTGGCTCTCTCTGGCTGGAAGATCGCTTTCCTGTCCGGAGGAGGTGGCAGCCACGGCTTGGGAGGTGCTTTCATCTTCAATTTCTGGAGGCACAAGAAGCAGGTGTCAGTTTATTTAGAAAGAATGAAGGTGAGCTTACTTGCATGTTTGGAGCTGAGATACCTTTTTATACTCCTCATGGAGGGTAGGTGATTAGCATGCTCCAGCTGAGCAGAGTCAGCAGGGCCCATCCTCTGGGCATGTGCGTGCTGGTAATCCACAATACCAATGATGCTGAATTACTGGAGCAGAGTGAATGACGCTGTCCTTTCAGCACCACCAGAGCGGCAGGGTGAGGAGCGTTCGTCAGTTGGGAGGTGCATGCCACTGATACGCTGCCACAACAGTAAATAACCATATTCGTCAACTCCAGTAATCCATATGTCAAGAACCGCTCAACTAAGTAAAGGGAAACAACAGTCCATTGTTACTTTAAGACATAGAGTGTCTTTTAATTAATAAAAATAAATAGAAAAACCACTGAATTAGAAGGTGTGTCCAAACTTTCGACAAATGTACATACATTGTCTTTTGACTTTATACTTATAAATATGCACCAGAAATATGCATTTATGAACATAAACAAAGGTATGGAATACTAAAAAAAATTTGATATTGAAAAAAGTATTAAGACACTACAAATTACCTACATTTTGTTCTTTGTACATGTACTTTGTTTCAAAGCTGTTGCTGGCAAGTACAAAAAAAGTAGTTATGTTTTGCAGCATTCTGGTTCAATTTTGGCCCAATCCTGTTGGCAAATTGTCTTCAATTCCCCAAGGTTATGAGGGGTCCCTCAGATGGATTATTTTTGTTTATTATTCTATGTGTAACTGCTATTCCTGCTACTATCAGGTCATCCTGAAACTCTTTTGAAGTCACTTTACTTCACTCTTAGCTTCTTTATCATTACTCCAAGAACATGAGATAAATCCTGCATGGTGCACATGTCCAAGCATAATCACTTGAGGTTCCATGAACTTTCCACCGGCATGGTATTGAACCAATTGCACTGAAAAGGTTGTTTAAGGTCTTTGCTACGAGTCTGTAGCTTTTTCCTTTTGGTTGTTGTTGTGCCTGGAAGCTCCTTCACCTTCACCACGATTGGTTGTTGTGTGAAATTCTCCCATTCATAATGACACCAGGTGTAAATTGTATGAGAATACTTTTTGCAGCATTTATATCTGGAAAGGTTTCCCAAACTAGGGGCCATGACCCAACATGGGGTTGCTTGATTGACAAATGTGCTTGAAATTTATTTTACAAATCATCTCGAAAGTTACTGGGGGTTGCATTCAGTCAAGCCACATTTAAATGAAGAGTGCATGTGCTATTTTTTTCCACTATCCTGACACACAACATGAGTGTAGGAATTTAACAACATAGACAAATTTTCCCATCCATCTACAGTAACTCATATGTATATTACTGATTGTGAATGTTCTTCAATGTCCATTTGGGTCATCTGAATCCTTGAATGTTCTGTGTAGAACCCTACTTCAAAGGGTTTTCCCTTCCCAAAAGGTTTTAAGTTGAACTCCTTTGGAAAGCTAAAATTATTAACGATCCAAAGAACCTGTGAGGAACTCTTTTGTCTACAAGTGTAAAGTGTAATTAATATTATGCCCATCTAAAACTGTTAGTGTGCAGGTGTTACCTCATTAGGCATAATACAAATAGACTTACTCAAGCTGTGTTTTTCATCAAAATGTTCATTTGAAAAACAAGCCCTTATAATTTTTTATATTCCCCTCTCCTTTGTTGAAGTACTTCTACCGAGAGCTCTCAAACTCTGCTGTCATTATGAATGTGTTACATGTTTAACATTATGCAGAGTGTTTGGCATTGGCCATTTTGCAAATTCTGGCAATGAAAAACTATTAGATAATGCAGACCTCAAGAACCTTCAATTATTCAGTTGAAGTATGGGGCATTGGACGTGGAATATTAAGTGTGATTTAAAAGGTTGGAGGCCTTTGAGCTGTATCTCTAGCGGATGTACAGAGATGTGAGAGGGATGTGGAAGACGGAAAACATTTGTGTACAATTTTTAAGCCTGTAAAGAGTGATGTGCTTGTGTTTCTACCATTTAGTAACTTCCTGTTAGGATAGAAAGTTTTGTATTATTCTAGCATCTTAATGTTCTGTGTAGAGATGTTGAATGTGTAGAATTGGGACTGACTCTATGTACCACTGGCCTTGCATATGATATCTGAGATATTATACCACAATGCTGGTGAATTCTCGATTCTGATTGGTCAGAAGATGTTGAATAATTTTCTCTAACAGCAGCCTTGACAGTAGTTCTACCTCCAAAGGAAATAGCAGGTTTGCAGTACCAGTCAAAAGTTTGCACGCACCTTCTAATTCAGTGGTTTTTATTTATTTTTATTCATTAAAAGAGACTTCATGTCTTAAAGTTTTGTTTGTCTAATTTTTATTTCAGTTTTATTTGTTATCTGTATGACAATTTCTTGCTACTGTAACACATGAATTTCCCCGATGTGGGATCATCTCATCTCATCTCATCTCATTATCTGTAGCTGCTTATCCTGTCCTACAGGGTCGCAGGCAAGCTGGAGCCTATCCTAGCTGACTACGGGCGAAAGGCGGGGACAAGTTGGACAAGTTGCCAGGTCATCACAGGGCTGACACATAGACTTATGGCCCTTTTCCACTACCCTTTTTCAGCTCACTTCAGCCCGACACGGCTCGCGTTTCGACTACCTCAGAACAACACGACTCAGCTCGCTTCAGCCTTACTCAGCTCCCAAAACTCGCATGGTTTTGGAGTGGGGCTGAAGCGAGCCAAACTGAGCCGAGTGGGGCTAGGGGCGTGAGGAGACACTCCCCTGTGCACTGATTGGTGAGGAGGAGTGTCCTCACATGCCCACACACGCCCCGCGAGCACGCTGGGATCTGTAAACACCGTAAACCCGGAAGAAGAAGAATTACGAATTACGAGAATTTCTGAAGCCTTATGCGCCTTGCCTCATCTATACGCTCTTGCCAGTATCTGTTGGTGTTGTCGGTGACAACAAGCCACAGCACCAAGACCAGCAACACTAACGACTCCATATCCTCCATGTTTATTGTTTACTATCTGGGTCGTGAGACTACCGCTTAAAAGGTCACTGATGTCACTGTTTGCGCCGCCTAACGACATCACGTGACGTCCACCCACTTTCGCTAACTCCACCCAATGTGTCCACCCACTTCCAGCCAGCACGGTTCAGCGCGGTTGTAGTCGAAATGCAACTCCAACAGCCCCACTCAGCTCAACTTAGCCCAACTCAGTACGGCACGGCTCAGCCCGACTCAGCCGCGTTGGTAGTGGAAAAGCGGCAATAGACAACCATTCACACTCACATTCACACCTACGGTCAATTTAGAGTCACCAGTTAACCTAACCTGCATGTCTTTGGACTGTGGGGGAAACCGGAGCACCCGGAGGAAACCCACGCGGACACGGGGAGAACATGCAAACTCTGCACAGAAAGGCCCTCGCCGGCCACTGGGCTCGAACCCGGACCTTCTTGCTGTGAGGCGACAGCGCTAACCACTACACCACCGTGCCGCCCAGAATCTAAAATATGAAACACGTTTTGTTTTTTAAAACACTTTTTTGCTTACCATATAATTCCATATATGTACCATGCGTTATTTCATAGTTTTGATGTCTTCACTGTTGTTCTACAATGTAGAAAATAGTTGCAATACAGAAAACCTTTGAATGAGTAGGGGTGTGCAAACTTTTGACTGGTACTGTATATTAATGCACTTGTTTGAAGATAATTTTCACAGGGACTCTTATGAAGGACCCTCTATATATAGTGTCAGTGCTTTATAACAGTCAGAGCTGAGGCTAAAGCGAGAGGCTGCTGAGGGAGCAATTGTTTATAATTGCTATAAGCATAATAGGAGCTAACTTGTTTGTTTTTATGCTCCACAACATTAAATGTTATTATTAATGTTACTATATACTATAGAGTTAAAATGTATGATTTGTCCTTCTTTAAATAATAATAATAATAATTAATTGTAATTGTTGGCAGAATGCTCTGATATAAGACAAAAAAAACCAAACATTTTGGAGCATGTTCTTATTGAAAAATAATCAACTCCAGGGCAGTAACTGTAAATGCTCATTATGTCCAGCCACATCAGACCACCTCTGTATACAGAAACAGTCACCATGAGTGAATTGTTTTTCATATTTTTTAAAGGATACTGTACACATTTCATCCTGAATAATAATAATAATAATAATAATAATAATAATAATAATAATATGCATCTAATAGCTGTTAGAGCAAATAATGTTTGGTGTATAGCCTGCAGTGTGGTCCGTTAACAATTTCATGCTTTTGTAACTCTTTGCTCATATAACATGATCAATACACCCAACTCCAAATTGCCTGTTTCAGCTTTATTTTTTTGTCATTACTCTAGTAGGTCATCTTTGGAAAAGACATTTGCAGCTTTTCCACACTGACACATAATGAGCATTCTGTATTGTTTACTGTATCACTGGGGTTAGCTGACCCCCAACACAATCCATGGATGTGTAATAAACCTGCTCAAGCCTGTAAAAGAAGATTGATGCCAATCCAATAGTGATATATTACTTTTCAGTGTGACTTCCTGTGCACTAATTTTGTAAATGGGGAAAGCAAAACAAAAGGGCAATTAGATATGGAGAGAGAGAGAGAGAGAGAGAGAATTTTTTTTGAATTTCAAAACACCTTTATTTCAAACATTAACATATATACAACAGCACTACCAGATCATTTCTGGCAAGTAAATAAATACAAAAAACCCACAAAAGAACAAACAAAAATGTGATACAAGAGTTTTAGTTAGAGGATCCAACCCTCAAAAAATGTGCAAATAGCAGCTTTTCATCCTCGACTGTACACACTGCGCCATTGTAACACCATATTTGTTTAAAAGATTCAAGGTTGGACATTGCCTTATAAAAACGAAAATCAACTAAAATACGAGATCGCACTAAAGTTGAAAAAACCAATACAACATCCTCACTAAAAGCTTGCTCAACCTTGTTTCTCCGGCTAACATATATTGCCATCTTAGCTTGTCCAAGCAAAAAATTTAACAATTGGCACTTCAGACGTTGTTTCTGTACATATTTAAAACCAAAAATAAAAGTCTCCATTGAAAAATTTTCAGAAAAATAAACAAATAGCATATGCAAAACAGCAAATAAAGGTCTGAGCCTCACACAATGCATAAAAGCATGGAAAACTGTTTCCCTTAAAAAACAAAATGGGCACTCTTGACCTACAGCTGGATTTAAAACAGAAATAAAAGCATGAACTGCAACTGCACCATGTAAAATACGCCATTGCAGATCCCCAGTTTTCTTAAGTAGTGGTGACTTGTAAAATGCTCTCCACTGTGGTTTGACAGCTTCCCCTGTCTGCAAAACCATACGCCAGGGAGTATCTGTTTTTTTTTTTTAGAATCTTCTTATTAAAAGACTTAACACAGATTTTGTATAAGGCTTTACCATTGGCAGAGTTTGGGCCCAAGAATGCCACACTTTCACATTGCAGATAACTACCTGTACAATCCATAAGATTAGGGGACAGCATAAAATTTGGAAAGGGATCATTGTTGACTGGATGACACAAACCTCTGGAATAGTCTACCAGCAACCCTAACTCTCCAGTTGTTAGTAAAGTCTGCCACTTTCAAAGCAGAAAACTAACTACACGAATGGATCTCACCCCCAAATGATCTGCCACTCTTTCACAGTTCTGCAACTCTGGACCAGCTAACTTAATTAAATCATTGAGAGTTGTGACTCCAGATTTGAGGAGATTAAAGGTTAGAGCAGAAAAACACTTTTCACCCATTACATCAAAAATTGAGCCATAGATCAGGGGCTTCTTTAAAAACCAATGTAAAGAATAAGAACTGAGCCCCCTTTTCACTGTTACAAAAGACCATACTTTAAAAAGATTACGATAAAACACTGGGAGTCGGCTAAGGTTCATCTTCTGAGGATCCATCCAGAATAAAGTTCTGTCCATCCCCAAACCCTCAAAAGTCTGTAAAATAGCACAAGCCACTGACTTCCAGCCAGAGTCCACTGGCCCTGTAAGAAGCCGTTGTACAAACTGGAGACGGAAAGCTGCCGTTCTGCTCTGTAGGTGAATAAGTCCATGTCCGCCTTCTTCTTTAGGTAGATACAACACACTTTGTGGTACCCAGTGTAGCTTGTCCCAAAAAAAGGTGACCAGAATCGACTGGATCTTTGACAGGAGTTGCATTGGGGGATCCACACACGCTAACCGATGCCAGAGAGAAGATGCTACCAAGTTATTTATAATTAAAACACGCCCTCTATAGGACATTTTATTCAGTAAGAAC
Source organism: Neoarius graeffei (assembly GCF_027579695.1). NCBI lineage: Eukaryota > Metazoa > Chordata > Actinopteri > Siluriformes > Ariidae > Neoarius > Neoarius graeffei. The sequence goes on from NC_083570.1 coordinate 62,721,352, forward strand.
CTCCATTTGTCCAGACGGCCCTTTATTTTTTCAATAGTGCCTTCAAAGTTTTTTTGTATGGAGGCTTCATCCCCAAGAAAAACTCCAAGATATTTAAAATCTTTCCTGATCCAGCTTAAGCCATCTGGGAGACTAGGCTCTCCATCTGACCACTTCCCAATTAGCACAGCTACACTCTTAGCCCAGTTAACTTTGGACGAAGAGAAAGATCTAAAATCTTCAAAAATTTTAAGCATTGTATCAATATCCTTCTGGCCTCTAACCAACACAGCAATGTCATCTGCATATGCTGACACTTGAAAATTGTTACCACAAAAAGGAAAGGTCACACCACTTAGTTCCTTTCTTAAACTTATTAAAAGTGGCTCTACTGCAAGACTATACAGCATGCCGGATAAGGCACAACCTTGTCTAATACCCCTATGAACTTTAAAAGGAGCACACAAGTCACCATTAACCTTCAGTATGCTTTCAACGTCACTGTACAGAACTCTTATCTTTCCAATAAAAAGGGGACTAAAACCAAAGGCTGCCAGGACATTCCACAAATAGTTGTGTTCAACTCTATCAAAAGCCTTTTCTTGGTCTATAAACACTAGATCAAACTCTACATTAAAAAGTTTACCAATGTCAAAAACATCTCTGACAAAAGAGATATTATTATGAATTAATCTACCTGGCACATAGTAGGTCTGGTCAGGATGGATGACCTGTTCCAACACATCACTCAGTCTATTTGCCAAAGTTTTTGAGAGCAATTTGTATTCTGTACAAAGTAACGAGACAGGCCTCCAGGACTTTATGTCGCTTAGGTCCCCTTTTTTTGGCAGCAAAGTGAGTACCGCTCTATGGCAACTCAGTGGCAGCTTCCCCTTAGCTAGGCTGTCACTGAGAACAGCCAGGATGTCTTCACCCATTTCGGGCCAAAAAGACCTGTAAGACTCAGCAGGAAGACCATCTAGCCCCGGTGCTTTACTACTCTCCATACCTTGAAGGGCTGTCTGCAGTTCCTCTAGAGCAGGGGTCATCAAACTACGGCCCGCGGGCCGACTCCGGCCCGCCACCCCCCTTTGACCAGCCCCCCAGCCCCTCTGCCACCCACCACTTGAAACGGCCCTTTGAGGCAATCCCCAAAAGTGGTCATGGCCTATTTTTTTAATTGCTTTTTGGCAAATAATAACATGTCTGCATCTTGTATTTTGTTGATTTTATCAATTAAAATTGATATTTAGTTATAAAATGAACTATTCATATTTTCTGAATTTTCATCATATGCTCATGATCAAGCAGTGACAGGCAGCACACGCGCAGAGAACTGTCAGTGTTCAGGACAGCAAAATGGCTAGTGGTAAGTGAAAAGTTGACAGAGAGTGCAGAGTTTTTAAAGAACAGTGGACCACCGATTATTTTTTCGTTCAGTGTAAGGACCGTGCAGTTTGTCTTGTATGTAAAGAAAGTGTGTCGGTTTTCAAAGAATATAATCTGCGTTGTCACTACGAAACCCGCCACAAAGAGTATGCTAGTTTGCGAGGGCAAACAAGAGAAGACAGGATTCGGAGGATGAAATGTGGACTGGCTGCACAACAGAATGTATTCCTTCGCCAAACCCAGATCAACCAGGCTGCTGTCCGAGCTCGCTATAAGGCAGCTCACCTACTAGCTACCCATGGAAAGCCGTTTACTGATGGGGACTTTGTTAAAGTATGCATGCTTGCTGTGGCCGAGGAGGTGTGTCCCAACAAGAAGGATGCGCTCAATGTGGTGAGTCTCTCCACACCTACTGTGACCAGGCGAACCGAAGATTTGGGGGACAACATGTATGACCAGCTGAATGAGAAAGCGTCAGAATTCGAGTTTTTTGCTTTGGCCATGGATGAGAGCAATGACGTGCAGGTCACAGCACAACTGCTGTGATCTATTGATCTATCGCTCATATTATTATAATTTCACTGTTTTTTTTAAATGTATTTATTTTATAGGCCTATTTATTTGACCTTTATTAAGTGCTGCACACAATTATTATTAATATTATTAATAATATCAACAGGCCTACCTACAATTTATAATTTTCCACTCACCTTTGCCAGTGTCAATCACTTCAACTAAGCAGATGTTTCTTACCTTGACAGCTTTGATGTTATTTTTATTAGAAAATAAATAAATGGAATATCAGTGGTATTTCAAATTAAAACAAAGTGTGAAGACTCGATTACTACTTTTGCAAACCACTAGTAAAGATAAACAAATATGTGCCAGGAATCAAGTGTTGATATAGTAGTGTTGATATAGTAGTGTTGATATAGTAGTGGGGATGGCTGTGCCAGGCTAGTAATCTTTACTACACAATGAGGCCTGCTGGTGGTCATATTTGTCTGGGTCATACAATTCTATGTTATATAGCTGACCCGACCCCGGCCCCCCATCACAGTCAGGAACAACAATGTGGCCCCCAGAGAAAAAAAGTTTGGTGACCCCTGCTCTAGAGTTAAGGCTCTTCCAAGGTCTGCATTGGCCTCTGTGGACACCTGGGGTAAGTTGCCAAGGAAGACATTGTCAACAGTCTGGTCCTGTAGTACCTCACTTTGGTACAGCTCCTCATAAAAACAGACTGCTCTCTTACATATGTCTGCATGATCAGACAGAAGTATTCCATCCTTAGAGCGTAAAGCATGGATACATCTTGTTTGTCCATTCTTTTTTTCTAGATTAAAGAAGAATTTTGATGGTGCATCCATCAATTCTGCACTTTGAAAGCGAGACCTGACCAGAGCTCCCTGTGCTGTAACTCCTAGCAAATCAGCCAGGAGATTCTTTTTGCACCTAAATTTTTCAGCATAGGTCTGATTTCCTGTGTTGTGAATTAACTCCTGGAGCTCAATAATTGATTTTTCTAGGTTTTTCATAGAGCGAGTTACCGTATGTCGCCTGTGACATTGACAGTATACTCTTGACAGAATTGCTTTATCTGCACTTTGCCAAAATCCCACCACTGCTGCAAAGATTGGAAGAAAGATTTTTTGGTTTTAAAATCGTAAAAACATCTTTAAAATTACCATCAGACAATAAATTAGTATTAAAATGCCAATATGCGGGCGGCACGGTGGTGTAGTGGTTAGCGCTGTCGCCTCACAGCAAGAAGGTCCTGGGTTCGAGCCCCGGGGCCGGCGAGGGCCTTTCTGTGTGGAGTTTGCATGTTCTCCCCGTGTCCGCGTGGGTTTCCTCCGGGTGCTCCGGTTTCCCCCACAGTCCAAAGACATGCAGGTTAGGTTAACTGGTGACTCTAAATTGACCGTAGGTGTGAATGTGAGTGTGAATGGTTGTCTGTGTCTATGTGTCAGCCCTGTGATGACCTGGCGACTTGTCCAGGGTGTACCCCGCCTTTCGCCCATAGTCAGCTGGGATAGGCTCCAGCTTGCCTGTGACCCTGTAGAAGGATAAAGCGGCTAGAGATAATGAGATGAGATGAGATGAGATGCCAATATGCACTTTTTGGCTTAACAAAGTTTAAAAACAAGAAGCAAACAACTAAGCTATGGTCTGAAAAACCAACCAGAACAATTGAGCAGTTTCTAAAACAACTAAGTTGGTGTTTAAAACCATAAAACCTATCCAATCTTTCTAGAGACAGTTTATTATTATAGGAGTGACTCCATGTGTACTGCCTTTGCGTACCATGGAAGTTCCTCCAAATGTCAGTAAGGTCATTAGAATTCATTAATTCAGTGAGGCGTCTACGTGAGGCCATGTGTGGCTCTATGTGATTCCTGTCTATTACTTTCTCCGTACAGCTGAAGTCCCCTCCCAAAAGTAAAATCTCCTCAGGATCACAACCATGCAAAACAGTGTCTAAATCATTTAAGAACAACATTCTCTCAAAAGGCAAAGTAGGTAAATGCACACAAACAAAGACCAAAAAAATATTTTCAAATTTGGCTCTGACTTTTAAAAGCCTGCCCTTTAAAATCTCCTCAACCTCATAGGAAATAGGAGTAAAAGTTCTGGAAAATAAAATGGCAACCCCACCACTAATTGAAGTATTGTGGCTTAACAGTGCAAGTCCATCAAACTCTCTTACCCAGTCAACTTCATTGATTGTGTCGGAATGAGTTTCTTGAACAAAAACAACATCAAACCTTTTTTGTTTTATTATCTCAAACAAAGTTGCTCTCTTAATTCCTTCTCTGGCCCCATTTATATTTAGAGAAGCAACCCAGATTTCCGGGCGGCACGGTGGTGTAGTGGTTAGCGCTGTCGCCTCACAGCAAGAAGGTCCTGGGTTCGAGCCCCGGGGCCGGCGGGGGCCTTTCTGTGTGGAGTTTGCATGTTCTCCCCGTGTCCGCGTGGGTTTCCTCCGGGTGCTCCGGTTTCCCCCACAGTCCAAAGACATGCAGGTTAGGTTAACTGGTGACTCTAAATTGACCGTAGGTGTGAATGTGAGTGTGAATGGTTGTCTGTGTCTATGTGTCAGCCCTGTGATGACCTGGCGACTTGTCCAGGGTGTACCCCGCCTTTCGCCCGTAGTCAGCTGGGATAGGCTCCAGCTTGCCTGCGACCCTGTAGAAGGATAAAGCGGCTAGAGATAATGAGATGAGATGAGATGAACCCAGATTTCCTTCATAAATAAAATAAATAAAAGAAACAACTGTGTATACATCATGATGAAACAAAAGGAAATTAAGCTTTGTCACCACTATCATTCATTAGAACATTAAGCTTAGTTAGAATTTTCTTAAGGCGGTAAACCTCCTGTTCAGTAAAACAATTCTCACTCAAGACCTTGTTTTCGTTATAAACTGTTCTACGTCTGGGAAGAAATCATCCACACGCACATTTCTAGCGTGTTTTGTCTCTTTCAGAAACAACTTAATGTCATCCACACTATAGATGCGACTGGTAAAGCCACTCTGGCGTAAGCTGTAATTCACACTACAGTTGGAGAAATCGCTTTCATTTTCAGGATCACTTGAAGTGGCAGTAACAGTTTTGTTCTTTTGAGCTTTCTTTTTAACAATGTCCTGCTTTCTCTTTGGTGGAACTTTGAAAACATTCTCATCTAAATCTATGAGCATTTCATCAGCAGAGACTGAAAACTGACTACAGTTAGTGACCAACTCGTTGCTGTTTTGCAAACTGTCTCCGGTCCCAGATTCAGAGCTAACGTTACCCTCTACAGCACACTCGGAACTGGTGAGTTCAGTTTGAGAAGCAGGAATATTAATTCCTGTAGTCTCGTGAGGTTCATCTGCTTCAACGACACCAGGCGAACCAGGTAACTCATTCCCAGTGCTTGGAACAGTCTCTGCAAATTGCCCCTCTCCGATGTTTTCATCAGCCTTATCGGCATTTTCACCTTGTCTCTCTGATTCACCCCCTTTAAAGGGACAAGCACGCACCAGGTGCCCCGTTTCACCACAGCCCAAACATTTCACACTGGTTGTTGCATAAACAACGTAGTTAAAATTGTCAACATTGACACTCAGCCTTAGATCCAATTCATCCTTATTACCTTTCAGGATCATGTAGACGAACCGTCTAAAGGACACTACATGTTTAAGCAGCGGAGATTTTCTGGCGATAGGAATTTTTTTAAAAGGTGACACCAGTTTGCCATAACGTGATAACGTTTGTGCCAAAACATCATCCTTAAGAAATGGTGGTACATTTGATAAAACAACCTTTCTAGACGGGGTAGAGAGCGGAAGAACTGAGGTAAAAACACCATCAATTACCACTCCCCGTTCAACAAGATCATTCGCCATTTCGACATCTCTTAGAAACAGGACAACCACGTTATTCATGCGGGCTGCTGATAAAATATCGTCATGCCCGACAAGTTCTCTGACAGCTAAACCACAAACTTCCACTCTGGCAGTCGATACAATTCTAACTGCATGACGCCACGTAAGTTGATCAAGATTACTACCCACACCTAGGACAGCCATACTTCCAACACAAAGGTGGAGGCAGACATCCCAGTAAACAAAACCCAGGCAGACATCCCAGTAAACAAAACCCAAACAACCCCTGTGTTAATTTTACTATATTAAGTAACCCGATGTTAAAGCCCTACGATTAAAGTGTTTAAATTTAAAGAAAGAAAAATTAGAGAAAAGTTGGAAAAACATACGCTCCTGGCCCAAAGGCCACTGCTCCACACGCTCGCTCACAATGCTCAGCTCCACCCACACACACCCACACACACACACACCCACACACACACACACACACACACACACACACACACACACACAGAGTGAGAGAGAGAGAGAGAGATTTGTGAGATTACGATTTCTGTGGTTTCTAGGTTTAGATATATACAGTAATATCACATTTGGATTATATGAAGGTGTGTGTGTACACTGAGATTGATCGTCTGAGTGTGTGACTGTAGAGCATAGAATGTGTGAGTGTATCATGCAAAAGTTTGTCTTTATTTATGTTGCATGCTTGATTCACATAATTCAAATAATGCTTCAATATTACATATCATTACATAAGAGCCCTTATTTGCATATAGCAGTGATGGATAAATAATATATTTATTAGATAGCCCACCAGGAAAAACAAAAACTCCACTGTTATGCCCAGTCCCATATTCTAGCGTGCCAAAAAAAATCTCATACAGTAAGTCTAAAAAAGTGGCAGTTAATGGAATGTAATAATATATGATGAGAGCGACTTAAGGATGCTAACTGAAATGATCTTCTTCAAACCAAGTTTGGAATGGCCTATATTTCAGCTATAAGCTCTTGTGTTCTGTTTTCACATTACATCTGAAACATATTATTCATGTCTGACTAGCTTTTTCACATTCTGTAGTTTAATCATGAGCTGACTGACTATATGTTAGCAGGTGAGTTAGCTTTTATTATTCTCTGTTTCATCAGTAGTTCTGCATACCTGTGTGTTCCTGAACCAGAAAAGGTCTGTGGACCTTAATTAATCCACTTAGTAAAAATCATTCCATCAGTTAGCTCATGCCTTGACATGCGTGCGTAGTGCAGATTTAGTCATGTTATGTGAAGCACAGTGGTGCAGCGGTTATCACTGTCACCTCACAGTAAGAAAGTTCTGGGTTTGAACATCGCAGCTGACTGGAGCCTTTCTGTGTGGAGTTTGCATGTTCTCCCCGTGCCAGAGTGAGTTTCCTCCCACAGTCCAAAGACGTGGATTAAGTCAACTGGCTACTCTAAATTGTTTGGTCATCTGTCCAGTGTGTATCTTTCCTGAAGTCAGCTGGGATTAGCTCCAGCTTCTAATTATCCATCCATTATCTATTCCGCTTATTCATCAGGGTCAGTGGGAGCCAATCCCCGCTGACATCGCATGAGCGTACACAAAAGGCATGTTGCCAATAGACAAATCCACGCAGGCATAGGAAGAACATGCAAACTGCACACAGAAAGGGCCCAGTTAGTTGCGAGGTGCAGAAACTATTTGCTGTAAGGCAACAGTGCCAAACCCTGCACCACCATGCCGCCTTAATCATTATTTGCCTGAAATTTTTTTTTATATTTTTAAATGGCCTAATCTAGATTTGCTGGAAAAACTGCAGCATTGAAAATCTTGTAATTAAATGTCCTGTCTGTCGCTCTTCCTCCACTGAAAATGTTCATAGTGAGTATGGGGCAGCATGAGTCCTGCCCCAACTCTATTATGCGTGTTGTCTTTCCCATTTCTGATCACCAGCAGCAATAATAGCACTACTCTCATTCCCCTTTTCCCCTAAGGCAGTGCTGGTTCAGAGCTTCATGTTTTGACAGTCAAAGAGCTGGCTCTTGGCCAGGGAAGCTGCTTCTAGAGCAGCACCAACTCTTTGCTTGGCTAGAACCAAGAACTGCTAATGTCAGGGGATGGGGTGGGATTATTGTTAGTAACAAGACCAGGTAAAACTCAGTGACCACCATTAAAAAAAACAAACAAAAACAGAGGTTGCGTGGCATCCAGTCTGACTAATCCTAAGAAGAAGAAGAGGAAAAAGAAAAAGACATGATGTCTTTGTTGCAGTGTTTGGTGCTAACAGTGCTAGTGGGCCTAGCTAGCATGGTGGGCTAACAGTGCTCGTGGGACTGGTTAGCATGGCAGGTTAACAGTGCTAGTGGAACTGGCTATTGTGGCAGGCTAAGGGCACTAGTGGGACTGGATAGTGGGGCAGGCTGACATGGCTATTGGGGGCTGGCTAGCAGGATGGGCTAGCAGTGCTAGTAGGGCAGGCCTGAAGGGCCAGTTCTTGGGAAACAGAGATGTATACAGTGACATAATGATGTAGCTCTCTAGCCTGTGTAAAAGCAAACCAGTTCTTAGAAGGTTCACAAGTTGAAACAGCTCTGAACCAGCACTAGCACCAGCCCAGAACTAGCACCTGGTTTGGGTTGGTGGAAAGTGGATATCGGTGAGCCTGCTGCCATATTTTTTTGGTTTTTAAATGTACTTGTCTGCTGGGAAACGACAAATAAAAGACTAAGAGCATGGACATGAATGCTTGTTCTTGGAGCTTGGGATACTGATTTTGTATACACCCCTATATAAAAATATTTACAACATTCTGAATTTACTTTTTGCCGCATATTCAACCATTGCATAATTAATTAATTAATTAATTAATTAATTAATTAATTAATTAATTAATTAATTAATTAATGTTCAGTAAATTTCCTGGTAAGAGTTGTGGAAGCTCCAGAGTCTATTATAGAAATAATGCAGTAATACATCAATGTAAGAGATCAAACACACACACACACACACACACACACACACACACACACACACACACACACACACACACACACACACACAGTCACACCTAGTGGCAATTTAAAGTCACCAGTTCACCTTGTGGTATGTTATTGTTGTCAGGAAGCCTACATGTACAACTTCGAACTCAACCCTAGAACTGTGTAGCACCAACAATGTCTGCTGTCCCACCATGTTGCCCTGACTTACATAGTGTACTGTTAAAATACATTTCTTAGTAGAAAGTATTCTCTCAAAACAGAGAATTATGTTCTCTCCTCTCATGGGAGCATGACCAAAAAATGGGTTTGTGTGCCAAAGATCAGTATCAAGTCTGCCTTGTTTCCACTGACTGCCTTGTGGTTTATAGATTAAAGATACACACCAGTGTTCTCTTATGGTCACTCAGGACCCAATCAACGTCACACTCACAAGGTGGGAGAAAATTGCCCCAAAATATCTAAAGCCTATAATCATCTGTATTAATCTTATCCTCCCATAGCAGTGCACTGAGAGACCATGTCTGTCAGGGGTGAGTTATTGATTTCATAAGACCATTAGTGCAGTACTGTGGTGTAACGAGGCAACCTCGTGACCAGACCTCACATCAAGAGCGATGGCTAAGGGCTTTCAGCACTTCTCTAACCTCTAATGCGACAGGAAAATCCAATTCCACACAGCTGTAATTGAAATTTATTTTGTCACCTCAATGGCATGTCAAATTCGCTTATTGAACCGGGTGGTGCTTCAGGATATGTCCGAACCTTTCTATAGCGTGTAGTGATCTTAAATGTGTTAATAAATGAATAAAGCTGAAGGATTTTATATCACTCCAGGAAATGACTGCTGAATAATTGAACTAATGATGTCGTTGTGATTGTGGGTAGTCTGAGATCACATGCAGTTCTGTGTGAGGAATCCAGGCTGAAAAAGGACAGGAGGTTTAGATCGGAACACCTCAAAGGGATATTGTCATTTCATGTTATCAGTACTGAATGTCACTTCAGACAAGCACAATTTCCTCAAAAAGTAGTTTGTAGTAAGTATTTTGGCCTTCTTATTCCCAGGCCCTGTGTAAGGAGCCTGGAAAAATCACTTGTACTGATTCATTTTAAGACACCTCTTTCACCTGATCAACCTTTTTCCCAGAAGATATAAGGCACAGACGTACATTGCAGCATTTACAAAAAGAGAGAAAAGAAAGTACTGTTTCTGGAGCTGCTGAAGTGAAACACTCTAGTCCACCTACTGTAGCATTAGTGTTGTCCTTCATGCCTCTGAGCAATTCTGTTAACACATTGTGCGAACTGCTTCATTACCCTGCACACTGTACCACACAGCAGACTGACACACACAGAAATGTACAGCACTCGGGATGAAAGCTCCTGACACACAGCTCCACACTTTCATTTAGATTAAGATTAAGCAATTAAGGGAAGCAACCAGCAGAAACAGACATTGAGATCAGGGAACACCAACCTGATTCTGAGTATCAGTAACAGGGATGATGTTGGCTTGAAACACTGGATCAGTATTGGACTGTGGTCTAATCTGCTGACAGGTTTGATGTGATGCTCATGTTCACTGTGTTGACTGGCATGACATTACACATGACAGAAATTACAATTTAGAAGATAAAATGACTATCGGGGAAAAGTTCAGTAACATTCCATTTCTATATGATTTTAGTATAAACACGCAGGTGATTAATATTGAAAATCGCGCGTGCTGATTGGTTGAGAAATTCAGACTACACTACCGTTCAAAAATTTGGGGTCACTTAGAAATGTCCTTATTTTTGAAAGAAAAGCACTGTTCTTTTCAATGAAGATCACTTTAAACTAATCAGAAATACACTCTATACATTGCTAATGTGGTAAATGACTATTCTAGCTGCTGGTTTTTGGTGCAATATCTCCATAGGTGTATAGAGGCCCATTTCCAGCAATTCTCACTCCAGTGTTCTAATGGTACAATGTGTTTGCTCATTGCCTCAGAAGGCTAATGGATGATTAGAAAACCCTTGTACAATCATGTTAGCACAGCTGAAAACAGTTGAGCTCTTTAGAGAAGCTATAAAACTGACCTTCCTTTGAGCAGATTGAGTTTCTGGAGCATCACATTTGTGGGGTCGATTAAATGCTCAAAATGGCCAGAAAAATGTCTTGACTATATTTTCTATTCATTTTACAACTTATGGTGGTAAATAAAAGTGTGACTTTTCATGGAAAACACAAAATTGTCTGGGTGACCCCAAACTTTTGAATGGTAGTGTATATATTTTTTAATAATCACCTGTGTATTTAACTATTTATACTTCGTCGCGGTGATTATTCACCGATATTCACCTCGCCTTCGGTGAATAATTATTAAATAGTGTTATTATATAGAAGGCGGCACGGTGGTGTAGTGGTTAGCACTGTCGCCTCACAGCAAGAAGGTCCTGGGTTCGAGCCCCGTGGCCGGCAAGGGCCTTTCTGTGTGGAGTTTGCATGTTCTCCCCGTGTCCGAGTGGGTTTCCTCCGGGTGCTCCGGTTTCCCCCACAGTCCAAAGACATGCAGGTTAGGTTAACTGGTGACTCTAAATTGACCGTAGGTGTGAATGTGAGTGTGAATGGTTGTCTGTGTCTATGTGTCAGCCCTGCGATGACCTGGCGACTTGTCCAGGGTGTACCCCGCCTTTCGCCCGTAGTCAGCTGGGATAGGCTCCAGCTTGCCTGCGACCCTGTAGAACAGGATAAAGCGGCTAAAGATAATGAGATGAGATGAGATTATATAGAACTCTCAACACCTAAATCATGTGATTCTGTGAAGATATTTCTGCAGCTCCATAAGTTTTAATAAAGTCAGTAATCTTCCTTAATTATCAGATTCATCATCAAAATAATATTAAAATATACATGTTTGCTATAGGGCAGCACGGTGGTGTAGTGGTTAACACTGTCGCCTCACAGCAAGAAGGTTCTGGGTTCAAGCCCAGTGGCTGACGGGAGCCTTTCTGTGTGGCGTTTGCATGTTCTCCCTGTGTCTGCATGGGTTTCCTCTGGGTGCTCTGGTTTCCCCCACAGTCCAAAGACATGCAGGTTAGGTTAACTGGTGACTCTAAATTGACCGTAGGTGTGAATGTGAGTGTGAATGGTTGTTTGTTTCTATGTGTCAGTCCTGTGATGACCTGGCGACTTGTCCAGGGTGTACCCCGCCTCTCGCCCATAGTCAGCTGGGATAGGCTCCAACTTGCCCGCGACCCTGTACAGGATAAGCGGCTACAGATAATGGATGGATGGATGTTTGCGATATCATATGGGAAAGCATTTTGCTTATCAAATATAAATTTCCTTAACAGAAGCACTATGTTTCATAATTTTGAAATTATCGCAAAAAACAATTTATAACACAACATTATTGAATTTATGAATCAGAAGGTTGATTACATTTTTTAATAGCATTAACTTTTACAGTATTCTTGGTTGCAAGGCATTTATTCCAGTACATTACAATTTTTTTAATGTAACAATTCATTCATAAAGTCAGTAGTAACGCTGTAATGTTAAGTTTTCCACAAAGGGAAAGTCTTCAGGACAGACGACTTATTTGTTTATTTGTTATTTGACAAGCTGTGGGTTTTTTGGTCTTATTAAGATAAATAATACACAGAGGCTGGTGTGTCAGTCTTTAATCAGTAAAAAAGTATAGTTAGTCACTTGCAAATAGTTGTGTTATAAAAGGAATAAAACACTTTACTGCAATACATCTCCTTTTAGAGTAAAATAATCAACTTTTGGGGTGGTAACATATCACAACACCCTGTTCTTGATTATTTTCCTATTACACACACTTTGGTGTGTTTTAACATCTGTATGAGATTTGCAATAGATCCAGAGACTATCCTGGGAAAAAAAAAGTTCACAAAGGTTTCCTCCTTCATGAGTAAGTATCTATCTATCTATCTATCTATCTATCTATCTATCTATCTATCTATCTATCTATCTATCTATCTATCTATCTATCTATCTATCTATCTATCATTTCAATTGACGCTGAGACGACAAAACATAAAAAAAACACTCATGAAGTTTTTCCATGAGGCAGGAATAACATGACAATCTTTTTCACCAGCATTCTATCTTGGTAGAATATAATACTAGTGGGTGGCATGGTGGTGTAGTGGTTAACACTGTCACCTCACAGCAAGAAGGTTCTGGGTTCAAGCCCACTGGCTGATGGGGGCCTTTCTGTGTAGAGTTTACATGTTCTCCCCGTGTCTGCATGGGTTTCCTCCGGGTGCTCCGATTTCCCCTACAGTTCAAAGACATGCGGTTAGGTTAATTAGATTAGATTAGATTCACTTTATTCATCCCACATCGGGGAAATTCACGTGTTACAGTAGCAAGAAAATGTCATACAGATAACAAATTAAACTGAAATAAAAATTAGACAAATGAAGGATTAAATAAAGAGGGCTACTTGCATTACCTACCATGAAAAAGTATAGAAAAATTGCCTTATTGAGAGTCTCGGAAAAAATTGCACATTACAGGTAGACTCTGTATATATACACACATATATACATAAATAATATTTATATATATATATTTATAAATATAAATATAAGTATGCATAAAAATAGTTTAAGGCCTATATTATTGCACATAATAATTGCATCGATGAGAGATGGCAGAGGTAGTAGTGGTGAAGTAGTGCAAATATAACGACAAACAGGTTACTGGTGCTATGTTACAAGTTGTGGTGCTACATTACAAGTTGTAGCACCATGTGGGGCAGACTTGGGCTGAAGTGCTCTTGATCAAGGCACCTAACCCCCAACTGCCTCCCGGGCACTGTAGCATAGCTGCCCACTGCTCTGGGTATGTGTGTGTGCTCGTTGCTCACTTGTGTGTGTGCATGCATGTGTTCACTGCTTCAGATGGGTTAAATACAGAGGACGAATTTCACTTTGCTTGAGTGTGCATGTGACAAATAAAAGGTTTCTAGTTTCTAGTTCATGTTATAGCACATGAACATTGTGAGCTGGCCTAGTGGTTAGTGTGTCCGCCTCTCAACCTGGAGATTGGAAGTTCTACTCGTGGTTGGGTCATACCAGAGACCATCACTGCCGGGATTTGTGCCACCCACTGCACCTTAAGGGCCTGGTTAGTCCTAGGATGGGAGACTGCCTGGGACAATCAGGTATTGGCACAGGAGGGACTTTGATAGTATGTGAACACAGCTCTACTTGCTGTTTACATGAATACAGCTTATCTTCAAGCACACCACCATCACATCTTTCACACAATTTAACAAGTGAAGCTCACACAGACAGTCGCCTCAGTTATGGTGAAGATGCCAGTATCTAATCTGTATCAGCTCATACGCAGGTCTAGTGCATCTGTAGTTAAAATAATGGAAATAATCTTTTACAGAAGTATGAATTCAAGTTGTATAGCATGTTTACAATATAAACTGCACTTTATAGCATGTCATTTTTGGGGGTTGGGGGGGTTATAGTCTACAGTCCTCTCTTTCATTGTTTGTGTGAGCATAAAAAGGGGCTTTAGTTGTAGTGTGCGTGCGTGCGTGCACGTGCAATTGTGTATTCAGGTCTGTCATGTGGATATCAATATCCACTGAACTGCATAATCACTCTCAATCATCAAGTATCTCTCTGTTCTGAGTTCACAGTACCCCGGTGATTCATTTGAATCTAATTTCCCTGATCAACCTGAAACTCTGAGGGCTCCAAACTCTCTCCAAATTCTCTTTGCTAATTGGCGTCGGAGCCCTGCATGCATAATCATGGGAGAGTTCTTATTGTGTGGTGTGTTTGGTGAGTATGATGGTGTAAGCAGGCACTCGTGTGTGTGAGCTAGCAAGCTATTAACTCACAGATAAGAGGTGATACGCTGGTGCTTACTCAAGTAGCAGAAGGCATTAAATTTCCATTAAAATGTGTGACTGAATCCCTCATGCTTTTTCAGATTTGTACAGTGGTAGTGGTAAGGTGAACAGCAAGGCAAAGCTGGCTGCACTTTTTGCTTGCTTGCTTATTTATTTATTTATTTATTTATTTAATTATTTATTTCAACCAGGGTTTTGCATTAATTATGAAGTAATGAAGAGTAAAATGTTATGAGGGTCCAACTTAATAACAACACATCATGCATTTTAATATGAGATGCAATGTATAAAAATGTATTTAAAAGTAATCCCATGTGAAGTGGAGAACTGGGAGTCAAAGTCTGCTACCTCAGCATGATTCTGCACTCTCTGCTCACTTATGACTTATAGCTTCCTGCTAATAAACCAGAAATGGAGACAGTTACATAACTCACCTACAGTATATATGATCTTTCGAGGGTATTGTATCTTTCCAAGACTATGTTCCCAGTCCATATGTGATTCCTTCTCTTCTCACTGTGTAGCACAGCTGGGCCTCCTGCATGAAGCGATGGACTGTTCAGCTCCTTCTGTGCTATTCTTGGACGAGTCCATGTGAGTTCTGGTTATTAATGGGATGGTTTGTTCAGGTATATGCACCTGATCGTAAAGTGTCAAGCCAAGCCAAGCCAAGCCAAGAAGTCTTTATTTGTCACACGTACACTCAAGCACAGACTTAAGCACACAGTGAAATTTCTTCTCTGCATTTAACCCATCTGAAGCAATGAACACGCATGCACACACAAGTGAGCAAAGAGCGCACACACATACCCAGAGCAGTGGGCAGCTATGCTACAGCATCCGGGGAGCAGTTGGGGGTTAGGTGCCGTTGCTCAAGGGCACTTCAGCCCAACCTCAGGCCATGGCTGCCCCATATTAACCTAACCGCATGTCTTTGAACTGTGGAGGAAACCGGAGCACCTGGAGGAAACCCACGCAGACACGGGGAGAACATGCAAACTTGAACCCAGAACCTCCTTGCTGTGAGGTGACAGTGCTAACCACTACAACATTGTGCTGTCCAAGCATTCAACATGGCTGCAGGAAGTGCTATACGTCATTGTGCATTTGGCCAGCGCTTCCATCCTTATCTGGCAACTGACTGGCAAATAACTTCATGTTCTGTTTATGACCTACTGAATGAAATGACTCGCATTTGGTTTATGGACACATTTAATGAAGACTGCTGTTATATCGCTGAATTGTGTGTTGTGTGTGTGTGTGTTTTTTTTTTAAATCACTGGGTGTGGATGCTGCCATGACAGATGTGTAATCACGGAGTACACTAATAAAGTGTGTGTGAGTGTGTGCCATGTACACTTTGCATCAATAGCATTGTTTCAAGCTGTTACAAAGCATCTGCCACTGTTGAGAATAGTGCATTTGGTAGGTGTGTGTGTGTGTGTGTGTGTCCACAGATATTGTAAGCTGATAATAGCTTCCATAATAATTCATTTCAGCATATCAACAACTCTTCACCTCTCCAGACATTCTCTGGATCTACAGAAAGCCTACAACAGTTGTACAAGTTGCTGCTGTAGCACCAGTAAGATTAGTGTCATTTTAGCAGAAAGCAGCTCAACGCAGTGAATAATTCATCATAGCAACTGTATTGGAGCATGTATGCAAACAGTAGAAAGCAGTAATGGGTGTAGATGTGCACTCGGCTAACCCGCAACAGATGAAATCTTTCATGTGTGCCCAAGACACAAGGCTCAGTTCATGTCTGTTTTAGAGACCTGGCAAATGGCCTTATTGTTTGCATGAGCGCGGTCCAAAAACAACAGCTGCACAGTCAATGTGTGCTGTTTCCGCTGCACCTGAGTAAAAAGACGAGTTACAGAATGCTGTGCTTCATTTGAAAAGATGAAAATGAAAAGATTGACTGCTTGTGTCCAGCAAACAGCTGTGAAGTTTCATATCCATCTTTGCATGTTGTTAAAAAAAAACCAAAAAGGCTTTTGTGTGTGCAGAGTTATTGGTTAAAGCTTTTCAGATCTTTGTCTTGTAGCTGGCAAGCATCACCAAGTACCCCCCGCCCCCATCTCTCTCTCTCTCTCTCTCTCTCTCTCTCTCTCTCTCTCTCTCTCACACACACACACACACACACACACACACACACACACACAAGTAATGGATTAACTATTGGGTGAGATGAGAGGCCTTGACAAAGTGCCTGTTCCAAGACGTAGTTGTGTCTTGTGAAGCCTTATAATAATTGATGGATGACTATAGCATTACACAATGACAGAGTGGTTGCATGGCCTTTTGCCCCTGCTACTTCAACCCTTACATGTGTGAAATAGCCAATTACTGCCAGGCCTCGCCCGAGTAATAGGCCAATGAGCAAATGGTTACTGTGGGACTGACTGGGGTGGTTTGTGCATTTCAGTAGATGTTTAAAGAGATGGAAGAAAGGTAAAATAAAGTTGTGCTGCTCCTTTCATGGCCCTTTTAAGACTGATATTTCTCTAGTAATGTTGACTGGACAATATATTTGGATATTGATTGCTGTATTATGAGTCCTACTTCTCACCTAATAGCATCACTATGCATAAAACACAGTTTAACTGGTCTCTGTAGTATGTAGTCATCCTAAAGCTGTTAAAAAATGAATAAAGCCTAAGGATTTTATATCACTCCAGGAAGTGACTGCTGAATAATTGAACTTATGATCTAGTCCGTAATTCTGAGAAATACATCAGAGATTACATGCTGTTTAGTGGGAGCAATATGCTTGGAAGTAGGACAGGGGTTTTGGATACAAGCTTTTTAATGGAATAACATCATTTCACTTTGGCAGTCCTGAGCATCATGATTAAGAGATGGATAAAGCATGCTGCTCCTCCTGTGGTCACTTTTAATGAAGATTCCTCAGACTGGATATATATATATTTTTTTGTATAATGAGTTTTACCACTCACCTCACACCATGACTATGCACAGAATGAATAGTTATTATTTTGTTTTTCTCTCATTGTGTCTAGTTCTCAAATAACTACTGTATTGCTTCAATGGGAGATTTTCATTTTTTTTAAACAAATGACTCAATAGAGCACAAGCTACAGCAGTCCTTATCATATTCTTTACAAAATGTAATCACTTCCATGATGGGAATAAACAAAGCATTACATTAGTGCTTTCATTGTGAAAGTATCTTTAGTAACAGTTGATGTGATTTGAAAAAGAATCAAGTATTGAACATGTATAGTACCAGTCAAAAGTTTGCACAACCCTACTCATTCATAAGTTGACTATTTTCTACATCCATCCATCCATCCATCCATCCATCCATCCATCCATCCATCATCTGTAGCCACTTATCCTGCGCAGCATCGCAGGCAAGCTGGAGCCTATCCCAGCTGACTACGGGTGAAAGGCGGGGTACACCCTGGACAAGTCGCCAGGTCATCACAGGGCTGACACATAGACACAGACAACCATTCACACTCACATTCACACCTACGGTCAATTTAGGTAGTGTTTACATTAGACCATATCCGTCTCATTTTCGTCGCGGATGCACTGTCCGTGCACATTAAAACGCCGGGAAACGACTCCACAGGCAGAACAACTTGAATCCGCCAGGGCCCACGTATTCAACCCAGTTCGTGTCTGATCTGGTGCTGTGTAAACATTGAGGATACGAGGAAACGCAGTGCTGAGCTCTAGCTGACGTCATCATTGGACAACGTCACTGTGACATCCACCTTCCTGATTCGCTGGCGTTGGGATCTCACACACAGCGGCTCAGTCCCGAATCACTGCTCGTGCGCTTCACTAGCGCGCTCTGTGAGCTGCGCAGGGCCGGAGAGTGCACCCTCCAGAGGGCACTCGCTGTTCAGGGCGGAGTGATTTGGAGCGCAGGAGGAAGCGCGGAGCCGCACTGAGGTTTATTTACACATTTCAACTTATTTACCTCCTTCAGGCGCTTAAACTCAGTGAGAACATGAACATCACAGCCAGGTGTGTTTATCTGCTGGAGAAGGTGTTTGCTTGCCATCCTTCCACTTGCAAGTGGTGAGTGACTTGCGCCTGCCCTATATGCACTGGGATCATGTGACATGCCGTCTAATTAGTCATGTGATTAGCGTATCCATGTATTGGCGTTGCCGTGTGCACGCGAATCATGTATTGGCGTTGCTGTGTGCATGCGAATCATTTTAAAAATGTTAATCTGATGATCCGCTGATACAGTCTAATGTAAACACCACCTTAGAGCCACCAATTAGCCTAACCTGCATGTCTTTGGACTGTAGGGGGGAAACCGGAGCACCCGGAGGAAACCCACACAGACACGGGGAGAACATGCAAACTCCATACAGAAAGGCCCCCGTCAGCTGCTGAGCTCGAACCCAGGACCTTCTTGCTGTAAGGCGGCAGTGCTAACTACTACACCACCGTGCCACCTCTATTTTCTACATTGTAGAACAATATTGAAGTCATTAAAGCTATGAAATAATACATGGAACATATATGGAATTATGTGGTAAACACTAAAACAAAATATGTTTCATATTTTAGATTCTTCAAAGCAGCCAGTGTTTCCCTTGATGACGCTTTGCACACTATTGGCATTATCTTAACCAGCTTCATGAGATAGTCACCTGGAATGCTTTTCAATTAACAGGTGCCTCATCAAAAGTTAATTAGTGCAATTTCTTACTTTCTTAATGTGTTTGAGATCAAAGAGTAAATAGTAAATAATAAAAATACAGTAAATAGCCCTATTCCACAACTGTAGTAATCCATATGATGTCAAGAACCACTCAAATAAGTAAAGAGAAATGGCATCCATCATTACTTTAAGACATGATGTGTATTTTAAAGGTCCCATGGCATGGTGGTTTGTTGATGCTTTAAATGGGCTCGTGGAGGCTTCCGGATGTTATATCCGCAGCCTTTCTCAAAATGAACCCTCGGCACGTAAATATAGCCTCCTGGGAGAAAGCCCCATTTCAGCGCTTTTCCCAGTGCATCGTTTTGCTAATGAGAAGCAGGAGGCGGGGAAGGGTAGAGGGTGGGGGCGGGCCATGGGGGGAGGGGGAGGGGCTTGACCAAGCTGCGGCCATGCTAGCGGTGTGTGAACAGTAGCAATGGCAGGTCAAGCAACAGTCCAAGCTTTCGCTTTTGACCTGGAGTCCGACCCCTTTTGTCCCTCAGACAGTCAACTGTCCGCAATTTAACGCCCCATCATGTAATGCAGAGCAAGCAGACTCAGGCCCTGTCCACACGGCAACGGATTCAGGTGAATCCGATAAAATTGTTTATCGTTTCGGCCTGGCGTCCACACGGCACTGGCGTTTTGGGTGCCCCAAAACGAAATCTTTTGAGAACGGGTTCCAGAGTGGAAAGCTCTGGCAACGTTGCCGTTGTGAAGTCGTCTGGATGAGTAGAACGGATTTGTTTACGATGACGTCACAACCACATGTGCTTCACGCCGGGTAGAAGTGTAACGAACTCGATGCGAGTTGTCAACAAATCCTATAACTTGGTTCATGAAACGCGCTTACAAAATATTTTCACTGTGAATATTTATTGTGTAATGGTGCAAAGTGAGAGAGAGAGAGAGAGAGAGAGAGAGTTAGGGCAGAGTCAAACCCGCCAGCAAAAATAGGGAAAAAAAAAGGAGCGATCTCACCTCTTCAGATGTTGGTTTAAGTCCTACAATACATTCCTCAAAAAGGGTGTAGAAGAACAAATTAATCCATCAACGTGTAGCATTCAATTTATTCCGGACCATTAAAGACGCCGCCTTCCGCGTAGAATCATACGTCATCCTCGCCGCCATATTGGATGGGTCAAAGCGGAGAATAAAGATGCCTCATTCATGTGCTGCGTTTAACTGTACCAACAGGTTTGCTGTCCAAACGAGATCACATGGG
Source organism: Neoarius graeffei (assembly GCF_027579695.1). Taxonomy (NCBI): domain Eukaryota; kingdom Metazoa; phylum Chordata; class Actinopteri; order Siluriformes; family Ariidae; genus Neoarius; species Neoarius graeffei. Next base: position 62,741,904 of record NC_083570.1, read on the forward strand.
ATTACCTTTCACAGGTGAGACTGGAAAAATACTTTTCATTGTATTTGGTCATTATAATGTAATTTTACGAACAGATTTTTCTGACTTTGTGGCTAATATGAAGTCTAGCGCATAATAGTTTATGTGCATGCGTCCTTACTTCTTCTATTGTTCTGGTGTCTCCGAAGGGACCGTCTTACAGCGCCCCTAGAGGTGTGGCATGTGTATTGCATCGTTTTCAGCAAGCGTTGCGTTGCCATATGTACCTGATATTTTACTGATCCGTTGCCCATGTGGACGCGATATTTTTTTTAATAACATCTCATTGCCGTTGTCGTGTGGATGTAGCCTCACTCTTTTGTCCCTCACAAACAGTCAAACGCCCCAATCACACCTATCACATTCAGGCTGAGCTATAGACAATACTGATACTGATCTACATACTGACAGAAAATTATGGACACACAAAAATAAATATGAGAAATACATAACATAAGAAGAAATGACCACTAATCAGGTTCCTTCACAAGTCTAAATAAGGGAGTGGGAAAATGTGTGTACAACACTAGTAGTATAGTATAGTAGTATAGTGTTTGTGTGCACACACATACTCGCTGCTATCAGCGCCTGTAGCCACGCTGCTAAGACAAAACCCCATTCTCCCTCGGACTCCTTTCGTAAACTCAACGTGACACAGAGAACAGAGAGTGAGAGTGTTCGGAGTGGTAGTTTACGAACGTATAATACCCTAGGCTTGAACACGCACTCCATAACCAAAGAGGATAGAAGCAGCAACTACAGAAACATATCGCTTATCCAACAGAAGACATGCATTGTGGAGCAATAGTCAAACATAAGCTCATAAGTTACAGTCAATTTCCAGACTAAACTCAGTTTAACAGAGCATGCTGCATGCTCTTTAGTTTTGTAGCGCAGATTACCTGGCTAACTGCAGGAAGCGGTTAGCTGCACAGCTAATGTAGCTATTGCTAGGCTAATGCACCGATTTTAAAACACGGCAAAACGACCAGTTATACACTTACTTGTTCGGTATTTGTGGCTGATGCGGCAGGGATGCTTGGTACGGACCCAGGCTTCAGTGACAGTTGATGTGCAAAACCTGCCCTGTACTGTCCCAAGTTGTGGAAACATTCCTCAGGAAAATGCTTCCGACAAACATACACTGTCTTAGGTAGACTCGACGGCGTATTATTGAAGTAAATAAAATTAAGCCACTGCATCTTCGGGGCTCTCCCGTCGGCAGTAAAAACAGACTCCTTTCTGTGTTGTCACATCCATGTACAGCGCAATTTCCATGTTTCACTCGCTTAGGTGATGCCATGTTGTTGTGTCCTCTATGGTCTCCTCACTACAACTGGGCGGGGCAATCCATACAGTGGGTGGGAATCCAGAGGGGGGGGCGTGGGGATCATCTCCCTTGCTGACATAGTAAAGGGAAGAGCTTATCAACGCGCCGTTTTGACGCGCCATTCTCAAATGTTGGGCATAGTTTGGTTTACACATTATGAAATTTCTAGCCACTGGGGTGACTTAAGAAGGTCAGAGGAACTCATTTTAACATTAAAAAACCTCAGAAAGTGAAAATTTCATGCCATGGGACCTTTAATGAATAAAAGTAAAGAAAAAAAACTACTGAATTAGAAGGCATGTCCAAACTTTTGACTGGTCCTGGAAATGGTGTCTAAGGGAAGGAAGATCTCTCAGTAATGTATCTGTTGTATTGATTCAGTGGGATCTTTTTGAGCATTACATTTATGTACTAATCTTTTTGCACACACTTTCAGTGGATTTAGCTCAAGCTACAGCAGACCAAATCTATGGCAAATTAGGGCTTTTGAAAAAGTGACCATAGTCTATCAAATAACACAGCGCAATACTCCAGATCATATACTGTATATGAGCCTGATTAGGCAGGCCAAATTAGTATAGAGGGTTCACTATCTAATATTGCAGACTAGATTGGATTTCAGAGATGATTTTAAGCAGTGCAGTTGTCATGTGGTTTTTGTCAGGACAAGGATGTTTGTTGGATTATTGAGGGAAATATAGAATGCTGTGAAAATAAATACTTTAAAACCTCATTTGGCAAGTCAAACAAGTGGGGTCGTGGATGTTAAATCAGATTGTATATTCAACAAAAATTGTGTGGAGCGAATAAACATCTTATCCACTCAATCAGTTTGGTCTCTCTCTCTTTTTTAAAAAAAAAATCATTTTCCTTATTTTATTACTTACACAAATGATAATGCATCTTCATTTACCTGCTTCCACACTGGAAAAAAAAGCACGACAGTAGTGCTTTAATTGTTAATGTATCTTTGGTATCGGTTAATGTAATTTGAAAAACTAATAATTATTGAACATGTTGTAAACGGTGTCTAAGTGAAGGAGGGTCAGGTGATTGTCTCTTTCTGTGGTCTGTCCTGCCAAGTATTGACTTAAATTTTATGATCCTGGGTACACGCCTGTTATACTCGAGGTAATTTAGAGAAATAAATCCTGCTTTTAGAGCTGTTAACAGGCTAATGGTCACAGCCAGGACTCATAGGTTCGCTAGGAAGGGCATTAAATAGCATTTCTATTCAGGGTATAGAAAGTCATACACAGTGTACAATGCTGCGCTCTAATGGAAGCTGTCCATTGGCTATTGACAGAACAATCCATCTTTATAAAGGACAGTGAAAAATTCCAATCTAGTTTCTGAAATCACATTATCAGATGTAATATACAGCTGCATCTAAATATAAACTGAGGATGCAGCAGGATGACTTTGGTATAGAAGCAATATGGGGGTTGTGTATTTCTTTGTGTGGATTTGGGAGGTGGGTCCAGTTGTGCTTTTTAGCAGAGTATTTGAGAAGTTATTCTTGCACAAGGAGCTTTTTCTAATACTGTATAGTTGTATTATAATGTATTATGGGTTTTTCCCCCCTTCACACCCAGGAATTCTTTGAGCCTGCAGAATGTATATAAAAAATAAAATAGTGGTGAGACATTAGGCATGGCAGACATTAGAATTAATTAATAAGTGAATAAAGACAGCAAATAGGTAAATGAATAAAGTCAAGACATTAATTACTCACTTATCAATATGCACTTCATATTCCTGTTGTTTCACTGTAATTATGGAATAATTCATAACAGTTCCTGAATAATATGTTTTAAGATGAATAACTAAAAATGAACTTTGGATTTAAGAGGTGACTTTTCTAAACTGCTGCGAAACCCCAGCTTTTGATTGCTTTTTGCTTGATGGACGTCCCTTGAACAACTCCTACTGAAATAAGATCCATAACGTAATATTGTCTGGCTCCTGAGCAGAAGCTATATTAAGCCACTCAATCCCGAGCATATATAGGGTGAAAGTTAATGATCATTTCATTCTCTACACTACAGCATGATCAGTATCCAGAGGACGTGTGCGCTGGCCTTCATGATCATCTGCTCGTCTATTTATAGGATGGAGTATACACATAGGAGCTGAGATCATCCCAGTAAAGACTGATATGAAGATTGGAGGGTGTGCATATGCTGTATGCTCTTCTTACACAGGCTGGTGTACACAGGCACATTGCTTTTCAGGTTCCTGTTGATGGGCTTGTGCTGTTCATTTAAACATGACAAACTGCTTTATCTCTAAAATAGTTCCTTGGGGCTCTTGGCAGTCAGGCAACACAGCTTGAATAATTTCTCAAGAATTCGGGAAACTGTTGAACAATGGTTTAGAAACCGCAAATACCCTTTAGTTTGTTTGAGTCTAAACTGTCACTTGGCTCATTTCCGCCAATTTTGGTCGACTCTGTGCTTTTTCCCCCTCAATCTCTGCCATATGTAAATAAACTCAGACCCTGAAAAAGGAATTGAGGCAGTAAGAGTACAGTTCGTTTCATGTCCACTTTGTGGTGCTGTGCATTGAGGCATTGTGAATGCAAAATGCACTTCTCAAAGTAATTGCTTTCTTCAACAAAAGTTTTATGATACATTGCTAAAGGGAGCTCAGAAATGTACAACATGGCAGTCTGAGGAGTAGTGTAGTGTAGGAACAGGAGGATACAGTGTCCCTCCAAATGTTGACCTTTGGATTATATAAGGATTATATATCAGGAAACAGTTAGTGACAACAAAAATATTTGAACAGTTAAAAAATGAATAAATGTGAAAGGGTTCAACAATGGCAGAAGAAGGTAAAAGAAATGAGACAAATGTATCTTGCCTTTGTACCTTTCTTTATTATTGTGTAATACTCACATGGCAAGTATGAGTGCAGCCATCCTGTTCTCAAAAAAAAAAAAATGCAGTTACTGTTGGTCTTAGTCCAAAAGGAATGAGTGTGAATGGGAAATGGACTGTGTGGACAAGTGGACAATGTGAATGCAATGAGAAATAAGTTCTCTTTCTTTCTGCCCAGTATTTGGGCCACTTAAGATGAATTTAATTCAAATAATATGTGAAAACCCACTAAAGCTGTTTCAATCAAACCCTTGTGAATCAAACCCTTGGTGCAGTTTGTTTAAGCAGGTGTGAACATAGCAATCCCAATCGGGTGCAGACCCAAACAACTGGTCCAAGACTGTGTGAGCGAGGTGGTCTTGATCTGGTTCAAGTGAGCTTTAGCACATTTTAATTGTAGTACGAAAGTGATTTGACCCTGAAACAACTCAACTGCAGGAAGTGAACCAAACATGCCGTGTATTTTGGGTTGTGGGCAGCATTTTTTGTTCATAGAAGCTGCTAAATTGATTCATAGGGCATAAACTGAGCCAGAGAACTGAGCTACTGTATAGTGATACAGAAAAGCCATGCTGAGATTTGTACCAAGAAAGAAAATGAGAAAAAAATTATTAGGTACACATATTTTAAACCAATTACAGTATTTATATAGCCATATACAACCCCGATTCCAAAAAAGTTGTCATCTCATCTCATCTCATTATCTCTAGCCGCTTTATCCTGTTCTACAGGGTCGCAGGCAAGCTGGAGCCTCTCCCAGCTGACTACGGGCGAAAGGCAGGGTACACCCTGGACAAGTCACCAGGTCATCACAGGGCTGACACATAGACACAGACAACCATTCACGCTCACATTCACACCTACAGTCAATTTAGAGTCACCAGTTAACCTAACCTGCATGTCTTTGGACTGTGGGGGAAACCGGAGCACCCGGAGGAAACCCACGTGGACACGGGGAGAACATGCAAACTCCACACAGAAAGGCCCTCGCCGGCCACGGGGCTCGAACCGGGACCTTCTTGCTGTGAGGCGACAGCGCTAACCACTACACCACCGTGCCGCCCTTAGAACATAGATGACATGTCAAATGTTTAAACTGAGAAAATGTATCATTTAAAGAGAAAAATTAGGTGATTTTAAATTTCATGACAACAACACATCTCAAAAAAGTTGGGACAAGGCCATGTTTCCCACTGTGAGACATCCCCTTTTCTCTTTACAACAGTCTGTAAACATCTGGGGACTGAGGAGACAAGTTGCTCAAGTTTAGGGATAGGAATGTCAACCCATTCTTGTCTAATGTAGGATTCTAGTTGCTCAACTGTCTTAGCTCTTTTTTGTCGTATCTTCCGTTTTATGATGTGCCAAATGTTTTCTATGGGTGAAAGATCTGGACTGCAGGCTGGCCAGTTCAGTACCCAGACCCTTCTTCTACGCAGCCATGATGCTGTGATTGATGCAGTATGTGGTTTGGCATTGTCATGTTGCAAAATGCAAGGTCTTCCCTGAAAGAGACGTCGTCTGGATGGGAGCATACGTTGCTCTAGAACCTGGATATACCTTTCAGCATTGATGGTGTCTTTCCAGATGTGTAAGCTGCCCATGCCACATGCACTAATGCAACCCCATACCATCAGAGATGCAGGCTTCTGAACTGAGCGCTGATAACAACTTGGGTCGTCCTTCTCCTCTTTAATCCGAATGACCCGGCATCCCTGATTTCCATAAAGAACTTCAAATTTTGATTCGTCTGATCACAGAACAGTTTTCCACTTTGCCACAGTCCATTTTAAATGAGCCTTGGCCCAGAGAAGACGTCTGCGCTTCTGGATCATGTTTAGATACGGCTTCTTCTTTGAACTACAGAGTTTTAGCTGGCAATGGCGGATGGCACGGTGAATTGTGTTCACAGATAATGTTCTCTGGAAATATTCCTGAGCCCATTTTGTGATTTCCAATACAGAAGCATGCCTGTATGTGATGCAGTGCCGTCTAAGGGCCTGAAGATCATGGGCACCCAGTATGGTTTTCCGGCCTTGACCCTTACGCACAGAGATTCTTCCAGACTCTCTGAATCTTTTGATGATATTATGCACTGTAGATGATGATATGTTCAAACTCTTTGCAATTTTACACTGTCAAACTCCTTTCTGATATTGCTCCACTATTTGTCGGTGCAGAATTAGGGGGATTGGTGATCCTCTTCCCATCTTTACTTCTGAGAGCCGCTGCCACTCCTAGATGCTCTTTTTATACCCAGTCATGTTAATGACCTATTGCCAATTGACCTAATGAGTTGCAATTTGGTCCTCCAGCTGTTCCTTTTTTGTACCTTTAACTTTTCCAGCCTCTTATTGCCCCTGTCACAACTTTTTTGAGATGTGTTGCTGTCATGAAATTTCAAATGAGCCAATATTTGGCATGACATTTCAAAATGTCTCACTTTCGACATTTGATATGTTGTCTATGTTCTATTGTGAATACAATATCAGTTTTTGAGATTTGTAAATTATTGCATTCTGTTTTTATTTACAATTTGTACTTTGTCCCAACTTTTTTGGAATCGGGGTTGTAATTTAAAACATAATTAGTACTGGGTCCACGTTCTACATATTCGGGTGATTTCTATCATGTGCTTGACAAAGGTTTGTTTTTCTTCCTTTATTTTCTGAACAATTAATAAGTTTCACTGGTAAGTTTCTTACAAGGTTCTCAGCCAACATTATTGTTGTTGTTACCACGTCTGCTAACTTTGTTGGAGGAGGTTATGTTTTCGCCTTCATTTGTATGTTTGTTTACTTATTTGTCTGTTCCCAATATAACTCAAAAAGTAGTGAACGGATATTGAAATTTTGAGGAAACGTGAGCCATGGGCCAAGGAACAACTGATTAGATTTTGATGCAAATCCAAATATGTGGCTTGGCGGTGGTATGCATTCTACTGAATGCCCTTTTAGTTGTTGTTGTTGTTGTTGTGCCATTTTTTTGGTTAAATTATGCACAGTGGAAAACTAACCAAATGTTTGTTTTACATGTAGCAAAATGTATCAAACACGGCAAATGGACTAACAGGTGTAAAAGCGCTCTGGAAGTGATTCACTATAAGATCTTTTTGGAGAAGTCCTATTTTTTCTGTCAGAATATTTGCCTTTTCAAAAGCATATCAAAATTGTATTGGTTCATTTGGGAAAAAATTTGGAAAAATTAGCATGGTTACAATCATCACCTAGCTATACATTAGCTAAATAAAAAGCCTTACTAACTAGCTAAGATAAGACTGCTTATTCAGCTAGCTGTGAATGTTTATCCCATGAACAAAGCTCACTGAAGTTATAGATGTGTATTACTATTCGATGTGATTCCTGTGAATTATTTATTTATGGTTAAGTGCTTGTTGGACAACAGCAGTTCCTCTTTACATTAGCTTATCATATTTTGCTGTGTTCAAACATTAGTGCCCTTTGTGTATTGATATTGTCGCACACAGGTTATCATCCTTTATCTTGAACATGTACAACGTTGTGCATTTCAGACATGGTTCTAAATCACTCAGTCAGTCACTGACTGTAGTCTTTACTAAGGTCACTTAGTGATCCAGCCCAAAGAAAATGTCTTTCTCCTTCACAGAGCACATATTCTTCTTATACTGCTAATATAATTCCACTGTGGTTTTCTTTAATGTGATTGAACTAAGTGCTCCTGACAACAGGGCTGGAAATGACTGATCATCTCCAAGAAGTTGGTTTATGTTAATGCTCTTTTTTTTCCACAGTCAGAGGGATTTGGCAAAGGAAGGTGGTTTCAGAGCAACATCAATGGTCCACATATACACACAGTCATTATTGCTGCAGTGATTGGCAGAGGAAATGGAGCCTGGGATTAGTAGAAAGAAGAGGCCAGCTGTTGGAAGAGTTCTGCTCCATTTGTTAGACAGTGACTGAGAAATGACCAAGGCAACCCTTGTGTGACCCCATAAACACATTTACACCAACAGGGGTTCACCGTTATATGGATGCTCATGACTAGCAGAGTGTGGGTCTTCTATTACCACCCACCTTATCAGTTACCTTCTTTTCCTATTGCATGAGCCCCAAACCTAATGGGATTTCACCAGGGAAAGATACTGTATGGGTGTTAACATGTAAGCACACAGTTCTGTGTATCAGGGTATGAGTTATAGCGAAGTGTTTTCCCACTATAGCACCTCAATATATGCCTCTGAATTGAAATTGAAAGGTGTGTGTGTGTGTGTGTATATATATATATATATATATATATATATATATATATATATATATATGTATGTGTGTGTGTGTGTGTGTGTGTGTGTGTGTGTGTGTGTGTTTTTTCAAGCTTAGGTCATGCAGTTGTCTTGTCATATACAGTCTGAAAGAATATACAGTATTTCTTTTATTTCTAATGTCTAATTCTACTTTATATTATTATCTGATTAAAAGAAGACAACAGAGAGCAGATAATCATCACAAAATACAACCACATTATCTTCTTTGTTCTGATAATCTGAGTTATGCAATTCATAACTGAAAACATAAGGGAGTTCAAGGCAAAAAAATACTGGTAGAAATGACCAGTTTGGTCAGTTGTTCCTATTTTTGGATAAATGCTTCTATAACATGTCCTTTCTTAGAGTGTAATTATAAAAATGTTATATCTAAACAGAAAAATTGTTGTTTCACTGATTTACAGTGGTGCTTGAAAGTTTGCGAACCCTTTAGAATTTTCTGTATTTCTGCATAAATATGACTTAAAACATCATCAGATTTTCACACAAGTCCTAAAAGTAGATAAAGAGAACCCACTTAAACAAATGAGACAAAAATATTCTACTTGGTCATTTATTTATTGAGGAAAATGATCCAATATTACATATCTGTGAGAGGCAAAAGTATGTGAACCTCTAGGATTAGTAGTTAATTTGAAGGTGAAATTAGAGTCAGGTGTTTTCAATCAATGGGATGACAATCAGGTGTGAGTGGACACCCTGTTTTATTTAAAGAACAGGGATCTATCAAAGTCTGAGCTTCACAACACATGTTTGTGGAACTGTATCATGGCACAAACAAAGGAGATTTCTGAGGACCTCAGAAAAATCGTTGTTGATGCTCATCAGGCTGGAAAAGGTTACAAAACCGTCTCTAAAGAGTTTGGACTCCACCAATCCACAGTCAGACAGATTGTGTACAAATGGAGGAAATTCAAGACCACTGTTACCCTGCCCAGGAGTGGTTGACCAACAAAGATCACTCCAAGAGCAAGGCGTGTAATAGTCGGCAAGGCCACAAAGGACCCCAGGGTAACTTCTAAGCAACTGAAGGCCTCTCTCACATTGGCTAATGTTAATGTTCATGAGTCCACCATCAGGAGAACACTGAACAACAATGGTGTGCATGGCAGGGTTGCAAGGAGAAAGCCACTGCTCTCCAAAAAGAACATTGCTGCTCATTTGCAGTTTGCTAAAGATCACATGGACAAGCCAGAAGGCTATTGGAAAAATATTTTTTGGATGGATGAGACCAAAATTGAACTTTTTGGTTTAAATGAGAAGCGTTATTTGGAGAAAGGAAAACACTGCATTCCAGCATAAGAATCTTATCCCATCTTTGAAACATGGTGGTGGTAGTATCATGATTTGGGCCTGTTTTGCTGCATCTGGGCCAGGATGGCTTGCCATCATTGATGGAACAATGAATTCTGAATTATACCAGTGAATTCTAAAGGAAAATGTCAGGACATCTGTCCATGAACTGAATCTCAAGAGAAGGTGGGTCATGCAGCAAGACAACGACCCTAAGCACACAAGTCATTCTACCAAAGAATGGTTAAAAAATAAAGTTAATGTTTTGGAATGGCCAAGTCAAAGTCCTGACCTTAATCCAATTGAAATGTTGTTGAAGGACCTGAAGTGAGCAGCTCATGTGACCACCAGCATCCCAGAGTTGAAGCTGTTCTGTGCAGAGGAATGGGCTAAAATTCCTCCAAGCCAGTGTGCAGGACTGATCAACAGTTACTGGAAACGTTTAGTTGCAGTTATTGCTGCACAAGGGGGTCACACCAGATACTGAAAGCAAAGGTTCACATACTTTTGCCACCCACAGATATGTAATATTGGATCATTTTCCTCAATAAATAAATGACCAAGTATAATATTTTTGTCTCATTTGTTTAACTGGGTTCTCTTTATCTACTTTTAGGACTTGTGTGAAAATCTGATGATGTTTTAGGTCATATTTATGTAGAAATATAGAAAATTCTAAAGGGTTCACAAAATTTCAAGCACCACTGTATCTGCTCATGGCCATTGCATTATCCAATATTCTCACATGCTCTTTCGCTTGTTTCCTGACCTATATATCAATTTATGTGTCATTACATGTAAATTTATTTTATGAACTTTATAAACCACACTACCTAGAATGGAAGCACAGATAACCACATCCTATTTTTGAAACCATTTTGTTTTCTCAAAATCAAAAACCGTCTCTGTTTCTAGAGGACAAGCATTTAGGAAATTTTGTATGTTCATTCCTGTTCGTATTTAGGAGGATATTATAAAGGAATTTTTTTTTTTATTATTGTTGGAATTATATTAGATTCCAACAATACAATGAAGAAATCATATTTTCACAAATTTTCTGAAAATTATTTCATCTTGAGCACGGATTCATGATTATAACATCACAAAAATGATTTTTGTTTTGATGAAGTGTGCAGATGTATGCTTATTTAATTAGAAAGAAAACTCATTTGCATGAATACATTGAAGTTCAAGTGCAAAAAAAAAAAAATCTGCAGTCTTTTAAAAATTAAAAAAAGCCATAAACTGGAAAAGACTGGTTGTGATTTAAAAAACAAACAAACAAACAAACAAACAAACAAACAAACAAACAAACAAACAAAAAAAAACAACAAAAAAAACAATGCTATTCACCTATAGTGTCTTGCCTTAAGAAAACAGGTAACTTATAAAAAATAATTGCTAGACAACACAAGAAATGCTGAAATATATTTCTGAAGCTCTACAAATCTGTGGACCTTAGTTCCCCTACAGATGACTCTAATATTCAGATGCCACTGAATAATACCAAATATGTTTCATTTTATTTACACCTCAAAATATAAGTATAACACTAAAATATAATATAACCAAGAAAAAAAATGATATCAATAAACTAAGTTAAAACCAGAACTATGAATTTTGTAGAAAAAAAAAGTATATGTAAATGTAATTTGGAAAGAGGTGCAGGAAGCCCTAGAATAATTTGAAAGCTAATCTAGCTAGGGCTTCCTAGACCAAACAGATGCATTTGTCAACATTTACAAGAGCATACTTAGGGATAAAACCAGTGATCCTGGAGGAAACCCACACAGACTTGAACCAGGGTTGAAGCAGAGACGCTGCAGCTGTAAGGAGGCTATGCGAGCTGTTGGACCACCATGCCGCCCAGATTAATATAATCTTACACAATATAAATAAGATAAAACTCATATAATTCTAAACAATCCTATTTTGCTTCGTACATATTTAAACAAAATTTTTCGACAATCATTTTAAAAAATCTCCAGATTTCAACTCGTAATTCAGGCCTTCTGTCAGGCCTGAACTGCTGTTTTCAGTTGCTTGTTGTTTTGGGTTTTGTTTAACTTTAGTCTTGTCCTCAGTAAAATTCATGCTCAGTAGGGAGCAGGTGATTGATTTGGTCAGTCATGGTTGAAATCCACTACTGTAGTATTCCATGCTCTGCTAGGTTTTTATATTGTGTTGTTCATCAGTTCATTCTTGCGTTTCAACAAAGTGGCAAACAATTGTTGACAGATAAAATCTAAGATGGATTTATTTTTATTTCTCGCTTTCATGGTTTGCTTTTATAGGAACTGACACATATTTATGATTTTCTGATCTTTATGTTCAGAAAATTCTTCTTGTGCATGAAAGCTAGCAAAGAAAAGTGAGCTGTTAACTGTCCAATTACTTAACATGAGGAGATTATGTGTATGCTTGTGATTCCTATGTGACTATGTGAGTCACCCTTCGCAGTTTAACCTAATGGTCAGTGTTTCATTTCCAATCTGATGTCATGGAATGAAATCCAGAAGATTCAAAGCCCCTTATTTCCATGATTAGCTTCTTATCCCCTTTGGACATAATGTGTACAGTTGTACACATGAAGTTCTATAGCATGAAGTTCCATAGCATTTTTCCTTGTGTCCGAAGGGGTTACTGGATACAGGATTGTATGATTTTAGGATAACTAGGACAGTGAGGACAAGCGGGGGAATTTAACAAATGCATGAAGGGATGCATGAAACAGCCAACAACTATGTTTAATTGACGTATTGATGGATTTTATGTACATTCCATGCTATTTTTATGAAATGTTTTAAGAGGCATGGGAATAAAACGGGACATATACAGTAGAATATTACTTAAGCCTACTTCTGAGAATGCAGACATTTTAACTTAGTGTACTGTGTTCATATCACTTTAGAGATTGATGTCAATGGTTATTTTTTAAATAGTGTGTTAAGTTAGGACTGCGAGAAATAAATTACAAGTTGTTATCTTTTAGTGGTGGTTTTTACTGAATCTGTTCTCACTGGATTTTAGAAAAGACTGGTTATGAATTTGGAAAATATTCAAGATTTTCTATAACCCTGTTATTCTTATTATTGCTGTAAAGATGATGTATACAGTGTTATTCAGGCCAACACTTTAATATGTAGTACTTTTTTTCTTAGCCTACTGTAATTATACAATATTAAATATGGTTTGATGAATTTGGAGGAGATTTTTCTCAAAACCGGGCGGCACGGTGGTGTAGTGGTTAGCGCTGTCGCCTCACAGCAAGAAGGTCCTGGATTCGAGCCCCGTGGCCAGCGAGGGCCTTTCTGTGCTGAGTTTGCATGTTCTCCCCGTGTCCGGGTGCTCCGGTTTCCCCCACAGTCCAAAGACATGCAGGTTAGGTTAACTGGTGACTCTAAATTGACCGTAGGTGTGAATGGTTGTGTCTATGTATCAGTCCTGTGATGACCTGGCAACTTGTCCAGGGTGTACCCCGCCTTTCACCTGTAGTCAGCTGGGATAGGCTCCAGCTTGCTTGCAGCCCTGTAGAACAGGATAAAGCGGCTAGAGATAATGAGATGAGATGAGATTTTTCTCAAAACCTGTTCTTGAAATTTGATTTATTGATTCCATAAATAAGTATGCTACAAATAATGCTTTAAACATGTTATTGAAGATGAGCTTTATGTACTAATTATGGCCTAGCTAATGAAATTTTGTGTCACAGATTACCAAACATGTCACTTAAAATGGTCTTCAGTCTATGTACGTAGATGGATGGATAAGCCATGCTTCTTTAGGATATGATCAAAAACAGTTTTCCTTCACATGTCAGCTAGTCAATACTTTGAGGATTTCAGAAATGTATCATGTTTTGTGTATTTTGTTTTATTAATTTACATTTGTGGCATGTGGCAGACACTATTATACAGATTGATTTACATTTACCTCATTTTATACAACTTGGCAGTTGAGGGTTAAGGGCCTTGTCCAAGGGTCCAGCAGTGGCAGCTTGGCAGTGCTGGGATTTGAACTCATGACCTTTTGATCAGTAGTCTAATATTTTAATGACTGCGCTACCATTGCAAACTTTCTAACAATTTGGAAATTCAGAAACTGTCCCAATATGTTTGACTTCATCTGACATTGTGTTGTTTAAGTGCATTGTTTATATATGTTAATTGTGAGTACCACATTTTTAAAAAAATATTATTTTTGTTTAAATCTTTGATAATGTTCATTACCTGGGCACATTGAAAATCCAACTCTACAGTTCCTGGGAATGTTTGTCTTGATTGCATGATAAAATCAAACACAAAGCAGAGTTTTGTAGTTTTTACAATATAAAGCCTTATGATAGATTGATGACCTGCCCAGGATGCCCATGGTGTACCCTGCTTCTCATCCAAAGTAAGCTGGGATTGGTTCCAGCTTCCTCCATGACTCTAAGGGATCAGGATTTTATTTATTTATTTATTTTTTACATGTGACATGTTGCCAGGGTCTTTAAATTTGGCTTACTGTACAGTCAGACTTCACTGTATATATCCACAGAAACAGTAGCTGCACTGTGGGGAAAAAAAAAAGAATGATGTCAAATTGGTTTCTAAATCTGCAGGGATCTATGGTATTCTCCTTATCTAAGTGCAATACATTTCTCATAAAGATGCAGCTGATACTGTGCAATAAACACGATAAAGTGTGCCTTGGAAACCTGGCTTCTGAATGCACTCTATCCAGGAGGTGACCTTAGTATCTCTCTTGTGCTCTGGATCTGGATGTTGACACATTTTATGAGTGATAAGAATCGCCTTTCCAGGACCTCGTTGTTCCTTGCTCTTGCTCATGACCTCTGGGATATTACTGCTGCAATTAGGTGACAAAATGAACATCAGTAAATCTTGTCCAGAGCAAAGGTTGGCAGGGAAAACTGAAGGACAAAAGAAGGAACTGATGAACTTACTGCAACTTCATGATATTACTGAATGTGCTGAAGGTGGAGGGCAGACCTCCTGGTGTGATATGTGGATATAAAAATGTGTGTGCTTGAGAGGCTTTACATAAATAGTCCAAGCTGTGCTTAAAATGATTCAGAGAATTTTAGGAATGCAGTGATCCCACTTTTTCCATTTTAATACAATACAATACATTTAATGTGGGGGAAGCCAGGGCTTTGGGACCAAAAGGTCGCTGGTTCAATTCCCTGGACCAGCAGGAATGACTGAAGTGCCCTTGAGCAAGGCATCTAACCCCCAACTGCTCCCCAGGCTGCTCTAGGTTTGTTGTACATCACTCTGGATAAGCACGTCTGCTACATAATGTAATGTAATGGATTAGATTGGAAAATATGTCAAATACTATACATAGAGGAATAGAATTCAGGTATGATACAATAAAACAATTGGATCTTCTTCCAGTTGCTCCCATTCGGGGTCGCCATAGCATATTTGATTTAGCATAGGTTTTACACCGGATGCCTTCCTGACGTAACCCTCCCCAATCTATCCGGGCTTGAGACCGGCACTAAGTATGCACTGGCTTGTGCAATCCCAGTGGCTGGGTATTTTACCTAATCTTCATGTCTTTGAATTGTGGGGGAAACTGGAGCACCTGGAGGAAACCCACACAGACACAGGAAAAACATGCAAGCTCCACACAGAAAGACCCCCGTCGGCCGTGAGGCAACAGCGCTAACCACTGCACCACCATTTGGATCTGTACAAACTTAACCATTTTGTTACATCAAGTTATTATCAGATATATTATTAGTGAGGGTGGCACGGTGGTGTAGTGGTTAGCGCTGTCACCTCACAGCAAGAAGGTCCAGGTTCGAGCCCCGTGGCCGGCGAGGGCCTTTCTGTGTGGAGTTTGCATGTTCTCCCCGTGTCCACATGGGTTTCCTCCGGGTGCTCCGGTTTCCCCCACAGTCCAAAGACATGCAGGTTAGGTTAACTGGTGACTCTAAATTGACCGTAGGTGTGAATGTGAGTGTGAATGGTTGTCTGTGTCTATGTGTCAGCCCTGTGATGACCTGGCGACTTGTCCAGGGTGTACCCCGCCTTTCACCCATAGTCAGCTGGGATAGGCTCCAGCTTGTCTGCGACTCTGTAGAACAGGATAAAGCGGCTAGAGATAATGAGATGAGATGAGATATTATTAGTGAGTATGCACAGTGCTACACCACATGCACAGTGCATCAATATATAATAGTGAATGAGATACTTGTTTTCCTTCTAGGCATTTTCCTGACTTCAAAGTTGTCATGACTTACTATTTTGAATAAAATAAGGCTCAACCTTAGCTGTGCCGATGACATTGCTGCTGTAAATAGCGCCAGCAAAAATTTACAAAAGTTCCTTGATTCACTAGCTGCCCATGCTGCCGAAGCCAGGCTATATGTAAACATCTCCAAAATGAAATGCATGTCAACAGCAAAAAACAATCAGCCTCTACACCTCACAATTTATGGCAAAGCTATAGAACAAGTCACCGAGTTTGTTTACCTTGGCCATAATTTATCATGCACTAATGCTGATTCTATTGCTGTTAACCACAGAATAAGTTTAGGCTGGGCTGCCTTTAACGAAAACAAAGATCTCTTAACTTCTTAAAGGATTCCTCTTTATATCAAAAGCAAAATCTACAACACATAAGTTTTGCCAGTCGTTTTTTATGGACTAGTGTGTAAACTGGATGACAAACCTATTCAGAGAAACAGAGACCTTTCAAAACCATATTTTGAGGTTCATGACAAACCACAGGTTAACAGATCACATCAAAATCGAGCATCTTCTTGAAGCTACTAAAATTACTCCCATAATGAATGTAATCAAGAGCAAAACCTTCAAACTCTTTGGCCATGTAAAACGGGCAGAAAGAAGACTTGCTAAGATCTGTGTCGAAGGCATGATGGAAGTCAAACGGAACAGAGGAAGATTGAGAAAGCATTGGTGAGACAATATATACCAATGGTCCGGTCTCAATATCAATAACCTTAACAAAGCTACGCATAACGGAGACAGTGTTAAACGATGAAGGCTCACTGTATGTTATACAACTTCAGTAAGCCTGAAAACAATGCTTGAACTGTTCAATCTCTGATCAGCAAATTTTTTTGCCCTTGTAATGCTTGATCAGCCTTGGTGTTAACAAGCACCAGTTCGGCAACACCAATTTAACTTAAACATCAACAACAGTTCATCCAGTGAGTTCACAAGCACTGAAGTAATCCGATAACTCCAGGTCTACATGTGGTCTAAGTACATGATGTGTACCAACAACAAGATTTGCTTTATAACCAGCCAATAAACTTGGTGAAGGAGAAAAGTTGTGATGAAAAGTGCAACAGTATTTTTTGTCACTACTGTGAAATGTACAGGGTGTTTAAAAAAAAACTGACATCATTTCACAATCTAATAACTTTGTCAATTCTCATTCAATTGACCTCAAATTTTAACAGCGTGTTTGGAAACAGGTCAAAATTTTATGTTTAATGTTTTTTGTTTTTATCTTTTTAGGTATAGAAATGCCATTCACTGGAAAAGAAAAGGCGTTTTGTGTGTTAGAGTACAACAAGACTGTGCAGCATGCAGTTATGAGAGAATTCTCTCAAAATGCACCAACTGCAATGCAGATTTGGCCATGGCACAAAAAGTTCCAAGAGGAGGCTGTCTGTGCAGGGCAAAAGGATCTGGATGACCACCAGCGCTGGAACAGACGGTCGAGCGGGTTCTCCAATATTGAAAATTTGTGTATGGAATCCACATACAGTGGGGCAAAAAAGTATTTAGTCAGTCACCAATTGTGCAAGTTCTCCCACTTAAAAAGATGAGAGAGGCCTGTAATTTTCATCATAGGTATACCTCAACTATGAGAGACAAAATAAGAAAAAAAATCCAGAAAATCACATTGCCTGATTTTTAAAGAATTTATTTGCAAATTATGGTGGAAAATAAGTATTTGGTCAATAACAAAAGTTCATCTCAATACTTTGTTATATACCCTTTGTTGGCAATGACAGGGGTCAAGCGTTTTCTGTAAGTCTTCACAAGGTTTTCACACACTGTTGCTGGTATTTTGGCCCATTCCTCCATGCAGGTCTCCTCTAGAGCAGTGATGTTTTGGGGCTGTTGCTGGGCAACACGGACTTTCAACTTCCTCCAAAGATTTTCTATGGGATTGAGATCTGGAGACTGGCTAGGCCACTCCAGGACCTTGAAATGCTTCTTATGAAGCCACTCCTTTGTTGCCCGGGCGGTGTGTTTGGGATCATTGTCATGCTGAAAGACCCAGCCACGTTTCATCTTCAATGCCCTTGCTGATGGAAGGAGGTTTTCACTCAAAATCTCACGATACATGACCCCATTCATTCTTTCCTTTACACGGATCAGTCGTCCTGGTCCCTTTGCAGAAAAACAGCCCCAAAGCATGATGTTTCCACCCCCATGCTTCACAGTAGGTATGGTGTTCTTTGGATGCAACTCAGCATTCTTTCTCCTCCAAACACGACAAGTTGAGTTTTTACCAAAAAGTTCTATTTTGGTTTCATCTGACCATATGACATTCTCCCAATCCTCTTCTGGATCATCCAAATGCTCTCAAGCAAACTTCAGACGGGCCTGGACATGTACTGGCTTAAGCAGGGGGACACATCTGGCACTGCAGGATTTGAGTCCCTGGCAGCGTAGTGTGTTACTGATGGTAGCCTTTGTTACTTTGGTCCCAGCTCTCTGCAGGTCATTCACTAGGTCCCCCCATGTGGTTCTGGGATTTTTGCTCACTGTTCTTGTGATCATTTTGACCCCATGGGGTGAGATCTTGCATGAGCCCCAGATTGAGGGAGATTATCAGTGGTCTTGTATGTCTTCCATTTTCTAATAATTGCTCCCACAGTTGATTTCTTCACACCAAGCTGCTTACCTATTGCAGATTCAGTCTTCCCAGCCTGGTGCAGGTCTACAATTTTGTTTCTGGTGTCCTTTGACAGCTCTTTGGTCTTGGCCATAGTGGAGTTTGGAGTGTGACTGTTTGAGGTTGTGGACAGGTGTCTTTTATACTGATAACGAGTTCAAACAGGTGCCATTAATACAGGTAATGAGTGGAGGACAGAGGAGCCTCTTAAAGAAGTTACAGGTCTGTGAGAGCCAGAAATCTTGCTTGTTTGTAGGTGACCAAATACTTATTTTACTGAGGAATTTACCAATTAATTCATTAAAAATCCTACAATGTGATTTCCTGGATTCTTTCCCCCCATTCTGTCTCTCATAGTTGAAGTGTGCCTATGATGAAAATTACAGGCCTCTCTCATCTTTTTAAGTGGGAGAACTTGCACAATTGGTGGCTGACTAAATACTTTTTTGCCCCACTGTACCTTTGAATTTCTCATTCAAATGTTGAGGAATAAATCTTATATTGCTCAACATTAAGCCAGTTCAGTTTCATTTGCCTAGACTATGTAGTTTCTGGGATATTTACATCTCAAATAAGATCAAATTTTTTGAAACACCCTGTATTTTTGTACATTTGTGATTTTTAAAGCCAGTTGTTTCTACTCCGTTTTGAGGCAGCCCTTCATTTTCTGGTTATATTTGCAATAAAATTGACATGCTGACTAATCTGATTACTAAAATGACATTCAGGTTTTTTGAATGGAGAAAAAAAAGATGTCCTTGCTTGCTTTTTACGTGACCATTTTCATAACTGCCAAAATCATCCATCCATTATCCATAACCACTTATCCTGTGCAGGGTCATGGGCAAGCTGGAGCTGATCAACTGCCAAAATCAGATCATGATATTTTGTGTTCATGTAAAAAACACTGTGCTTATGTTGCTATAGGACTTGTGAGGGATTGCCAAAGGTCTTGGATTGTAATTTGTGAGTATTTGTCCTTCGACTGTCTTGTTCTGTTGACTGAAAACCATTCCGAGAAGGCCTTTCTTCAAGAACACCAATTTATATACACTGTATTAACTCTATGGAACACAATAGCTAAAGTGAGAAAGACCATAACAGCTAAATGGTGAAGAATACAGAGAATACTGACCTCAGTCCTGAAAATGGGTTGCCTTTGAAAAAATATGTTTTTCAAGGTCTTTCCCCATCTTGGGAGTGATCTCAGGCTGTTGTTCAGGAATGACAGTAATCACAACTCATAACTCTTTTAGTATATCATGTAGGAAAATGCTTCCTAACATTTTTAACAACACAGACTGGACTGCAGCCCACAAAATTTTTAATGATAAAAATAATGGTCCACTTTATATCTAGTTGATTATTTTTGGATTGGTGGAAAGGTGGAATAGGGCTACATTTACAGTGGTGCTTGAAAGTTTGTGGACCCTTTAGAATTTTCTATATTTCTGCATAAATATGACCTAAAACATGATCAGATTTTCAAACAAGTCCTAAAAGTAGATAAAGAGAACCCAGTTAAACAAATGAGGCAAAAATATTATACTTGGTCATTTATTTATTGAGGAAAATGATCCAATATTACATATCTATGAGTGGCAAAAGGATGTGAACCTCTAGGATTAGCAGTTCATTTGAAGGTGAAATTAGAGTCAGGTGTTTTCAATCAATGGGATGACAATCAGGTGTGAGTGGGCACCCTGTTTTATTTAAAGAACAGGGATCTATCAAAGTCTGATCTTCACAACACATGTTTGGGGAAGTGTATCATGGCACGAACAAAGGAGATTTCTCAGGACCTCAGAAAAAGCTTTCTTGATGCTCATCAGGCTGGAAAAGGTTACAAAACCATCTCTAAAGAGTTTGGACTCCACCAATCCACAGTCAGACAGATTGTGTACAAATGGAGGAAATTCAAGACCATTGTTACCCTCCCCAGGAGTGGTCGACCAACAAAGATCACTCCAAGAGCAAGGCGTGTAATAGTCGGCGAGGTCACAAAGGACCCCAGGGTAACTTCTAAGCAACTGAAGGCCTCTCTCACATTGGCTAATGTTAATGTTCATGAGTCCACTATCAGGAGAACACTGAACAACAATGGTGTGCATGGCAGGGTTGCAAAGAGAAAGCCACTGCTCTCCAAAAAGAATATTGCTGCTCATCTGCAGTTTGTTAAAGATCACGTGGACAAGCCAGAAGGATGTTGGAAAAATGTTTTGTGGACAGGTGAGACCAAAATAGAACTTTTTGGTTTAAATGAGAAGCATTATGTTTGGAGAAAGGAAAACACTGCGTTCCAGCATAAGAACCTTATCCCATCTGTGAAACGTGGTGGTGGTAGTATCATGGTTTGGGCCTGTTTTGCTGCATCTGGGCCAGGATGGCTTGCCATTATTGATGGAACAATGAATTCTGAATTATACCAGCAAATTCTAAAGGAAAATGTCAGGACATCTGTCCATGAACTGAATCTCAAGAGAAGGTGGGTCATGCAGCAAGACAATGATCCTAAGCACACAAGTTGTTCTACCAAAGAATGGTTAAAGAAGAATAAAGTTAATGTTTTGGAATGGCCAAGTCAAAGTCCTGACCTTAATCGAATTGAAATGTTGTGGATGGACCTGAAGTAAGCAGTTCATGTGAGGAAACCCATCAACATCCCAAAGTTGAAGCTGCTCTGTACGGAAGAATGGGTTAAAATTCCTCCAAGCCGGTGTGCAGGACTGATCAACAGTTACCGGAAACGTTTAGTTGCAGTTATTGCTGCACAAGGGGGTCACACCAGATACTGAAAGCAAAGGTCCACATACTTTTGCCACTCACAGATATGCAATATTGAATCATTTTCCTCAATAAATAAATGACCAAGTATAATATTTTTATCCCATTGGTTTAACTGGGTTCTCTTTATCTACTTTTAGGACTTGTGTGAAAATCTGATGTTTTAGGTCATATTTATGCAGAAATATAGAAAGTTCTAAAGGGTTCACAAACTTTCAAGCACCACTGTATGTATGTGCCCAACATTGACTTTGCTGCCGCTACATCACTGAGAAGTGATTAACATTTTGGTATCTGCCAGTCTAGGAATAGTTCCAAGTTTTTTTTTCAAGGTTTTATCATTCTAATGCCGTTCCTTTGAAAGAGAGTGAAGAAGTCCATGAGCAAAAGAACAAAAGTTTCAGTATCACTTCTTTCAGTATAGTATTCTTTGTACTCACGTGCGTAAATTGATGAAAATCACTCATAAATGACCAAGAACATTCATCTTTTGGGTTTCAAGTTTATTTTTTGACCAGCAGTACACACTCAGGTCCTTGACCTGTTTTTCAGGTTACTCTGGTGTAACATTTAAAAACATTTAAACATAAGGCAGACAGAAATAAAACCAGCAACATTACAATCCATCCATCCATTATCTGTAGCCGCTTATCCTGTCCTACAGGGTCGCAGGCAAGCTGGAGCCTATCCCAGCTGACTACGGGCGAAAGGCGGGGTACACCCTGGACAAGTCGCCAGGTCATCACAGGGCTGACACATAGACACAGACAACCATTCACACTCACACTCACACCTACGGTCAATTTAGAGTCACCAGTTAACCTAACCTGCATGTCTTTGGGGGAAACCGGAGCACCCGGAGGAAACCCACGTGGACATGGGGAGAGCATGCAAACTACACACAGAAAGGCCCTTGTCGGCCGCTGGGCTCGAACCTTCTTGCTGTGAGGCGACAGCGCTAACCACTACACCACCGTGCCACCCCTGATGATGATGATAGACTAATACTGTAAAATACCATTTTCATCAGTTCAATAGCACTGGAGGCATATATATCACAGCAACAACTAAATCTATACTCAAATATCAAATGCTATGTACTGCTACTTTAAAGACCATTTTTAAATCATGTAAATGGATAATGCAGCTCACACACATTGCAAAATGGTGGCTACCTATTTCTTTTGTCCTAATGAAATAGCTAGCCCCGTTTGTCTCAATTTATGGCTTTCTTTCAGCTTGCCAAGTCAATATAAACAACTGAGTTTCACAAAATGTCCATTACAAATTGCAGTTTAGACTATCATTTTAAAGTTTGGATTAGTACATCTCCTCACACACAGCACTTAAAAAATTCAGCTATTTTTTTTTTCTGAACTAACTGGATTTTTATGAATGGCCAGGCATGCTCTTGCCACACTTAAGTGGGTATCTCTGGAGAAAAGACGGTTCCAGAGAAGATGTGTGTATGTGTATAAGTGTCTAAATGGACTTGCAGAACACAATTTGAATTTGATTAGGCATCAATATCGACATAGCTATAACACAAAAAATAAGGATTAAGGAATAAGGATAAACTCAGAGGAACTGGGGAAAGCAAAGGACTGAATTTCATGCAGTCAAAGATTACAAGACACTTAACCAGGAAATTAGAGAATCAGGGAATGTTCATACTTTTCAGCGTAACTTAACATTGTTTTTATGTACTAGATATTCATAATTATCATAATTATTAGTTTTTTAATGTATTTATAGCTCTAAACACAATTTGTATGTACTAGAAGTTTTAATTTACGAGGTCCTTTTTGAAAATCATGTATCATGAAAAAGTTTCCTCAATAATAATAAAATAATAATTATTATTATTAATGCCACATTTCTTGAGTAAAATGCTCCAGCAAACAATTTCTGAATATGTTTGTTCATATCCAGTTTAATAAAGGCTTAATATGTGTCAAAGTACAAACTTGTTTCTAACTCATAACAGGTTTAATTTATTCAGTAATCCTCTGTAACCGCTTTATCCCAGGGATGGTGTTGCTGTGGTTCAGGAGCCTGTTTCAGGAATAAGTGGGAATATACACTGGATGGGACACCAGTTCACACAGATGTTGGGAGAACATGTGAAACTCTACACAGACAGTAACCCAAGCTGTGAGCTGGTCATGCTCCCTGCTGCACCAATTTTAATTCACTCTCTGACTTCTTAACTTTGCCCCCAAGTCCTGGTACTGGATTATAGTCTGGTGCTAAGATGCCCATGATCTAGAACATCACATTTAAGCAGTTACATAAACATCCATCCATCCATCCATCCAGCCATCCAGCCAGACATATATATCCAGGATACATACATATATACATATTCTGTCTAATGGTGTTTTCCTTAATAAACCATGTAATGAAGCCTACATTCTTTTTTCTTTCTTTTAAAAAGCTTCCCAATTTGTGCATGTTATCATTATTAGAACCGCATATCATAACTGTATTATGTTTTTGTGCAACTGTCTCAATGTTTTATCTAGCACTGCTAAATAATAGAACATCCAATTTCCTGTTCTATTTTTCATAAGGACACACAAAACTGACCCTATTATATCATGCAGCCATGAGCACCATAACTTCCCTCTGAGTTTTTGTTGAAGACAAGTTCTCAATTTCTGTCTAGCTAGCAGATTTTTCTGAAGTGCCATTAACCAGAGGTAGACGAGACACAATTAAGTTTTTCTTTTAATTTTACCTTGCAGATGACAGTCTGAGTAAGTGCCTTCTTTGTCATGCCTTTTGACAAACGGAGCCCAGCAAGCCCATTTGGGAGAAGTACTCGACTCCCACACATCGTCATCTGATGCTCAATAGTTTGGTGTCTCTAATAACTGGGAAATCAATGGCACTCCTTGGGGATGGTGTAGAAGCAGATAGATAGACTGTATGGCCAGAGGACATAAGCACTGGATTTATCTGTTTCTGTGGGGTTTTTTTTGGTGGACAGGGCTTTTTCATACTTTACCTAATATGACTGAAGGATACATATCGTGAGATATCAGAGTTTGCAATTGGCCTTTGTCTGTAGAAGAGTATTTTTATATGTATATGAACACCATGCATTATGGGAAAAATGTAGCATTGAAATAATTTACAGTAAAGGAAAGCACACTGCATTCTGGGACTTTTAGCTGCAAGGATGCCATCTGCTAAATTGGGTTAGTTTGGAAAATGGTTGTGTGTGAAAAATGCAAGTTGGCAGGTGATGTATTTGGACTAGTTTAAAATAGTCTGTGGACAAAGATCTTACTCTTCATCAAATAGTTTAATTGTTATCGAAAGGAGTTGAAATTTAATTGATTCATTTTACATAAACAAAGGGCAAGTGCAGACAGTGTATCTATAATTTAAAGAACCATTCCTTTTGGAAGAAATATTGCAAACATTGGGATAACATTCTGGAACAAGTAAAAGTCGTACCAGGTGATGATAAAAAGGTCTATTACATAGAAATGAGTGTTTTACTGGGAAATGAGCCACTCATATTTTTCATACATCTAGGACATGGAGAACGGCAACCGTGACATATTTAAATAATACTGGCTGGCGTTGAGTGGTCTATCAGATATATTCCATTCATCTAGCATGATACTGAATGAGTCGAAGATGAGTTCAATATCATTCTCTCAGGGTGCAGGTACTAATGGACACAAATGCAGGGGACAGCGAGTGCATCGCAAACTGGTAAACAAATCCAAATCTTGAGATACAAATCAGTCAAGTTCAGGCTAGGGGTCAGTCGATCAACAAACAGGATGTCAGAGGTAAATAACAGTCTCAGGGTCAAGTGAATAATGTAGTGGGGTTCAGAAACACTAACCCTGTGTCCGAAATTACTCTCTACTCACTATATACGGTAGGGCACTATATAGTGGGGACGGCATTTTGTAGTGCTGTCCGAAACCTTAGTGAGGATTATTTACACCCTATATAGTGCACTCAAAGTATCCCACAATGCATCACGAAAAGTAGTGTACAACGATGGTCACTAACCAAAGCAATATATCCCATCATGCATCGCAGTCGTGCTAAAAGAAATCAAATTAAAAGTCTCAAATTTGATTTAATAAAAGGCAGCGGCAAAGAAGAAAGTATTCAGCCTTGATTAAAAAAAATGAAAGATGCAGGTATTTTGTATTTATTAATGTGGGAAATACGCTCAGTATAATACGGATTTATCACAAAAATACATGCATGTATTTATTATTTTGAAAACCCACCAGCCAACTGATCTGGCACATTTTAATTGTGTGACAGTAATGATGTAAATACCAGCGTGATGGACTAGTGTCCAAAAGCGTTTTTTCATTTTACCAATGAGCTCAGTATATAGTCCTCTATATAGTAATTCCCTATATAGGGAGTTGTGAACGGGTGAATGATTTCGGACACAGGGTGAGATTCAGGCCAAAACAACAACAGCTTGGTATGATCAGGTACACAGACACAGAACGATACTTTGCAATGAGCTGGAGTATTTGGCGTGCTTATATAGGGTGTTGGAATAAGGAACAGGTGTAACCCCAGTCAGTACTTGGGAGAGGGAGGGTGCCGTGGCACTTGGGAGTTGTAGTCCGGGGCAGCCATGCTTGAAGGCTGCCATGAACTTGTGCAGTCACTGACACATACTAGCTGAATGAAATATATTTGACATACCACAAAAAAGCCAGCCAATATTATTATCTCATTTCATTATCTCTAGCCGCTTTATCCTGTTCTACAGGGTCACAGGCAAGCTGGAGCCTATCCCAGCTGACTACGGGCGAGAGGCAGGGTACACCCTGGACAAGTTGCCAGGTCATCACAGGGCTGACACATAGACAGTCAACCATTCACACTCACATTCACACCTACGGTCAATTTAGAGTCACCAGTTAACCTAACCTGCATGTCTTTGGACTGTGGGGGAAACCGGAGCACCCAGAGGAAACCCACGCAGACACGGGGAGAACATGCAAACTCCACACAGAAAGGCCCTTGCTGGCCACGGGGCTTGAACCCAGGACCTTCTTGCTGTGAGGCGACAGCGCTAACCACTACACCATCATGCTGCCCTGTGAATGTGTCAATATAATAAAAAGAAAATTACACATTGGCTTGAAGATATTAAGTTTATTTTCTTGTGTTGAAAAACTCGTTTTTCATATGAAATACATCGCAGATCTGAGTGACACATTTCAATAATATTGGCTGGCTTTTTTCGTGGTATATCAGATATATTCCATTCAGTTAGCATGAAACTGAACAAGTCGAAGACGAGTTCAATATCATGCTAGCTGAATGGAATATAGCTTATATACCATGAAAAAGCCATTATTATTATTATTATTATTATACACATTCCTTTCTGGTGTTCAACAGGTCTTTCTCTTTCAAAATTCTCTTAAAATCTTCCATATTTAATGAAGCAAACCTGGTGGCTATGTTTGTTTACAAAGTGTCACAGTCGTTCGCTAGCGTGTTACTTTTACATCTCCAGTGTGTGACGTCATGTTGTCTTGACAACCATGCAATATTGTAAACCATATTCAAGGCTCTTTCTCCACTGGGTAGAGTGACGTAATACACGTAGGATAAGCAATATACTAACAATATTACATGCTATCAAACCAAATGAATGAAACCTGCTTAGAAGGGAATAGAACACATGTTTTTATTCCATCGAAAAAGTGTTCTTTCTGCATAATCATTTCCGATATTTCACTCTGATGACATCACTCCCAGTGTTTTCCCGCTAACATGTGTTGTCAGAATGGCAAACTGGTTCAAAATTAATATTCTTTTGGTTAACTTGCATATTTTTTGTGGATGTGGCCAGATAATATAAAGAACATTACACAGTGGCAGGAAGATATGAAGTTTATCTTCTGTTTTGAAAAATATAATCACTTGTTCACTGCGCTCACTCATGAAATATATTCACCACTCGAAGATAAACTTCATATCTTCGCTTGGCCATGTAATACCCTCTCTATGTATTGCAGATACTGCAAATGATAAATATGTGTTCAAAACACGATTGTTTCTCATACAAAGACTGCAAAAAAGAAGAAAAATGCCTCTCTCTTTTTCAATGTTCAGTGTACTCCAAAGCTTTTGTGGAGCATATTTATGTTCCCAGGGTCCTATGTTTGAACCCTAACCCCATAACCTGTAACCCAAACCTAACCCTAACCCTACCCCCACCATCCCCACAACAGTACATGTCATATTCAGCAAATACAGAGCAGGGGAAAATCTTTTTCAGGTTCCCATTATGTGTTATATAGAGCTGGGGAGCATAGAACATAAGAACGTAGGATGCTGGTAATGAATGGAATGACCCCCTTTTTGTGGGTTTTGAGATGTAGTTGGGCTGGAAATTGGGCATAGAGCTATTTTCAATGGATAGAGCCCTGTCCATTTCATTCATTTCAGTAAGAAACAGTAGATCAATGATGTCAGGACTTTCACTGAAGTCTCATAGTATGTTAGTTGTTGAAACAAATTAGCTAAATATTGGCTAAAATGTCTTCTTTTTAAAGTGCTGATACCGTAAGTTCAGAAGTGAATTTCAGGCTCATTTTGAGAAGTTAACTGGCACATGTCAATGGCTAAGATTGCTAGCCAGTTTCATTTGCTAAGTTATTTCGCCAGTTTCACTGACTATTCAACATTTTTTTTGTGTCATCCAACTATGTTTTACAGTAGCTAATATTTTAGCTATCTAGCTTGCTATTCTACTTTGATTTACTGTTAGCTAGCTAGTCCTATCCTGGTACTGTGCATCTTTTATATTAATGGTGGGTCTCAATACCACTCACTTGCTTGAATAGCGAGTTTCAGGTTCTAGTTCTAAAAAGCCTTGGGTTTAGCTTTAGCCTTCAAGTGTCAGTAAAGCTCATCCAGAAATGGTGATCATGATTTATTCAGATAAAAGGCGATGAACATTTTTTGTTGGGCCACATTTGTTTTTGTTTTTTTATTCTGTGTTGTTAATTTAATTTTAAAAAAATGCTTGAACAAGCTAGTACAAATACAAAGCAATTATTGGACAAGGTTGAACAAAATACCATGATTGGTTAGTGGTGATCAAGCAGCAATTATTTGCCGAAGCTGAAGGCAGAGGCAAATAATTGCTTGCGAGACACAAACAAATCATGATATTTTGTGAAACCTGAGTTCAGTAATTGTTTATCATTTAATTTTTTTTGAAATACTGATTATAAAGTTCATGCTACAAGTCAAATGACAAAGATATCAGATGCAATCACTGTTTTATTTACATCTCATAGAATTCAAAATACAAAAGTGCAAAGTAACTGCTCATGAGCAGACCATTATTTGTAGGCAGCTATTTGCAGTTTGCTCAGCCGCTCAATCAAAATGGCGTAAAAAATAATTTGAATAATAATATCATTTCAAAGCACATGTATAGAAGATTAGAATAATCACTGTAAATTAAATAAAAAAACATCATTTCCAACGTAAAGAAAGATTTAGACTAAATTACAGCTACACTACCGTTCAAAAGTTTGGGGTCACTTTGAAATGTCCTTATTTTTGAAAGAAAAGCACTGTTCTTTTCAATGAAGATCACTTTAAACTAATCAGAAATACACTCTATACATTGCTAATGTGGTAAATGACTATTCTAGCTGCAAATGTCTGGTTTTTGGTGCAATATCTCCATAGGTGTATAGAGGCCCATTTCCAGCAACTCTCACTCCAGTGTTCTAATGGTACAATGTGTTTGCTCATTGCCTCAGAAGGCTAATGGATGATTAGAAAACCCTTGTACAATCATGTTAGCACAGCTGAAAACAGTTGAGCTCTTTAGAGAAGCTATAAAACTGACCTTCCTTTGAGCAGATTGAGTTTCTGGAGCATCACATTTGTGGGGTCGATTTAAATGCTCAAAATGGCCAGAAAAATGTCTTGACTATATTTTCTATTCATTTTACAACTTATGGTGGTAAATAAAAGAATGACTTTTCATGGAAAACACAAGTCTGGGTGACTCCAAACTTTTGAACGGTAGTGTAAGTTTTAGCAGAAACATCTTTATTTACAAGGTTACACTATTTAATAATTACAGAAAATCGGACAGCACTAATAATCTAATCATCAGCAAACATACATAGTTTTTTTTCACCACAAATTTGTCGGTGTTTAAAATATCACTGCATGTTTCCACCAGTTGCAGTGAAGATTACAACATGATGTGCTTACTGCAAGAGTGTTGAACAAAAAAATGAATAATAAATGTTTCTACCTTAACAGGAAAACAGATAAGCCTGCTGGGCTGCTCGTACTACATTAATATTCTGTTCTGAAAAAATATCCACAAAAGAGTGTGGTGGTGTTATTAGGAATGTATCCAACTGTTCGGCTTTCTGATCAGGATTTTGTGCTCATGCTATTAAGCTTAACTTTGTGCTTTGCTTTGTTTGTTATGTCTGGGTGTTTTTCGGCTAAGGAATATTTGTGTGTGAAGTAGCTTTTGTTTTATGATAAAATGAGCTTTTTGTGATAACCAAAATTAAAAGTTGGTGTAGCCTCTTGTTCTTCTGCCTTTAGACTCGCCTTTGTTTGGAAGAGCTAAATGTAAGTGCATCGTTTGAGAAACAAATGTATCTGTCAAACTTTTATGGAATTGCCTCCACGAACATATAACTTTTATTAGTCAGCTGTGCCTGGCTGGCTTGCACATATAACTTTTATAAGTCAGTCCTTGCCTGCTGATTTTAGTCTTGCAGAATTGTTTCACCCTGGAGGTCATGAGAAATGCACTTGGTGGTAAAATTGCAGCACTGTTCAGCTGATGGTCATACTTTCTGCTTTCTGGATTTTTTTTAAATCCTGAAAATAAAACCAGGGATCCCTCTCTGGGCAAAAATTGGTTAGATTGTGGACAAAAATGTATATGCATTTTTATGGCTCAGTCATTAGAGTTGCTTGTTAAATTTATTTAATGACATTGCTGAAGGCGTTCATGATTATATTCACTGCACACAACCCTTTTATAGATATATTTAAAACCATGAACAATTTCATCGTTATCATCTATGAGTTGCCTTCTGTCTGCTGCAGGCTATGCTTTATTTCTTTGCCCTTGTATAAAGGATTTGGTATCAAAATGGCGATTTGGACAGTCAACAGACGATTGATTACATGGTTGCTCCATGGACTAAACTGAAAAAGTAAGCAGTACATAGACGCATAAGCAGCCATTTAAACGGAAATGTGGCTGTGAGTGGGCTTCATGTTATTGGAAAGATTGCAGAGGAATATCTTGCTTCCAGCAGTTTGATTCAATAACACTGAACATTGTGATACATTAAGCGAATGCGTCAGGGTCATTGCTTAAAAAGCATCCTACCCTTCTCACCCTGCACAAATAAATGACATTGGCTAAAAGGCCTTGTCTAGGACAGGGAAGGTTTATGAGTCTATTAGTGTATTGCTACGATCAGCATAACTCTCAATAGAATGCCATATACTGTATGCGTTATCCTTTCAAACCCTCTCTGCAGATTGTCCTATGGATCTGTTATCTCTGCTTAGAAGAGACCCAACACTTTTACTGTATGAGCTTTATTGACTCTATTGACTGGCACTCGAGCTGCACAAGGTTTAAGCACATAAAATCAATGATGTATCTTTTCTACGCAAACATTGTATGTCATTTGGATGTGCTGTGTGCAATTTTTATGTCATTCTGAAGCTCACCTGAACCCTTCTGCAGGGCCCATGTTTCAGCACTGAACTCTAATGATCGCACTGTGCACCAAAGCTCTGTTTCATTTCGAGATGCATTGATATGGGAATTCTGGATGGCAACAGATGTATAATTGGCACTGCCTGCTTATAATCACCTACACCTGCATCTGCTTCATTTGGTTTCTTTGAGATGTTTTGCACAAGTATCACTGCATCACTTGTTTCTCTCATGTAATGTTCTAATTTTTTGCAGTTTTCACCTTATATTATTAAATTACCCCCAATATATTCACCCCTTGATTATAAAAGTCTCCAATGCCCCATCTTTATTGCTTCAAGTCATTGGCTACTCACTTATTCACATCACATCTTTAACTCCTGGGGTGACAGTTGCTTTGGATGCAGTATGTAATCAAAGCTTGGTCTAGACTTACATTCATCACTATCATACAGTAATTAAATAACAACTTTCCGATTTCCTTCACTGATGTTACTGAATAATGAATATTAATTAAAATAGAAACAAAAAATATAAAATAAACATAAGCTGGTACTTTTAAGTGGTAACAGCCTCAACTTAGAGTCTGTAATTTTTGATACAATGGTATCAGGTAGGATTCATAAGAAAATAGACTATATAGTCAAATATACAGTACCTGTCCATGGATATGACCATCAGATATTTGGAGACACCTAATTCAGTAGATTTTCTTTATTTTTATTAAATAAAAAAACACATCATGTCTTAAAGTAATGATGGATGTCGTTTCTCTTTACTTAGTTGAGCGGTTTTTGACATAATATGGATTACTACAGTTGTGGAATAGGGCTATTTACTGTATTTTTATTATTTACTATTTACTGTTTGATCTCACCGCGAGCTGGCCTAGTGGTTAGTGTGTCTGCCTCTCGATCGGGAGATCACAAGTTCTACTTGCGGTCGGGTCAGATCAAACACCATCATAAAAATGGTACCTACTACTATCTGGCAAGGCATGCTGCAATACAGATGTGAGTGGGGAGTCAAACTCTTGCAGTTACGAGAGGGATAGCCCCCCACTGTAACCCGAGCTGTATAGATGAGAGACCAAGGGCTATAGAAGCGGAGATTGGCATCGCCCAATGCTCTTTAAGGGCCTAGTTAGTACTGGGACGGGAGACTGCCTGGGAAGACCAGGTCCTGGCACGGGAAGGATTTTGACTGTTTGATCTCAAATGGATTAATAAGGCAAGAAATTACACTAATTAACTTTTGACGAGGCACACCTCTTAATTGAAAAGCATTCCAGGTGACTCCCTCATGAAGCTGGTGAAAATAATGTGACTAATGTGCAAAGCGTCATCAAGGTAAATGGTGGCTACTTTGAAGAATCTAAAATATGAAACATATTTTGCTTTTTTAACACTTTTGTGCTTACTGCATAATTCTATATCTGTTTCATATGAGGGCAGTATTGTGGTGTAGTGTTTAGCACTGTCACCTGACAGCAAGAAGGTTCTGGGTTTGAGCTCAGTAGCTGATGGGGGCCTTCTGTGTGGAGTTCGCATGTTCTCCCCCATTGTCTGTGTGGGTTTCCTCCGGGTGCTCCGGTTTCTCCCACAGTCCAAAGACATGCAAGTTAGGCTAACTGGTGGCTCTAAATTCTAAATCCATCAGGTTTCAGGCCTCCCCTGCATGTCTTGTACAACCCCGATTCCAAAAAAGTTGGGACAAAGTACAAATTGTAAATAAAAACGGAATGCAATAATTTACAAATCTCAAAAACTGATATTGTATTCACAGTAGAACATAGACAACATATCAAATGTCGAAAGTGAGACATTTTGAAATTTCATGCCAAATATTGGCTCATTTGAAATTTCATGACAGCAACACATCTCAAAAAAGTTGGGACAGGGGCAATAAGAGGCTGGAAAAGTTAAAGGTACAAAAAAGGAACAGCTGGAGGACCAAATTGCAACTCATTAGGTCAATTGGCAATAGGTCATTAACATGACTGGGTATAAAAAGAGCATCTTGAAGTGGCAGTGGCTCTCAGAAGTAAAGATGGGAAGAGGATCACCAATCCCCCTAATTCTGCGCTGACAAATAGTGGAGCAATATCAGAAAGGGGTTCGACAGTGTAAAATTGCAAAGAGTTTGACCATATCATCATCTACAGTGCATAATATCATCAAAAGATTCAGAGAATCTGGAAGAATCTCTGTGCGTAAGGGTCAAGGCCGGAAAACCATACTGGGTGCCCGTGATCTTCGGGCCCTTAGGCCAATTTATGCTGACAACCCAGTCCTCGCAGATAGCGTCGCAGACAGTGTCTGCGTAGCCCCCCCACCTTTGCAGACGCTCTGCACGCACCTCCCAAAAATTGTGACCACCGCAGAAGCCTCGCAGACAGCGTCGCAGACAAGAGGGCTCTGATTGGTCCACTCTACATCCGCTGTACACGCACTTCCACTTCCCTACTTTCCCGGTTTGGTTTGTTTTCACGACCGCCATTTTTAAAAACACGAGCGAAGATGGAGCAGCAGGAAGAGCGGTTGATCGAGGAAGTGAGGAAGTACGGACATCTATACGACTCCAGTTCTAGTCATTATAAGTAACCGGAGGATAAACACTCCACTAACCACACCCACCAACTACTCCTAGCGATTTCGCGACTTCGCGCCCCCTTGCGTTGTGGCAGTGAATAACATCGTGCACGCCTATTCACTCCCCGCTCAACAATAAATTACAACTGTCTGCGAAAAGCTATCTGCGAAAGCCTTGTCGCAAGAGCATGCAGACGCCTTTAGACGGCACTGCATCACATACAGGCATGCTTCTGTATTGGAAATCACAAAATGGGCTCAGGAATATTTCCAGAGAACATTATCTGTGAACACAATTCACCGTGCCATCAGCCATTGCCAGCTAAAACTCTATAGTTTAAAGAAGAAGTCGTATCTAAACATGATCCAGAAGCGCAGACGTCTTCTCTGAGCCAAGGCTCACTTAGAATGGACTGTGGCAAAGTGGAAAACTGTTCTGTGGTCAGACGAATCAAAATTTGAAGCTCTTTATGGAAATCAGGGACGCCGTGTCATTCGGACTAAAGAGGAGAAGGATGACCCAAGTTGTTATCAGCGCTCAGTTCAGAAGCCTGCATCTCTGATGGTATGGGGTTGCATTAGTGTGTGTAGCATGGGCAGCTTACACATCTGGAAAGACACCATTAATGCTGAAAGGTATATCCAGGTTCTAGAGCAACATATGCTCCCATCCAGACAACGTCTCTTTCAGGGAAGACCTTGCATTTTCCAACATGACAATGCCAAACCACATACTGCATCAATTACAGCATCATGGCTGCGTAGAAGAAGGGTCCGGGTACTGAACTGGCCAGCCTGCAGTCCAGATCTTTCACCCACAGAAAACATTTGGCGCATCATAAAACGGAAGATATGACAAAAAAGACCTAAGACAGTTGAGCAACTAGAATCCTACATTAGACAAGAATGGGTTAACATTCCTATCCCTAAACTTGAGCAACTTGTCTCCTCAGTCCCCAGACGTTTACAGACTGTTGTAAAGAGAAAAGGGGATGTCTCACAGTGGTAAACATGGCCTTGTCCCAACTTTTTTGAGATGTGTTGTTGTCATGAAATTTAAAATCACCTAATTTTTCTCTTTAAATGATACATTTTCTCAGTTTAAACATGTGATATGTCATCTATGTTCTATTCTGAATAAAATTGTGATGAGTCATGGAATCCACAGACACATGTCGGCCGAAACGAATCTGAGAAAATCGCAAAAGAAGCATTAATTAAATAATTAATTAATGCTTCTTTTGCGATTTTCTCGGATTCGTTTCGGCCAATATGTGTCCGTGGATTCCATGACTCGTCACAAATATGGAATTTTGAAACTTCCACATCATTGCATTCTGTTTTTATTTACAATTTGTACTTTGTCCCAACTTTTTTGGAATCGAGGTTGTATTTGTTATATTTAGTTAAGCCAATTTTGTTCTTGTATGTGCAATAAACAATAAAACAAATAAATTTAAAAACACGTAAATTGACCATAGTTGTGAATGAGTGTGAATGGTTGTTTGTCTCTGTGTGTCAGCCGTGCAATGACCTGGCTACTTGTCCAGGGTGTACCCTGCCTCTTGCCCATAGTCAGCTGGGATAGGATCCAGCTTGCCTGCAACCCTGTACAGGATAAAGCGGCTACAGATAATGGATGGATGGATGGATGGATGGATGATGTGAATGGTTATGTGTCTCTATGTCTCAGCCTTGCGATGATCTGGCGACTTGTCCAGGGTGTACCCCGCCTCTCGCCCATAGTCAGCTGGGATAGGCTCCAGCTTCCCTGCGAACCTGCACAGGATAAGCGGCTACAGATAATGGATGGAATGGGTGGATGGTACATATGCTATTTCAAAGTTTTGATGTCTTCAGTATTGTTCTACAATCTAGAAAATAGTCATAATACAGAAAAACCTATGAATGAATAGGTGTGTCTAAACTTTTGACTGGTACTGTAGATCTTCTGCATGTTATTACCACAAGGTTGAAAGAATTCCTTTCACTGGAACTAATGGCCCTTTTCCACTACCCTTTTTCAGCTCACTTCAGCCCGACATGGCTCGCGTTTCGACTACCTTAGAGCAGCACGACTCAGCTCGCTTCAGCCCTGCTTAGCACCCAAAACTCGCACGGTTTTGGAGTAGGGCTGAAGCGAGCCAAACCGAGCCGAGTGGTGCTGGGGCGTGAGGAGACACTCCCCTGTGCACTGATTAGTGAGGAGGAGTGTCCTCACATGCTCACACACGCCCCGCGAGCACGCTGGGATCTGTAAACACCGTAAACCCGGAAGAAGAATAATTATGAATTACGAGAATTTCTGAAGCCTTATGCGCCTCGCCTCATCTATACGCTCTTGCCAGTATCTGTTGGCGTTGTCGGTGACAACAAGCCACAGCACCAAGACCAGCAACACTAACGACTCCATGTTTATTGTTTACTATCCGGGTCGTGAGACTACCGCTTAAAAGATCACTGATGTCACTGTTTCCGCCGCCTAACAACATCACGTGACATCCACCCACTTTCGCTAACTCCACCCAATGTGTCCACCCACTTCCAGCCAGCACGGTTCAGCGCGGTTGTAGTCGAAATGCAACTCCAACAGCCCTGCTCAGCTCGACTCAGCACGGCACGGCTCAGCCCAACTCAGACGCATTGGTAGTGGAAAAGCGGCATAAGAGGCCCAAACCTGTTTCAGCATGACAAGGCCCCTGTGCACAAAGTGAGATCCATGACCACATGATTTGCCAAGGTTGGAGTGGAAGATCTCAAGTGTCCTGCACAGAGCCCTTACCTCAAACTCCACTGAACACCTTTGGGATGAGCTGGAATGACTATTGCACACCAGACCTCCTCACCAAACATCACTAATGCTCTCATCCAATATCACTAGTGCCTGACCTCACTAATGCTCTTGTGGTTGAATGAACAAAGCCCCACAGACATGCTCCAATATCTAGTGGAAAGCATTCCCAGAAAAGTGGATGTTATTATAATAGCATAGAAGGGATGGTTGCCCATGGTTTTGGAATGGGATATTCAAAAAGCAGATATGGGTGTGATGATCAACCACATCAGGTCGATAATGATAGTTTTCCTTCATTTTAAATTAAAAACTATCATAAAACATGTAAACTTAAATAAGGAATAAATCACAACAGTTGTTGAAGTTGATTCTTTAACAATAACAGAAGGTCCAGAAGTGTTTTATTCCCCTTATACCACAGCAATTTGCCAGTGCAAACAATTTGTGCAGTTAAACACTGACAGGTCATATACTTTTCACAACATAGACACTGCTATGCTAGAATGTCCACAAAACAAGTTAGTTCCTGTTATCACTTACATTTTTATAGTTATAGAACACTTGTCCCTGCACCAGCCTATCTTTGTTTTCTCTCATAAAGTTAGTAAGACAAAAAATACAGCATGTTGTATAAAAGAAAGAAAGAAAGAAAGAAAGAAAGAAAGAAAGAAAGAAAGAAAGAAAGAAAGAAAGAAAATCAGTAAAGCACAAAGCCTTTGTCCTGAAGGCTGATGTCAGGAAAGCATTGACACTGGAGGTTCATTCCAAAAATGCTAATCTAGTCATAGAAAAATACAACAAATCAGCAATGACATACAATTCCCTATCGGGACGATAATGTATCAGAAACAGAATATCAATATAAATCTGAACTTAAATTCAGTAGCAATGTGGTATAAAACAGAGATAAATATTGCTTAAATGGTCTGCTCTTTCAGGATCCAGTAAATGTGTCATCCGATGTAAGTTTGAATTATCATTTAAATTCTCTGCATAAGTCATACACCAATTGTTTTATATATTTGTCTATACTGATAAGATTTTGAGTTCATAATCAATTTCTAATTCAATCGATGTAAAACTATTTTGATTAGGAAGACCAATGTGTTTCTGAACATGCTCATGCCAGCGTTTAAAGGTGCATTAAATAACTATTAGTGTGTGGTTTTGCCATGGCAGTATGACAGGATTCCACTACAAAGAATGCATTGAGGTGTCTTTTGCTGCACCACTCCACATTTCTGACATTTGTCTTGTCTATTGAAGCCAGTGTGGGTACTCATGCTCAGATGTCAGCATAATAGAAGGTGACACAAATCCCACTCTGATGAGCTGAGTTCAGCTCAGGAACTCTGGGATTTCGAGTGTGACACGTGAGAGGACGTCTATAAAGATTTATGAAACATAAAATCACTTTTAGCGTAGTTTTAATTAACAAAACAGATTTAACATGAAGGTGTTGCTGATTAACATGTCAACCTCGTGTCTCACCTGTGGTACAGTCTTCTAGCGTTGTAGTGTTATCCCTTGCCATTTATCCCTCAAGTGCCATGCGATCACATTTCTCTGAGGTACACAATTGTCCGTAATTGTAGTGAACTTTCAAACATAATGCAACCATTCAGTACTGTGCGGTCACCGCCTGCTTATGATCACCTACACCGGTATGCGCTTTACTGTGTGATTTATTCCTGTATGTGCGTTCTTTAGTTGTTTTGAGATGTTTTGCACATGCGTAAACAGCATCACTTTTTTTTTTTAAACTCAGGTTTATTGCCTGCCCTGGTTTCTTGTTTCTCTGGTGTAACGTTCTTATATATTGCAGTTTTGGCCCTATCTTCTTAAATCAGACCTAGTATGTGTACTCTCATATATATATATATATATATATATATATATATATATATATATATATATATATATATAAACTCTCAGCTGCCTCAGCTTTATTGCTTCGATTCATTGGCTATTCACATAGTCACATCACATGTTTAACCCCTGAGGCAGTGGCACACCAGTGACTTTAGATGTAATCAAAGGGGAGTCCTGAGTTGCCTTCTTTACTCTCATACACACTGTATTTAGAGAATATATCATAATAGTAAATTTCAAACTGAAATAAATAAGCTGGGCCTATAAGATAGAGGTGGCTTTTTTTTATGACAGATATGAAGCTTAGGACAAAGCCTTTCATTAACAAGAGAATGTAATGTACTGTATATTGTGCTTATATTAAGCTATGTAAATTGAATACTTTTTCATTCATTCATATTCAGTAACTGATTTATTCTCATCAGAGTCGCAGTTTTTGAAATGAATGTTTTATTTTGATGTCGAACCAACAAAGTTTGTCAAAAAGTATTGTATGCAGGTGCAAATGATACTGTAACTGTGGGAACAGGTGGGGTTGGTCAAAATTCCTTTGGAAATAGAAAGAAATGGGATTAAAACAGGATTTTTTTCTTTTTTGTATCCATGGCATACATAGGAATGTTCACAAACTGCCCAGGTCTTAGGACCAGCAACTGTTTTGAAGCATGATCTTTCTTACTACTTGTGGAAATAGTGTTTCCATTATTTTGTCAGTTGACGATAAGTGCAAACCCAAGCTGTTACATTGTGTCATTGTCCTGTAAAGCAAATGTCCTGTAAAGCAAACATTAGCATGAGTGATGCACCAAAATTAAAATTCCTGTCTAAAACAGAAAAAAGTTATTGTTTTTGAGTCGTAAAACTGAGGGCTGAAATGTCACGAATGTGAACTACAAAGAAAATGTACAAAAATAGTACCATATCTCGCTGTAGCTGACAATGTGTAAAGAGGATCAATATACTATATTAGCCTGTGAATTATTAAGGACAACAAGGATTGGTCATCCAAGGTGATGAGTCCCATTATATTTTAGTTATAGATTAGATTAGATTAGATTAGATTAGATTAGATTAGATTAGATTAGATTAGATTAGATTAGATAGAACTTTATTGATCCCTTTGGGAGGGTTCCCTCAGGGAAATTAAAAAATTATATATTATATTATTAGATAGTAATTAATATATATTATAATTTGCACTTATATATAAGTGCAAATTATGCTTTGCACTTTGGCACTGCTGTTTGTGAAATTTTAACAATCTTTTTGAAATCTATGAATAGCTATCGATGTGTGTTGGCAACTTGTGATCTTTCCTTTTGTTATTCTGCTTTATGGATGGGTCACATGACAAAAAGTTCATACCATAATACAATACACACCTAGGTTTGTCAGCAAAATAGCAATGCATAAAAAAACAAACAAAACTTGAGATTGATAATTTTATTTTAATGTCTACAAAAATAAATTACAGAAGTATTACTGGTTTACCATGTTTGGAAAGTGCTGTTTTTGACCCATTTTGGCTGAAAAATTATGGTTGCTAGAAAAACTTTGTGGTACTTCCTGCTTTAGCATTAGCCACTTTACATCTCTAATAT
Source organism: Neoarius graeffei (assembly GCF_027579695.1). Taxonomy (NCBI): domain Eukaryota; kingdom Metazoa; phylum Chordata; class Actinopteri; order Siluriformes; family Ariidae; genus Neoarius; species Neoarius graeffei. The sequence continues at coordinate 62,782,012 of NC_083570.1, forward strand.
CACATCCATCCATTATCTGTAGCTGCTTATCCTGTTCTACAGGGTCGCAGGCAAGCTGGAGCCTATCCCAGCTGATTATGGGCGAGAGGCGGGGTACACCCTGGACAAGTTGCCAGGTTATCGCAGGGCTGACACATACAGACAAACAACCATTCACACTCACATTCACACCTACAGTCTATTTAGAGTCACCAATTAGCCTAACCTGCATGTCTTTGGACTGTGGGGGAAACCGGAGCACCCAGAGGAAACCCATGCAGACACAGGGAGAACATGCAAACTCCACACAGAAAGACCCTTGTTAGCCGCTGGGCTCGGACCCAGGACCTTCCTGCCGTGAGGCGACAGTGCTAACCACTACACCACCATGCCACCCTCTAATATTACATTATTTTACAAATAGTAATTAATGATGTGCTTTGAGCTGTGAACCCACACTGCAACTTCTGTTGAATGTTTGGCAGACTTTAGAGGAATCCCACTTTTTTCAGAGATGTCCACTGGGCTTTCGATGTTGTCTGTTTGTTTGTTCATGGTCAGCAGTAGTGGATGTCCAAAAGATGAATGATGAGAGGAACTAGCCAGGAAATGTCATCTGAGGTTGAATGCAGAATAGCTGGAGTGCTGAAGAACAAGGACAAATTGCACTTCTTGAGAAGCTTGTTCCATACTTGCATGCTTTGTCTCATCATTTATATAGCATGGGGAATGCTCTTTTTTTTTTACTTCCATTACTCATTTCATTTTCCCATATAGTACTGCACTTATAGTTCTGCTTCACAAATAGAACTAGTGGTGCACTTATAATAACTTATAACAGTCACTAGCCTCTGGCATTTGTTTTTCTGTTCAAGAACTAGTCAAGTTCAACTATACACATAGTAAATGTAACAACTGTTCAGCACAGAACATCTTTACAATCAGTTTAGCTGTGTATTTGAACTACGGGAATGAATAAACTGGCATACACAGCCCCAGTATATGATTTTAGTTAAAGCTTAATGGTAGAAAGAAGTAGAAATACACTGTACTTGTCTCTAAGTAAATAGAGTATGACTTCATTATGTCAACTTGTATAACCTGAATTCCAAAAAAGTTGAGATGCAGTGTAAAACAAATAAAAACAGAATGCAGTGATTTACAAATAATTTTTAACCTATATTCAATTGAATACAATACAAAGACAAGATATGTAATGTACAACCTGATAAACGGGCGGCACGGTGGTGTAGTGGTTAGCGCTGTTGCCTCACAGCAAGAAGGTCCGGGTTTGAGCCCCGTGGCCGGCAAGGGCCTTTCTGTGTGGAGTTTGCATGTTCTCCCCATGTCCGCGTGGGTTTCCTCCGGGTGCTCTGGTTTCCCCCACAGTCCAAAGACATGCAGGTTAGGTTAACTGGTGACTCTAAGGCCCTGTCCACACGGCAACGGATTCAGGTGACTCCGATACAATTGCTTATCGTTTAGGCCTGGCGTCCGCATGGCACCGGCATTTTGGGTGCCCAAAACGCAATCTTTTTGAGAACGGGTTCCAGAGTGGAAAGATCTGGCAATGTTGCTGTTGTGAAGTCGTCTGGATGAGTAGAACGGATTTGTTTACGATGACGTCACAACCACATGTGCTTCACGCCGGGTAGAAGTGTAACGAACTCGATGTGAGTTGTCAACAAATCCTATAACTTGGTTCATGAAACGCGCTTACAAAATATTTTCACTGTGAATATTTATTGTGTAATGGTGCAAAGTGAGAGAGAGAGAGAGAGACTCTGCCCTTAGGGCAGAGTCAATCCCGCCAGCAAAAATAGGGAAAAAAAGGAGCGATCTCCTCCTCACCTCCTCAGATGTTGGTTTAAGTCCGACAATACATTCCTCAAAAAGGGCATAGAGGAGCAAATTAATCCATCAACGTGTAGCATTCAATTTATTCCGGACCATTAAAGACGCCGCCTTCCACGTAGAATCATACGTCATCCTCGCCGCCATATTGGATAGGTCAAAGCGGAGAATAAAGATTCATGTGCTGCGTTTAACTGTACCAACAGGTTTACCGTCCAAACGAGATCACATGGGATTACCTTTCACAGGTGAGACTGGAAAAATACTTTTCATTGTATTTGGTCATTATAATGTAATTTTACAAACAGATTTTCCTGACTTTGTGGCTAATATGAAGTCTCGCGCATAATAGTTTATGCGCATGCGTCCTTACTTCTTCTATTGTTCTGGTGTCTCCGAAGGGACCATCTTACAGCGCCCCTAGAGGTGTGGCATGTGTATTGCATCATTTTCAGCAAGCGTTGCGTTGCCATATGGACCTGATATTTTACTGATCGTTGCCCATTTGGATGCGATATATTTTTAAATAACATCTCGTTGCCGTTGTCGTGTGGCTGTAGCCTAAATTGACCATAGGTGTGAATGTGAGTGTGAATGGTTGTCTGTGTCTATGTGTCAGCCCTGTGATGACCTGGCGACTTGTCCAGGGTGTACCCCGCCTTTCGCCCATAGTCAGCTGGGATAGGCTCCAGCTTGCCTGTGACCCTGTAGAACAGGATAAAGCGGCTACAGATAATGAGATGAGATGAGACAAACTGATAAACTTTACTGCCCATCCATTATCTGTAACAGCTTATTCTGTGCAGGGTCGCGGGCAAGCTGGAGCCTATCCCAGCTGACTATGGGCGAGAGGCGGGGAACACCTTGGACAAGTCGCCAGATCATCGCAGAGCTGATACAGACACACAACCATTCACACCTATGGTCAATTTAGAGCCACCAGTTAGCCTAACCTGCATGCCTTTGGACTGTGGGGGATACCGGAGCACCCGGAGGAAACCCATACAGACACGGGGAGAACATGCAAACTCCACACAGAAAGGCCTCCATCGGCCATTGGGCTTAAACCCAGAACCTTCTTGCTCTGAGGCGACAGTGCTAACCACTACACCACCCTGCTGCCTATTAAACTTTATTATTATTATTATTATTAGTATTAGTATTAGTATTAGTCGTAGTAGTAGTAAATATACACTCATTCTGAATTTGATGCTGGCAACACATTCCAAAAAAGTTGAGACATGAAAAGTAGAGACTGACACGATTGTATAAAGGACATTACTATACTGACTTGGGAACACTTTGGAAAACCATTATTGGTAAACACAGTGAGTCACAGCATCAACCATGCAAAGTGAAAGCCATGTATCAACAATATACAGAAACGCTGCTGAATTCTCTGGACCTGAGCTCATCTGAGATGGACTGATGCAAAGTGGAAAAGTGTGCTGTGGTTTGACAAGTCCACATTTGTGAAGGCACCACTGATGCTGAAAGGTACATATAGGTTTTGGAACAACATGTGCTACCATCCAGCCAATGCCTTTTTCAAGAACATTCCTGCTTATTCCAGCAAGACAATGCCAAGCTACATTTTACACATGTTACAGCAGCATGGCTTTGTAGTAAAAGACTGCAAGTGCTAAACTGGCCTGCCTCCCATTGAAAATGTGTGCATTATGAAGTGATAGGACAACAGAGATCCTGGACTGTGTGAGCAACTGAACTCATATATCAAGCAAGAATTGAAATGAATTTCACTATCAAAACTTCAACAATTTGTGCCCTCAGTTCCCAAATACTTACTGAGTGTTAGATTAGATTAGATAAAACTTTATTGATCCCTTTGGGAGGGTTCCCTCAGGGAAATTAAGATCCCAGCAGCATCATTACAGATAAACAGAGAAAAGAAATAGAGAAAACTTCTAGATAAATTAAAATAAATTAAGTATTTACATATACAAATATAAAAGAATAAGATATGAGGAAGGGGGAGGGGGAAAGGGGGGGAGAAGTGGGGTTAGGGTAAGTGTGTGTGTGGGGGGGGGGGGCAGGAAAGATATTGCACTTTATACTGCACATTATATTGCACATTGTCCGGTATTGCTTATTGTTAGGCTAGGCTACTGCTCCTTCCCATCCTCTGTCCTCCTGTTACCTCTCCTCCCCCCCAGAGAGGAGTTGTACAGTCTGATGGCGTGAGGGACAAAGGAGTTTTTGAGTCTGTTCGTCTTGCACTTGGGAAGGAGCATTCTGTCACTGAACAGACTCCTCTGGTTGCTGATGACGGTGTGCAGAGGGTGACTGGCATCGTCCATGATGTTCAATAGATTGTCCATAGACCTCTTCTCTGCCACCGTCACCAGAGAGTCCAGCTTCATGCTGACCACAGAGCCGGCCCGCCTGATCAGTTTGTCCAGCCTGGATGTGTCCTTCTTGGATGTGCTGCCCCCCCCAGCACACCACGGTGTAAAACAGGACACTGGCGACCACAGACTGATAGAACATCCACAGGAGTTTCCTGCAGATGTTAAAGGACCGCAGCTTCCTAAGGAAATATAGCCTGCTCTGTCCCTTCCTGTATAAGTGTTTGGTGTTGCAAGTCCAGTCCAGCTTGCTGTCCAGCCACAGCCCAAGGTACTTGTAGGAATCCACAGCCTCCACCTCGACTCCCTCGATCAGAACTGGTCATGACCTTGGTCTGGACCTCCCAAAGTCAATGACCAGCTCCTTGGTCTTTGAGGTGTTGAGCTGCAGATGGTTCCTGTTGCACCACATAGCAAAGTCCCTCACCAGGCTCCTATACTCCTCCTCTCTGTCGTCACTGATACACCCAACGATGGCTGGGTCATCGGCAAACTTCTGAATGTGACACAGCTCCGAGTTGTAGCAGAAGTCCGCGGTGTACAGGGTGAAGAGAAGAGGGGCCAGCACCGTGCCCTGGGGTGCTCCAGTGCTGCTAATAACAGTGTCAGCCGTGATGTCTTTCAGCCTGACGTACTGCGGCCTGTCAGTGAGGTAGCTGGAGATCCAGGTGACCAGGCAGGGGTCCACTCACATCCTGTTATTAAAAGAAAAGAGTATTTCACCCAGTAGTAAACATGCTTCTGTCCCAACTTTTTTGGAATGTGTTGCAGGCATCAAATCGTGAATGAGTGTATATTTAAAAAACAACAACAACAATAAAGTTTATCAGTTTGAACACTAAATAGCTTGTCTTTGTATTGTATTCAACTGAATATAGATCGACTCATTGTACGTCACTCTGGATAAGAGCTTCTGCTAAATGCCATGTAATGTAATGTAATGAAAAGGATTTGCAAATCATTGCATTTTGTTATCGGTTACATTTTATAGTGTCCCAAATGTTTTAGAATCAGGGTTGTATAAAAACACTATAATTAAAGCAATAGACGACTTTAAACAGCCTATATTTTGAATACAGTCATACAGTATGTCTTGTTTTTTTTTTGTTCTTATGGTGAGACAGTTTCATCAAATGGTTATTTACTGTTGGCTTTTTAAACAATACAGATTAAAAGTGCATTTCTATGTATTACCATCAACCGATTATCTCATCTCATCTCATTATCTCTAGCCGCTTTATCCTTCTACAGGGTCGCAGGCAAGCTGGAGCCTATCCCAGCTGACTACGGGCGAAAGGCGGGGTACACCCTGGACAAGTCGCCAGGTCATCACAGGGTTGACACATAGACACAGACAACCATTCACACCTACGGTCAATTTAGAGTCACCAGTTAACCTAACCTGCATGTCTTTGGACTGTGGGGGAAACCGGAGCACCCGGAGGAAACCCACGCGGACAACATGCAAACTCCACACAGAAAGGCCCTCGCCGGCCCCGGGGCTCGAACCCAGAACCTTCTTGCTGTAAGGCGCCAGTGCTAACCACTACACCACCGTGCCGCCCCTATATATATATATATATATATATTGCAATGTTTTCTTAAAATGTTTCCCCCTCCAGCTTGTGTATTTTTCAAATTGTCAATTAATATTATGAAAGCATGAAAGTGTGATATTTTCACTCTGGGGTGTCATACTGTGAAAATAAATCAAGTTGGTGCTTTCTATTTGCTGATGTGAAGTCAATACTTGGTGCAAAAACAAATGTTTCCTCATTTTCTCTCCTTTCTTTTATACACTGTTCAAAACCAGTCTTTATCACCATCATGTGTTAATGGTTATCGATCCATAAAAGCAAACACGTATACTGTAAAGAACTACCCACACACAGCATGATTGTCACTTTCTTACTAAAAAACAAAAAAACAAAAAATGAAACTGTCTAATTAGTCTGAGGAATAACATGAACTCAAAATGACAAGTTAAAAAAGCGATTCCTGCTCCAAAGTGGTAAATACAAATCCCTTCATTTGTTCTCCAAACACAAAACTCCATAATCAGTGAGGAATGTTTGTTTCTGCTATTCCTCCACTTGTGATACTCTGCTTTCTCAGCTACTACTTTGCTAAAACAGGTGTGTGTGTCAAAATGTAATTTGAAGAATATTCTGAAATTAATAAGCGTTCCCTGGAACCCTTTGAATATATTGAAGTAGTATGCAAACTGAATTATTCACTTAATTGAAAAGTACTGCTTTTGTAGTTTGATCACTGTTATGGATTTAAATTCATTCTTCACCTAAAAAAAGTAATTAACTCACAATTAAACTTACATGTTGATTGTCCAAATAAGAAATATGGGCATACAGATGACACTGATTATTATGCACCAGAAGTGGAGTCATTTGTCCTAATGATTTGGTGTGATCAAAAATAAACCCACTAGACCGCCTCAGTGGTGGTGAGCAGTGCTGTGCTTATTGTGAGCTTATTAGCCTTTGAATATTTGATCTATTCCTTGGTGCACAATAAATGGGCACACAAAAACATCTGTAATACCATCACAGTTTCTCATATGTCCACATTTATTATACTGTTGTCTGGCCCAATGCCTAAAATATGACAGTGGTGACTTAAAGCAGCTTGCCTTAGATATGATCCAGGAATTGTACAGGAGTAATAGATTAATAGATTAGATGATTAGATATCAAGGGCTATGGAGGCAATTGAGGTGGCAGGGTTCATTTCAAGGGTGACAGCTGTCACCCAGAGCCACCTATGCCACTAATGACATGTTAATAGAGACCACACAGTAATCCAGGAGAGAAATAATGATCCTAATTGGTCATGTACAGGAGAAACCTGCAGAAAATATTCCCTGACAGTGCAAGTTCCTTGATACAGTACTGCTGTGCAATGTACACAGCTACATCATCTTTTCAACAGGAAATTGGGATTTCTTGCATTAAAAGTTTTTATGCCACTGGAAACATGACTTGTTATGACTCGTACCTATACACAACTCTAAAAACTCCAATCTAGAATTGGCATAGAAAAGTTTCACCAATTACTGTGCACGCATAACTAGAAAAGTAAGAAAGAAAGTAATTAAGCGAGATTTATTTATAATTTGCATTTTAAAACAATTTCCCTTGACCAGGACATATAATATATGAGAAGTAATAAAGACACTTTACTCTCGGAGCTTAATTTTGGCCCACTGCAGTCTGCCAGGGAGTTCAGAATAGAGATTTAGAAGTGGTTCCTTCGTCAGAGATCCTGGATTTCCTATCCATGCCTATTTACTACTATCAGTCATTCAAAGCCCAAAGCTGAAGCTAGGATTATGAGATAATGAAAGAAATGAAAGAGCAGGACACTGCACTTCCTGACCAGGGGGAATGGTTGCTCCTTGTTATAGATTTATTTTATTTGAAACACCTGTACACGGGGCGGCGCGGTGGTGTAGTGGTTAGCGCTGTCGCCTCACAGCAAGAAGGTCCTGGGTTCGAGCCCCGGGGCCGGCGAGGGCCTTTCTGTGTGGAGTTTGCATGTTCTCCCCGTGTCCGCGTGGGTTTCCTCCGGGTGCTCCGGTTTCCCCCACAGTCCAAAGACATGCAGGTTAGGTTAACTGGTGACTCTAAAATTGACCGTAGGTGTGAATGTGAGTGTGAATGGTTGTCTGTGTCTATGTGTCAGCCCTGTGATGACCTGGCGACTTGTCCAGGGTGTACCCCGCCTTTCGCCCATAGTCAGCTGGGATAGGCTCCAGCTTGCCTGCGACCCTGTAGAAGGATAAAGCGGCTAGAGATAATGAGATGAGATGAGATGAGACACCTGTACACCTGCACAGTCATGCAGTTATCCAGTCAGCTAATCAGGTAAAACAATGCATAAAATCATGCAGATACAGCTCAAGAGCTTCAGTTAATATTTACATCAAATATTTTGTGACATATTAGCATACAACAGTATTTGGTGCGGAAAACAAAACAAGCAAACAACAAAAACCCCATCCAACTCGATGTGGTTCTGCAGGCAGAAGCACTTTGTTGATGAAAGATGCCAAAAGAGAAGGGCCAGAATTTTTTGAGCTAACAGGAAGGCTGCAGTAAAACATTGTTTATCCATTTTTCAACTGTCCAGTTTCAGTGAGTCTGTGCCCACTGTCGCTTCAGACACCTGTCAGGAGTGGAATATAATGTGATCTTCTACTGTTGTTGTTGTCTGTTCTCATCAAGGTTCTACAGTGGTGCTTGAAAGTTTGTGAACTCTTTAGAATTTTCTATATTTCTGCATAAATATGACCTAAAACATCATCAGATTTTCACACAAGTCCTAAAAGTAGATAAAGAGAACCCAGTTACACAAATGAGACAAAAATATTATACTCGGTCATTTATTTATTGAGGAAAATGATCCAATATTACTTATCTGTGAGTGGCAGAAGTATGTGAAGCTCTAGGATTAGCAGTTAGTTTGAAGGTGAAATTAGAGTCAGGTGTTTTCAATCAATGGGATAACAATCAGGTGTGAGTGGGCACCCTGTCTTATTTAAAGAACAGGGATCTATCAAAGTCTGATCTTCACAACACATGTTTGTGGAAGTGTATCATAGCACGAACAAAGGAGATTTCTGAGGACCTCAGAAAGTGTTGTTGATGCTCATCAGGCTGGAAAAGGTTTAAAAAACATCTCTAAAGAGTTTGGACTCCACCAATCCATAGTCAGACAGATTGTGTACAAATGGAGGAAATTCAAGACCATTGTTACCCTCCCCAGGAGTGGTTGACCAACAAAGATCACTCCAAGAGCAGGGTGTGTAATAGTCAGCGAGGTCACAAAGGACCCCAGGGTAACTTCTAAGCAACTGAAGGCCTCTCTCACATTGGCTAATGTTAATGTTCATGAGTCCACCATCAGGAGAACACTGAACAACAATGGTGTGCATGGCAGGGTTGCAAGGAGAAAGCCACTGCTTTCCAAAAAGAACATTGCTGCTCATTTGCAGTTTGCTAAAGATCACGTGGACAAGCCAGAAGGCTATTGGAAATATGTTTTGTGGACGGATGAGACCAAAATAGAACTTTTTGTTTAAATGAGAAGCGTTATGGGGCGGCATGGTGGTGTAGTGGTTAGCGCTGTCGCCTCACAGCAAGAAGGTCCAGGTTCGAGCACCGTGGCCGGCGAGGGCCTTTCTGTGTGGAGTTTGCATGTTCTCCCCGTGTACGCGTGGGTTTCCTCCGGGTGCTCCGGTTTCCCCCACAGTCCAAAGACATGCAGGTTAGGTTAACTGGTGACTCTAAATTGACCGTAGGTGTGAATGTGAGTGTGAATGGTTGTCTGTGTCTATGTGTCAGCCCTGTGATGACCTGGCGACTTGTCCAGGGTGTACCCCGCCTTTCACCCGTAGTCAGCTGGGATAGGCTCCAGCTTGCCTGCGACCCTGTAGAAGGATAAAGCGGCTAGAGATAATGAAATGAGATGAGACTTTGACTTGTATTTCATTGCAGACATCATGAACCCAAGATATTTCATGTTTTGTCTGGTCAACTTCATTTCATTTGTTAATATACATCCATTCCTGCATTTCAGGCCTGCAACACATTCCAAAAAAAGTTGGGACGGGACAAGTTAGGGCTAGTAATGAAGTTAAACAATTCAATCATGAAATGATTTGAAACAGATGATTGTAATCATGATTTGGTACACAATCATTATCCAAGAAAGGCCTAGTCTTTGAGGAGCAAAGATGGGCCAAGGATCTCCAATTTGTCAACAAATGCATGAGAAAATCATTGAAATATTTAAAAACAGTGTTCCTCAAAGAAAAATAGGAAGGGATTTGGATATTTCACCCTCTAAGGTGTATAATATCTGTAAACGATTCCAGGAATCTGGAGGAATTTCAGCGTGTAAAGGCCAAGGGCACAAGCCTAAACTGAACACCTGTGCTTTCCAATCCCTCAGACGGCACTGCATCAAGAACCGTCATTCATCTATAGCTGATATAACCACATGGGCTTGGGATTACTTTGGGAAACCTTTGTCAAGCACTGCAAGACAGAGTTACATCCACAAATGTGAGTTAAAACTTTACTGTGCAAAATGGAAGCCTAACAGTGTCTTACAGAAGTATTCATCCCCCTTGGTGCTTGTCCTGTTTTGTCACATTACAAGCTGAAATTAAAATGGATTTTTGGGGGGTTTGCACCATTTGATTTACACAACATGCCTACCACTTTAAAGGTGCAATTTTTTTTTTGTATTGTGACAATTTTTAGGATTGAATTGTCAATTAGTTGTTGCTGTCACTTCAATAGAATACACCCACAGAATGCACATTTTCCTCAACTTAGAGGAAAGTTGAGGAGAAAAGGTTGTTTTCTGGTATTCACATGAAGGTTAAAGGTTGTGGAAAAGCCTACAAGTATGCATGCGTATTTTAGTATTTGTACTCTATTTTGGAAGCATACAGTGCTTGGAGATCTTGGAATGGAAATGTCTTAGTTATTGATGTAGTTCACAAATGTTGAGATGCTGTGGTCCTGTGTGGGAGGCCCACAATCGAAGCAAGTAGCAAGTCAGTGAGTGTGGAGAAAATAAACAACCTCACACTTTTTAGCAAAAATGTTTACAGCTGCAATCTGTTGTTGGTTTCAGCACAAAGGAATTTGGAGCTTAGGTTTTCATGAGCATCAGAAATGACGTGACCTGATTTGGTGTCATACACAACCTACTTTGAGTTACTTCAAGGAGCTGTATGAACAGAAATAACTGGGTTACTGATGCATCTTTTCTGTGCAGCTGTGAATATGCTAATTTTATTGCATGTGACCTTAGAGAGACAGAATCTTTTTCACACACTTTTGCCCACTTTACCAACATAATATGCTGCTTTGATAATATTTGCAGTGTTTCCAAGCATTACAAGTCTGAATGATTTTCTAATAAAAAGCCATTTACTGAAGCATTTCAAAATCTGTGCTTTTATTTTTCTTTCTTCTCATATGAGAGATTGGTCTCGCGAGGCAATGATGGCGCGATTATTGTTTGAGCCGCTACACTAAGATGACACCATTTTATAAGAATGAATCAACCAGAACATTTCACACCTCCAGTAAATTCAGTTGATCATTTCCTCCTTATCATTTTGTAGCACATCTTCACAATGCTATGCTGAGAACTCATTCCTCTTTGCCAACTGTGGGTGTTGCTAACAAGTGAAATGTCAAGATTTTTCTGTTGTCCTAACATTTATCCCTTGGGTGGGTCATATCGCTGGGTCAGTGGTCAATCTTTGATACATTGTGTTTGGGTTTCACATGGAACGACTGTCTGCCCTGAGGCACATGTGAACTCTGGCTTTCACAAAAGACATAGTGGAGGAAATGAAGTAATAGGACCCTTGGTGTGAGGATGGATGGCTTCTCCACGCCTGCTCTGTGGGAAGTCTGTGAAAGGAGAACAGGGTAGCCTCTTTACTACTGGATGAAGGAGAGGAAACAAAAGTGGAGAGGAGAACAGGAAAAAAAAACAATATCAGTGTTGCAGTAATATGCTGATAGCAAAAAAAAAGTGAGAACAGCTTGAGTCTACATGTGCACAATCATTTAATATGAATATAAAGCAGATGGTCTGTTATTATTTTATGTGTATTTTTCCAATATCTTCAATTGTACCTCATATGTTATGTAGCATTTTGAAACAATATGGTAACAAAGAAATAATTATGGTATAAAGGCAGAAGGAATTGTAGATCGGTTAATATGACTCCAAGCTGACACATGAGCTTGATTCTGACTGGATTTCCATTCTGACTGTCAAAGTCAGTGTTTTTCTCCCTGAAAATATTCCAGCCTAATTTTTTGACAAGCTCAGCTTACAATTTTATTCCCATTGCTATAGGCATCTCTGATTATGCAGACAGATGTCACCTTGTAGGTAGTGCCTGCAGATTAGGAGTAAACACTTCCAGCAATTATGAAATGACGGTTGTTTTGGGAGAGTGTCTTAAACATGCATCATATCACTTTGAGTATGTATTATATTCTCAATAGAATGGAGTTCATTAGAAGGAGAAGGAAAATAAAAGCAATCAAAAGAAAGAGCACAATAATGCAGGCTGATTAAATTGGCCATTACCATGACAGCTACAGCATTTTATATGTGCATATACCGGTACTCTGATATCATGACTGTAATGCTCTGTAAATATGTTCATGGTCCTAAAATGTGAACATATCATTGTGTGTGATGAAAACATCCAAGTTTATGGGAAAAGATGCTGAAAACTCATTCATTAGTGGCAAATTGTATACAGAGGATATAAGCAGATATTTTAATACAGATAACCACCTGATAAAATCTGAATGGGGCTAATACTCACAATCTGACCCTATCTCATGATGTATCTTATATATCTACTTTTGATTATGATCTGCCTACCATGAGGGGTATAGATAAACGTGCCAGTGTGTGTTCCAGCATTCCAAACCTTCTGTTGTCGCTCTTAAAGCCTGAAATTGAATCCCAATTCATGCTGTATGCAGCCCTTGAAATGCAATATCATACCCCCTTCTTTCTGTACTCTCTTCTCTCACAACAAGACCCTTTGATGTAAAATTGACACTTTAGTGGATAGCACTTCAGGGATCTGGTATTGCCTGGCAACTGCAAAAAAAAAAATCTACAATTCTTCGAGGCAAAGAATCTGTATGGGCTTGTATTAGCTTGCATGTGTCATCAATATCATGTACTAGGGCCTCCACTTTTATCGGTACCCTTTGATTAGACATAGTATTCAATTCAATTTTATTTGTATAGTGCTTTTAACGATGGACATCGTCACAAAACAGCTTTACAGAGATATATAAATTCTGGATATAAATTTTACATATATAAATTTATAATTTATCCCTAGGCGGCACGGTGGTGTAGTGGTTAGCTCTGTCGCCTCACAGCAAGAAGATCCGGGTTCAAGCCCCGTGGCCGACGAGGGCCTTTCTGTGCGGAGTTTGCATGTTCTCCCCATGTCCGCGTGGGTTTCCTCCGGGTGCTCCGGTTTCCCCCACAGTCCAAAGACATGCAGGTTAGGTTAACTGGTGACTCTAAATTGACCGTAGGTGTGAATGGTTGTCTGTGTCTATGTGTCAACCCTGTGATGACCTGGCGACTTGTCCAGGGTGTACCCCGCCTTTCGCCCGTAGTCAGCTGGGATAGGCTCCAGCTTGCCTGCGACCCTGTAGAACAGGATAAAGCGGCTACAAATAATGAGATGAGATGAATTTATCCCTAATGAGCAAGTCAGAGGTGATGGTGACAAGGAAAATCTCCCTGAGACAACAAGAGGAATAAAGATTCAAAAGAGAACCCACCCTCATTTGGGTGACATTGGATGATTTATAAATAACTTGCTTCTATAATTGTGTGCTATATCGTCAAAAAGTGCAATCATGCAACCAGGAAATTCATTAGTTTTAATTATTTTGAAGTCTGTTTTGATGAAGTTATTGACTGTTCACTGATGGAGACTTGAGTGTAAGATTGTGTTTATGGCAATTGTAGTCCTAAGCCATCGCAGCAATTAGTGTTCATTGTGTGCTGAGTCCAAGCAGAGACTTTGGCAAGGCTATCAATAACAGAATAACTAAAAGGGAGAGCCAAAAGGTAACAAAACATGAGGACACCCTGGGACATAGAGTGGCCAGCCACTCCAGCTTTAACAAACCTAAGAGGGTGTGGGAGAGTGGATGGATGACAGTATTCAAACATCCCAGTTTATCAAAATACTCTATGCCCATGAACCCTCCAGATTTGCTCCTTTACATAATAAAAAGCTATTTTTAAACATTTTATCTATTTATATCTAATTTTTATCTAATTTATTATGTATTTTTATCGATTTATGATTAAAAAGCTTGGCTAAGCAAATATGTTTTTAGCCTAGACTTTGTCTGAGTCCCAAACAATAATTGGAAGGCTGGTCCATAAATGTGGGATTTTGTAATAGAAAGCTCTACCCCCTGCTGTAGCCTTCTCTATTTGAGTTACCAAAAATTAGCCTAAACCTTTTGATCTGATCTTATCTTAGTAACATTTCTGAGATGAAAAAGGCTGTCCTGGCTGTCACCATTTACATCAACAAACTGTTATCCTACTGTTACATCAACAAACTGTTATCCTACTGATAACGATCAGTCAAATAAGACGTGGGCCTGGAGATGGCCATTCCCTTCACTCCAACAACATTTTCTAGTCTATTAAGGAGAATAGTATGATCAGTAGTGTCAAAATCTGCACTAAGGTCAAACAACACAAGCAAGGAGACACAACCCTGATCAGAGGCCAGTAGTAGGTCATTTACTACTTTAACCAGCGCTGTCTCTGTGCTGTGATGAGGCCTAAATCCTGACTGATACATTTCATGAATGTTATTCCTATGTAGATATAAGCATACCTGCTGGATACAGTATTTTCAAGGATCTTGGAGATAAAGGGGAGGTTTGATATTGGCCTATAGTTGGACAGCTGATAATGATTGAGGTCAGGTTTTTTTAATCATGGGTATGATAACTACGAGTTTAAAGGCTTAAGGTACAGTGGCATGCAAAAGTTTGGGCACCCTTACTGAAAATGTCTGTTACTGTGAATAGTTAAGTGAGTAGAAGATGAACTGATCACCAAAAGGCATAAAGGTAAAGATGATACATTTCTTTTCAGCGTTTTCTGCAAGATTTGTGTATTATTTTTGTTTTGTACAACTGGAGAGTGAAAAAAGAAAAGGAACACCATGTGAAAGTTTGGGCACCCCAATACATTTGAGTTCTTAGGTAACTTTTACCAAGGTTCCAGACCTTAATTAGCTTATTGGGCTGTGGCTTGTTCAAATTCTTCATTAGGAAAGGTCAGATGATGCAGATTTCAAAGCTGTATAAATTCTCTGACTCCTCAAACTTGTCCCTAAAATCAACAGTCATGGGCTCCTCTAAGCAACTCCCTCGCATTCTGAATAATAAAATAACTGATGCTCACAAAACAGGAGAAGGCTACAAGAAGTAGCAAAGTGTTTTCAGGTAGCCGTTTCCTCAGATTGTAATGTTATTAAGAAATGGCAGTTAACAGAAACAGTGGAGATCAAGGTGAGGTCTGGAAGATGAAGAAAACTTTCTGAAAGAACTGCTCATTGGATTGCTAGAAAGGCAAATAAAAACCCGTTTGACTGCAAAAGACCTTCAGAAAGATTTAGCAGACCCTAGAGTGGTGGTGCACTGTTCTACTATGCAGTGACACCTGAACAAATATGACCTTCATGGGAGAGTCATCAGAAGAAAACCTTTCCTGCGTCCTAGCCACAAAATTCAGCGTCTGAAGTTTGCAAATGAACATCTAAATAAGCCTGATGCATTTTGGAAACAAGTCCTGTGGACTGATGAAATCAAAATAGAACTTTTTGGCCACAATGTGCAAAGGTATGTTTGGAGAAAAAAGGGTGCCAAATTCTAGGAAAAGAACACCTCTCCAACTCTGAAGCATGGGTGTGGATTGATCATGGTTTGGGGTTGTGTTGCAGCCAGTGGCACAGGACACATTTCATAGGTTGAGGAAAGCATGGATTCAAATAAATACCAGCAAATTCTGGAAGCAAACATCACACCATCTGTAAAAAAGTTGAAGTTAAAAAGAGGATGGGTCCTACAATAAGACGATGATCCAAAACACACCTCAAAATCTACAATGGAATACCTCAAGAGGCACAAGCTGAAGGTTTTGCCCTGGCCCTCACAGTCCCCTGACCTAAACATCATTGAAAATCTGTGGATAGATCTCAAAAGAGCAGTGCATGCAAGACAGCCCAATTATTGATCTAATATAGTTATATTATCATTTACAGTTATCAAATTATCCAGCTTATCAAATATATAGTCTGATTTTTTTTGCCTAATATTTTCAATTTGCGGGTGGCACGGTGGTGTAGTGGTTAGCGCTGTCGCCTCACAGCAAGAAGGTCCGGGTTTGATCCCCATGGCCAGTGAGGGCCTTTCTCTGCGGAGTTTGCATGTTCTCCCCGTGTCCGCGTGGGTTTCCTCCGGGTGCTCCGGTTTCCCCCACAGTCCAAAGACATGCAGGTTAGGTTAACTGGTGACTCTAAATTGACCGTAGGTGTGAATGGTTGTCTGTGTCTATGTGTCAGCCCTGTGATGACCTGGCGACTTGTCCAGGGTGTACCCCGCCTTTCGCCCGTAGTCAGCTGGGATAGGCTCTAGCTTGTCTGCGACCCTGTAGAACAGGATAAAGCGGCTAGAGATAATGAGATGAGATTTTCAATTTGCTTGTTTTTAATAACTCAGTACTACTACATACTGATGGTGTGCATGCTTCTGTGATGGTCTTATTCTTAGTTAATTTTGCTACAATATTAAATAAAAATCTAGGATTATTTTTGTGGTCTTTTATTAGGGTGGAGAGATGCATTGATCTAGCAGCACTAAGAGCTTTTCTAGAGTTCTATAGTTGGAATACTAGCAATTTTATTTGACACCATTTACATTCTAATTTTTTAAGGTGCGTGTTCATTATACCAGGATGCTAGTTTTTTTCTCTCTATTTTTTTAAGTGGAGCTATATTATCTATAGCAGTGTTTCTCAACCACTGGGCCTCGGACCATTAGTGGGCCGCAAAGTGCCATCTAATGGGCTGCAATTTTTTTCCAAGTTGAAGTAAATTTTTACTCATAGTCAGATACAATTGCTGGGTGGCATCCGATGTCACATCTGCCCCATTAAGCTGCGGTCACACTACAGCTCGTGATGCTTTGCGATGGGTTATCGATGAAAATGAGGCATTTTGGTGGCAATATACATGCGAGATAAAAGTTGTGGTCACACAGTCGATGAACACTTGACTGTCACACCTTTGCACGCTTGAGCCTGGTGCAGCTTGAGCGGCCACGTGCACTCACGGAGCGCATTGTGTGCGCGCTTGAG
Source organism: Neoarius graeffei (assembly GCF_027579695.1). Classification (NCBI taxonomy): domain Eukaryota; kingdom Metazoa; phylum Chordata; class Actinopteri; order Siluriformes; family Ariidae; genus Neoarius; species Neoarius graeffei. The sequence continues at coordinate 62,799,198 of NC_083570.1, forward strand.
ACCCAGTCATCATGGGAAACACTTAATCCTGATTTGAACACAATCCGCACGCACAGATATAGAAGCTGTTTGCAGAGAGGCTTTGCAAAGTATAATTATTATCACTGTCACGTTTGTTTCTAGCCATGTTTATAACACTGTTTAAATATTCTGCTATCTGTTTTGCTTTTGTAAATATCACGCCTGCTTATAAACACTCTTCCTGCACTTAGAGCTGTCTACTGCCGTCTATCTTGTAGTGTCCTGATCAACAGATCTTTAACCTGGCCACATGTAAAAAGTTGTATGCCTCAATGCTCTCCCAGGTTTTCATCTGTTTGTCCATGTAGAATGATGTCTGTAGCACCAGGTAGTTTGAGATGTCGTGGAACTCAAGAGATGGATCATTTTCCCCAACTCCTAGGAAAAATCCTTCTTTGTTAGTGTGTAAGGATCTATCCCATTGAGTGGTTTCTATATCCACTTCTTTTGAGTGTACTTCTTGGTTTTAATAACTTGCTTGTTTGCTGCACACAAACATGACAATAAGTTCTTGCGTTAATGGACCAGACTCCACTTTTGGATCATTAATCCCTTTTGACTGAGAATGCCCTGCATGCATGGTTTTATGTTGGTGTAGCAAGACCCTGATGTGGGTGGAGCACAGAAGCACGGCAGGTGGTTATTTGCGTCCTCAATTCTTTTGTTTATTGCTGCTTTTCAGCACACAGCTCAAACTCTCTCACTCACACACGCGTGCACACACACACAGGCTATTATTGAGCCCTCGGTGCTGACCTCCCCTTCTCACTCTCCTTTTATAGGGCGCGGTCACTAGAGGAGACACACAAACACACGTTAATTGACAATAGGTGTAGTGACACGACCACTCACCTTCCCTGACTCCGCCCTCCATTCACAGACTGACACTCGGCCATGCCCCTGCTGCCACATACCCCCACTGCCTGACTCAGGCCAGGGAGCCATCCGGCCTGAAGCTGACTCCCCCCCCCCCCCCTTGATGGGACAGGAAGTCCGCCACCACCATCTGCACCCCCGGCCTGTAGACCACCTCGAATTTAAATGGCTGGAGGGCAAGATACCAATGGGTGATTCATGCGTTGGCATCCTTCATGCGGTGGAGCCACTGGAGGGGCGCGTGGTCCGAACAGAGGATGAAAGGGCATCCCAGTAGGTAGTACTGGAGGGCGAGGACCGCCCACTTGATGGCCAGGCACGCTTTCTCTATCGTGCTGTACCTGCCTTCTCACATTGACAGCTTCCGGCTAAGGTACAACACAGGACGCTCCTCCCCCTCTACCTTCTGGGACAGAACGGCCCCCAGCCCTCTGTTCAATGCGTCTGTCTGTAAAATGAAGGGGAGAGAAAAGTCAGGGGAGTGTAACAGTGGCCCCCCACACAGTGCAGCCTTTACCCTAGAGAAAGCCTGTTGGCATTGCTCCGTCCACTGGACTGGATCTGGCACTCCCTTTTTAGTGAGATCAGTCAGCGGGCTGGTGACATGTGAATAATTAGATATGAACTTACGATAGTAGCCAGCCAGCCCCAGGAACTGTCTCACCCCCTTTTTGGTCTTGGGCCTCAGGCAGGCTGCAATTGCTGCTGTTTTATTAATTTGGGGATGCACCTGTCCATGGCCTAAGTGGAAACCCAGATACCGTACTTCCACCTGCCCAACTGCACACTTCTTTGGGTTAACTGTGAGACCCGCCTGCCTCAGCGACTTTAGGATGGCCCTAAGGTGTTCGAGGTGCTGTGGCCAGTCATTGCTGTATATGATAATATCGTCGAGGTACATGGCTGCATAGGTGGTGTGGGGGTGGATGACCCTGTCCATAAGCTGCTGGAACATAGCAGGCGCCCCAAACAACCTGAAAGGAAGTATGACAAACTGGTGTAAGCCAAACGGTGTGGAAAAGGCTGTTTTCTCTCGGGACAGAGGAGTCAAGGGGATCTGCCAATATCCCTTCGTTAAATCCAGTGTTGAATAAAAACAAGCAGTGCCTAATCAATTGAGCAGCTCATCAATGCAAGACATTGGGTACACGTCAAATTTAGACACCAGGTTGACTTTCCTATAGTCCACACAGAACTGGACCGACCCATCAGTCTTGGGGACCAGGACCACTGGGATGCTCCAGTCACTGTGGGACTCCTCGATTATGCCCATTTCGAGCATGGCTCGTCAGAGGTCCGTGTAGCTGTCGATGGGGAGCTGCAGCATGGCCAGCTTCACCTTGCCTGTCAGCAAGGGGAGGAGGCGCCCCACGCACTGGTCGACCAGCCAACCCCACGCCTCCGCTGCTTGCTCGAGGAGCACGAGGAAGGCTTCCAGATCATCATGCGGACCCATCTTCCTTAGGGTGAGGTGGGGAGGGTCCACTCCGGTGGCGGTCATGGGCCCCGCTGATGCAAGCAGGTGCTGGAACACCTGGCGGTCTTCCTGTTGGGCCAGCACCAAGGTTTCGAACCGTTGTTCTTGCTCCTTTCAGAGGGCGACCAGCGCTTGCTGCTGGTTCTGCTGGGCTGTGGCGAGGGCATGGATCAGGTCCTTGAATGGCAAGGACTCCATGGGGCTGTTCCCTTCTGCACTTGTCCCGGGTTTCAGCACCACTGTAACGAGACCCTGATGTGGGTGGAGCATAGAAGCACGGCAGGTGGTTATTTGCATTCTCAATTCTTTTCTTTATTGCTGCTTTTCAGCACACAGCTCAAACTCTCTCACTCATACACGCGCACACACACACAGGCTATTATCGAGCCCTTGGCGCCGACCTCCCCTTCTCACTCTCCTTTTATAGGGCACGGTCACTGGAGGAGACACACAAACACACGTTAATTGACAACAGGTGTAGTCACACGACCACTCACCTTCCCTGACTCCGCCCTCCATTCACAGACTGATGCTCGATCATGCCCCCACTGCCACAGTTGGCTTCTGGCACATCTGTACAGTTTTAAATACAATACCTACAATTAAAAAACAGTTGTTTTTTTATTTCATTTATTTAATTCCTGGGCTCCCATCTGTAACAGGGAGTGATGTTTCATTCCATTAATACACTTTACAGTAGGTTATTAGATTCTAATAGAATAGATACAGTGGGGCAAAAAAGTATTTAGTCAGTCACCAATCGTGCAAGTTCTCCCACTTAAAAAGATGAGAGAGGCCTGTAATTTTCATCATAGGTATATCTCAACTATGAGAGACAAAATAAGAAAAAAAATCCAGAAAATTACATTGTCTGTCTGATTTTTAAAGAATTTATTTGCAAATTATGGTGGAAAATAAGTATTTGGTCAATAACAAAAGTTCATCTCAATACTTTGTTATATACCCTTTGTTGGTAATGACGGAGGTCAAACGTTTTCTGTAAGTCTTCACAAGGTTTTCACACACTGTTGCTGGTATTTTGGCCCATTCCTCCATGCAGATCTCCTCAAGAGCAGTGATGTTTTGGGGCTGTCGCTGGGCAACATGGACTTTCAACTCCCTCCAAAGATTTTCTATGGGGTTGAGATCTGGAGACTGGCTAGGCCACTCCAGGACCTTGAAATGCTTCTTACGAAGCCACTCCTTCGTTGCCCGGGCAGTGTGTTTGGGATCATTGTCATGCTGAAAGACCCAGCCACGTTTCATCTTCAATGCCCTTGCTGATGGAAGGAGGTTTTCACTCAAAATCTCACGATACATGGCCCCATTCATTCTTTCCTTTACACGGATCAGTCGTCCTGGTCCTTTTGCAGAAAAACAGCCCCAAAGCATGATGTTTCCATCCCCATGCTTCACAGTAGGTATGGTGTTCTTTGGATGCAACTCAGCATTCTTTCTCCTCCAAACACGACAAGTTGAGTTTTTACCAAAAAGTTCTATTTTGGTTTCATCTGACCATATGACATTCTCCCAATCCTCTTCTGGATCATCCAAATGCTCTCTAGCAAACTTCAGACTGGCCTGGACATGTACTGGCTTAAGCAGGGGGACACGTCTGGCACTGCAGGATTTGAGTCCCTGGCAGCGTAGTGTGTTACTGATGGTAGCCTTTGTTACTTTGGTCCCAGCTCTCTGCAGGTCATTCACTAGGTCCCCCCATGTGGTTCTGGGATTTTTGCTCACCGTTCTTGTGATCATTTTGACCCCACGGGGTGAGATCTTGCATGGAGCCCCAGATCAAGAGAGATTATCAGTGGTCTTGTATGTCTTCCATTTTCTAATAATTGCTCCCACAGTTGATTTTTTTCACACCAAGCTGCTTACCTATTGCAGATTCAGTCTTCCCAGCCTGGTGCAGGTCTACAATTTTGTTTCTGGTGTCCTTTTGACAGCTCTTTGGTCTTGGCCATAGTGGAGTTTGGAGTGTGATTGTTTGAGGTTGTGGACAGGTGTCTTTTATACTGATAACGAGTTCAAACAGGTGCCATTAATACAGGTAACGAGTGGAGGACAGAGGAGCCTCTTAAAGAACAAGTTACAAGTCTGTGAGAGCCAGAAATTTTGCTTGTTTGTGGGTGACCAAATGCTTATTTGACCAAGGAATTTACCAATTAATTCATTAAAAATCCTACAATGTGATTTCCTGGATTCTTTCCCCCATTCTGTCTCTCATAGTTGAAGTGTACCTATGATGAAAATTACAGGCCTCTCTCATCTTTTTAAGTGGGAGAACTTGCACAATTGGTGGCTGACTAAATACTTTTTTGCCCCACTGTAAGCCAAAATAAAAAAATGGGGATCTTTTTAATAGGCCCTGACTCATTACAAGTATGAATAGGTGGGCCTTGAACCAGAAAAGAATGAGAACTCCTGATCTAAAGTAGAGTGGAACATTGACTCCAAGTATTCAGTTGCCTGATTAAGTTCTGTGGGGCCTGATGGTGATCCAGTCAAAGTTGATAACTCTGAAAGATTATTGATAAAACTCTGTTCAGTAGCTGATGTGTAAGTATGTTTGATGCGATAGTATTGCAAGGTTCATATATTATTATTAAGATACATTTTAAATGAGATGAAGCAATGATCTGAGATAGCTTCAGATTATGAAAATGTGACTGTATTATCTATATTTAATCCAAATGTTAGTATTAGATCAAGAGTGTGACCACCATTATCAGTTGGTCCTATGATGTTCTGATTAACCCTGACTGAAACCAGAATAGACATGAACATTGTTCTCAGAGGTCTTCCATGTTATAAAAATTAATATTAAAATCTCCAACAATTAATGCTTTATTGAAAGAAACATCCATGTTTGAGCTGAAATCCACAAATTCATGAATGAATTCTGAGTATGGCCCTGGGGTAATTAATAATAATAAATAATAATTAGTGGAATTTACTGTGTAAACTTATTTTTTTATGGCTACATATGTTATGTTAGTATAAAGAACTTCAAACACATTTAATTTATGCCCAGGTTTTTGTGTGATGCCTAGATTATTATTACAGTATAAATAACTGCAACATCTCCTCCTCTGCCTGTTAGACAAGGCTGGTGTATATAATCATATCCAGGAGGACTAGCTTCATTTAATGCTGCATACTCATTTGGTCTGATCCATGTTTCTGTTAAACATGGTATGTTAAACATGGTGGTGTAAGTGGTTAGCACAGTCGCCTCACAGCAAGAAGGTTCTGGGTTCAAGCCCAGCGGCTGGTGGAGGCCTTTCTGTGTGGCGTTTGCATGTTGTCTGCATGGGTTTCCTCCGGGTGCTCCGGTTTCCCCCACAGTCCAAAGACATGCGGTTAGGTTAATATGAGATGGCCTTGGGCTGAGGTGCCCTTGAACGAGGCACCTAACTCCCAACTGCTCCCTGGACGCTGTTAGCATGGCTGCCCACTGCTCTGGGTATGTGTGTGTGCTCATTACTCACGTGTGTGTTCACTGCTTCAGATGGGTTAAATGCAGAGAGGAATTTCACAAGTGTGTGATAAATAAAGTTGTGCTTTCTTTCTTTAGATTAAAATCAGTATGATCAAATATGTTAATTTGTCAGGGACCAGACAGGAGAGGAGATCAAATGCACTCAAACCACAGTTTATTAATAACAGGGGAAAAGGGAGTTGGGAGAATGTGTATAGTTCAGTGGCAGGAGGACTGAGAGGCAGGGATGGCTGGTGGGAGCATGGTGGTGATGTCTGAGGTCTCCCATCCAAGTACTGACCAGACCCAACCCTGCTTAGCTTCTGAGATTAGACAGGATCAGGCATTGTCAGAGAGGTGTGGCTGTAGGCTGACAGCACTTGGGTTTCAGGCAGTATCCCAGCAGTAGTCCCTCAGCAGGCTTGAGTTAGGGAGCAGGCTGGAACACAGAGTCACAGATCAGATAGCAAGATAGGGGACAGAAATGCAGGGTCAGGTTACCGGGGCTGGAGAGTAGGGCTCCAGGCAGGGCTGCTCACACCGGGCTGATGGAGAGGCAGGCGAGCAGCAGGGCTGGGCAGGCTGGAGATCAGGCAAAGGTACAGGAGAGGCAGGCAAGAGGCAGAGTCGACAGGACAGAAGGCAGATCAGGTTACCGGGGCTGGAGAGCAGACAGAGTCAGACGGAACAGAATATCGTCAGGAGTCAGAGTAGTAGGAACACAGAGCAGGTTATCACGCTGGAAGTTGCAGATGATCTGACACAGAAGCTTGGGAGGACTGCAGCTTAAATACACACAGGGGCAAGGGCGCAGATAGCACGGGGGACGGGGGGGACATGTCCCCCCCAGATTTATAGTGACCCCCATCTGTCCCCCCCACCCACTGTCCCTACGTAAGGCGCCACACATAGGTAGAAAAAGTGAGGATTAATGTTTCGTTAGTTAGGCTAACTTACACTGCAGCACAAAGTTGAAATGGCAGCAGCAGCAGCCTTGTCAGTGATCAATCCGCATTTCCCCCTTCTTGAATCGGTGTAGGCTGGAGCAGATCCTTGCAGAGTTGGGAAAGCAAGGTGTTCATTTTCCACGTAATTCTTGGTTAATAACACTGCACAGCTCATCCATTTGATAGCAGCGGTGTTTCTGCTGCGGTGCGTTCAGTTGTACTCGTAAGTTGGAAGTTTGAAGTCGGAAAAGCATTGAAATCCAGCATCTCCCAGCATAAATGTTGGGGTTTTCGTTTCATTTCATTAACTGGCCATTTTTTTCGAATTCCATGATGTCCCAGTTTTTAAACTGGGACGCGCTCAGTTCTGAGGTCATGTTGCTTGGAGCTCCAAGTTTCAACTTCCAATGTAAATGTAACGCACCATTTCGACCCCGGGGCCCTAAGGGGAGCTGGGGACTTTGCCTGTCGCGGTAACCATAGTGATCATAAACAACTGTCTAATGACCGAGCTGGTGATCTTTCTGCCACATTAAGCCAGAGAAGAGGGGGAAAAAAATCACAGCGTTTGTTTCAAGAACCAAAAGATGTAAATATCCTCTGCCTGTTGCCTTTCCCAGATGTGACAAATACTTGTTTTGTAATGTTGAGTAGCTAGTCTGATAATAATAAGAAGGAATTTGGACTTACATGAAGTAGGCTAAATGTAAAATAACAGCATTCTAGGCTGTAGGTGAATATCTTTTAATGTTGTTATTTTTATGTATAATGTTATTTTAGTAAGCAACAACTGTTAACTGAAATTATGAGATTCAAGATGTTAACATTGTCCTCCTGGCCTGCAGGGCAGGCAATCCCTGGTGGGGTCAACAATGAAAAAACAAAAAACAATTAGCTACAGCATTTTTTCAAAAACCAAGCAATGTTGACCAGGTAGGCCTTTGTTAGAAAACTCACAATTCGAATGTAAATTGAAGCTTCAGTACACACACACACACACACACACACACACATATATATACATATATATGCATTTACACAAAATGGAATCATTTGCTGACAGCTCAGTCCCCCCCAGTTCAAAAATCCTATCTGCGCCCCTGCACAGGGGGAAGCAGGTGATCGGCAACAGCCAATGACAGCCACTGGAAGTTAATAAGAGGAAGTGATTGCGGGCGTGGCCGGTAATGCTGAGTGGAGATGTTACCTGAAGAGAGAAGCCCACAGGTAGGACCATGACATAATTAGGTAAAAAAAACCTTTGAGTATTTCTCCAATTTTATATAGTTTGGGGAACAGACAGTCACAATACAGTGGCACATGAGTGATGACTGTACAACCAGCAGACAGTTGGTTTAGTCTGGTTGTCTGCTCCCTGGTACCTTGGCTCTGGATTGTCATGAATTAACTAGGCCTGTTCTGAGACTATGAGCTATACTGCAAGAAATGATGGCAGCACCTTCCTAAGTGGGATGGATACTACCATGCACTAAAAGGCCAATCTTGCCCTCAAAACTACTCAAATTATCTGTAAAGTCTACACTGATCTCAGAACACCACCTGGACTCCTCCACTTTAGGTAGCAACTCCCCCCGACCCGGAGTAGGCACTCCATCTGTTTCTGGCTGAGCACCATGGCCACAGACTTGGAGTTGCTGATCCTCATCCCAGCCGTTTCGCACTCAGCTGCAAACCGTCCCAGCGCATGCTGTAAGTGACAGATTGATGAAGCCAAAAGGACCACATCATCAGCAAAAAGCAGAGACATGATCCTGCTGCCACCAAACCAGACACCCTCCACCCCTTGGCTGCACCTAGAAGTTCTGTCCATAAAAGTTATGAACAGAACCGGTGACAAAGGGCAGCCCTGGCGGAGTCCTACATACATGGGGAACGAGTCCGACTTACTGCCGGCAATGCGAACCAAACTCCTGCTCTGGTCATACAGGGTCCGAATGGCCTGCAGTAGTGGGCCCTGAACTCCAGACTCCCGAAGCACCCCCCACAGGGCACCACCAGGGACACAGTCGCAAGCCTTCTCCAGGTCAACAAAACACATGTAGACCAGTTGGGCAAACTCCCATGCACCCTCCAGTACCCTTGAAAGGGTAAAGAGCTGGTCCAGTGTTACACGACCAGGATGAAAACCGCATTGTTCCTCCTGAATCCGAGGTTTGACCAGACTCTCCTCTCCAGCACCCCAGCATAGGCTTTCCCAGGGAGGCTGAGAAGTGTGATCCCCCTATAGATAGTTTTCACATGACGTCACAGAGTCAGGGATTCCCTAGTGGCAGCCATCTTGGGGGTCCAGCTTACCGTACGGGTGACTGAGCACACATTGTAACGCGCGAGTACAAAGTCTTCAAAAGAACCCAAGCAGGCTATTTAAAGCTAGCAATGGTGCACACCTGTTGTATTCACGGCTGTCGTAATAGGTCAGATGATGAAGTCAAGTGGAGCTTTTATGGAATTCCCACTGTACGGGAGCACGAAGGTGAGCAAACAAACTCAGCATACAAAGGAGAAATCTATGGCTTGCGAGAATCAACTGCAAGGATTATCAGCCTTCCAAACACAGCAAAGTCTGCTCCGATCATTTTATAAGTGGTAAGTTGTTTAAATAAACAATCAATTGTGTTTAAGTTTGTTTTTGGAAACCAAAACATCATGTGAACAATCTCTGGAGAATGCCTAACTGGAACTGCTGAGTGTATGTTTACATTGTAATGTACACTTAATATTGCTCATTTGCCATGTTTCTATTTGAAACTTGTCACTTCACTCACGCAAGGGTCATTTTTGAAAAACATTTTAGGTCTATTCTGTATGATTTGATTTGTGTTTGGGATGCAAACAGCGCGCCTTTTGGCGGATGCCGCCTGAATCGCGCAGATCCGATTTTTTTTTAGGGGGGGCGTTGGAGTGTCTGATTATAATTTCAAAGTAAATTCTGTATTAAAATGACTAAATAAGCAAATCCGTTACAGTCCATGAAACAGGAAGTATAAGGATGAGAAAAAAACAGTTTAAATCGGAAAGCTGCGCACATTTGCGCAGCCCGAGTGGTGTGCAGGACTGCGCATATGTGCGCAGCTTTCCGATTTAAACTGTTTTTTTCTCATCCTTATACTTCCTGTTTCATGGACTGTAACGGATTTGCTTATTTAGTAATTTTAATACAGAATTTACTTTGAAATTATAATCAGACACTCCAACGCCACCCCTAAAAAAAAAAAATCAGATCTGCGCAATTCAGGCGGCATCCGCCAAAAGGCACGCTGTGAATATATAAAGTTGTATATATCAGACAGCCTTTAAAGTTTGATGAAGTCAGTTTCAGGCTTTGGAGCAGGCTTTGGCAGTTTCGGGCTTTGGCAGCTCTGCACAGTCACTTGAAAATGCATCTTTGTCCACTTCGTAGGGGTCAATTCCCCCAATCAAGGCCAGTTTGGCTGCATACCGTTATCGTGAGATGTCGTCTAATGTATCTATATACTTCTGTTTGCTTGATTTTGCCGACATTGATCTTTATTTTAGAAAACTGACTATATAACTTCATAAATTCGTCCGAGATAACGTAGCCGGTAGTGGTGATGGTCCGTTTTGTTTGCCCCCCAAGATGACGGCTGGGGGGCGTTCCCTGGAATGCCGTGACGTCAGTGAAAACTATCTATAGATGGAACACACTCTCCAGTCCCCCTTTTTAAAAAGGGGGGCCACCAACCCAGTCTGCCAATCCAGAGGCACAGTCCCTGACTTCCACGCAATGTTGAAGAGGTGTGTCAGCCAAGACAGCCCAACAACATCCAGTGCCTTCAGGAACTCAGGACAAATCTCATCCACCCCCGGAGCCTGGCCACCAAGGAGCTTTTTAACCACCTCGGCAACCTCAGCCCCTGTGATGGGTGAGTCCTCCAAAGCATCCTCAGACTCTGCATTCTCCTCGGACAACATGAAGGTGGGATTAGGGAGATCCTCAAAGTATTCCTTCCACTGTCGGACGATGCCCCCAGTTGAGGTCAACAGCACTCCATCTTCACTATAAACAGTAGAGACAGAGCACTGCTTCCCCTTCCTGAGCCACCGGACAGTTTACCAGAATCTCTTCGAGGCCGACCAAAAGTCACTTTTCATGGTTTCACCGAACTCCTCCCACACCTGAGTTTTTGCTTCAGTGACCGCCAAAGCCGCATTCCTCTTGGCCCGTCGGTATCTGTCAGCTGCCTCTGGAGGCTAACCAAGCCTGATAGGACTCCTTCTTCAGCTTGACGGCTCCCCTCACCGCAGGTGTCCACCACCGGGTTCAGGGATTACCACCACGACAGGCACCAACAACCTTGCAGCCGCAGCTCTACATGGCCGCCTCAGCAATGGAGGTGTGGAACATGGTCCACTCGGACTCAATGTCCCCATCCTCCCCCAGTATGCAGTTGAAGCTCCACCGGCTGTGGCAGTTGAAGGTCCGATGGACGGGAGCCTCCACCAGACGTTCCCAGCATACCCTCACTACACATTTGGGCCTGCCAAGTCTGTCCAGTCTCCTCCCTGCCACCTGATCCAACTCACCACCAGGTAGTGATCAATTGACAGCTCTGCTCCTCTCTTCACCCGAGTGCCCAAGACATACAGTCGTAGATCAGATGAAACGACTACAAAGTCAATCATCGATCTACGGCCTAGGGTGTCCTCGTGCCATGTGCACTTATGGACACTCTTATGCTCGAACATGGTGTTCATTATGGCCAAACCGTGCATGGCACAGAAGTCCAACAACTGAACACCACTCGGGTTCAGATCGGGCAGGCCGTTCCTCCCAATCACACCCCTCCAGGTTTCACCGTCATTGCCCACATGAGCATTTGTTCAAACACAAAGTTTTCAAAATTATCTGCAGTTAATAATTTGTGATGCTGGCAATGAAGGGAATAAGAGCATTAAATCTCTTCCTGTAATGTCTAAAAAGGTTGGAGACACCACAAGTTTTCAGTAGGGTTCATATCCAGAGACTGGCATAGACACTGCAAAACATAGATTTTGTGTTTCTTTCACTATTTCTGACTTGATTTGGACATATTTTAACCCCTCATTCATATTGAAATCAAGATCTGACACTGGCCAAGTCTGACCTCCTGGCAGAGGTAAACAGGCTTTATGTATTTAAGCAGATCCTGACAATATCCCCTGCACCACCAGCCACCAAACAATCCCAAAGCCACAGTGATCTCCTACCATATTTTCCAGTGTGTACTAGGTGCTTTTTCTTCTAGGCAGTCCCCTTTTGTCACCAAACATGCTGATAGTGTTGATTTTAGTCTCATTTGACCCCAGTACATAATGCCAATTTTAATTCTAATGATGCTTGATGAAGTGCTTCTTTCTTGAAGCTAAGAGTCCATACGGATATCAATTTGCATTTACATTATTTAGAAACTATAACCATTTTTAACTATGAAAAAAATCATTACCAAAATGTTTTATGAATGTTTCCAATAATTCTAGAGGCCACTGCCTGATCCATCCTGATACCCTACATCTGCCTGGAGTCTCATCACATTGCTCCTGTGGAAGACAGCCCCATATGGAAAGTCACACTTGGAAGATGGCTCTGGACACTTACAGTTTTGCTTTGATGGCTGAGGACCACAGTTGCAATGATAACTTTAGGACTACAGTTGTCATGAACAGTTTTGTACTCAAGTCTCCATCAAAAAAAACATTGACAACTTCAACAAAATAGACTTCATGCTAAAACTATAATGAATTTCCTGGTTACACAGTTGTACTTTGTGACTATATAGGACACAGTTATAGAAGCACGTTATTTATAATCACGTTGTCTGTTATCACCCAAATGAGGATGGGTTCCCTTCTGAGTCTGGTTCCTCTCAAGGTTTCTTCCTCATCGTCTGAGGGAGTTTTTCCTTGCCACCATTGCCACAGGCTTGCTCATCAGGGATAAATAAATTAATTAGGGATAAAATTAGCTCATATGTTCTAAAGTCTTTAATTTTCTATAAAGCTGCTTTGTGACAATGTCTGTTGTTAAAAGTGCTATACAAATAAAACTTGACTGCATGTCTTTTTGTAGACACACCACTAAATTCTGTTTCTGCTGTTTATCATATGTATTACACATAAACAAAGAACAATTCTGAAACTATCACAGAATTAGAGATCCAGAATTAGATGTTCTTGTATTAGCACTGCTGTAGACAGTTGGTAGGGTCTCTCCCAGTCTGGCCTCAGGCTGTAGAGGGAAATTAAAGCCCACTAAATCAGATTATTTTCTCCCAGAGGGAAGAGTCTGATAGCCAACTGGTGGGAGATCATCTATCCATAACAGTAGTCATGCGTATACATATATGGGTGTGTGTGTGTGATTGTGTGTGAGTGGTTCCTGACTCCAGGGCCAATTTGTTAACAATTACAGCTCGTTATGATTCCCTCCTGTCTCTGATGGGACTCCTGGATTTGTACCCCACTGCTGGTCTATTGTGTTGTAATTATCGCAGTCAGGGAGACGCATCTGCTATTATCAGCCCACTATGAACCCCTTCAGCTTTGATTGCTGACTTCTTTCTAGAGATTCTATTATAATATGACCGCAATCACTGCAGTATGTGTGTGTGTGTGGTGTTATGAAATTGTGCTGCTTTGGATTGTTTTATTCATCCACCATAGCCATACTTCATTAAGGAGCTGTGACTGAAATATTTTTCTTCGTGATATATTTGAGCAATGATTTGTCAACTTGAATATGAAGAGTGCATTACTGGTTCCTGAGTTTCAATAACAGTATGTCACCCCCTCCTCCCTCTTTTCTTGGCTCATATTTTGTTTGCCTCAGCACGTTTCATATCCAGCAAGTTGGGGCTGATATATTGAGAGAAAGTGCATATAAACAGCATATCAACCAACCAGTTTTCATGATCATAATTATGAATATGGGGCTTAAGGCAGGCTGTAACTGCTGGTGTTCATCATGGGTGCCAAAATCTATGGTTTAGCCAAATGTTTTTTGTTCCTGGAAATACCTAAAAGGTAAAAATAAAAGCTAAAACAGCGGTGAAACCAAATACAAATAAATTTCACTGGGTGAAAAAGCCAAATCACTGAATTGGAGAAGATGTTGGATGTGAAAGACGCTCTTTTGTTCCTGGTAGTGGTTACTTTATCTACTGTAGGTGACCTTTGACCTGTGAATTGTGAGCCAACAGAAACCAAGTGCGCAGATCTGTGGTCTCTTAGGATTTAAAAATAAAAAAAAATAGAGGTGCTGCTTATTGTGGTCAACCAGCAGTCTTGCCTTGTTGTTGTCTTACTGTTGCTTGGCACACATCTTGGAAATATAATTAGCTGTTTCATCCACAGACATATGCTCGAGTTTCTGTGGTAAAATTGTTTTCCTCCCTCTCTGCCAGTTAGGATTTTCTTGTTATCCATGATGGCTCATGTAGGTTGACCTAATGGTCCAATCAATTTTCCAATTCTTCATTTTCTAACAATCTCAGAAGCATCTTTCCTTTAAGGGTTATTCTAAATGAGTGCTCCAGAGTGTACATAATAAATTTTATTGCAAATAAAATGAACACTGGCTTTATTAGAGACCTCTTGATTCGTATTCTCTCTAATGGATGTTAATACAGCATGTTCAGTCCCTCTGATACTAACACAAAGGAGACTCATTGTCTTTACAGTGGCAGAGCCTTAATGAGTGTGAGGAGCTCCACACGGGCTGCTGAATCCTCCCACTCTCCAGACCACACCTCCCCTGATACATATGCGTCAGGTCCTTCATCATTATTCATGAACCAGACATGTGCAGAGGCTGTGAGAGAGAAGGGGGAGTGTCTGTGTATGTGACCAGGAGCCACAGCGTGGATCTGTGTGTGTGTGGGAGGGGGGGGTTAGTGAAGGAGAGGGGGGAGAGAAGTAGGAGACTGACATCGCTTCGGCTGCTGCTGCTGCTACTACTGCTGCTGTGATCGCATCTCACACACACACACACACACACACACCACGCTGGTGTGCTTGTGCCATGCACTGCTGACCGGCGCTCTCTGTGCATAGTGTGTGTGTGTGTGTGTGTGTGGTAGAAGTGCTCAGGGCAGACTGATGAGAGACGGTGTGTGTTCCTGGAGGGTGACCCCCCGACTGATTCTGGGGAGAGAGAGAGCTCCTGTGAACGCGTGACGGCGAGGATGGGCTGCAATCTGTGCTCGCTGCAGAAGAGAGAGGAGCATTACAAACTGCTTTATGAAATTTCACAGGTAGGATGGAGGAGAGAGCACTGCTACACCAAAATGTGTGTGTGAGTGAGAGAGAGAGAGAGAGACTTTGAGAGAAAGAGAGAAATTTGCAGCCAGAATGCTGTCATTTACACTGGCATGAAAAAGCAAACCCAAAGAAAAAGGGTTATATTTGGTACAACTATGGTCAATGTGAGGAAGGAAATAATAACAGAACGACAAGAGGAAAATATGATGGAGAAGTGTGAGAGAGTGTGCGTGTGTGCCTCCTCTGTTAGAGAGGAAGTGTGATCATTTGTTCTTGCCAAGGAAAAGGTCCCTGGTGAGATAGCAGAGATCCTATCCAAACACCTGTGCTGAACCAACGCATGAATGGAAGAGACCCAATTCTTCTGACAGTTTGGGGTTAGTGCATACATATGAGCAATTCAAGTATGATTCTCAAGGATTTTAGTCTGACCTCAGAACATGTGCCATGGTTTTGCTAAGGACCACAGAATTTGTTTTATTAAATATACTGAATATGCATATTACAAAGTAATTTTTCCCTCATCCTGAATTTCTGGAGTATATACAGTATAAACTTATAAGATGTAAAATATACTGCAGTGAGTATGAGAAAAAGTACAAGACTGATTTTAAGTGTTTTGTTCCTTTTTTAAAAAAAAAAAAGTATGCATCCTCATTTTATGCCTGAGAGGAATCACTACTGAGGTGATTCTAAGTGCCACCTACAGTGTTAATACTGCAGAGTTAATGTGTGTGAACTGTTCTTAAGCCATTCCTATCTATCTCCATCAATCCATCAATCCTGCATTCAGAATGGTATAATTACTGACTCATTAGCACTTCTTTCAAATCCGGAGCTTGAATTAGATGTGCAATGTCTCACTTTGTACACAAAGACATATCAGCTTGGTTAATTGCTACCATACTCCGATGGATTTGGGTTTCAATGAAGGGCTGAGCATTGTTTCAGAGCCGGAAAACACTGATCCCTTAGAGAAGATCATGTGTCATCTCGTAGCTCAGATTTCAGCCATGGAAAGTTTCACAGATGTCATGTGGCCAGAGCTGGATACTAAAAGTGACTGAAACACACATTTGCCCCATTTAACAAATTTTCTTCTTTAAACAGTGAAACACTGGATTAGAAAGTACTGCCTATAATGTTTCTCTGGCTTCTCATTGATTGCTGTTTGTTAGTTTGAGTTATGGAAAGCAGAAAAGGTGTTGGATTGTGTTCTCAACAATTTCAGCCTCAGACAACAAAGCTTCTTCTATGTGAGCTGAATTTGGTGAATGCCAGAGGCACAGTGGTGTGTCCTGGTGCATGAGGTGTGAGTTGACCCAGTAGTGCTAGATAAGGACATGTCTGACTCTCCATACACTACCAAAACCTTGTGCTCTACAGGGGACTGCTGCCACATCAGCACCTGGCATCTTCTCACCGAGAGAGAGAGAGAGAGAAAGAGAGAAAGAGAGTGTGTGTCAGTGAGCAGTGAGGTGTTAATGAAGAATATTAACAGCTAAAAGGAAATGCAGCAAATTAAACCACTCTATTGTTTCCAGTGTTCGATTAAACAAAAATTACAAGTAATGTTCATAAAATTTTATATTGACTGGAACATTTTTCCATGTGAAATAAAACCTTTTGGTGCTTTTCCCTTAAAATAATATGTGTTTTAATTTCTGATTTGTTTTAGTTCTTGGATTATTGTGTGTGTGTGTGTGTGTGTGTGTGTGTGTGTAGCTGACCGTATGACCAGCAGCCAGTAATAGCCATCAGTAATATGATAACCAAGCAGATCATGCAATGTTTTTCAAGGACTGGAGGAGCTCCATGCTAAAACTGTGGTACTGTGATTATAAAGAATTTCCATCTCTCTCTTCTACTGTGTTTTCTTCTCTCAGAAACCAAGCTTCCATTGTATTTCCAACAAATAAGATGTGTGTAATGCTGGTTCAAGATCAGCTACCTGGCCATCATTCAATTGACCAGATTCTCTGTCTCTCTCTCTCTCTCTCTCTGTGAAACATACTGTACAACTATATCCACTCTGTATCTATAATAATTAGTAGATAACATTGCTAATATGTATATATTTTGGAAGCTTCTTAATTGTTGTTCATCATTTTCCACCCTCAACACTATCACCAGAATGGTTGTTAAAAGCAGGATTTTTTTTTTATTCTGTATCCCTCTCTTCCCGTTGCGCTTGTCATGCATTTACATCTGGCAGCACACTTCACATGAGAGTGTCGCTCAGCATCTGGGAGGAGTTAAACTCACTGGTGTGTGTCTTTTTTGGCCTAATTAGAGAGACTAGAGATGAGAAGCTGACACACACTGCTGAGCATAATATGATAGGCTTCTGAATTATTTTTTGTCTGTTTATCACATTCATTTACTATTCCTGTGTGTGTGTGTTTCGTGCTTGGGTGGTTTTTGGACTTGTGAGTTACTGCTGAGTTACAGCATCCACATGGTGTAGGAAGAGTTTTAAAGGGAGAGTTTTGTGCAAGCATTCGTGTGTGAGATGTCAGAAAAGTCTGTTGGTTAGTGCCCCCTATAGGATCACTGGCTACAGTGGCACAGTCTGTAATAATAAGCTCAGATGGCAAAGGAAAGAGGAAGAGATGTGCATTCTTGTGGATATGCCTTTCCTACCATGTGGAAAAGGACAGGTGTGAACGCATGTTTGACAAATGGATTTCATCACTACTGGGGAATTTTCTGCATGGGTCACCCCATTGTGTGTGTGTGTGTGGTGCTCTGAAAGATCATGTGTGTGTGAAGAATGGCCTGAGGCCTCTGCACCCTTCTCAGCTCTGGTCACCCCTCCTGGCATCCTGGTGCTATCTCCTGCCTCTATGCTACAAATGTTCCCATCCATCTTCTTGTCCCATTACATTATTTTCTGAATGATGGTCCTCAGCCATTAAAATTGATAGGAGAGAACAAAGGAGAGGGAAAAAAGAAGAATGCCTGACTTGATTGATCTCTTGTCTCCAGCCATGAGATTACAGTGAACTAGTTGTATCATATATAATGTAGAGGTACAAAGCGAGGGAGAGAGACACACTTGCACTTGAGCGTTGAAAACATTTTTTTTTCCTCTCAGTGATCCTACTCAGGAACTTGTTCTATTTCTTTCTTTGAATAAAATGTTGGGTGGGTTTGCATATATCCTCTTGATTTGCCATTGATGCTTCTTTCAGTTGAAGAAGAAGCAAATGAGTAGAGGCAGAAATATTTGCGTAAACCCACCCCTCTCTCCCTTCACCTCATACAGCTCATCTGTTGCAGTGGCTTATATAATCAAGATTTCTCTTTTAATATCACCAGTGTGATGTTCAGTCTGGCTTCCAGAGGAGTCTATTTGCAGTAGTCTATATGATTCATCAAATCTTCAGAGTGGGCGGCACGATGGTGTAGTGGTTAGCACTGTTGCCTCACAGCAAGAAGGTTCGGGTTCGAGCCCCGTGGCCGGCGAGAGCCTTTCTGTGCGGAGTTTGCATGTTCTCCCCGTGTCCGCGTGGGTTTCCTCCGGGTGCTCCGGTTTCCCCCACAGTCCAAAGACATGCAGGTTAGGTTAACTGGTGACTCTAAATTGACCGTAGGTGTGAATGTGAGTGAGAATGGTTGTCTGTGTCTATGCGTCAGCCCTGTGATGACTTGGCGACTTGTCCAGGGTGTACCCCGCCTTTCGCCCGTAGTCAGCTGGGTCAGCTTGCCTGCGACCCTGTAGAACAGGATAAAGCGGCTACAGATAATGAGATGAGATGAGATGAAATCTTCAGAGCACTGGCTCTCAGTCTTGCTTCTTAACACATTTTTTAGCTGATGTAGTTTAACTTATTAACTAAATGCCAGGTTTTTTCATGAGATATGAGCAAATTCACAGTTGTAAAATGGAAACTATGCAGTGCATCCACACTCTTTATTAACCATCAACTGTCCTTAAAGATTTTATATACAATCAGTGAGTTTCTTAGAAAAGCTGTTATCCAAACAAAGAACTCTTGAAGAACCATTTATATTAACACCAACACATTTCTCACATTTATCTTGTTTGGTGTCAACCATCATCAATCTTTATTTTGGGTAATTTTGAAAGATGTGGACACTCTACTTGAACTTGGGTGCGAACCAAACAACTGGATCTGCCTTTAACACGATTCACAGTTATCATCCAAGAACCAGAGTTCTGCTGATTACTGGCAATAAAACATTTCCACATCTGGATGACATACGATAGACTGAGTGCTTGTGTAAATGTAGTTTCTTGTTCAAAAGTTGTATTTTCAGCTCTAATGCCATTTGAATGAACTCTGCTATCCAATAAAGGCTCACAGATTTGCAACAGTATGAACACAGAGAATGATTAACACTCAAATGTTCTGCACATTTCTCTGGGAAATGAAGCATGAAAAAATAAAGACTACTTCTCTCCACAGAACATAATGCATTTTTTTTCTGCTGCACACAGATCAATGCACATTAAATCTGGTCTTGGTTAAATGGATTAAATGAATTTAAGGGATATTTTATTATCCATGAACAATGAACATAGAAATGTGTTAAAAAAAATCTTCACAAATGCAGGTACAAGCATTAGAAATCGTTTGATTGACTTGTACATGTTATTAACTAGTAATTAATAACCATCCATCCATCTATGCAATATATATGCCACTTATCCAGCAGGGTCACGGGGAAAGCTGGAGCCAATCCCAGCTGACTTCATGCGAGAGGTGTGGTACACCCTGGCCAGGTCACCAATCTATCACAGGGCTAACAGAGACAAACAACCATTCACACTCACATTCACACCTATGGCCAATTTAGAGCAGCCAGTTGACCAAATCTGCATGTCTTTGGACTGTGGGAGGAAACCAGAGCACCCAGAGAAAACCCACACACTTGGAGGCACTGGGAGAACCTGAAAACTCCATACAGAAAGGCCCCAGTGGGCCAGAAGGTTCAGACTCAGAACCTTCTTACTGTGAGACCACAGTGCTAACCACTGCACTGCCTTAACTATACTATTAACTTCTTTAATATACAGTAGATGCACTTGCGTGACCTGTAAAGGTAAAACAAACTTTATGAAAACTAATAAGAAGTGTCCAAAACTAAAATGCCAAATTAATGTCTAATCAGGGAACATTTAGACATAGACACAATTTGGTACGAATGAATGAATTAATGAATGAATGAATTTGGTGATTTGAATTTGTATAACAGCAATGGCTATGCACAATAAAATCTCATCTCATCTCATTATCTGTAGCCGCTTTATCCTGTTCTACAGGGTTGCAGGCAAGCTGGAGCCTATCCCAGCTGACTACGGGCGAAAGGCGGGGTACACCCTGGACAAGTTGCCAGGTCATCACAGGGCTCCTGTACACTTACACATTCATGCAATTATCTATTCAGCCAATCATGTGACAGCACCACAGTGCATAAAATCATGCAGCTACAGGTCAAGAGCTTCAGTTAATGTTCACACCAAACATCAGAATGTGGAAAATTGTGATCTCAGTGAATTTCATCGTGGCATGGCTGTTGGTGCCAGATGGACTGGTTTGCGTATATCAGAAACTGCTGATCTCCTGGCATAAATCACTATAGGGTTTACACAAAGTGGTGTGAGGAAAAAAAAACAGCCAGTGAGTGGCAGTAATGAGGGTGGAAACACCTTGTTAATGAGAGAGTTCAGACATCAATGATTGGTTTGAGCTGCCAGGAAGGCTCTAGTAATTCAAGTAACTACTCTATACAACTGTGATGAGCAGAAAAAGCATCTCAGAGCACACGACATGTCGAACCTTGAGACAGATGGGCTACAACAGCAGGAGATTACATCGGGTTACGCTTTCAACAGCCAAGAAGGGGAATCTGAGGCTACAGTGGACACTGAAACTGAGCAGTTAAAGATTGGGGAAAAATATAGGTACCCTATGGGTACATGTGGCTACTGCTTATAAATAAAATTGTTTTCTGATACCATGTGCATACAGTAAATAATTTATATATACTTACTATCTATCTATCTATCTATCTATCTATCTATCTATCTATCTATCTATCTATCTATCTATCTATCTATCTAAAACTTTTTTACAAAATAGTTTATGAAAGGTATATTTGGTCTGGTCAGCAATACCATGTTCTTCTGTACATTTCATAGCTATTGTGTATGAAAAAGTTATAAATATGCTAGGAAGGGGTGCAGAGGGAGCAGTGTAACACATTTACAACAGTATCGGATTACAGTTCCTGGTCTCCTACATGGAGAAACAGATTGCTGTAATATGATGTATTCCGGGCGGCACGGTGGTGTAGTGGTTAGCGCTGTCGCCTCACAGCAAGAAGGTCCTGGGTTCGAGCCCCGGGGCCGGCAAGGGCCTTTCTGCGTGGAGTTTGCATGTTCTCCCCGTGTCCGCGTGGGTTTCCTCCGGGTACTCCGGTTTCCCCCACAGTCCAAAGACATGCAGGTTAGGTTAACTGGTGACTCTAAATTGACCGTAGGTGTGAATGGTTGTCTGTGTCTATGTGTCGGCCCTGTGATGACCTGGCGACTTGTCCAGGGTGTACCCCGCCTTTCGCCTGTAGTCAGCTGGGATAGGCTCCAGCTTGCCTGCGACCCTGTAGAAGGATAAAGCGGCTAGAGATAATGAGATGAGATGAGATGATGTATTCCAGTGGGAGGGGCTTACAAAGTATTTGGGGTGTCACAATCAGAAACAATAAGGAACTTGAGTTTATAATAATAATAATAATAATAATAAGGCATTGTGGTGTAGTGGTTCGCACTGTCGCCTCACAGCAAGAAGGTTCTGGGTTTGAGCTCAACGGCCGGCGAGGGCCTTATATAAATATACACACTCTATAAGGCAGTGGCCACAAAAATGAAGCGTAATCCAAAAATGAGCAATTTAAAAATCACAGAAGTAAAATATACCAAGTGTCTGTACTTTATATTATTCTACTCTGACCTCTTACAGTTTTCGAAAATGAAACCTCCAAACCGAGGCTGACATACACATGTTGTCACCATGACCAAAACTCTTATTTCCCGGAAATGGCCCGGCACTAGAGCTCAGTGGTCTTAATACTCTTTTCGACAACTCGGAGGTGCATCACATCTACATCACATATGGGACCAATGGCCAAAGAAGGCGAGGAAAGGGGGACAACCTGGAGTATATTTTAAAATACGAATGCACTTTCCCTCTGTAATAAGCATAAACATGTCTGAAAGCTATTTCTTTAGTCTATTCCATTTATTTTGAATGGTGAACCGAATTGTATACACTCGCCAGCCATTTTAGGAATACGTGTATGCACATGGGGCGGCACGGTGGTGTAGTGGTTAGCACTGTCGCCTCACAGCAAGAAGGTCCTGGGTTCGAGCCCAGTGGCCGGCGAGGGCCTTTCTGTGTGGAGGTTGCATGTTCTCCCCGTGTCTGCATGGGTTTCCTCCGGGTGCTCCGGTTTCCCCCACAGTCCAAAGACATGCAGGTTAGGTTAAGTGGTGACTCTAAATTGACCGTAAGTGTGAATGTGAGTGTGAATGGTTGGTTGTCTCTCTGTCAGCCCTGCGATAACCTGGCGACTTGTCCAGGGTGTACCCCGCTTCTTGCCCATAGTCAGCTGGGATAGGCTCCAGCTTGCCTGCGACCCTGTAGAACAGGATTAGCAGCTACAGATAATGGATGGATGCGTATGCGCAGTGTGCAATTGTTACACTCTTTAGATTAGATAAAACTTTATTGATCCCTTTGGGAGGGTTCCCTCAGGGAAATTAAGATTCCAGCAGCATCATTACAGATAAACAGAGAAAATAAATAGAGAAAATTTCTAGATAAATTAAAATAAATTATTTACATATACAAATATAAAAAGAATAAGATATGGGGAAGGAGGGGGGGAGGAGAAAAGGGGGGGCGGCGGCAGGAGAGATATTGCACTTTATATTGCACATTGTCCGGTATTGCTTATTGTTAGGCTAGGCTACTGCTCCTTCCCATCCTCTGTCCTCCTGTTACCCCTCCTACCCCCCAGAGAGGAGTTGTACAGTCTGATAGCATGAGGGACAAAGGAGTTTTTGAGTCTGTTCATCCTGCACTTGGGAAGGAGCATTCTGTCACTGAACAGGCTTCTCTGGTTGCTGATGATGGTGTGCAGAGGGTGACTGGCATCGTCCATGATGTCCATAGACCTCTTCTTTGCCACCGTCACCAGAGAGTCCAGCTTCATGCTGACCACAGAGCCGGCCCGCCTGATCAGTTTGTCCAGCCTGGATGTGTCCTTCTTGGATGTGCTGCCCCCCCAGCACACCACGGTGTAAAACAGGACACTGGCAACCACAGACTGATAGAACATCCACAGGAGTTTCCTGCAGATGTTAAAGGACCGCAGCCTCCTAAGGAAGTATAGCCTGCTCTGTCCCTTCCTGTATAAGTGTTTGGTGTTACAAGTCCAGTCCAGCTTGCTGTCCAGCCACAGCCCGAGGTACTTGTAGGAATCCACAGCCTCCACCTCGACTCCCTCGATCAGAACTGGTCATGACCTTGGTCTGGACCTCCCAAAGTCAATGACCAGCTCCTTGGTCTTCGAGGTGTTGAACTGCAGATGGTTCCTGTTGCACCACACAGCAGAGTCCCTCACCAGGCTCCTATACACCTCCTCTCTGTCGTCACTGATACACCCAACGATGGCTGGGTCATCGGCAAACTTCTGAATGTGACACAGCTCCGAGTTGTAGCAGAAGTCCGCGGTGTACAGGGTGAAGAGAAGAGGGGCCAGCACCGTGCCCTGGGGTGCTCCGGTGCTGCTAATCACAGCATCAGACGTGATGTCCTTCAGCCTGACGTACTGTAGCCTGTCAGTGAGGTAGCTGGAGATCCAGGTGACCAGGCAGGGGTCCACTTGCATCCTGTTCAGTTTGTCCTGAAGCAGTAGGGGCTGGATGGTGTTGAAGGCACTCAAGAAGTCCAAGAAGAGGATCCTCACTGTGCCATTTCCCTTATCCAGATGCGAGTGGGCTCGGTGTAGCATGTAGAGGACGGCGTCTTCCACACTGACACCTTACATTCTTACAGGGATGAAACACAAAAAGACAGCACAGTGAACCAAATGAAAGAGATAGACACTCAAAAAATGTAACACTGAAACAAACTTTACCAAATAAGCAAGGTATGAAACTCACCTAAGAGTGCACTGGAGGTGTGGGAACATCTGTGTGTGGGTGTTAGGAAGTGAAAGAACATAGTATTAGCCTTAATTACCTGTTACTCCAAGAAAGGTTTGATCGACTGACTTGTAAGAAGATTAACTTAGTTCCTTTTCTCTAAACTCCCCTTTTTAAGCAGTTGGTGTTGTATTTCAACAAAGACTCACCTGTCTAATGCAGCAAGCACTGTAACAGCGAGCAGTATATTTCATATGTGAATATTCTGTACATTGCACATGCATATTCTTTGCAGTTTTAACACTCTGATTGCTGGGTATTCCTTTGATGAATGCTTTTTCAAATACACTTTACATTATATAGTTCAATGCACTTGATTTTCAATATTATTTAGCTCCTATTCATCTTTTATAGGACAGTTTGCATGTGTAATTCCCGAGATACAATCAGCAGTCAATGCCCATTCTATGGCTGGTTATGAACTCAGGAAGCTTTATCAGTCAGTTTTTGAAAATCTCATTCAGGAAGCAGGATGAGATAAGGATTTAAAAGAGAGCTGATGAATTGCTCTTTAGCGTTAGCACCTCTTACGTATCCCTGTAAGAGCAGCCCTGACCTTTCCAGGCGTGTACCAAATCCATGAGATATTGTTCTGAACATCTGTGGAAGAGCATCCCATCAGAATGTTTGCAGCTTTACAGTTTGATTGTTGCATTATTAAAAAATAATCGTACATACAGCTACACATACTACACCTTGTATTGTTATAATAAAAAAATATAAATGCAGCAGTTGAAATTCATTTTGAAATCTTGGGTGAAATCAACAGTGTAAGTCATGTTCGTGACTGCTGAATGTCAGTATTGGCAGTTTTGTCAGCATTTCTCAAACTATTGATCCAATATTGCAAAACAGCTGCTAAGTGACAGTGGTATTGCTGTTGTATTTTTTACTGACAGTCAGACATTATGGTCAAAGGGCACGTCAGCCTCCGTGGCTTTACAATGTTGCCGTATTGTTCGCCTTCTCTTCAGAGGGCCATAAATGAAACATTGTGCCATATTTTCTGTTTTTCACTGACAGAGACACATTATTAAATTCAGTAGCGGGAAGCTGTAGCAACCCCTTCCCATAAATGACACTTTATGCATTTCAAAGCAGCAATCTCCCTCCTTTATGGCTAGGAGGAAATCATACTGAAGGGATTGTTTGGGGTATAATGAAGTGTCTGGTTCGCTGTGCTTGTGTTGGGTTGACAACATCTTCAGCAGCTTTGGCTCCAGGCTTTAAGCAGTGAATAAAACTGAAATCATACACCGTAGTCCAATGAAATCACATATGGGGCTAGCTGGTCATCTGGCAACGGACAAGAGCTGCCGTCTGTCCGATTATCCTCGTTTAGGCTGTGCAGGAGAGAGATATTATGCCCATGAGGTGAGGGGAGAGACTATTAGGAGTCTACAATGGCTCAGCGATGAATTATCTAGATATTTGATGGGTTGAACTGGGGGTAAAGGTTAGGATTTTATTTATGTAATTGGCTGTATGTATGCCTTTATGAAGCCTTTCAATGTTTGTTTCCCCATCACATTTTGGGAGTTGAGTTGGAGTGGTGCAGGGTAGTTTGCTTTTTTATTGTTTGGCCACACATAGCCTTGATGTGCATGATCTAAACTGGCTGTCAGTTGTTGATTTGGAGTAGAAGTGAGCCAGTAAATAGAAACCTAGCTTTTTCATGTTGTTGATTGTACCATCTTCCCTGCTTTGCTTCTTAAAACTGAGTTGTTTTGTTTCCTGTACATGATGTAGATTATCTGAAGCTTGATTGTCACTAGTATTATGTTATCTGATTAGAAAAAGGTTCTCAGAATATAAATGTTAATTTAACACTATCTGAGCCAATATCAAAGGCAAACAGCAATGTACTGAGCTGAAAATATCCAGATTTGGTATGATTGTGTTTCTAGAACAAGGCTTACGTTTGGGGAAGAAAAGCAAGGATTTTTACTGAAGTGACATGACCTCGTCGAAGTTCAAATGCAAGATCATTCTCTATAATAAATTCTCTTACCAAAACACACAGGCAACATGGCTATGTAAACGATTGCCATTCTGCATAAGAAATGCAGTGTTACTACCTTGAGTAGTGAATAGTGAATATACGTTAGACATCTTTTGTGCTAGTATCCCCTCTTATCACCTCTATTTGTCAATAGCTGTACATTTGTGTGTGTGTGTGTGGGGGGGGGGGTTTTCTGACATATCTCCACTCCAATATCTGTTCTGACATTTCAAGAAATGTGATAGATGTCAAGTCTGAGCTGCACATTTGTCTGAGATAAGGAGAACTGGCTGCATAAGTCACCCAGCTCTTCTGCGATGAGGATAAAGAGCAATCATGGGAATTACTTTGCTTTGGTAAGGCCGAGCTTTGGGACAGAGATTCCCTGATGAGAAGCTCATTGTGCATGTCAGCCTCCAGGTCTGTGAACACTCTCTGCAGCCCACCTGATAAGGTGCAGAGGGGTTGATGGGAAAACAGAGGCTTGTACATCGCTGAGGTTTTGCATCTTACTTGGACCAGTTTGGACAGTAGATGATAAGGAATGGGACAAAAGCACAGTGTCATTCATCTGCATTTATAGCTTGAAGAGCCCTGTTACACAAAAGAGTTGATACACAAGGGCTATTGAGGTATTTCACCTGACGTCACAGGGTCACGTGACGCCCCGGTGTCCGCCATTTTGAACGTCAAGCTACATACTAACGCTGCAGACAGAGAGGGAGAACCAGCTTGAAAAAAAAACGTGTTACAGACACCTAGAATAGATTAATTTGTCAGTAAGCACTCTATAAATAACCATGGTGTTTGCTTGTTGTGCTGTGGGCTGCCACAACAGACAGGGACAGCGTGCAGGACGCTCCTTTTACCGGTTTCTAGTGATGGGAATTTCGGCTCTTTTTCGGGAGCCGGCTCTTTTGGCTCTTTTTACTATAAGGAGCCGGCTCTTTCGGCTCCCAAACGGCTCCTGAGATTTTATTTTTGATTTAATTGCTGCAATTAACTAGTTAATTAATTACATTATTATTTATATTTTGTCAATAGGATGTTTTCCATTTTATTTTTGTTTTTGTAGCCATTGTAAAGCTTTGTAAAGTATAGCAGTGTAACAATGTTCTAGCTATAGAAATAAAACTTACTTACCAATTAATAAATTATTTTCTCACAAACATAATGCAAAACTGTTATATTACCAATATAAAATACACAGCTGATTTTCCCCTCCTCAGGTGCCTCACAGACTCCTCTCCCCTGCGCTCCACAGCTTTAAGCATTACACCAATTTTCGTATTTTCGCAGCTGTGAATGACATCAACCCCCCCAACCAAAAAAAGTAGGCGTACACCATGCTACTTTTTTTCCTTTGAATGGTAATAGACAACACAAAGACGCAATCGGACAGCAACTTTTTTTGTGAAAGTCTCTCTCTCTCTGAGGCACCTAAGGACAAAAAAATAATTCGGCTCCCCAACTCGGCTCCCACCAAAGAGCCGGCTCCCGTCGTTCACTTCAAAGAGCCGGCTCTTTGAACCGGATCATTCGCGACCGACACATCACTACCGGTTTCCTACTGACCCAGACAAGAGGGCCAAATGGATTGCAGCTGTGAAGAGACAGGATTGGGAGCCAACAGAGTACTCCAGACTTTGCAGTGATCATTTCATTTCAGGTTAGTTTATCAGTTAACGCAATTTTGATAAAATATATAGCAAAAAGTAAATGGGTCAGTGTTTGTTAACCCATCTGAGCAGTGAAACAAGGCAGTGTTAATTTGTCTAGGGTTGCATGTAGCAGACATCAGACATAAAACGCAATAACAGAGGCTAGAAAGAAACGGGACACAGAAATAAATAAACAGGGCTCCATACCAAGGCTGGGTACAGTGTTTGTGATAAAAGACAGATCCAATTTAACACGAATCACAGCTTACTTTCTTGTTAAAATGTGCAAAGGTCTCCACCATCTCATACCGCCTTGCACTGAAGGACTTAAGCATGCCGTCCAAAATGGCTGCGTCACGTGACTTGGTCACGTGGGTGAAATACCTCAATTGTTAGTGAAGCACTTTCTTTTGTGTGTGTGGTGCATGCAAACATCACTAGTTGTAACTGATTAGGAAATGTGTTTAAAATGACAAGTTTGAGGAAGTTTTATGTTTATTGTACACTTCTGTTGTTTATTTGTGTTTGTTATAGCTGTATCTCTTCAATTCGTGTGTTTAATTTGTTATTGTTAGCCGTAATGATTTCAGTCCCGGCAAATCACTCACAATTGATCTTTCTTTCATTTTTAATGAGCTAGCTGTATTGTTATTTATGTTAGTTTAGTTTTGACACATCTGTTACCTTTGGAGATGTGTGTGCATGTGCGTGTGTGCGCGTGTGCATGTGCTAGACGAAGTGCATTCTGGCATTAAGATGCCACTCAGTGAAGAGGAACATAATGAGAAGTCATCACTCAAACCTGTGAGGATGTGATAGTGTGCCTGGAGCATACACGGAGATGCCTCCATCCACCCATAAAACCGAATAAGTAGTTGGTAAATATGATAACAATTTAAGATGCAATCGTGATACATTATAAGCTGTCTTATAAATTTCCATAGTACCTGCTTTATGATGTACCACTGACTATAAATATTTGCATGAGCTGGTGTTCATAGTGTTAAAGAAGTTTGCAAAGAGGTTTACAAACGGAATAAAAAAAAATGCAGCATGAACATGATATCAAATGCACAACATGAGGTTCCCCAGCTAACTGATTTAAAAATTCTCTTTTAAAAAAGGGAAATCAGTGTTTAAGAGCACTGATAGTAGGGTCATTCCATGCCAAATCAACAAATATCTGACAAATTTATGCTCGACCATCTCAGAGTTCAATGAAATTTGGAGGGCTCAGAGATACTATTAAAAGAAGTTAATCCCCAAAATTTGAGCTTCCTATCTCCAACGGTTTCAGAGATACAGGCATTTGAATTTTTTTTTATTTTTTTTCATTTTGCTCAAAACATACATATTTCAAAGTGTAATATAATCTTTATTATGCAAGATAGAAACCTAAAATTTTGCACAGAGAAACTCAATGTCTTGTACTACAAGCTTTAACTTAGAATTTCAATGGTCATTGTATATTAGATGGTGATTTTAACAAGGAAATTAAAAAGACAAATTTGCATTTTTTGCATTTTAATTCATTCTGGAAGCTTGCCTGTGGCAGTAATGCTTAAACTAAGAAAGTTATTCAAATCTACACATAAATATCTACCAATTTCAGTTTTACCAAGTCTCCACTATTCCTAGTTTGTCTGTAATAGGGTTTTGAAATTCGCTGATTTCTAAAACATGCCATTTTCAGTAGCAAGAAATCCAATGTGGGATAGCAGTTAGGAACTTGTAAATTTTTTTCAGTAATCCCCAAGACCCATATTTCTCATCTCATTATCTCTAGCCGCTTTATCCTTCTACAGGGTCGCAGGCAAGCTGGAGCCTATCCCAGCTGACTATGGGCGAAAGGCGGGGTACACCCTGGACAAGTCGCCAGGTCATCACAGGGCTGACACATAGACACAGACAACCATTCACACTCACATTCACACCTACGGTCAATTTAGAGTCACCAGTTAACCTAACCTGCATGTCTTTGGACTGTGGGGGAAACCGGAGCACCCGGAGGAAACCCACGCGGACACGGGGAGAACATGCAAACTCCACACAGAAAGGCCCTCGTCGGCCCTGGGGTTCGAACCCGGACCTTCTTGCTGTGAGGCGACAGCGCTAACCACTACACCACCGTGCCGCCCTGACCCATATTTTATATTTCCAAATTTTTGTTCTGTGTCTCTCAAGTATTTTTAAGCTACAGGGGTTTAAAAAAAATCCATTTTCACCAAATTCGAATTTTTTATATATTTTCATATAACTGATATTTGAGGGTTAATAAATGCTTCAATAAGGCTCAAGTAGGTTAGGAGACATGTTTCTTCCTCAATTTTAAATAAAATTTCAATTAATGCTCAGTATTAATTATTTGTAAATTGATTTTAATCTAAGACTGTGTAACATTAGCAATCAATGACCAGCTATTGTGTACCAGTCAACAGCCAGCCTTATCAATATCAACACAGCACAATAGGTGACCTTTGATACCAGAACAGGTGGCTCATATCTTATAGTTTTAGAGTCTGTAAACTGCATACTTGTTCAGATAACATTATATTGCTTGGATTATATTAAATGCATTGTAATACAGAGCACTGAGAAAATTTACCAATGTTATTAACTTTCTGTTAATAATTTACCAATGTTAAAAATTTACCAATGTTATTAACTTTCTGTGTTTCTTTGCAAGGATTGGTAATTTTGAATAGTTGACTAGGGAATTTAATTGTAGTTGCTTTCAATTTGAGATCAGTATAAATGAGTTTGTTCTTAGACATCTAGAAATGGCTGAACTTCCTCCCTGTTCTATAGGAATTGGACTAAAGAAAGATTCTGACTGCCATAAACTAACATACAACAGAAATTGTAAGTTAAATACACTCTCTCAGTATAGTTTGGAGCAAATTTCATTAATTAATAAAATTTCATTTTAGAACGTAAAGTTTCTTCTACTCATTGCAGCTTTGCTTTGCCATATGCAGCTTTCTGTTTGTGGCTATACTTGGCAATTTTCAGTGGAGAGCAACCAATTGACACAAGGCTTTTGTCAAGTGATTCAGCTACCTTACCAGTGTATGTTGGATCCACATCTACACACATGCTCTCTTGTTCTGATTCTGTAGAACCTGCTGAATTTGCTTGGCTTAAATGTTCTTTCACTCTCTGTGAACATTTAGAACACAATTTTTGTCCAGGTTTAATATTTTTATTTATCAGTTTTGAAAATGAATCTGCTGTTTCAGGAAGAATTGAACGTAATTCTCTTTTAACTTTTTTCTTGTGCCTTTCATATGGATCACAACAACTTTTCTGTAGCTCTTCATATTTCATCAGAAACAGTTTCTCATGATGCAGACATACTGTGTCTGTGCTTGAAATGTTCTCAAGTTCAGTTCTCTGTTTAATTAATGAAATTTGCTCCAAACTATACTGAGAGAGTGTATTTAACTTACAATTTCTGTTGTATGTTAGTTTATGGCAGTCAGAATCTTTCTTTAGTCCAATTCCTATAGAACAGGGAGGAAGTTCAGCCATTTCTAGATGTCTAAGAACAAACTCATTTATACTGATCTCAAATTGAAAGCAACTACAATTAAATTCCCTAGTCAACTATTCAAAATATCCAATCCTTGCAAAGAAACACAGAAAGTTAATAACATTGGTAAATTTTTAACATTGGTAAATTTTCTCAGTGCTCTGTATTACAATGTATTTAATATAATCCAAGCAATATAATGTTATCTGAACAAGTATGCAGTTTACAGACTCTAAAACTATAAGATATGAGCCACCTGTTCTGGTATCAAAGGTCACCTATTATGCTGTGTTGATATTGATAAGGCTGGCTGTTGACTGGTACACAATAGCTGGTCATTGATTGCTAATGTTACACAGTCTTAGATTAAAATCAATTTACAAATAATTAATACTGAGCATTAATTGAAATTTTATTTAAAATTGAGGAAGAAACATGTCTCCTAACCTACTTGAGCCTTATTGAAGCATTTATTAACCCTCAAATATCAGTTATATGAAAATATATAAAAAATTCGAATTTGGTGAAAATGGATTTTTTAAACCCCTGTAGTTTAAAAATACTTGAGAGACACAGAACAAAAATTTGGAAATATAAAATATGGGTCTTGGGGATTACTGAAAAAAATTTACAAGTTCCTAACTGCTATCCCACATTGGATTTCTTGCTACTGAAAATGGCATGTTTTAGAAATCGGCGAATTTCAAAACCCTATTACAGACAAACTAGGAATAGTGGAGACTTGGTAAAACTGAAATTGGTAGATATTTATGTGTAGATTTGAATAACTTTCTTAGTTTAAGCATTACTGCCACAGGCAAGCTTCCAGAATGAGTTAAAAATGCAAAAAATGCAAATTTGTCTTTTTAATTTCCTTGTTAAAATCACCATCTAATATACAATGACCATTGAAATTCTAAGTTGAAGCTTGTAGTACAAGACATTGAGTCTCTCTGTGCAAAATTTAAGGTTTCTATCTTGCATAATAAAGATTATTTTGCACTTTGAAATATGTATGTTTTGAGCAAAAAACAAAAAAATAAAAAAATTCAAATGCCTGTATCTCTGAAACTATTGGTGATAGGAAGCTCAAGTTTTGGGGATTAACTTCTTTTAATAGTATCTCTGAGCCCTCCAAATTTCATTGAAATCTGAGATGGTCGAGCATAACCTCTTGTTGATTTGGCATGGAATGACCCAGTAACCCTTTCCTGCTAGTAGTGTATCTGACATTGGTAATTCCAAAATTGAAAACTTATTAATTCACTATAGTCATAGATGTGATTTTTCTTTCTTTTTTTTGTATCACCATACTTTAAATTGCGCTACAAGCTGCAAAGCCTGTAAAAGCTCCTGGCTCTCACAGAAAACAACAACAACAACAACAAAACCCCAACTGTGTCTCCTTAAAGCTAGTCTTATACATGCATAGTGCCTTTGACCATATTGTCTGATGTGTGCACTGCAGGGATAGGAGAGAAAAATCCCACCTAAGGGCACTGGAACTGCTGATTTGGAAACAGTGCTTTCCTTAAAGGCTGCTTTGGGACAGCTAAAGGGGATACATGGCAATAATAAGTGAGAGCAGGAGAGAGATGGAGATGGAGATCAGAGTTTTTACCCCGCCTGTCTTCACTCACTGGAGCAGATTTTTATCGGCTCTGGCAATGAGCCAGAAACGTGAAAGTGGGGTAACCCACAGCTGCAGGACTACAGGTCATTAGCCTACACTGGAAATCTCCCTATAGGTCTCTTCATCCTGGTTAGGGGTCAGAAAAGCCCTTGAAGCGATGAAACATCCTATAGGAGCTGGTGCATAGAACTCAGGCTACCTAGTTGCCTGTTTATCTCATACAGCCTCAAAGGAAAAATCTTCCAGGTCTGATATATTTGGAGAAACAGGCAGGGGAAATACCCCCTCCCCACATCTGTAAAATCTAAAAATATAAACGAGGGCTCTACCTGTGAAGTTTTGACTGATGGCAGACCATGCATGAAATGAAATGAAAGTATCCACTCCCTAGCTTCTGGCCATATACAGGAAATGGATTGAATGGCTTTACATTAACGTTGGTGCAGGGAAAGGGAATCTTATTTCCTGCTGTTGGTTACTCAGTGAGTCTGAAGTCTTAAAACCACGAGCTACATTAACCTCAGAGTTTATCAATGCAAATGTAACCTACAACTACATACATAATAGTTTAAGCAAACTGAGCACCATTTCGATTAGTAAAGATCCAAATTTATTTTCCAGAGTCGTACAATATATTCTACATTCAGCATCTCCTACTCAACATGACAGAGCTTGGCATTTAGTTTTGAACTGATATTGTCAAACCATGTGGTTTGCATCCCAGACTCTCTTAGCATGTTGTTCAGAGTTAAACTCAGCTCGTCTCCATCTGTCTTTGGATTGCATCCTTCAAATTGTGCATCAAATGTGTTCGTTTTTAAACACAGCTTTCTTATCCAATGCAATATGGTTATAATATTTGTAGAAGGTTCTCTAATGGTCTCACCACTTGTGTCAAGCCAAGCTCTGTCCAGTGCAATTGTTGTTTGAAAGATCACACTTCAACAGACGCTTTACTCCCGAACCAATTGGGCTCGCCTCATTATGAAACACAAGACGAATTTGGAACAGATGTACCTTTTCTCCACCCCCCCTCCGATATTCCCACCTCCCTCTGCTTTCCAATTGCGGAAGCCATTTGGTCTCATCCTGGTGTTGCTGTGGCTTCACGTGGAGCTGCCATTCTCGCCAAGTGGCACTCTGGTCTAACCACATATAATCACTCCTACTTCCTCGAAGAAACAAAGGAATTAGACTTCATTTTCATTTACCAGGATGTGCTGATGGCTTTCTGATACTGAGATAGAGAGTCTCAGAGCTGGCAAGAACGAGACATTTTGCCTGATGCTGGGTTCAGTATTCAGCATTAATGACAGGGCTTTCCCCATACGCTTGGCAGAGTCATCTACCAATTAAGCACCTGCTAGTGGTGCCGAGAGCCGGGGCAAGGTCAGCAGACGGATGTCCGCAGTGCAGCCTCTAACACTGTCTGCTTGCCCACAGAGGGAAATAAAAAAGAAGACTTGGTTCATACTTAATAGCTCAGTAGGTATAAAATGCAAATCCTAAAAAAAAAACCCCAAAAACAAAAAGCATTTATTATGAAAGTAAGGATGGCAATCTGGCATGCATGCAGAAATGATCAGTGTATTGCAGCATGAGTTGTAACAGAACAATGGCTATTAATGCATTGTCAGTAGAGACATCGATACAAGCTTCGTGGACCAGATGGTTTGGTTGTAAATGGGCTTCCTTATCCAAAATTCAGACTTCTACTTTTATCATTTCCACTCATTCTCTGCATTTTACTTAACAGTATTCACTGCCTCAGGCTGTTATTTAATGAGTTTGGTATATACATGCCTGACCCCATGCTCGACCTCTCATTTAGTGTCTCAACAGGAGCCATTCATAATCCTGCTGCTGTGCTAGATTTGCTGATTGTTAAATTGCTGCTTAAAGATAAATTTGATCATAACAATTCTGCACGAGCTGTGTGCGAGTACATGGTAGTGAGAGTTGCATTCATTAGTCAATCAGACATGTGAATGTGAGGAGGAAATTAAAGTGGGAGTGTTAGCTTATTGCAACCCGCTGTCTCAAAAACGTGAATAAAGCAGTGAACCCTCTGAAACGATCCTTTATTAGAGCTATCAGTGTTCAAACTGCCAGCAGAATGGGCTGGGATCCCTCATGAGTATACACACACACGCACACGTATACTGACCAGCCAGCTTGGATGCTCTATTCATTCAGTCGATGTATTCATTCATGCTGCCAAATGTAGCCATGGCTGGTTTCACTGAGGTTGTGATTTAATCTCATTATAATGGTGCATTTATAACTATAAACACCAGACACCAGCTGTAGATTTGCCAAAAAACCTGGAAGGTGTAATCACTATCATTTATGACTTAAATCATAGCAAGTGTGTTTCCTGCGGAATCTGTATGCAGGTGTTGTGTTTGCAGGAAATGATTGTTCATTTCCTTAATAAACAGAACACAGGCTGTGTTCTAAGATGAATTTCATTTAGAATGGTAAACTCACAAGCACACACAGTGACTTCCTTTTTTTTCCTGATGACTCAAGTAAGTTATTTAATTATCTACCAGGGATTTGTAGCATAAAAGAGCTGTGAAATGTGTGCATGTGACAAATCTTTGAGGTACTGAGCTGCATTATGCAAAAATGCAGATAGGCCTTGAGGGTCATCTTTTCTGCTGACAACTCCTTCAGCTGTAAAAGCGTCTGCTTCGATACTCAACTCATGGTTAACTTAAAACCTTGTTAAGGTTTGAGCAACACAATATGGAATGAACAGTAGTATGAAGAATGCTGGGTTTTTGTTTCAGGACTTGTGTAGTCAGTCATTCTTTTGAGGTTTGCATTTACATTTATTAGTTTGACATATTCAAACATCAGTGAATATTGTGTTACAGGCAGAATCCAATCTAGTCCTGTGTCTGAGGAGTTGTAATGGTTCTGCACAAAGTCCAACAGTGATACAATCCTCAGAGTGGAACTCAACCTTCCAATCACAAGCAGAGAGCCTTATCTACTAAACTACTCTTGCCCACTGCTCAAGTGCAATACATCAGTAAGATATACGGTAGTCATAGTCTGTTTCTCTTTGTGTCTTACCTTTGTACTGGCTCACAGGCTCTCCGAATTAAAACAGTCGGAATAATGTAACAGGCACAACACTTAAGGTCGCAAAAGCAAATTATTGTTGAGGTGGCACCAAAATTGATTTTTGTAAAGGATTGCAAGTGGTCCATAGTGGAGCAATTCACCATAATAACAAACAAACAAACAAACAAACAAACAAACAAACAAACAATTTAAAACAACAACAACAACAACAACCTGGTATTCACATCTCACCACATCGCTCCTGTGGAGGACGGCCCCATATGGACAGTTGAAAGTCACACTTGGAGGACGCTCTGGACTCTTACAGTAATGCTTTTATGGCTGAGGACTACAGTTGACTTGCTAACTTTAGGACTGCAGTTGTCATGAACAGTTTTGCACTTGTTTTCATCAATGAAGAGTTATAACATCAACGAAATTGACTTCATGTTAAAACTGTTAATGTTATAGTCATGTTGTCTGTTGTTGCCCAAATGAGGATGGGTTCCCTTTTGAGTCTGGTTCCTCTCGAGGTTTCTTCCTCATGTCGTCTGAGGGAGTTTTTCCTTGCCACCGTCGCCACAGGCTTGCTCATTGGGGATAGATTAGGGATAAAATTAGCTCATGTTTTAAGACATTCAAATTCTGTAAAGCTGCTTTGCGACAATGTTTATTGTTAAAAGTGTGATACAAATAAACTTGACTTGGTATGAACACTTTTTATTCTAATTTATTCACTTGAGACAATGGATTTACATACTGTGAACAGCTTGTCGACCAGGTCTAGGGAAATATGAGATTCTTCTTTTACACACATAAGAGATTTACAACTCTTTCTCGTTCCTGATGGACTGGCTGATATTTTTAGCTCTGAATTTTTGTGTAAATTCCATGTGATATGGGTGTGGAATTGTTGTTGTTGTTGTTGTTGCCCTTCTTCTTCTCTTTTAAATGTGTGTAACAAGGCTATTAGTTGTTAGTAATTTTTTGTTTGTTTGTTTTCAATTCAGGTTATATGTAGAGGACATTACACGGTTTGCATGAAGATATGAAGTTTATGTTCGAGTAGTGAACAAATTCATGAGTGAACAAAATGAACGAGTGAGAATATTTTCAACATGGGAAGATAAACTTCATATCTTTGCACCACCATGTAATGTTATTTATATTATATGGAAACATCCACAAAATAAGCAAGTTAATCAAAAGAATTTTAATTTTGAACTGGTTAGCCATTTTGACAACGTGTGGCGAGTCAGCAGGAAAACACTGGGAGTGTTGTCATTGGAGTGAAGTATTGGGAAATATTCTATTCACATTCACTGGATATGAGCAATTGCATGCTCTGATTGGCTACTCTACGATTAGGCTATCAGCTCATATACCATGAGTCGAGAAAAACAAAATGGCAGCGCGTTTTGCTGAACCAACTGAGGACAAAATAAAAATTCTACTCATAAACAACCCCCCCAAAAAATACAAAAAAGCAACAAAATATGGAATAAAGGTATCTTTTTTTATTTTTCAAGAATTATTATTAGAGCACTTTTCATAAATTGCTACTGTCGGTTTGCTGGTTTGTTTACATTCTTCATCTTTAAGCATCTTTAAGTTGAATTTTTTTAGACTGGTTCAAAAGCTCAAAATAAAAATAAAATGTGACTATTTTACTATGCATGTACAGTGGTACTTGAAAGTTTGTGAACCCTTTAGAATTTTCTATATTTCTGCATAAATATGACCTAAAACATCATCAGATTTTCTCACAAATCTTAAAAGTAGATAAAGAGAACCCAGTTAAACAAATGAGACAAAAATATTGTACTTGGTCATTTATTTATTGAGGAAAATGATCCAATATTACATATCTGTGAGTGGCAAAAGTATGTGAACCTCTAGAATTAGCAGTTAATTTGAAGGTGAAATTAAAGTCAGGTGTTTTCAATCAATGGGATGACAATCAGGTGTGAGTGGGCACCCTGTTTTATTTCAAGAACAGGGATCTATCAAAGTCTGATCTTCACAACAAGTTTGTGGAAGTGTATCATGGCACAAACAAAGGAGATTTCTGAGGACCTCAGAAAAAGCGTTGTTGATGCTCATCAGGCTGGAAAAGCTTACAAAACCATCTCTAAAGAGTTTGGACTCCAACAATCCACAGTCAGACAGATTGTGTACAAATGGAGGAAATTCAAGACCATTGTTACCCTCCCCAGGAGTGGTCGACCAACAAAGATCACTCCAAGAGCAAGGCATGTAATAGTCAGTGAGGTCACAAAGGACCCCAGGGTAACTTCTAAGCCACTGAAGGCCTCTCTCACATTGTCTCTCACAATATTAATGTTCATGAGTCCACCATCATGAGAACACTGAACAACAATGGTGTGCATGGCAGGGTTGCAAGGAGAAAGCCACTGCTCTCCAAAAAGAACATTGCTGCTCTTCTGCAGTTTGCTAAAGATCATGTGGACAAGCCAGAAGGCTATTGGAAAAATGTTTTGTGGACGGATGAGACCAAAATAGAAGTTTTTGGTTTAAATGAGAAGCATTATGTTTGGAGAAAGAAAACACTTCATTCCAGCATAAGAACCTTATCCCATCTGTGAAGCATGGTGATGGTAGTATCATGGTTTGGGCCTGTTTTGCTGCATCTGGGCCAGGAAGGCTTGCCATCATTGATGGAACAATGAATTCTGAATTATACCAGCAAATTCTAAAGGAAAATGTCAGGACATCTGTCCATGAACTGAATCTCAAGAGAAGGTGGGTCATGCAGCAAGACAACGACCCTAAGCACACAAGTCTTTCTACCAAAGAATGGTTAAAGAAGAATAAAGTTAATGTTTTGGAATGGCCAAGTCAAAGTTCTGACCTTAATCCAATCGAAATGTTGTGGAAGGACCTGAAGCAAGCAGTTCATGTGAGGAAACCCACCAACATCCCAGAGTTGAAGCTGTTCTGTACAGAGGAATGGGCTAAAATTCCTCCAAGCCGGTGTGCAGGACTGATCAACAGTTACCGGAAACGTTTAGTTGCAGTTATTGCTGCACAAGGGGGTCACACCAGATATTGAAACAAAGATTCACGTACTTTTGCCACTCACAGATATGGAATATTGGATCATTTTCCTCAATAAATAAATGACCAAGTATAATATTTTTGTCTCATTTGTTTAACTGGGTTCTCTTTATCTACTTTTAGGACTTGTGTGAAAATCTTATGATGTTTTAGGTCATATTTATGCAGAAATATAGAAAATTCTTAAAGGGTTCACAAACTTTCAAGCACCACTGTATGCAATTTGTCATGTCGAAATGATTTTGTCAGACGTTTTGTATAAAGTTTTATTTCTCGAATTTACAAAAAAAAATGCTCTGTTTCTCAAAATCCAGTGAATGTGGATAGAATAAAACAGTTATTCCACTCAATCTCATCATACATGAGCCACCAGCTCATGTACGACTCGATTTCGTGGAATAAGTGTTAAATATGTCACTCAGATCTGCGACGTATTTCATATGAAAAATGTGAGTTTTTCAACACGAGAAGATAAACTTCATATCTTTAAGCCAATGTTTGATGTTCTTTTTATTATATCGGCACATGCACAAACAAAAAGTACCCAAATTTATCAAAACAATTCATCGATTTCTTCACGAGTGACACATAGAGATTTATGTCACAGTTTTGGGTCTCCATGTCCCGGATGTAGTTCGTATGAAAAATATGAGTGGTATATTTCCCAGGAAAACACTGTTATTGTAAATCTATCTATCGAGACCAGCCTTTCTCAACCAGGGTGCCGCAACACCCTGGGGTGCCATCTGGTTTCGTTAGGGGTGCCATCAAAAATTATATATTCTAACATTGAAATAAATAAAATGAATTAAAATTCCAAAAAACGATAGTTAAACTAATGCAGATCATCGCCGCCTCACGCATCATCAAAATTTGTCTCGTAGCCCCCTTTCCCATGTCACAACGTCACTGCCGGGGTCAGCGTATGGTCAGTGTGACTGCGTATATTTTACATGGGGGTGCCTTGAGAATTTGCATACTTCTGAAGGGTGCCATGACTGAAAATAGGTTGAGAAACACTGATCTAGATAGTAGACTTAGTAAGTTTTACCATGCCGAAACTTGAACCACTGTCTATCTTATTTTATATTTTATATGCCTTAAAAACTTAAGTATAACTGAGGGGAAAAAAAAAACCCAAGGAACTTATTTACACGGAATTTATCCAATCAGCCACGACACAAAGTATTCACCTCTCTGAGAATGTAATTTAATGACCTTTATATTCCAGCAAAGTCACATTCGATCAAGCCTTTGCCTGTGATACAATAAGGTAGGGTTAATTTGCTGTGTCACTGTGGCATGTCTGTAAGTGCTACTCCACAGCGGATGTGAGATGAACGTCTGGAGGGAGCTCAGAAAGTGTAGTTATGTACATGAAGTTGTCCTGAAGCAGTCTTGCACAACCCAGGCAGAGATAACTGCTTTCATTGAAGATGATGTATTGATTTATTGTAGTGTGAACTGATATCCTCAGGAAAATCAAGTATCAGGTTAAAAGTAGCCATGGATATTTTTCTTGTCTTTTTTTTCTGATGGATATGATTGAAGACTTTGGAGTTAAAATTCCCCAAATCTAAAACAATGCTATTGCCAGCTACTCACATAACATTTTGAAATGTGTATGATGTTACATTCTAATCCCATGTGAATTAATCTTACAGCTGCATGTGACAAATCGATGCATATCGTGGCTGTGTCTCAAACTGCATCCCACATACCTAAGGTGGGGTTTACATTAGACCATATCAGCGGATCATCAGATTAACGTTTTTAAAACGATTAGTGTGCACACAGCAACACCAATACACGATTTGCGTGCACACAGCAACACCAATACACAGATACGCTCGGCTCCGCAGGCATCCTGCGCTCCAAATCACTCCGCCCTGAACAGCGAGTTCCCTCTGGAGGGTGCGCACTCCGGCCCTGCGCAGCTCACACAGCGCGCGAGTGAAGTGCACAAGCAGTGATTCGGGACTGAGCCGCTGTGTGTGTGATCCCAGCGCATATCACTTACCACTTGCAAGTGGAAGGATGGCAAGCCTAAAGACAATCATAAGTATACAATGGGCAGTATTTGCATCAGTATTTGCAGTATTTTCATACTTTTATACTCTTTAATGAAAGGTGATACAAGGCGGAAGTCCGCACCGTTTTTCAGCAGTCGCGTCACATGACCAACGCCAGCGAATCAGGAAGGTGGATGTCACAGTGACGTTGTCCAATGACGACGCCAGCTAGAGCTCAGCACAGCATATCCGCATATTCTCAATGTTTACACAGCACCGGACCAGACACGATCTAGATTGAATATGTGGACCCTGGCAGATTCCCGTTTCCCGGCGTTTCCAGGCGTTTTAATGTAAACAGACAGTGCATCCGCGAAGAAAACGAGACAGATATGGTCTAATGTAAACTTGGTCTTATACTAATGACATTATCTGTACCAGTTCAACTTGTGTATTCCATGTTTGTCTTTTAGCTAACCAAGCAAAGTTACCGTAACTGCAGGGGCAGTTAACTCTGATCAATGGGCTAGCAGGGCTAAGACCCCCTGTCTTTTAAAGGTAAAATAAAAAACAATATATGGTTTCGTATCCGGGTGGCACGGTGGTGAAGTGGTTAGCACTGTTGCCTTACAGCAAGAAGGTTCTGGGTTTGAGCCCAGTGGCTGATGCGGGGCTTTCTATGTGGAGTTTGCATGTTCTCCCTGTGTCTGTGTGGGTTTCTTCCGGGTGCTCCAGTTTCCCCCAAAGACATGCAGGTTAGGCTAATTGGTGGCTCTAAACTGACCATAAGGGTGTGAATGTGTGTGTGAATGGTTGTTTGTCTTTATGTGTCAGCACTGCGATGATCTGGCAACTTGTCCAGGGTGTACCCCGCCTCTCACCCCTAGTCAGCTGGGATAGGCTCCAGCTTGCCCACGACCCTGTACAGGATAAGCAGCTACAGAAAATGTATGGATGGTCTCACATCTTATTGGCGGTTAATAAACATTTTAAAGAGGATTATTTGTGATTTTTTTTAAACTGAGTGTAACAATGCCATGAGAGGCCGTATTCAAAAAAAAAAAGGCACACACAGAATGGTGTGAAGCGAGGCTGTGGGCTAAATGAAACGAGCCTAGTGCTGTAGGTTCATGTAGCCAGTCAGCGACACTCGTTTCATGTGACTACACAGAGTGACACCCCCTCTAGTGTTGAGCTCCAATGGGCTAATATAGTCTCGCCCATTTTGGTAACATTTCCATAATACGTCACCATTAGGTGTGTTACAGGCTCAGTCACAGGTATAATGAACGTAAGCATATTTTTTTCCCCTAAAATATATTTAGAGGAGAAACTGACCATTGATAGACTGAGCTCACGTTGTCTAATCTCATCTCATCTCATTATCTCTAGCTCAGTGGCGGCTGGTAGTCTTTCAAACAGGGGAGGCTGGTTGGTTACGATATTTCCATATTTTAAAAGAAAAAAGAAAAAACACATCAATTTTGCCCATACTCTTGCCTCTGATCTGGCTGATTGTTGGCAGGGCCACAAACTGTGAAATAACAGGTTCTTTTGGCCCATTAGCCTACTGTCCAATATACATGATGGTGGTGTTGGGGGGTATATTTTAACATTTTATATTTTAAAATTGTGGCATGTTGTTTAAAAATTAATCATTATTGAAAGCGGGGCGGCACGGTGGTGTAGTGGTTAGCGCTGTCGCCTCACAGCAAGAAGGTCCTGGGTTCGAGCCCCGGGGCCGGCGAGGGCCTTTCTGTGTGGAGTTTGCATGTTCTCCCTGTGTCCGCGTGGGTTTCCTCCGGGTGCTCCGGTTTCCCCCACAGTCCAAAGACATGCAGGTTAGGTTAACTGGTGACTCTAAATTGACCGTAGGTGTGAATGTGAGTGTGAATGGTTGTCTGTGTCTATGTGTCAGCCCTGTGATGACCTGGCGACTTGTCCAGGGTGTACCCCGCCTTTCGCCCGTAGTCAGCTGGGATAGGCTCCAGCTTGCCTGCGACCCTGCAGAAGGATAAAGCGGCTAGAGATAATGAGATGAGATTATTGAAAGCAGCTCTTTGTCAGGAACC
Source organism: Neoarius graeffei (assembly GCF_027579695.1). Lineage (NCBI taxonomy): Eukaryota > Metazoa > Chordata > Actinopteri > Siluriformes > Ariidae > Neoarius > Neoarius graeffei. Next base: position 62,842,583 of record NC_083570.1, read on the forward strand.
TCAGCAGTAACAGCAGAGTGTTCTGGAATAGGCACAAGCACTGACCTTGGGGAGCCAAACATAGAGCTGGGTGCCACACATTTCATTCAATGACACTTTCCCTATATTTTACTTATTTTGACTGAGAAATGTTTTATTGACAATTTTGATAACCCTTCACTTTTAATCCAGGTCTGTAGTGTGAAATGTTCTCGGCTGTGTTTTTGTTTAAAAATGTTTTCCAAATTGTAGCTGTGTTTAATTCATATCCAGAAAAATATATATTCCAATATAATATACTCAGCATAAACATTTTAAATAGATTCTATATTTTTGGTCCATCCATGACATATTACTAAAGTAGCCTATTTACTGTTGTTGATGTGGGTCACTTGCTGTTGGCCAATTCACTTTCTCGTACCAGGAGAGCTGAAAGGAACGAGTATTATTCCCGACCTTTTTCACCAAGTCAATTTGAGGTGTTGGTCTACCCTGCTCTTCAATTTAAATTTTTTCCTCGAAAGGAAGACTGGCAAATGGCTTCGCCAAAATTAAATCAACAATGCTTGGCATCCGTGCGCAGCTTTCTTGCTAGCTGACTAGCCCCCTCAAGTTCAAGTTCAGTCACTCAAATAAACAACATTTCTGGAACTAAGATAGCAAACTTGACAACACTTTATTTACAATGGAGGTATATACAAACTAAAAAAGCTGGTAGAAACCGTATGTAATGAATGAAATCGAAATGTAAGCTGATCTCTTACAATACACCACAGCACTTGTGAATCCGCATGGGACTGAACTGAAATTCACCGCTGCCTGTCTATATTTGAAACGAGCTGTCAATCAAAGAAAATATCCGGCCGCTTTCACCAATCACCAGTCTCCTCGCGGAAAGCTTTGCCATGTCCCTCCCACTGTGAGGCTGGGAGTCCATGGGGTGGGCGTTTTCACAGTATTTGTCCAATAACCGTCTTGCATTTTGAGATGGAAAAGCGCATAGCTCCCAAATGCCATTGAAGTCCACTGAGGCTGGGCTGCATCGTGCTGTCACGAGGGGGAGAAACTCACGCACACATTAGGCGAACTGGGGAAAGTTATAACGGAATGATTTCGCACTGTAGTTGGGTTGAGCACATATATATTTCTATGATTCTGGATCTGAAATAACAATGTTATAAGGTCGGCTATAACATAAGCCTAGCGCAATTCATCCTACACGATGTTCGTCATTTTTAGAGGAGGCTGAGCCTCCCTCGTTGTCTTAGAGCAATCGCCCGTGCTCTAGCTGCTTTATCCTTCTACAGGGTCACAGGCAAGCTGGAGCCTATCCCAGCTGACTATGGGCGAAAGGCGGGGTACACCCTGGACAAGTCGCCAGGTCATCACAGGGCTGACACATAGACACAGACAACCATTCACACTCACATTCAAAATACAAATTACACAAAAGGATGGATGACAAAACAGCAAGTTTAGTGTTTTTTGGTTTGAACAAAAGGGTTGCAACTTTTCTGTGTATAGTGTTTCTTATTCAGATGAAATGCATTTCAGGTTCATATGCCAAAAGTTATCTATGAACTTTTAAATGCTATATTATTGATACTGTACATTATTGACTAAAAAAATACCACCAGCCACCTCTAGTTAACTGGTTGCTTTGCTAGTGTCAGGTCTGTGTGAAACTGGACCTCTTTCTAAAGTTGGATTTTTACGTTGTGTAGCATATCAATGATGACCCATGTCTCCAAAATATCTTGCCAAATCAAACCAACAGCTCTTACTGAAAAAGGTACAGGGTTGCCAATGCAATTCCCAGCAGCCTGTTGGAGTATTTGTTCTCCTCTGGCTCCAATTATTATGTTCTTTTTTTTTATCTTATGCACTGCAGTTTAAAGAACTCAGTATTGAATTATTTGAACTTGAGATGTCTTCAAAGGCCAGCATATATTCCACCACCAAACAGAGCTAATTCGTTGTTCAAAATGTTCTTTTTAGCCCTTGTTGAAAGAAAGGTTCTGTATTCTCCTCATGATCTGAGTACACAGCTTTCTGATTTGAGCTGCAGGAGACTTACCCAATACACTACACTACAAATGGATTCAGTCATAAAGAGTACATATAACTCTATTCTTTATCTGATGATCATTTTAACACCAGAGTACAATTTAGAGTATAACTCACCTAAAATGTGACAGCAGTATATTTATGAATGTCTGAGATGTTTAAACTACGGATGCACCTAACAACTTTTTTGATTAATCAATTAATTGTTTTTTTTTTTAAATATACTCCATACCAGGAATCCAATTAAATCAGTGAATAATACAATAGAAATTAATTTAAAAACAACAACAACAGGTCACATCTGTCATGGCATGAGAATATTATTAAGTGTATGTCAAACACTTTTTTCAAATCAAACTAATATAAGGTATTTCCAGACATTTTGTACTGGTTCTGCACACATTTTTGCATTTACATGTGACTAATCGAGGATCTGAGCTGCATTTGAAGTCTTGATTTGTTCAATTCCTACCAGCCAAATTCAAAATGCATGCCAGTATCCACTGGCTGTCTCACTAACTCAAACACTTGGATGTTAAATGAATTTTCCTTATTGTGTTTGCACGATGCAATTTATTTTTGGTGTATGGAAGCAACTCCAAATATTTGGGGTTGGCTCTTAGTTTTCAGTGCCTGGAATCATTGACTCGAGACTCTCTCAGATCGACTCACAACGTCAGCACTGTAAAAAATGATTTGTTGTTTTAAATTAAAAATGTTAGTACCCAGGCTGGCTTAAAATTTTGAGTTCACTGAAATTAATATAGTAAGTTAACACAATAAGGTGAACAATTTAACTTACTATATGAATTTCAATGAACTCAAAATTTGAAGGCAGCCCGGGTACTAACTTTAAGTTAAAACAACAAATAATTTTTTACAGTGAACTGAAAGTGGAGGGCGACTTAAAGACTCGACACACAACATATTGACAATGTACAGTATATCGTATACACTGAGAAAATTAAACAATGGCATGTTTATCAGTATTAATAGGTAGAAAAATTGTTCCTACTTCAAGCTAATTGATTCAAATTGATTCTGTGGTGGTGTAATGGTTAGCACTGTTGCCTCACAGCAAGAAGGTTCTGGGTCCGAGCCCAGTGGCCGACGGGGGCCTTTCTGCGTGGAGTTTGCACATTCTCCCCATGTCTGCGTGGGTTTCCTCTGGGTGCTCTGGTTTCCCCCACAGTCGAAAGACATGTGGTTAGGTTAATGTGGGGTGGCTTTGGGCTGAAGCGCCCTTGAGCAAGGCACCTCGCCTCCAATTGCAAATGGATGCTGTAGCATAGCTGCCCACTGCTCTGGGTATGTGTGTCTGTGCTCATTGCTCACTTGTGTGTGTGTGTGTGTGTGTGTGTGTGTGTGTGTGTGTACACGCGCGCATGCATGTCTTCACTGCTTCAGATGGGTTAAATGCAGAGGACGAATTTCACCGTGCTTGAGTGCATGTGACAAATAAAGTCTTCATCTTCTTCTTAAAAATATAGTAGCTTTCATAATTGTAGTCATGCTACTGTCCACCACTGCATAATAAATATCCTGACCTTCATAAATGCATTAATAACACAGGATATTAAAGCTATACAGCCTTTTAATTTCATAAAATCAGTGAAATTTAGCTCTTTCTGAAATTGTCATTGTGATATATGTTTATTTCTGCAATATCTAAAAAATATCAGACCATTCTGTGGCTGGGAAGTTATTTAATTTGAGGGGATTCCTGAGCAAATAATTTGCGTGAAATGGCTCGCTTCGCCCAGTCAAGCAGACAGAGGAAGTCCAACAAGCTGGCATCCCGTGTTGCATTACTGCCATCTACAGGCTTACCTTTGACCGTGCACTGACAGTTACATCATTCTTTCGCTAAACGAACAGCTGATCACACTGAGGTGCTCGCTGACCGCCGATATTTTTTAATTTGGTCCTGCGTTTCCTTTCCTTCACAACATAATGTCTTTTCTCCTCACTTTCCGTTACTGTATTCGGTCTTTCACGCTTCATTCGCATCCTCCATTTTCCTCTCCTGTTTCAAATTTGTATCCCACAATGCCTTGAGTGAACGGGGAAAGCCCACCATGTGATGCATGACATAGTATCTTGAATTGGGTCATGGTGAAGCAAAAACAAAAACAAAAAAGCTGAGAATTTAGGGCCACATGGCCCTAAATTCATTAACTGTTCTATTAAAAAAAAAAACTGAATAAAATTTGAAGTCTGTGATTCGAATTCAGTTGCTTTCGGTCCACTAAACAGAAATAATTGGGTGTCAGGGAAAATTCTTTTTATGACCTACACTTGAAAAATCTGAAAGGCAGTACAGCTTTACTTATGAATAAATTATTCCAAAGACAGATAAAAGAAACACAGTGTAAATGAGTTTAGATTCATGGTATGAGTGAGTAAATGTTTGTCTCACAGACTAATCATTCATTTGAGACCATATTTTCATTTCCAATCCATTAATTTGTCATTAAAACTATGACTTTTTTTTGTATCAAAGTAGCACAAGAACATCCTTTTTGATATGGTAGGAAAGATACATTTATGTCCATAAATTTATGATCGGGGCAGCACGGTGGTGTCGTGGTTAGCGCTGTCGCCTCACAGCAAGAAGGTCCGGGTTCGAGCCCTGTGGCCGACGAGGGCCTTTCTGTGCGGAGTTTGCATGTTCTCCCCGTGTCCGCGTGGGTTTCTTCTGGGTGCTCTGGTTTCCCCCACAATCCAAAGACATGCAGGTTAGGTTAACTGGTGACTCTAAATTGAGCGTAGGTGTGAATGTGAGTGTGAATGGTTGTCTGTGTCTATGTGTCAGCCCTGTGATGACCTGGCGACTTGTCCAGGGTGTACCCCGCCTTTCGCCCGTAGTCAGCTGGGATAGGCTCCAGCTTGCCTGCGACCTTGTAGAACAGGATAAAGCGGCTACAGATAATGAGATGAGATGAAATTAATGATACAATTAGACAACCCAGTTATTAATAAACAAAATTCCAGGGCATGTCTCATGCTGGCCAAAACAGAATGTTTCTGAGTCAAATCCTTTTGCGCACCAAAGCACCAGTTATACCTTAAGGCTGTGGACTAATGTAAAGAGTTCCCATACTTTAAAGGACTTTGGACATCATTTTTTCTGTTGCAATATTCTCCACCATTTTCCATCAATTACGTTTTTAGTTTAGGTGAAGTGATGTAGTGTGTGCTTCATAACTGAGGACAACTAAACAATAATGAAATTCTTTGGCCACCTTATTATCAAAACATATTTGTTGTTGAAGTAACTAATAAGCCATTTCATCCACAAGAGAGAAAATAAATAACTTCTGACTGGCCTCATGGACCTCATACTGTATTTTTCCACACGTTGTGACAAAAGGAGTTGGAGACAATATGCATTGTGTTAGTGGCACATTCAGCAAGACTCCCTGGCACAACGCTTTGTTAACCTCAAAGCCTATAACCTCTAATTTACCCAAGTGATGAGAGACAGAGATGAAGAATAAACTATTTTCCTGTCAGACTTGTGTCTGACTGCTGCCACATGCCAGCTGTCTCCAACCCCAGAATTAAGATTTTAGAGTGAGTTTAAAATTGTGTGAGCGAGACAGACAGAGACAAAGACTGAAGAATAATGAATAATGAATGCACAAACCTCACTTTGCCTTCAGAGCACTCCTGGTTTATAGCAGCATATAGAGAGACTGTTTACCTACGCAGTGTGCATGTTTGATCTCCACAAATTTATCCTGCTGTACATCTGTTACAACACTGAATTTGTTAAAACAGTGTAAATAGTGTTCAGTTAGGATTCTGCTTGATTTGGGTGGGAAACTGGGTATTATTTTTGCAATATGGTTTTGTAAATAACTGGATGAGATGTTTAAGATTCATGAAACTCAACAGGATGGTTCAGTAATCACTTGTTTTGAAGCTTGGGTCACATTTGATTTACTGAAGTTTTTCCATAATTTTAACAATGATGACGGAGTCCAAAAACAGAAGGCAGCTGCCTTGATGTCTTGGCTGTCTCATAAATCAGTGTCTTACAAGGAAGCACTTCAATATCTATGAAGATATATACAGTACCTGTAAGAAAACGGTTTGAGATGGTTCTCAGTTTGAAGACATCATCACAATGTTGCCAGGTTACTAACAAAAAGTTAAGTCGATGAAATAAAGTATTTGGGGGGAAATTATTTCTTGCTAGAAATAAAAGCTTAAAGGAACAGTCCACCGTACTTCCATAATGAAATATGCTCTTATCTGAATTGAGACGAGCTGCTCCGTACCTCTCCGAGCTTTGCGCGACCTCCCAGTCAGTCAGACGCAGTCAGACGCGCTGTCACTCCTGTTAGCAATGTAGCTAGGCTCAGCATGGCCAACGGTATTTTTTGGGGCTGTAGTTAGATGCGACCAAACTCTTCCACGTTTTTCCTGTTTACATAGGTTTATATGGCCAGTGATATGAAACAAGTTCAGTTACACAAATTGAAACGTGGCGATTTTCTATGCTATGGGAAGTCTGCACTATAATGACAGGCGTACTAACGCCTTCTGCGCGCTTCAGCAGCGCATTGATACGGAGCTCAGATATCAATGCGCTGCCGAAGCGCGCAGAAGGTGTTAGTACGCCTGTCATTATAGTGCGGACTTTCCATAGCATAGAAAATCGCTACGTTTCAATTTGTGTAACTGAACTTGTTTCATATCACTGGTCATATAAACCTATGTAAACAGGAAAAACGTGGAAGAGTTTGGTCGCATCTAACTACAGCCCCAAAAAATACCATTGACCATACTGAGCCTAGCTACATTGCTAACAGGAGTGACAGCGCGTCTGACTGCGTCTGACTGACTGGGAGGTCGTGCAAAGCTCGGAGAGGTACGGAGCAGCTCGTCTCAATTCAGATAAGAGCATATTTCATTATGGAAGTACGGTGGACTGTTCCTTTAAATTTGAAAATAATTACAAATGTCAAATTTGTCCATTATTGCTCTCTCTCTCTCTCGCTCTCTTTCCACTGTGTTTTCAACCATTATTTTACCTGCAGCCTGACACACAAGATTATTATAGGCTTTTTAGGACAGCAAAAGAAACCTTCTAAGATGCATCTCAGTATGAAGTATTCTGTACAAACATTCAATTCAGACATTCAGTGCCTTCCTGCCTCAGAATACAGCCTTAACAGGCAGCAGGTTTGATGTGTCATCTACATCAAATATCTGATGAATAAATAGTCTCTTTTTCATACCATTTTAACTATCAATTTGTCTCGACTCCTTTTTTTCTCCCCCATTTTGCTCAAAGGATTCTCTCAGTGTCCACCACCATACACATTACAGAACTCCCAATTATTTGCAAGTAAGCATCAAGGACTACTAGCAGGGGTTCAGACTGACCCTTGGTGCTTTGTGTGCTCATTACAGCACCGTGCTCTGATGGCCACCCCGTGACCCAGGCTCGTGCTGTAACGAGAAGAGAACTAGCCGGGCGAGTGACAGCCAGTCACATGAATCATCTTTGTTGTGAGCGAGAATGTGTCTGACACTATGTAAATATCGCTCACATGATGCTAATTGCCTCCTGTGCGGTGCACTTTGTGGTCACGGATGTGCAAATGAATGTGAAGAGAATCATTGAGGCTTTTAAATCATCTCTTGCACACACTCACACACTCTCTCAACAGAGGTTGCACATTATATGCTGTAGGGCACTGCAGTTTGAATTTGTTTTCCCCAAACAATAATTTGTTGAAATGTATTGAGATTGAGCCACTTCTGGAAAAAAAAAAAAAAAGGAGAAGCTTTGCAGTTTTTGTTTTTGAATATGAGATCCTCCTGAGGGCTTTGTTTACAGCCTTAGAATTTTATGTAATTTATGAAATGAGCCCAGTTCTTCAAATATTTGAAGAAGAAACACATGTATGTTTATATGAAATGAGAATATATTCATACCATGGACACAAGTCTGTTTTGAATAAATCCTGTGCTAAATTGGATAATTTGAAGGTCTAATCAAAGGTAGTCTCATGCATCTCAATAAAGGCATTCACTTTGTGACCATCAATGGGCTTTAAATTGCAACTTATTTCTTTTAAATTGTAGTTATCATCAGTTAAACCCCAGTGTAAAGATTTAAAGAAAATGAAACACTAATTTAATGCCTTACAATTGCTTTTTAGTTATTCGTATCATTCAATTAGGAGGGGATGGTATCACAAAGAAGGTAGCATTTCTAGGTCACAGCTTCAGGGTCCCTGGTTCAATTAGTTTACTGTCAGTGTGTTTCACATGTCCTTCCTGTGTCCACATGGGTTTCCTGTGGGTTCTCGGTTTTCTTCCCACCTCCCAAAAACATGCAAGCAGGTGGATCTGCAACAAAATTGCCCTTAGGGGTGTGTGTGTGTGTGTGTGTGTGTGTGTATATATATATATATGTGTGTGTGGGTGGATAGTGCTCTCTGATGGACTAGTGTCCCATCGAGGGTGTACTTGTAGTCCTGCCTCATGCACAATGTCCCCAGGATAAAGATGAATGAAGATAAATGAAAGAATTCAAATAGCATTATGAATTTTTTAGTAACTACAGTGAAGCTAATAGGAAGCATAGTTACCTCCGCCAAGGAGGTTATGTATTCGGTAGCGTTGGTTTGTTTGTTGGTTTGTCTGTTAGCAACATTACGGAAAAAGTAATGAACGGATTGCTCTGAAATTTTTTCCAGAGGTGTGACTGGGCACAAGTAACAATCCATTAAATTTTGACGGTGATCCGGATCACCTTCTGGATCCCGGATTTTTTTTAAAGGATTCTTGACGGAGGTCTGTGCTCTCCGAGTGCTTTTCTAGTTATGACAAGATCTAGGAGTCTATAGCTGCACTCACACTCTATGCTGGTCATTAGTGTGCTGCATTGGTCTTACTGGTAGCATCAGATGACTAAATCAGAGGTCTTTCCACTAAAAATAGAAATTCTTAAAAGGCAACAAGAAGTAGAGCAACTATTAGTGACTTGAAGTATAATGTCATGCAAATTAGTTGCAAGTGGTATAACCGTATAGTTGTTTTTTTTCAAACTGCGAAGAAAAACTTAGTGCTGCTTGAAAGTATGTGAACCCTTTAGAATTTTCTATATTTCTGCATAAATATGACTTGAAACATCATCAGATTTTCACACAAGTCCTAAAAGTAGATGAAGAGAATCCAGTTAAACAAATGAGACAAAAATATTATACTCATAAAAATGTGCTATAAATCATAAAAATGTGCTATAAGTTCCGTGAATGTTTTATATCTTAAGCAGTTAATACAGAATCCACAACAAAAATGCAAAGGAAGATATGTTTAAGATTTAAAAAAATGAGACATTTTAGTCTCATTTAGAATTAACCAAAGAGAGAAGCTTTGGCAGGGCGGCACGGTGGTGTAGTGGTTAGCACTGTCACCTCACAGCAAGAAGGTCCGAGTTCGAGCCCCATGGCCGACAAGGGCCTTTCTGTGCTGAGTCTGCATGTTCTCCCCATGTCCGCGTGGGTTTCCTCCGGGTGCTCCGGTTTCCCCCACAGTCCAAAGACATGCAGGTTAGGTTAACTGGTGACTCTAAATTGACCGTAGGTGTGAGTGTGAGTGTGAATGGTTGTCTGTGTCTATGTGTTAGCCCTGTGATGACCTGGCGACTTGTCCAGGGTGTACCCCGCCTTTCGCCCGTAGTCAGCTGGGATAGGCTCCAGCTTGCTTGCGACCCTGTAGAAGGATAAAGCGGCTAGAGATAATGAGATGAGAAGCTTTGGCAGGGCGACATGGTGGTGTAGTGGTTAGTGCTGTCACCTCACAGCAAGAGAGTCTGAGTTCGAGCCCCGTGGCCGACGAGGGCCTTTCTGTGCGGAGTTTGCATGTTCTCCCAGTGTCCGCGTGGGTTTCCTCTGGGTGCTCTGGTTTCCCCCACAGTCCAAAGACATGCAGGTTAGGTTAACTGGTGACTCTAAATTGACCGTAGGTGTGAATGTGAGTGTGAATGGTTGTCTGTGTCTATGTGTCAGCCCTGTGATGACCTGGTGACTTGTCTAGGGTGTACCCCGCCTTTCGCCCGTAGTCAGCTGGGAGAGGCTCCAGCTTGCCTGCGACCCTGTAGAACAGGATAAAGCGGCTAAAGATAATGAGATGAGATGAGAAGCTTTGGCATGAGAAAACGGTGAGAGAAGCACTGACTGAATAAAATCAAACACAAACAGGAATATAGTCAACATTTCGAACTACATTCTCTCTCTTTTAGGTCTCTTTTCACACAAGTCTCTTTTAGGACGTGAAAATCTGATGACATTTTAGGTCATATTTATTTATTGAGGAAAATGATCCAATATTACATATCTGTGAGTGGCAAACAACCAGACACAAGAATAGTTTCTTCCCTCAGGCTGTCTCTGTGATGAACAGCTAAAATCCAGATTCATATATCGGTAATATCACTTGCAAAATATCTGCACACTCATACTGTCATTCTGTGCTCACTGTTACTTATATTATATTTATACTTATTTATATTTACTATTTCATCTTTGCACTATGCACTGTATTGCACCAAAAGGGAAAATCCTTTCTGTGATGAACAGCTAAAATCCAGATTCATATATCAGCAATATCACTTGTTAAATATCTGCACACTCATATCGTCATTCTGTGCACACTGTATACTTTTATATTTATTTATCTATTTCACACTTGACTTACCTGGATTACTTTGCACTATGCACCTATTGCATCATTTTTTGTTTGTTTGTTTTGTGTATACACTTTTTATCTGTTTTGTACTATGAGAGCTAAGTCAAATTCCTCGTGTGTGTCCACATACCTGGCAATAAAAGTGATTCTGATTCTGAAAAGTATGTGAACCTCTAGGATTAGCAGTTAATTTGAAGGTGAAATTAGAGTCAGGTGTTTTCAATCAGTGGGGTGACAATCAGGTGTGAGTGGGCACCCTGTTTTATTTAAAGAACAGGGATCTATCAAAGTCTGAGCTTCACAGCACATGTTTGTGGAAGTGTATCATGGCACGAACAAAGGAGATTTCTGAGGACCTCAGAAAAAGCGTTGTTGATGCTCATCAGGCTGGAAAAGGTTACAAAACCATCTCTAAAGAGTTTGGACTCCACCAATCCACAGTCAGACAGATTGTGTACAAATGGAGGAAATTCAAGACCACTGTTACCCTCCCCAGGAGTGGTCGACCAACAAAGATCACTCCAAGAGCAAGGCATGTAATAGTCAGTGAGGTCACAAAGGACCCCAGGGTAACTTCTAAGCAACTGAAGGCCTCTCTCACATTGGCGAATATTAATGTTCATGAGTCCACCATCATGAGAACACTGAACAACAATGGTGTGCATGGCAGGGTTGCAAGGAGAAAGCCACTGCTCTCCAAAAGGAACATTGCTGCTCGTCTGCAGTTTGCTAAAGATCACGTGGACAAGCCAGAAGGCTATTGGAAAAATGTTTTATGGACGGATGAGACCAAAATAGAACTTTTGGGTTTAAATGAGAAGCGTTATGTTTGGAGAAGGGCGGCACGGTGGTGTAGTGGTTAGCGCTGTCGCCTCACAGCAAGAAGGTCCTGGGTTCGAGCCCCGTGGCCGGCGAGGGCCTTTCTGTGTGGAGTTTGCATGTTCTCCCCGTGTCCGCGTGGGTTTCCTCCGGGTGCTCCGGTTTCCCCCACAGTCCAAAGACATGCAGGTTAGGTTAACTGGTGACTCTAAATTGACCGTAGGTGTGAATGGTTGTCTGTGTCTATGTGTCAGCCCTGTGATGACCTGGCGACTTGTCCAGGGTGTACCCCGCCTTTCGCCCGTAGTCAGCTGGGATAGGCTCCAGCTTGCCTGCGACCCTGTAGAAGGATAAAGCGGCTAGAGATGATGAGATGAAATGAGATGTTTGGAGAAAGGAAAACACTGCATTCCAGCATAAGAACCTTGTCCCATCTGTGAAACATGGTGGTGGTAGTATCATGGTTTGGGCCTGTTTTGCTGCATCTGGGCCAGGACGGCTTGCCCTCATTGATGGAACAATGAATTCTGAATTATACCAGTGAATTCTAAAGGAAAATGTCAGGACTTCTGTCCATGAACTGAATCTCAAGAGAAGGTGAGTCATGCAGCAAGACAACGACCCTAAGCACACAAGTCATTCTACAGTACCAAAGAATGGTTAAAGAAGAATAAAGTTAATGTTTTGGAATGGTCAAGTCAAAATCCTGACCTTAGTCCAAATGAAATGTTGTAGAAGGACCTGAAGCGAGCAGTTCATGTGAGGAAACCCATCAACATCCCAGAGTTGAAGTTGTCCTGTACGGAGGAATGGGCTAAAATTCCTCCAAGCCAGTGTGCAGGACTGATCAACAGTTACCGGAAATGTTTAGTTGCAGTTATTGCTGCCCAAGTGGGTTACACCAGATACTGAAAGCAAAGGTTCACATACTTTTGCCACTCACAGGTATGTAATATTGGCTCATTTTCTTCAATAAATAAATGACCAAGTATAATATTTTTGTCTCATTTGTTTAACTGGGTTCTCTTTATCTACTTTTAGAACTTGTGTGAAAATTTAATGATGTTTTAGGTCATATTTATGCAAAAATATAGAAAATTCTAAAGGGTTCACAAACTTTCAAGCACCACTGTATTTATTCCTACTCACAGCTCCTGAGTCAGTTGGTGAGACTCAAATGTATAAAATGCACCTGTGCAGTGCGTGACTATCTACTAGTGTCAGAATGAGCCGGGAACACTGTTTTCACTCTTCATAGTTTCTTCCACCAACTTGATGGACTTGAGTGTTTTATGTACCTAAACATGATGTTGAAAACATCATTACTATTCAAACATTTTAAGCCTCTTACAGCAGAGGAAGTCTCACCAACTGGTTCAGGAGCAGCAAGAATGTGGGAGCAAAAAAGGGATAATATTTCACAATGGAAGGAAAAAGAAAAAAAAACCAAAGCCACTGTGTGCCAATCCCAGTCACTACCAATCTGCATGAAGTTCAACTCTGCTCAATTTTTTTTTTAAATTGCTCTCTCCGTGCATTTGGTATTGTTTAACAGTTGCTTTGGCATTTCTCCCCATTATCATTTTCTAACAAAACTTCTAATGCAGCACATCATGGTTCTCCATGTCACCAAGTCAGCAGCAAGTGTTTCAGCTATAAGCCGATAAGTTCTCTTCCCGCATTACATGTAAAATATTCAAATCTGGTTAATGCCTTTATTTTCTCTTGATAACTTCAACTGACTGTTACATTTTGCACCAGAGTTATACAACAGCTTTGTGGTGAAATTTATGCTTGGTTTTTATCAGTGTCTTCATAGAGCTGCATGTCTCTGATTCTAATAAGATCCTTTGTCATCTGTAGATGATTATTCATGCACCAGTATGATTGCAGTAGATGGTGGGATTCAGAATGAGCAGTGTGCACTATTCTCACATCATCCAGGTGTGTCACACCACCATGAAGTGCATTAGGGTTAACATAGCCTGCATATCATATAAAATCTTTTTCTGAAGTCGGTAAGGAGTAAGTCCCCCCCCCCAATCTTTTTCTGAAGTCAGTAAGGAGTAAGTCCCCCCCCCCCAATTTAAAATTGTTAAATCTACTTGTCCAACAGGCAACTATCTGCTTGTCCTGGGTGACCTTGGCTACTGATTTGTCCACACGTACTCTATATCGCCAGTTCACTTTAGAAATTAATGACTTTTGGGCATTTGTCATGTGTATACAAGTCACGCATTTTGGCAGAAATTAGCTCAAGTTGGCTGTGTTGAAACTCTAAATTATCAACCCTAAAATGCTTCCTTTAAAGTCGAAACCCAAAACATACAGTAGAGATCAAAATTAGTGAACAATTTATAAATACTTGATTTATTCTGAAATATTGTTAATATTGTTTTGGTATCCTGTTCTCCCTGCTGCTGCGCTACACCTTCAGTCAATCTGAAGAGGGCATGTACATTCACACCAGAAGCGACGTCAGCCTGTTCAATCTCACGCGCCTTCGCGCAAAAACAAAGGTACGAAGAGTTCTCATTCGTGAGATGCTGTTCGCTGACGATGCCGCCCTGACAGCACACACCGAGGCTGGCCTCCAAGATCTCATCAACTGTTTTGCCGATGCCTGCAGAGAATTTGGACTTACAATAAGTATAAAGATGTCACCTCGGCACCCTGCATCTCCATCGGCGACTGCACTCTAGACGTGGTGGAGGATTTCACCTACCTTGGCTCCACCATTTCCAGCAGTCTCAACCTAGACACAGAGCTGAACACTAGAATCGGGAAGGCTTCAGCAGCAATGGCCCGCCTGTCAAAGAGAGTGTGGGAAAACTCCATGCTCACCATTAATACAAAGATCAAAGTGTATCAAGCCTGTGTGCTGAGCACTCTGCTGTACGGTAGCAAGAGCTGGACCCTATACTCCTGCCAGGAATGCAGGCTCAGCACCTTTCATCTCTGCTGCCTCAGAAGGATCCTTGGTATCTCTTGGTAGGACCACATTCCCAACAAGGATGTCTTGGCACGGGCGGGAACTCTCAGCATGTTTGCCCTGCTCACAAAGAGATGCTTGCGTTGGCTCGGCCATGTCACCCACATGCAAGATGGCAGAATTCCCAAAGACATCTTGTACGGTGAGCTTACTACTGGCTCCAGACCTACAGGAAGACCCACACTCCGCTACAAAGATGTGTGCAAGCAAGACCTCAAGGCAGGTGGCATTGAACCAGCAGGCTTTGAAGCAGTGGCAATAAACCGTAATGCTTGGAAACTTGCTGTCAGGTCTGCTGTTGAGACGTCAGAGCGGAGGAAAGAAGAGCAGTGGGAGGAGAAAAGAGCACGAAGACGTGAGAGAGCAGAGTCGGCGCATTCGGATGACACCGTCTTTACCTGTGGTACTTGCAAGCCGATCCAGGATAGGGCTCTACAGCCACAGCTGGCGCTGCAATTCCATCATAGACTAACTTTAAGGCACAAAACTCCATTGTTTCTCGAGACAGAAGGATGCCAATTGTTAATCTTCATTGCTCAGAATTTGAAGGAATATCAGCTGTGGTTATACCACTGTTGTACTAGCATGTTTTTTTTTAATAATTACCAAAGCGGCAGCATGGTGGTGTAGTGGCACTGTCGCCTCACAGCAAGAAGGTCCTGGGTTCAAGGCCAGCGGCCAGCAAGGGCCTTTCTGTGCAGAGTTTGCATGTTCTCCCCGTGTCTGCGTGGAATTCCTCCGGGTGCTCCGGTTTCCCCCACAGTCCAAAGACATGGAGGTTAGGCTAATTGGTGGCTCTAAATTGACCGTAGGTGTCAATGAGTGTGAATGGTTGTTTGTCTCTGTGTCAGCCCTGTGATAACCTGGCGACTTGTCCAGGGTGTATCTTGCTGGGATAGGCTCAGCTGGGATAGGCTCCAGCTTGCCTGCCACCCTGTAGAACAGAATAAGCGGCTACAGATAATGGATGGATGGAATAACCAAGGCACATCAACAAAAACCTTTATTTTGTGTGAAACAGTGATCAAAATTAGAGAACAGTAACCAGTGTAGCAGAAGAGAAGAGTAAAACTAAAAAAATTTTAAGAGCTACAGGATTAAAAACTTAGGAAGTGTAGAGGCCCTTGCTTTGATTGACTTCAGCACATCTGAGCCCACAGGACATCACTAGTTTCTCACACTGCTCTGGTTTGATCTCAGTCCATTCTTTTTGCAGTCTCTTCCACAGTTTGGTAACTGTAGTGGGTTTCTCAGCCATTACTTTGTCGCCAAGGATTTTCCAGAGATTCTCTAGAGGGTTTAGATCTAGACTCTGGACTGGCCATTTCATTGTTTCAATGTTCTTAGCATCAAAGAACTGCTTTACTCCTTTTGCAGTGTGACGGGGGCATTGTCTTGCATGAAAATTGTGGGCTGATTGGGAGACGCTTGCAGTGAAGGAATCACATGTTGCCGAAGGAGGTTCTGATAAACATTTGCATTCACCCTGCCATGGAGCTGTACAAGAGGCCCAACTCCTGCTGCAGAAAACACCCCCCAAACCATGACACTTCCTCCTCCAAATTTAACTGACTTCTTTACACACTTTGGGTCCAGTCTTTCCCCAGTTTGACGCCAAACATAATGTTTCCCATCAGACCCAAATAAATTGAACTTGCTCTCATCACTGAAGTGAACTTTGGACCAGTTCTCCTTTGTCCACACAACATGCTCCTCAGCAAAGGTTAGTCTAGTCTTTTTATACTTTCTACTTATGAGAGGTTTGGTCACTGCAGAGTGGGCTTTCAGTCCGAATTGTCTGAAATGGCGAGACAGTACGTTTACATGCACATCCAAATCGAGCTGCTGTCGGTAATCGAGCTGAAGGTCCCAGCAGGGTGCCAGAGAAATCCAATCCTACATGCACACAATGAAATCGGGCTATTGTGTGAGGTGCATTGTGCACCCGAGCCACAGGTGGCGCAACATGCCCCATCGTGTTGGTACACTTCCGGTTGTCGTCATGAAGAAGAGCTATTCAAGAGTGTAAACAAAATTATCAGTTCCGTGTTCTCCATTGCGCGTTTTTCTCCCGTCCATGAATTTTAATATATTCAACTCCTTAAGCTGAATGAGCATGAACTCTGTCTCCTCATTGCTCCAGAAGTGCACGTTTCTGCTTGCCTGTGGCAGTGGGGGCATGGTCAAGCGCCGGTCTGTGACAGGAGGGCGGAGCCAGGGAAGGTGAGTGGCAGAATCACTTCACCTGACGGTAATTAACCTGTGTTTGTGTGTCTTCCCAGTAACCGCGCCCTATTTAAGGAGGCAGAGGGGAGAGCTCATCCCGGGACTAGAACACAGCGCACGCGTGTGTGTGCGCGCGCGCGCTTCTTTCAAGAATAAAAGTAGGCTGTTAAACTGAAAAGTCTGACAATAAAAAGCCTATTAGTATCAGAAGCTTTGTCCTGCCGTCCTCTGTGCTCCACCCACACTTCAGAGAGCTCTACATCGCCATTTTCTCTTCTTCGTTTGTTCCTCCTGACCTCTTCTGCTGCTCGCTGCTACTGTTGTCATGCCGACCGAGGCTGTTGTGTTTCCCGCTTGTGGTCTCGTCACTCGTCACTTCCGGAAGTAGCTCGACAACTAGCTCGATAGGGTATACATGCACAAAGTAGCTCGGCAGAAATCGCATAAACTAGGTCGTGTAGCTCGATTCCGAGAAATCAAGTTCGGTTCAATTTCAGCCGAATTAAGGTGTATACATGGCATTTTGAACTTCGATTTCAGTCGAGCAACGGCAGAAATTCGATTCTCTCTATGTGCATGTAAACGTAGTGAATGAAATCGGGCTATTGTGTGAGGTGCATTGTGCACCCGAGCCAAAGGTGGCGCAACACGCCCCATCGTGTTGGTACACTTCCGGTTGTCGTCATGAAGAAGAGCTATTCAAGAGTGTAAACAAAGTTATCAGTTCCGTGTTCTCCATTGCGCGTTTTTCTCCCGTCCATGAATTTTAATATATTCAACTCCTTAAGCTGAATGAGCATGAACTCTGTCTCCTCATTGCTCCAGAAGTACACGTTTCTGCTTGCCTGTGGCAGTGGGGGCGTGGTCAAGCGCCGGTCTGTGACAGGAGGGCGGAGCCAGGGAAGGTGAGTGGCAGAATCACTTCACCTGACGGTAATTAACCTGTGTTTGTGTGTCTTCCCAGTAACCGCGCCCTATTTAAGGAGGCAGAGGGAGAGCAGAGGGGAAAGCTCATCCCGGGACTAGAACACAGAGCGCGCGTGTGTGTTTTTCTCTCAAGAATAAAAGTAGGCTGTTAAACTGAAAAGTCTGACAATAAAAAGCCTATTAGTACCAGAAGCTTTGTCCTGCCGTCCTCTGTGCTCCACCCACACTTCAGAGAGCTCTACATCCACATTTTCTCTTCTTCGTTTGTTCCTCCTATCCTCTTCTGCTGCTCGCTACTACTGTTGTCATGCCGACCGAGGCTGTTGTGTTTCCCGCTTGTGGTCTCGTCACTCGTCACTTCCGGAAGTAGCTCGACAACTAGCTCGATAGGGTATACATGCACAAAGTAGCTCGGCAGAAATCGCATAAACTAGGTCGTGTAGCTCGATTCCGAGAAATCAAGTTCGGTTCAATTTCAGCCGAATTAAGGTGTATACATGGCATTTTGAACTTCGATTTCAGTCGAGCAACGGCAGAAATTCGATTCTCTCTATGTGCATGTAAATGTAGTGAGTGTCTGCTGAGACAACTCCTCGCTTTGTTCAGCACTGAGCTGGTGAGCAATTCCAGCTGCAGTGTTGAACTGATTCACCATTGAGAGTCTCCGCATGATCCTGTCCTCTCATGTGGATGACCAGCCTTTTTGGGGGACTTGAATGAATTAGTGTCATTGTAAATCTTCAATAAATATTCTAGAAAATCACAGACTTGGAACGTGCAACTTCTCTTGCAGTGGCTGAAAGGGTCATCCCTTTGGCCTTCATCTGGACAACCTGCTGTCACAGGGTTTCAGTCACCTTAGAGCGGCTTTCCATCTTGCAAAGTAACTAGGAGGGCTGCCAGATAAATAGGGCTTGTCAAATAATTCAGGAAATTGTCACCAGCTGCCAGATTAACACCAGTAACTGTGAGGTATCTGAAAGTGTTCTCTAATTTTGATCAGATTTGTTCTTCAAATTTCTCATTTAAGTTTATTAACTTGTGCTCCAGAATCTCCTTAAATTATGAAATGTGTTCAAAAACCTACCCATCTATTCTGGTTAGGATAACTTCAAATATGTAGAAGCAGTGACTTTAAAATTTAGCAAATTATAGGTTGTTCTCTAATTTTGATCTCCACTGTATGCACATATGCACAAGTGAAGGAAAATTTTAATAAATTTGACAGGTAGGATATCCACATAATTTTTTCACTCAGCTGCCACAGTGACCTGAGGCTTGTTTGGGTTTTTTCCCCCTCAGTAGATACATATTTTATTGCTTCACCTCAAATTGCAAAATCTGTTTCCTTTCCCTTGATCAGCTCATGAAGACATGCAGACATTACTGATTCACTGTGCGTCTGCAACTAACCAAACTCAAAAATACTGTCCTAAAAGAGCACAAATACAGGCTGCTCAGAGGGAGAGGTACCTAAGTAAGAAAATTGCTCAAATTCTTTTAATGTGTCTGGGCGTGGAATTGCATTGGCTTTATTAATGTATAAAATGGCTTGCGGCTGTGCTGTGCTTGCGTTTTATGCTGCTGTGGGGTGAAAGGCGAGATGTTCAGCTGTTTGATGTTGTGATGCAGGGGACCACTCAGATTTCCCTTGCGGTCTTCTCACAGTTTTTATTTCACAGTTCTGTGTCACTGGAGCAGCATGGCGTGTGCTGGGACTCGCTGAAGCTGCCGCTCTGTCTCCCCCCCGCGTGATTTATATACTCATAACATCTTTACTGTACCACACCACTCATCATATTTGAGTCTGACACTTATTATTGAAATGAGACATTTAGCCCACTTGAATAGATGCCCAGTAGTGGGTAGTTGGAACTATGGCTCTCCTTATATATATATACACACACACACACAATTATTGAATACTGGTCCTTGGTTTAAGCAGCCCTGTGCCTCTCACATCAACATTGGATTTTATTTTTGAAAATGTAAATTGATTCCTGCGATACAAAGGAGTGAGTCAGTGGAGCATTGTTAGTCACTTGAGAGGTATTCATTCAATCAAAAGCAAATGGGACTGTCTGTGAAAACGAGTGAGGGTGACTTAAGCGAAGGGCCCAGAGTGGGCTTCTAGCCATGTCCTTCCCCCTCACATCCAACATCTATTGTTCCTTTGTTCACAGTTCATCAGAAATCTACTGAAAAGGATGACATGCCATATTGAATACTTGCACTGTTTTTATTCACCTAATTCCACTTGTCTGTGTAGATTTGTGTGTTCAGTCCTTGGCTGTATCAATGTGGTTTCTGTGCTTCTCTGACTGAACCAGCGTGAGTGCACTTCAATCTGAAGACACAGCGTGGTTGTATTACGCAGCCTTTCCCCTGTAGCTTTGGTTGAGGCATTATATTCAGAGATATGTAGTAAACAGAAGTATAATTGATCTGAAATCACTTACATTCTGTGCACTCTTGCTGGTAGTTGCCATCTAGTACACACTTTTTGTTCACTTCAGACCTTGAATATTGATTTGTGTTCAGAATGAATCATCTAATTCAGTATCATTTCTTTTAAATTCAGTTTTATTTGTAACAAAAACATTGTCACAAAGTAGCTTTACAGAAATTCAGATCCAGATCCTTAATTAGCAAGCTAGAATTGAAAGTGGATTGAGGTGACATAAAGGAGAAATATTGATAGCCAGCAGAGCAACAATGGATAGTGTGATTTTGGTAATTATAATAAACATTCATACAGTGAATGGGTATTGGCAAGAAGTACAAATTGCAATGAAAATATATAGTATGTCGGTTATAAGCACATTATCCTTGAAAGAACTCATATCCGGATTATTGGATTTGTTCAAGATGAAAATTTGGGACCATTTTTCTACATTACTGTATGAGCTGCTTAGGCTGACAAATGGCATCAAATTCATGAAAAAAAAGAAGCTCTTGACAAAATGTACATTTCAACCCAGAGTTTAAGGTAGAAAATATTCCTACTAGGATAATATTGAAAAATCTTCTGAGTCTGCATTCCACATCTACAGGGCACAAATGCTTCACTATAAAAGCCCCACAGAAAGTCATTGTAAAATGTTTTCTATTCAGCATGTCTTTTGTACAGAAATAGAGTGGGGATTCAGGAAAGCCACGGAGATACTTTTGAAAGAGATGAGATTTTGTGAGATATTTTTGATTGTGTAAACATGTCAAGAGACCTGTGCTTACTCCTGTATTGACACTAGCTTGTCTTGAGCGACTTTCTGAATGTGAAAAGGAGGTGCTATTCCATTAGGCATGAAAACAGTTCTCTCCCAACCACAGCTGCTGTTTGTCTGTATGCAAACATTACCACATGCAACAGTGTTCCGCCCAAGGCTTTTCCATTACATTGTCCACTGTTCTGCACAAAAGCACCAAATATATTAAGTCTGTTTCATTTAACTTTAGAGATTGAAGGCATTCAACATGCGTGTGATGTTAATTGTGTCAAGTTTAAGGATTATGCGAAGGAGTTTCTCAAGGGCAGCATTGAGAACCCATGAGCATCTGTGGAAGAGCCATAATCAGCCTCCTGCTGGAAACACTGATGAAAAAGGAACTTGGCTGGAGGATGAAAATATGGTTGAAATTTTATCAAAATTATTCTTGGAAGAGTTGGTCAGATGGCATGTTTTGATCCTTAGGCTAGCCCCACATTAGAGGATAATTGGACCAATTTTAGGAGCAATTCACCCCTTCTGATAATTGCAAGGGTGTTCCTGATTAGAAGCCAGTCAGAACTGATTATCCTCCCAGTTATATGGTCACCGACTGGATCAGAGCCTCTCTCATTTCGTATTGTAAATTTCAAACGTTTGATAACTATGACTCAAAATTCTGTAGTGTGACAGGAACAGCAATAGAATATTGAGCAGAAACCTGCAATAGCCAATGACAGCTGACCGAGCTGACTGGGAAGTGTCACCAACCGGATATTACGTATTTGTAGAGAACGAAATCTACATGGCAGTGGAAGATTGGAGAATGTATAAAAATGACTAAATTTCTAATGATAACAGGTTTCACTCTCCCTTCCACCTCTGAACAGATAACAGCAATGTCCCCTTGTAGCAGTATTTTGCATTTGCTCACCTGCAGCTTGAACTGCAAAATGTCTAAGCCATGGTGATTCTGTCTTCTCAGACATGACTTCATCCATGTTTTTTCAAATATATATTTTTTGGTGCAAAACATAGCGTACATACACAAGTATAAACAGCTGACAACGCTGGTCCGCCTCCATCCCTGTGTCCGAGATCGCTCACTTGTTCACTACTCCCTAGTCCCTATATAGGGAATTACTATATAGAGGACTATATAGTGAGCTCATTGGTAAAATGAAAAACGCTTTCGGACACTAGTCCATCGCACTGGTATTTACATCATTACTGTCGCACAATTAAAACATGCCAGATCAGCCAGCTGGTGGGTTTTCAAAATAATAAATACATGCATGTATTTTTGTGATATATTATACTGAGCGTATTTCCCACATTAATAAATACAAAGTACCTGCATCTTTCATTTTTTTTTTAAATCAAGGCTGAATACTTTCTTCTTTGCCGCTGCCTTTTATTAAATCAAATTTGAGACTTTTAATTTGATTTCTTTAAGCGCGACCGCAATACATGATGGTACGGTATATATTGCTTGGTTAGTGACCATCGGTTGTACACTACTTTTTGTGATGCATTGTGGGATACTTTGAGTGCACTATATAGGGTGTAATAATCTTCACTATCGTTTCGGACAGCACTACAAAATGGGGTCCTCACTATATACTGCCCTATATAGTGAGTAGGGAGCAATTTCGGACACAGGGCATGTTTGTTTTGCTCCAGAGTCACATTTGATCACGTAACTTATTGTGAGACCTCAAGTCCCTGGAATCACCACTCTAAAATCGTTAGCATAATTACCAAGTGCATGGTCCTGCTTCTTGACTGAATCATTTGGTGTGTATGTTCTTATGATTAAATTCTCACAAAATGGATAAATCTGTCATTATGTCTGTGGTCGCCCATGTTTTTACAATTGGTTAAAATTTTAAAATCCTCTACTGTTCATCAAGCAAGCACAGGGACATGGCAGATTTCCTGTATATCCTAAATGGATATAAAATGACAATAGGTCATAATAGGGTCAAAAGGGTTCCAGGAAATCACTGATCATATATAGGCTTTAACACAGTGCTCATTATAAATAAATAATAACTTCCATAATTAAGAAGAAAACTCCTGGGTTATTAATAAGTTATTCCTCTTCAAGCATATTATTCACTAACTACTAAGAATTATTCAGTACACTGAAAGTAATAGGAAAGCTGTGTAGTTACAAAAGTGAGGAACTTCTTAGGAATTTAAAGGTTTAAAATGAGACCAAAATGCGATCCATATAATTTTAGGTGATTGTCCACAAATTGACCCAACAGCCAGTTTGCCTTTCATGCCTTACTTGTCTATTGTTTTCTTCTAAATTCATGTCCCATCTGGTTAAGCTGTTAATTTCTTTAAAGGTCTTTAATCCAATTCGATTCAATTCAGCTTTGTTTTTGTACAGCATATTTAACAATCAACACTGTCACAAAGTAGCACTACAGAAGTTAGTAAAGACGATGTAGATTTAGTTTCATAATGAACAAGCCAGAGGAAATTGTGGAAAGGAAAAACTTACTGAAATGACATCAGGAACCAGACGTAAAAGGGAATCCATCCTCTTCTGGGTGACACTTAATAGAGGGATCATTAATCTTCTACACCTGTGTACTATAAAGCCACGTAGTACTAAGTGTATTCAAAGGATGTTCAATATGAGCAGCAGGTTTTTTATGATTACAGAGATAGTTCTTATGTACAGGTTGACAGTACTTTGGTGAGATTACCAGTGACAGCAAATTTTATGGATTTACATGTGACACCATCCAGAGCAGCAAAACGTGAGTAACAGGTGCAGAAGATCCAAGTAGATGATGCATCAGTTCTCTCATACCTATGTAGTTATAAATTACTGTATGTATAACTCCTTTTCAGTCTTCATCTGTCCAGTTTTGGCCCAGTTTTCTCAGAATGCAGTGTGGCCTTCTGCTGTTGGAGCCCATCTGCCTCAAGGGTTGATGTGTTGTACTTTTTGAGATGCTTTTCTAATCACCACAGGTGTAAAGAATGATTATTTGAGTTACTGCAGCTTTCCTGTCAACTCACACTAGTCTACCCTTATCAAAAAGAAGGATACTTCAACTTAACTTTATTAAGTATACTTAAGTAAAGTTGAAGTACATTTCCTTAAGTATACTTTTGTGTACCAAGTATACTGATATCAAGGTACTTACAGGATACTTGTAAGTAAACTAATCTAATACTTCTTGGGACTAAATTGGCCCACTTTTAGTTTCTAAAAAGTATACTTTAAAGTCTAAGAGAAGTAAACTTTGAGTATACAACTAGTATTTTTTATTTTGTACTGCAAGTATACCACAAGTAAACTTGTATACTAATAGTTTACTAGTTCTATACTTGTAGTCCACTCTTTAGTTTACAAAAGCATACTTCATAGTATACTGGAAATATACTATGAGTTTACTTGTTTTATACTTCTAGTCCACTTTTTAGTTTACTAAAGTATACTTTGTAGTATACTGAAAATATACTATTGGTTTACTCGTTACACACTTCTAGTCCACTTTTTAGTTTATAAAAGTATACTTTATAGCATATTGGAAATATAATATTAGTTACTGGTTATATACATCTAGTCCACTTTTTAGTTTTGAAGTTTACTGTAATTACCCTTCTAGGTATACTATTAGTTTTCTAGCCCTAACCCTTACCTCATGCACACTACCAGTAGACAACATAAGTGCTTTGCACCCTAAGTTACAATGAAGTTATAAAGGTAAGAATTCACAAAATAACAACAGATACTCAGGCTTAAGAACATATTCTTTTTTTTTTAAATAACAATTTAAAGCAACATTGTATTAAATGCCAAAGTATAAAAACATGTCAACGACAACTAAAATTTACATCCAAACTCTAAAGAAAAATAAATACAAAAATAATAATTAATTATCCCACTCAGGAGAAATTAAAAAAAAAGCTTAGCTATGTCTGTGGTTGCGCGGCACGGTGGTGTAGTGGTTAGCGCTGTCGGCTCACAGCAAGAAGGTCTGGGTTCGAGCCCTGTGGCCGGCGAGGGCCTTTCTGTGCGGAGTTTGCATGTTCTCCCCGTGTCCGCGTGGGTTTCCTCCGGGTGCTCCGGTTTCCCCCACAGTCCAAAGACATGCAGGTTAGGTTAACTGGTGACTCTAAATTGACCGTAGGTGGAATGTGAGTGTGAATGGTTGTCTATGTGTCAGCCCTGTGATGACCTGGCGACTTGTCCAGGGTGTACCCCGCCTTTCACCCGTAGTCAGCTGGGATAGGCTCCAGCTTGCCTGCGACCCTGTAGAACAGGATAAAGCAGCTAGAGATGATGAGATGAGATGTCTGTGGTTCCATATAAGAGTCAACAATGCTGAAGCACAACTACAGGGCAAGCACACTTAAACATAAGGCACAAATATTTTAATACTTTATTACACTTTTGTTAAGTATATCTTGATCAAAAGTTTAAGTATAAGCTTAATATACTTAGACTTTTCTATATACTTTTCAGTATAAGCCAAGTATACTTATGTATCACTTTAAGTTTATCTCTGATAAGTAAATAAAAAGTAAACTGAAAGCATACTTTCTTATTTTTAGTTTAAAAGAAGTATACTAGAAGCACACTTGAATAAACTTCTTTTTTGTAAGGGTAGCCGTTCTCCCCTGTGTCAGGCAGCAGAGACAGCAACAGTTACAGGTGAATGCTTTATTTAGAAAATGGCAGGCAAACAGATCCAGAATGATACACAAGAACATGATACACAAGAAAGTAGGCAAAGGGAACAAACAAGATCAAAAAACAGATTGTCATGCACAGAAGCAACAAAGCTTGGTAAGTTAGCAGTGAAACACGGCACAATACTTCATGCTGTGGGTCTGGTCGTGGCCAGGTATTATAGTGTGTGTATGTGAGTCCGTGAGCATGTGTGATTAACTCCAGGTGCAATAATCAGGTGACATGCATGTTTGGAGGTGTAGTCTATGACAGACATTTTTGTATGCCACAAGGCATTGTGGGATTAGGAGTTCAATGTTGATTCTGGCACTGACGCGACACCCTGATCTCTGTTATGACTGTCAAGATGCATTTTACATTGAAGTCAATCCGTGTGTATAAGATGTACTTCTATAATCCGTCTAAAGCAATGAATGCATATTTATTTACATTGTAGCTATATGTATAGTTTATGTGCAACTAGACAGCTATTAAAAGTACTTACAATAAGCTGAGACCACTTTAGATGATATATTCTGCCCATATTTGCGTTCCACTCTCTGCATGCATTTTCCTTGAAGATCTGTGTGGCATTAGAACAACATTGTTAGTGCTAATTCACTGAAAGGTTGCATAATGCTAACAGCATGGCCTGGTACATGCCCATAATGCCTAGAATTATTCATATTCCATCGCTCAATTGGGGATTCATCAGTCTATCTGGAGCAGATATAAACAATCAGCAAGAAACTTGTTTTTCCTTTTAAAATGGTGTCTTTTCCTTTAGCAAGGCCACATCTGCTACCAAGCTAGGAGCTGGGAAAAGCACTGCTAGCACTTACAATTTGTTCATTTTCCTCCCAGCGTGCCATAAGCTGTAGGCATGCTCATTTATCTAGTGCGGCTTCTTTGTCTGGAATCTCGCTGCTTCAGGAATCGTGTGCCGTGCCGTAACAGAGGCACTTCATACGAAACCACAACAATAGGCTTTGAATGCTGACTAACACAAAAAAACACATTTAGAAGCAGGTTCAAAGAGCAAAACAGTGTGGAAATGGAAGAGGAAAGTAGTGAGCCGTCTGACATGACTGCTTCCATGTCTCGGATTTTGTTGATTCCTTTTTCCCCCCTCTCACTTCATGTTTGTCATGGAGATGTTCCTCTGGAGATTTGACCTACTTTATCGCCTAGCTGATTAATGCAGCATTGCTTTACACAAAGGTCACTCGACTGAGAAGAGAAGCATCTTTAGACAGTGTTATTGGGAATGTTTCTCAGTGTCAGAGATGTGAGAAATTACTCCTGTGGGGTCTCAGGGGATGTCGGTCATCTCACAGAGTCAGCTGTTGTGGCTGGTGAGATCACATACTGTATAACAGAAAGTATATTTTCCATTATTTGAATATGGAAATATAGTGACTATTATGAATGTGCTTTTAAAAAGATCAGTAGATGTCGTATTTCTATAGACATTTACACTTGTTTTATGTATTTGTCCTAATTTTGTCTCTCTCTTTCTGTGTCTGTTTGTATGCCTCTCTCAAACTGTCTTTTCTTTGTGAAAATCCTAATGGGAAAAAATGCTGGGGGGAAACAGTGTAAAGCAAAGAGGGGGAAATTGTGCTGGGTTGACCATATTCGAGGTACAGATCCTTATCTTGTGTTTCAAAGCCTATTCACTGAAGTATTGTTCTCTCTCCAGCTCCCAATTACTGAGCTAAATGAACCACAGCCTTTCTCCATATATATGCCATGTGCAGAGCAAAGATATTCAACTAAGTGAGTAAATAAAGGCACCAACTGCACAGCTTCTCACTGAGACTGACCACTGAAGATCATGCTGCAGATTTTTTAAATGATGTAGAGATCCTGTTTATGTTCTTCTCTGTCTTGGAAACACACATACTTCATTTGTTTTTTGATTTATTTGTCATTTATAGCATCCTAGGAAGCATGTAATTGCTTTATTATTCATTTAGCTGTAGGCATGGATGTTTCTGAAGCTAATCAGTATCAAACTTGAATTATGCACAACATTAAAAAAAAAAACACTCGTGGTGAAAGTGTTGGGACTGCAGGCAAGAAGTAATCCGTTCTACTACATGTAAAAGCCCTTTGTTATTTTGATGCTTCATACACAGAACATTAATTGGTTGAAGTCATTCTTCCACTTGGATATTTGATGTACTTTTCTTGAGTTTCGACATGTCAAATTTGATCCATTTGATTGCACTGCTAAAAGTTGAAATATAGCGGATCTTTAATATAAATTATGAAGGAGTCTTTCTTTCATTAGGTCACACTTGTTTTGTAACTGTGCATGACTCAGAGAAAGATTGATGTTTTTCATTACTTACAATCATCTTCTGTAGTGAAAGCAGAATTCACTAAACCCCCCCATTTTACCCAAAGCCAGACTGGCCCCCCGGGGACAGAATATAAAGCAGCCTGCTATTCGAATACAGAACCACTATCCTTCAGCTAACATCACGCTGCGTTCACTTCAGGCATAAATAGTCATCTTTCTTTGTCCATTTAGAAACTATACCAGACAAAATTGAGAGGTTTGCTGATAATACTTTATATTAAGTGTAATTTATTAAGTTGGTTAGATATTAAAGCCTAAATATGGGTAGAAAGGCCTACATAGCTAAACCAATATGCTGTCTAGTGTAATAAGTTCTAGATAGATTGTGCATGTCTTCCATTTGCACAGAATGTTGAAAAGTTTGTAGGCTAGCTTCTTTTGTATATGGGCTTTCAGCGGCTTTGGCTAAACATGTAATAATCTATCCATCCATCCATTATCTGTAGCCTCTTATTCTATACAGGGTCGTGGGCAAGCTGGAGCCTATCCCAGCTGACTATGGGTGAGAGGCAGGGTACACCCTGGACAAGTCGCCAGATCGTCGCAGGGCTGACACAGATACCCCTTTTCCACCAAATCAGTTCCAGGGCTGGTTCGGGGCCAGTGCTGGTGCTGGTTCACAACTCGTTCAACTTGCGAGCCAGCTGAGAACTTTCCATAGCTCGGGGTGCTAAGGGGAGCCATGTCATTACGTCGCTGTATACGTCAGTTACATCTCTGTATACGACAGTTACGTCGCTGCGTTTGCATAAACCTTGGCGCGAACATCGAAGCAACAACAACACGGAGAAGAAGAAGCAGCAACAAAAACAACAATAATGGATGACTTTGCGTTTGTACAGCTGCTGCTTCTCGTCGCTTAAAAATGGCGACCTTTCGCGGTCTTGCTATTGTTGTTGGTCTTAACAACTCCGCCCCCCCCGCTGACGTAAGTGGTTCTTTCCTCTGGCCCAGCAAAGAGTTGGTGCTAGCCTGGAACTGGTTTTTCTGGCCCCAGAGCCAGTTCTTTGTCAGTGGAAACAGAAAACCCGGTTCCAAACTAAGCACTGGCCCCGAACCAGCCCTGGAACTGCTTTGGTGGAAAAGGGGCAGAGACAAACAACCATTCACACTCACATTCACACCTACGGTCAATTTAAAGCCACCAATTAGCCTAACCTGCATGTCTTTGGACTGTGGGGGAAACCGGAGCACCCGGAGGAAACCCACGCGGACACAGGGAGAACATGCAAACTCCACACAGAAAGGCCTCTGTCGGCCACTGGGCTTGAACCCAGAACCTTCTTGCTGTGAGGCGACAGTGCTGCCCTGTAATAATCTAGATTTTAGTCAACTTGAGTGTAGTAATCTTGATTACCATTTTGTGGATAATTCTTGTAGGGAAAAGGACTTTTATCAGATACTGTAAAAAAGTGAAGCTCTATCTGGGACTAAAAGTTCCAATCAAGTCAAAATTGAACTGTAAAGGATATGAAAATGTCTGCAGTGATATTTAAAGTTATTTCCAGCTTCCATGAATCTGATATTCAACAGTAGCTGTTAGACACTTAATACAGTCACAGTTTGGACAGCAACTTCTGGAGTGTGCATAATAGTTATTTAGCACATGATCTGTCTCACAAAAATGGCTTTATTCTATTAAGAATAATGTACAGACTTGAGTGTATGAGCTCTTGATTGTGATGTATGTTGTATGATGTGATTTCTCTGCCAGGTGAATGGAAAGGACTTATCGAGAGCCAGCCATGAGGAGGCAGTGGAGGCCTTTCGCACTGCCAAAGACCCCATTGTGGTCCAGGTGCTCCGACGGCAACCATTGCCTCTGGGTCAAGGGTCATCTCAGGATGTCCAGCTGGTGGATGTGTGCACGCAGACAGACATCACCTTTGAGCACATCATGGCTCTTGCCAAACTCCGGCCTAGCAGCCCACCTGTGCCAGACATTTGCCCTTTCTTGCTCTCAGACAGGTAAGAACTGCTGACTGCGGGCTAAGATGGAGTACTCATTACCCTCCGCAAGTACCAGGGATTTACAAGCTGTTTATCAAGCCTGGACAAGCTTCTTAATTTCTATACCCTCGAAGTTTGTTATGAAATCTCTTCACTGCACCTGCTTCTAAATTAAAGACCCTGAAATGCTAATAAATTTTAAAAGCATCCTGGGTTGTTCTAGAAAACAGCAAAGGAAGTTAGAGCACTTGTTTCTTTTTAATTTATTTTGGCTTGTTTTCAAGTTCCTCTCTGAGGAATTGTGAAATGTGAACAAGATGTAGTTTAGCATAAAGAATATCTGGGTTTCCTCCCCTGAGACAGCCATGGTGAGCCATGCCTGGTGGAGGCGTTTGTTTCCACAGTGCTGTGAAGTTATCTGAGACTAGCTCTCTCTCTCACAAACACATACAAAGACTGTGTGTAAAGGAGGAAATTATTACCACACAATGGCCCTTGAAAAATGAATTGTCTAATGGTTGTCACTCATAAGCGTCATGTTTCATTTTGAAATCTCATTTGTGTTGGGTACTTTGATTTGGACTTCTCAAATTAATTTTTTCTCTCATTAGACAATGACAGCAGAATCAGATGACAAGCTTTATTAATATTTGTATGACATCCAAACAAACTCCAAGGACTTCACACACATCTAGCAGTTATACAACCACAAGTAAAACACTTTTACAATAAGTTATTTTTTTTTAAATCTGTCAATTTCAAAACTATTTTATAATGATGACAAAGTCTTTAATCTTTTGATATTTTTATAATTAGTTTGTAATATTCTTTCTTAGAATAACAGCAATTATTCTATTGACATTCACTGGATATGAGCAATCGTACGCTCTGATTGGCTACTGTACTACTAGGCTATCAGCTCATATACCATGAGTAGAGAAAAACAAATGGCGGCACGTGTTGCTCAACCAACCGAGGACGAAATAAAAACTCAACTCGAAAACAAAACCCCAAAAAATACAAAAAAAGCAACAACATATGGAATAAAAGTATTTGATAGTAAGAATATATTTTTTATTTTATTTTTCAAGAATTATTATTATAGCATTTTTCACAAATTGCTACTGTCATTTTGCCGGTTTGTTTACATTCTAAGTGGAAATGATTTTGTCAGATGTTTTGTATAAAGATTTTATTTATCAAATTTGCAAAAAAAAAAAAAAAAATTCTCTTTCTCAAAATGCAGTGAATGTGGATATAATAAAACAGTTATTCCATTCAATCTCTTCATACATGGCTTATAGCCAACTCAGCGCTCATCGGCTATCAGCTCATGTACAACTCGATTTCGTGGAATAACTGTTAATTATTAGTATATTCCTATTGAGTAGCAAAAAGTGTACACAGTAATGAAAAGCAAATGGGTCTATAAAATAAGAAACCATAGTTTCCAAAATTAAGTCCAAATCTTTTCCTATAGCCTGCAGCAGAGTCCCAGTGTAATCAAGCTGTTCCATAAAACTAACACTCCTGTTGGCTTCTCATCTGCCATCAAGTGCCTCAGACAGAGTAGCAATTTTATATGTCCAACAATTGCATTTGGTCCCCACTGGATCACACAATCATAAAAATGTATAATTGTTCTGTATTCACATATTGCAGCATGGCACTTGGCATATTAAAAAAAAAACTGTGACAATTACAATATATCACATGGAGTTATACTATGATATGTTGAGCTCATATATGTAGGTTTACGTATTAGGGCTCAAATAGTCCAGTACATAAAAGAATATGAAAGAAAGATAGATTTTCCTCCAGATGTCTGGAATAAATCTTGCATATTATAGAAGAGAGGTGGTCAGCATGGTCTTCCCAAGGACATGGAAGCTAGAAAATGATGGTATCATTATGAACTGAAGGGTCTATAATGATGAATTAGAGAGAATATCTCACACTTCCTTAACCCCCACTCATGGCATCATCACTGATAATATATGACAAATATTAATTTGTAATTTCTGTCATGGAGGGGAGGAAAAAGACTGCATATGAAAGAGTGAGTCAGTGACTGAGGTAGTGAGATAATCAGTGAGTGAGTGAATGACTCAGGCTACATCCACACGACAATGGCAACGAGATTTTTTTTTTTTAAATATCGCGTCCACATGGGCAACAGATCAGTAAAATATCAGGTACATATGGCAACGCAACGCTTGCTGAAAACGATGCAATACA
The DNA here is from genome assembly GCF_027579695.1 of Neoarius graeffei. NCBI lineage: Eukaryota > Metazoa > Chordata > Actinopteri > Siluriformes > Ariidae > Neoarius > Neoarius graeffei. The sequence goes on from NC_083570.1 coordinate 62,874,769, forward strand.
CATGCCACACCTCTACGTACGCTGTAAGATGGTCCCATCGGAGACACCAGAACAATAGAAGAAGTAGGACGCATGAGCATAAACCCCTTCTTCTGTAGCATCAGCCACATAAAGTTTTGATTATTAATCAGTAGCATAAAATGAAAGACGCGGAAAGAGGAATGAACGGGGGTAGATGGAAGCCGGTACGCCAACATTCTGATATCCTCCAGAATTCTTTAATGGTCCGGAATAAATTGAATGCTACACGTTGATGGATTACTTTGTTCTTCTACGCCATTTTTGAGGAATGTATTGTCAGACTTAAACCAACATCTGAAGAGGTGAGATCGCTCCATTTTTTTTCCCTATTTTTGCTGGTGGGATTGTTTTTGGAAGGTGCACAGGCGGTGCGCGGTTTGGTACTGCTTCCGCAGTGTTTGGACTAAAGACTCTGCCCTAAGGGCTATTCTCTCTCTCTCTCTCTCACTGCACCATTACACAATAAATATTCACAGTGAAAATATTTTGTAAGCGCGTTTCATGAACCAAGTTATAGGATTTGTTGACAACTTGCATCAAGTTCGTTACACTTCTACCCGGCGTGAAGCACTGACAGTCATGTGGTTGTGACGTCATCGTAAACAAATCCGTTCTACTCATCCAGACGACTTCGCAACGGCGCCGTTGCCAGATTTTTCCACTCTGGAACCCGTTCTCAAAAGATTTCGTTTTGGGGCACCCAAAACGCCGGTGCCGTGTGGACGCCAGGCCGAAACGATAAACAATTTTATCAGATTCACCTGAATCCGTTGCCGTGTGGACAGGGCCTCAGTGAGTGAGTTAATGACTGTTAGTGAGTGAATGAGTCAGTAATTGAATCAATGAGTGGGTCAGTGAGTCAAAGAAGGACTGAGGGAACAAATCAGTGAGTCAGCCAGTAAGTGAGTCAGTAAATAATTGAGTGAGTGAGTCAATGAGTGAATGAGTAAGTCAGTGAGTATGAAAATGAGTTAGTCAGTTAGCGAATCACTGAGCGAGTGAGTGACTGAATCAGTGAATCAAAGAGTCAGTGAGTGAGTGAATCAGTGAGTCAAGGAGTAGTGAGGGTGTGATAAGGGAGTGCATCAGTGAGTCAATGAGTAAATTACTGAGTATGTAAATAAGTAAATCAGTGAATGAGTGAATCATTGAGTGAGTCAACAACTGATTGAATCAACAAATGAGTCAGTAACAATGTACATACAACATACAATTAGCCTCACCGCTCTCCATCTTGGCTTCTTTGTTTCAGCACATCTCCCCTTCTCCCACTATCACTATCTTTCTGCTTACTGTTGCTCAAAGAGCTTTATGACTCCTCTCACTTCCTCTCTTCTGCAGTGTCATTTTCCCAACACCTATTTTCTTCCTCACTTATTTATTGTCTGTTCACACTGTTACCTTTTCTCACTGCTTTACACTCTATTCTTTTCCCCCTAGCTGTCACTCCCTCCACACCATGGGCCAGGAGTACTACGAGGGGAGTGAGTATCTCTCTAACATGCCAGCTGAGGCTGAGAGGACTGATGAGTTAGAGTATGAGGTAGGACATCACCCTGTTTCCTCCTGTCACTTTTATTATTCACACTTGATATCCACCCAGCGTGACTGCCTATAATAGACCTTTCTTAGGCATAAGAGCAGACCTGCTGGTAATAGACTCCCCATGGTTGTCCCCATGGGTCTCTCCTGACAGATGATGGGTCACAGTCATGACCTATGACCCAAGATCACAGCATGGTATATAAACGGTGGGGGTTAAAGCATGTTGTTGCCCTTGGATGCTGACACCACTGTTGGCTTTTTTTTTAATCTGGCTTTTTATCTTTAACTAGTTAGTCTTCCTGTACCAACCAGTCTTGTTTTATAGGCATAATGATAGCTTGGATTCTTTCATATATACACACACACATTTTACTGGGAAATATGCCACTCGTATTTTTCATACAAGCCACATCCAGGACATGCATATTGAAAACCATGACATAAATCTCCATATGTCACTCGTGAGGAATTTGGGTATTTTGTCTGTGAATGTGACCATATAATAAAAAGAACATCACACATTGGCTTGAAGATATGAAGTTTATTTTCTTGTGTTGAAAAACTCGCATTTTTCATATGAAATACATTGCAGGTCCGAGTGACATATTTAAATAATATTGGCTGGTCTTGAGTGGTCTATAAGATATATTCCATTCAGCTAGCATGATATTGAATGAGTCAAAGAAGAGTTCAGTGTCATGGTTGCTGAATGGAATATAGCTCATATACCACGACAAAAGGCAGCCAATATTATTATTATTATTATTATTATACATATTCTCTCTTCATATCCGCATTCTCAAAGGCCAACACTAGCTTACCCGCGACTGGGTGCTGTTAGTGTGGCAGTCCAGTTATCTTTCAGCCGGCGTAGCAGTAGCATTAGTGAAGGTCAACACTAGCTGACCTGCGACTCAGTGCTGCTAGCACGGCAATTCAGTTACCTTCCAGCCAGTGTAGTGTTATTATTATTTTCCTTGTGTAATTTACTTAGTTACTTTTAAAATCAACATAGACAACTACACACAACAGAGCGACCTGGCATCCAAAATTCTCTCAAAATCTTCTGCTTTTAACGAAGCAGACCTCGCGGCCATGTTTGTTTACAAATTATCACAGTCACTCGCACAAAGTTTTACATCTCCAACGTGTCTCTTTTCCAGTTTTTTGATGTCAGTTGGTATGTCTTTCTCTTGTAAATATGCGTGAAGAATATATAATGAAGTATTGGTAGCCTTTCGGGTGTTCAGTGCATCTTCAGTTTCAGTTTATTTATTTGGTGTTTAATCCTATCACTGGATTAGCCTCGTCTTCTCTCTTTCCCGGCAGACAAAGAAATGATTGTGCCCATGTGCAGCAGAAAAGTTTTGTCATTGGATATTTGCATGAACTCTGATGTGTGACATCATGTTGTCTTGACAATGTGCAATATTGTAACAATATTGCACGCTCATTCTCCATTGGGGAGAGTGGCGTAATACATGGAGGATAAGCAATATGATAACAATATTGCATGCTATCAATAAACCTGCAAGAAGGGAAGACAATACATGCATTTATTCCATGAAAAAAAGAGGCCCGCATGTATAATAATTCCAAATATTTCACTCCGATGATGAAATCCCAATGTTTTCCCACTGACGCTTTGTCAGAATGGTGAACCAGTTCAAAGCTAAAATTCTTTTGATTAACTTGCATATATTTTTTTTTTGTGGATGTGTCCATATAATAGAAAGAACATTACACAGTAGCACAAAGACATGAAGTTTATCTTCTTTGTGTTGAAAATATTTTCACTCGTTTGCTTCGCTCACTTGTGAATATATTCACCACTTGAAGATAAACTTCTTCATATCTTTGCACAATCATGCAATATCCTCTCTTTCTCTCTCATATTATATGTATACACAGTGGTGCTTGAAAGTTTGTGAAGCCTTTAGAATTTTCTATATTTCTGCATAAATATGACCTAAAACGGCATCAGATTTTCACACAAGTCCTAAAAGTAGATAAAGAGAACCCAGTTAAACAAATGAGACAAAAATATTATACTTGGTCATTTATTTATTGAGGAAAATGATCCAATATTACATATCTGTGAGTGGCAAAAGTATATGAACCTTTGCTTTCAGTATCTGGTGTGACCCCCTTGTGCAGCAATAACTGCAACTAAACATTACCAGTAACTGTTGATCAGTCCTGTACACCGGCTTGGAGGAATTTTAGCCCATTCCTCCGTACAGAACAGCTTCAACTCTGGGATGTTGGTGGGTTTCCTCACATGAACTGCTCGCTTCAGGTCCTTCCACAACATTTCGATTGGATTAAGGTCAGGACTTTGACTTGACCATTCCAAAACATTAACTTTATTCTTCTTTAACCATTCTTTGGCAGAACGACTTGTGTGCTTAGGGTTATTGTCTTACTGCATGACCCACCTTCTCTTGAGATTCAGGCCCTGTCCACACGGCAACGGATTCAGGTGAATCTGATAAAATTGTTTATCGTTTCGGCCTGGTGTCCACACGGCACCAGCGTTTTGGGTGCCCCAAAATGAAATCTTTTGAGAACGGGTTCCAGAGTGGAAAAATCTGGCAACGGCGCCATTGCGAAGTTGTCTGGATGAGTAGAACGGATTTGTTTACGATGACGTCACAACCACATGACTGTCAGTGCTTCACGCCGGGTAGAAGTGTAACAAACTCGATACGAGTTGTCAACAAATCCTATAACTTGGTTCATGAAACGCGCTTACAAAATATTTTCACTGTGAATATTTATTGTGTAATGGTGCAAAGTGAGAGACAGAGTGAGAGAATAGCCCTTAGGGCAGAGTCTTTAGTCCAAACAATGCGGAAGAAGTACCAAACCGCGCACCGCCCGTGCGCTTTCCAAAAACAAAAACAATCCCGCCAGCAAAAATAGGAAAAAAAAAGGAGCAATCTCACCTCTTCAGATGTTGGTTTAAGTCCGACAATACATTCCTCAAAAAGGGCGTAGAAGAACAAAGTAATCCATCAACGTGTAGCATTCAATTTATTCCGGACCATTAAAGAATTCTGGAGGATATCAGAATGTTGGCGTACCGGCTTCCATCTACCCCCATTCATTCCTCTTTCCACGTCTTTCGTTTTATGCTACTGATTAATAATCAAAACTTTATGTGGCTGATGCTACAGAAGAAGGGGTTTATGCGCATGCGTCTACTTCTTCTATTGTTCTGGTGTCTCCGATGGGACCATCTTACAGCACACGTAGAGGTGTGGCATGTGTATTGCATCGTTTTCAACAAGCGTTGCGTTGCCATATGTACCTGATATTTTACTGATCCGTTGCCCATGTGGACGCGATATTTAAAAAAAATCTTGTTGCCGTTGTCGTGTGGATGTAGCCTCAGTTAATGGACAGATGTCCTGACATTTTCCTTTAGAATTCACTGGTATAATTCAGAATTCATTGTTCCATCAGTGATGGCAAGCCGTCCTGGCCCAGATGCAGCAAAACAGGCCCAAACCATGATACTACCACCACCATGTTTCACAGATGGGATAAGGTTCTTTTGCTGGAATGCAGTGTTTCCTTTCTCCAAACATAATGCTTCTCATTTAAACCAAAAATTTCTATTTTGGTCTCATCTGTCCACAAAACATTATTTCCAAAAGCCTTCTGGCTTGTCCACATGATCTTTAGCAAACTGCAGAAGAGCAGCAATATTCTTTATGGAGAGCAGTGGCTTTCTCCTTGCAACCCTGCCATGCACACTATTGTTCAGAGGCCTTCGGTTGCTTAGAAGTTACCTTGGGATCCTTTGTGATCTCGCCGATTATTACACGCCGACTATTACTCTTGGAGTGATTTTTGTTGGTCAACCACTCCTGGGCAGGGGAACAATGGTCTTGAATTTCTTCCATTTGTACACAATCTGTCTGACTGTGAATTGGTGGAGTCCAAACTCTTTAGAGATGGTTTTGTAACCTTTTCCAGCCTGATGAGCATCAACAACGCTTTTTCTGAGGTCCTCAGAAATCTCCTTTGTTCGTGCCATGATACACTTCCACAAATATGTGTTGTGAAGATCAGACTTTGATAGATCCCTGTTCTTTAAATAAAACAGGGTGCCCACTCACACCTGATTGTCATCCCATTGATTGAAAATACGTGACTCTAATTTCACCTTCAAATTAACTGTTAATCCTAGAGGTTCACATACTTTTGCCACTCACAGATATGTAATATTGGATCATTTTCCTCAATAAATAAATGACCAAGTATAATATTTTTGTCTCATTTGTGTAACTGGGTTCTCTTTATCTACTTTTAGGACATGTGTGAAAATCTGATGATGTTTTAGGTCGTATTTATGTAGAAATATAGAAAATTCTAAGGGGTTCACAAACTTTCAAGCACCACTGTGTGTTATATATATATATATATATATATATATATATATATATATATATATATATATATATATATATATTCAGAGAGAGAGAGAGAGAGAGAGAGAGAGAGAGAGACACACAGTGGATATAAAAAGTGTCCACACCCCAGTACAATGATTTTTCTGATGTAAAAAAATGAGACCATGATAAATAATTTAAAAACTTTTCTCACCTTTAATGTGACCTATAACCTGTACAATTCAATTGAAAAGCAAACAAATCTGTTTGGGGGGAAAACATAAAAAATAAAAAATAAAATATACAGTAAGCTGGTTGCGTAAGTGTACACACCCTTAAACTAATACTTTGTTGAAGCACCTTTTGATTTAATTACAGCATTCAGTCTTTTTGGGTTCACACCTGCCATCAATGAGAATGACTGACTGATTAACCCCAAATAAAGTTCAGACATTTCTCAGTTGCATCTTCCAGCAAAAGCCAGGGTTCACAGAGAGCTTACAAAGCATCAAAGGGATCTCATTGTTGAAAGGTATCAGTCAGGAGAAGGGTACAAAAACACTTCCACGGCATTAGATATACCCGTACCATGGAGCACAGTGAAGACAGTCATCAAGAAGTGGAGAAAATATGGGACAACAGTGACATTACCGAGAACTGGACGTCCCTCCAAAATTGATGAAAAGACAAGATGAAAACTGGTCAAGGAGGCTGCAGAGGGACCTACAGCAACACTGAAGGAGCTACAAGACTTTCTGGCAAGTACTGGTTGTGTACTACATGTGACAACAATCTCCCGTATTCTCCATATATCTGGACTATGAGGTAGGGTCAAAGAAAAACATCCTAGGCCCGGCTAAATTTTGCAGAAAAATGCATCAACTCTCCCAAAAACATGTGGGAAAATGTGTTCTGGTCTGATGAAACCAAGGTTGAACTTTTTGGCCACAATTCCAAAAGGTATGTTTGGCCTAAAATCACTACTGCGCATCACCAAAAGAGCACCATACCCACGGTGAAGCATGGTGGTGGCAGCATCATGTTTTGGGGTTGTTTTTTCTTCAGCTGGAACAGGGCCTTTAGTCAAGGTGGAGGGAATTATGAACAGTTCTAAATACCAGTTGATTTTGGCCCAAAACCTTCAGGTATCTGCTAGAAAGCTAAAGATGAATTTCATCTTTCAGCACGACAATGACCCCAAGCATACATCAAAATCAACAAAAGAATTGCTTCATCAGAAGAAAATTAAAGTTTTGGAATGGCCCAGCCAGAGCCCAGACCTAAATCCAGTTGAGAATCTGTGGGGTGACCTGAAGATGTTAGGACTTGGACTGTTTTGGCCTCTAGAGGCCGCTGTTATTTCCTTTTCGTGTCTTGTTTATTTTGGCCTCTAGAGGCCGCCACTGTTCCTGTGTTTTGTGTTTTTGTTAATTGCCTGTTAGTCCTAATTATCTTCACCTGTGTCCTTAATTAGTTTGTGTATTTATACCCCTGAGTTCAGTCCTCTTGTCACGGAGTCTTTGTGCTGTTATGTTTATCTCCAGTTTCCTTTGTACTGTGTTTTGTGGATCTTCTGAGCTTTTGCATTTTTGCCTTTTTCTTTTTGAATTATACTCTTTGTTTTTGTTTTTTTTTGTTTTGCCCTGGATTGTATATAGTGTACATAGTATAAATAAACCTTTTGTTACTTTTTCTACTTCCGCCTCACGCCTCTGCATTTGAGTCATTCCCCTGGTGGCCTAGTGGGGGTTTGCTGGATCATCACACCAACGAACCAGGTTCGAATCCCAGCAAAACCCTAACAGAAAGACTCCGTCATGACCGACTCAGCAGAGGCTGCTTCAACTGTCTACCCGGCCAACCTTCAGGGAATTATGGCAGCTTTGACACGCTTCGGAGCGACCATGGACGCTCATGGACGTACACTCACCAGCCAACGTGAGGCCCTCGCTCGCCACGAGGAACTGCTTCAGCAAATTGGGAAAACCCTGGCACAGCTGACATCTCTGCCTGCATCTCCTGCTCCTGATCCAGTTCCTGCTCCTGATCCAGCTCCCACTCCTGCTCCAGTGCCTCCTGCCATGCTGCCTTCTTCACCTCGCGAACCCAGCCTTCCTGCACCACAGAGGTATGACGGCAAGCACAGTGAGTGCCGAGAGTTCCTTACCCAGTGTCAACTCACCTTTGAGCTTCAGCCTACCACCTACACTACGGATCGCCGCAAGATTGCCTTTGTGATCACCTTATTAGCTGGTAAGGCGCGAGCCTGGGCTACTGCTATCTGGCAAAGACAGGGACCTGAGTGCTTTGATTTCCAGCTGTTTTCTGAAGAGATGCTTCGGGTCTTCGATCAGGCAGACATCAGTACTGACGCAGCCCGAAAGCTCATGTCCATCCGGCAAGGAGGAAGCGTCGCAGATTACGCCATCTCGTTCCGAACACTCGCAGCAGTAAGTGGATGGAACGAGACTGCCCTGGTGTCAGCCTTCCACCATGGTCTGTCTGACCCCATCAAGGATGGTCTGGCCTCTATTGGATGCCCAAGTGACCTCGAAACCCTCATCTCACATGCTATTCGTCTGGACAACAGGATGAGAGAATGCCACCAAGCCTTGAGCCCCCCCAGCCTCCCTACCTCTAACTGGAGACCGTCTACCTCCTTCAGTGACTGTCCAGAACCCATGCAAGTGGGTCGTACTCGCCTCTCCGCATCTGAGAGGGAGCGCAGAAGGAGGGACAAGTGCTGCATCTACTGTGGCAAGCCTGGTCACTTCCGAGCATCATGTCCCGAACTCTTGGGAAAAGGACCGCCCCGTCCAGCCGAGGGAGGGTTGTGACGGGGCCTACCCTCTCTCCCGGACTCCCTGGTCAAGGAATCTACATCCCGGTCTCCATCTCCTGGGGTGAGTCTGTCCACTCTTGTCAAGCTTTGATAGACTCAGGGGCGGCTGGGAACTTTATGGATATTCACTTCGCCCAAAGCATCAATATACCTACTGCACCTCTTGAAGTCCCTCTGTCTGTGTCTGCCCTCGATGGCCAAGCGTTAGGTGATGGAAGAGTCACCCAAGTTACTTCTCCAGTCTTCCTCCAGTCTCAAGGTCACAAGGAAGAAATATCCCTGCACCTGATTCCTTCACCTGAGTTCCCAGTTATTCTAGGCCTTCCTTGGCTTATTCGCCACAACCCTCGCATAGACTGGGTAACAAGCCAGGTTGTGGAATGGGGCCCTGCATGCCATGCCTCTTGTCTGCTCTCTAGCTCTCCTGTGTCTCCTGCCGAGCCCCCTGATCTCACCGAGTTATCTCAAGTTCCCACAGAGTACTGGGATCTCAAGGAAGTATTCAGCAAGAGCAGGGCCGCCGTTCTTCCTCCGCACCGGGCCTACGACTGTGCCATCGACTTGCTCCCTGGGACTACCCCTCCTCGTGGCAGACTGTTTTCCCTCTCTCAGCCAGAACGCAAGGCTATGGAGGAATACCTCAAAGACGCCCTGGTCTCTGGGTTCATTCGACCCTCCACCTCACCTGCTGGTGCCGGCTTCTTCTTTGTCGGCAAGAAGGATGGGGGGCTTCGACCATGTATTGACTACAGGGGCCTGAACAAGATCACTGTGCGCAACCGATATCCCCTTCCGCTGATGTCCACTGCTTTCGACCTGCTCCAAGGCGCCACCGTCTTCACCAAGTTGGACCTACGGAACGCATACCACCTCATCCGTATCCGACAGGGAGACGAGTGGAAGACTGCCTTTAACACCCCGTCTGGGCACTACGAATACCAGGTGATGCCCTTCGGACTCACCAACGCACCAGCTGTTTTTCAGGCCCTAATCAACGACGTCTTAAGGGACATGATTAACCTGTACGTCTTTGTCTACCTCGATGACATCCTTATCTTTTCCAAGACCATGCAGGAGCACCGCCACCATGTCCGCCAGGTTCTCCAGAGGCTGCTACAGAACAATCTGTTCGCCAAGGCCCAGAAATGCGAATTTCATGTTCCCGAGGTCTCCTTTCTGGGATTTATTGTACGGACAGGCCAACTCCAAATGGACCCTGCCAAGACCCTGGCCGTCCGGGACTGGCCTACTCCCAAGTCCGTTAAGGAGGTTCAGCGGTTCTTAGGATTCGCTAACTTCTACCGCAAGTTCATCAGGAACTTCAGTTCTGTGGCAGCACCCATGTCAGACCTCACCAAAGGGACAGGTGGATCTTATGGCTGGTCTCCTCAGGCAGAAAAGGCGTTCAAAGACCTCAAGGCCCGCTTCTGCACGGCACCCATTCTGGTCCTCCCGGACACCTCCCAACCATTCATCGTGGAGGTGGACGCCTCGGACAGTGGTGTCGGCGCGGTACTCTCTCAACGTTCGGAAGGAAAGCTGCACCCCTGCGCTTACTTCTCCCACCGCCTGAGTCCTGCGGAGTCCCGGTACGATGTGGGGGATCGAGAACTGTTAGCGGTCAAACTGGCCCTTGAGGAGTGGAGGCACTGGCTGGAGGGAGCGCAACATCCATTCCTGGTTTGGACTGACCACAAGAACCTGGAGTACCTCCAGCAAGCCAAGAGACTGAACCCTCGACAGGCTAGGTGGGCCCTGTTTTTCAGTCGGTTTGACTTCACCCTCTCGTACCGTCCCGGCTCCAAGAACACCAAACCTGACGCACTGTCCAGGCTGTTCTCTGCCACTAACAGGGAGAATGAAGTCGGGCCTATTATCCCGGTGTCCCGGATTGTGGCCCCTGTCCGCTGGGGTATTGAGGAGGCTGTTCGACGAGCCCAACGCCAGGACCCCGGTCCTGGGACGGGGCCACCGGGCCTCTTGTACGTCCCACATCAAGCCCGGGCCAAGGTTCTCCAGTGGGGTCACTCTTCCCCTCTCACCGCCCACCCGGGAGCTCGGAGGACCCTGGACTTCCTGAAAAGACGCTTCTGGTGGCCTAACATGGAGCAGGAAGTAAGGTCATTTGTCCTGTCCTGTGAGGTTTGCACCAGAACCAAGAACCCACGACAGCGTCCCCAGGGTCTCCTGCATCCTCTGACCATTCCCCGGCGTCCCTGGTCCCACGTGGCAGTCGACTTCATCACGGGTCTCCCTGAGTCACAAGGTAACATGGTCATTTTGGTCATTGTTGACAGATTCTCCAAGGCCTGCCGCTTCATACCTCTGTGCAAACTCCCCTCTGCTCTTGAAACAGCGAAACTTATATTTAATCATGTCTTCCGAGTCTTTGGTCTTCCACAGGACATCGTCTCAGACCGAGGGCCCCAGTTCTCCTCCCGAGTGTGGCACGGGTTCTGCAAGGTCATCGGAGCCACTGCCAGCCTCTCCTCTGGGTTTCACCCACAGTCCAATGGTCAGACGGAGAGGCTCAACCAGGACCTGGAAACCACCCTGCGAGGCCTGGCTATGGATAACCCGACATCATGGAGCACCTGGCTGCCATGGGCAGAGTACGCCCACAACACCCTGCAGTCATCGGCCACCAAGCTGTCGCCATTCCAGTGCCAATTCGGGTTCCAGCCACCTCTGTTCCCGGACCAGGAGGAGGACGCAGGGGTGCCCTCGGTCAACCAATATGTGAGACGGTGTCGCAAGACCTGGAGCAAGGTCAGGAAGACCCTCATACAGACCTCCAGAACCAACCAGACTCAGGCCAACCGCCACAGAAGACCTGCACACACTTTCCGCCCTGGGCAGCGGGTTTGGCTGTCCACTAAGGACCTTCCGCTGCGGGTGGAGAACCGCAAGCTTGCTCCTCGCTACATTGGCCCCTTCAAGGTGGTGCGCAGGGTGAACCCTGTCTCCTACCGGCTCCAGTTGCCCCGGACTCTGAGGATCAACCCCACTTTCCATGTTTCCCTGTTGCGGCCTGTACTGACGTCTACGTATGCCCCTGCCCCTAGGAACCCCCCACCCCCCCGCATCTTCCAGGGGCAGACTGTGTTCACTGTGCATCGCCTGCTTGACTCCCGCCGGGTCCGCGGCGGGTTGCAATATCTGGTGGACTGGGAGGGCTATGGTCCTGAGGAGCGCTGCTGGGTTCCTGCTCGGGATGTCCTAGATAAAGAACTGTGTCGGGACTTCCATTCGGCCCATCCGGATCGCCCTGGGAACGTCAGGAGACGCTCCTAGAGGGGGGGGTCCTGTTAGGACTTGGACTGTTTTGGCCTCTAGAGGCCGCTGTTATTTCCTTTTCGTGTCTTGTTTATTTTGGCCTCTAGAGGCCGCCACTGTTCCTGTGTTTTGTGTTTTTGTTAATTGCCTGTTAGTCCTAATTATCTTCACCTGTGTCCTTAATTAGTTTGTGTATTTATACCCCTGAGTTCAGTCCTCTTGTCACGGAGTCTTTGTGCTGTTATGTTTATCTCCAGTTTCCTTTGTACTGTGTTTTGTGGATCTTCTGAGCTTTTGCATTTTTGCCTTTTTCTTTTTGAATTATACTCTTTGTTTTTGTTTTTTTTTTTGTTTTGCCCTGGATTGTATATAGTGTACATAGTATAAATAAACCTTTTGTTACTTTTTCTACTTCTGCCTCACGCCTCTGCATTTGAGTCATTCCCCTGGTGGCCTAGTGGGGGTTTGCTGGATCATCACACCAACGAACCAGGTTCGAATCCCAGCAAAACCCTAACAGAAGAGGGCTGTGCACAAGAGATGTCCTCGCCATCTGACAGATTTGGAGCACTTTTGCAAAGAAGAGTGGGCAAATATTGCCAAGTCTAGATGTGGCAGGCTGATAGACTCTGACCCAAAAAGACTGAATGCTGTAATTAAATCAAAAGGTGCTTCAACAAAAGTATTAGTTAAAGGTGTGCACACTTATGCAACCAGCTTATTGTATGTTTATTTTTTATGTTTTCCCCCCTAACAGATTTGTTTGTTTTCCAATTGAATTGTACAGGTTATAGGTCACATTAAAGGTGGGAAAAGTTTTGAAATTATTTATCATGGTCTCATTTTTTTTTACATCAGAAAAACCTATCATTTTAACGGGGTGTGTACACTTTTTATATCCACTGTACAATACTGTGCAAAGGTCTTTGCAATGAAATGCTGTAGAACAAAGATGCCTTCAAAAATAATTAAATTCAATGTTTCTACACTAAAATAAAATACCATAAAAATCAGAATCAGGAAGCAGTAATGCATGAAAAAGACTTTTGCACAGCACACACATTTTATATATATATATATATATATATATATATATATAGGCCTCAGCGACCTAAGGACGGCCCTCAGGTGCTGTAAGTGCCGCTGCCAGTCATTACTATAAATAATGATATCGTCGAGGTGGCGTGGGGGCGGAGGACCCTGTCCATCAGCCGCTGAAACGTAGCGGGCACCCCAAACAGCCCAAACGGAAGTGTGACAAACTGGTGTAAGCCGAATGTTGTGGAAAAGGCCGTTTTTTCTCAGGATAATGGAGTCAAGGGGATCTGCCAATAACCCTTTGTCAAATCCAGCGTCGAGTAAAAGCGAGCCGTGCCTAGCCGATCGAACAACTCATCAATACGAGGCATTGGGTACGCGTCGAATTTAGACACTTCGTTGACTTTTCTGTAGTCCACACAGAACCGGACCGACCCGTCGGCCTTGGGAACCAAGACCACTGGGCTGCTCCAGTCACTGTGGGACTCCTCGACGATGCCCATCTCGAGCATGGCCTCGAGTTCTTCCCGAACCACTTTTTTCTTGTGTTCGGGTAGCCTGTAAGGGCGGCTACGCACTACCACCCCTGGGGGCATCTTAATGTGGTGCTCTATGAGGGTGGTGCGGCTGGGCAGGGGCGAGAACACGTCCGAAAACTCGGTCTGCAACAGGGCAACCTCCGCAAGTTGGGTCGGGGAGAGGTGGTCTCCACAGGGGACCGGAGAGGTACATGATGCCAATGTTCCCTTTTGAACCTCTGGCCCCAGCTCCGCCTTCTCCGGAACCACCGACACCAACGCCACGGGGACCTCCTCGTTCCAGAGTTTGAGCAGGTTGAGGTGGTAAATCTGTAGCACCCCACCCCTATCCGCTCGCCTCACCTCATAGTCAATGTCCCTGACTTGCCGTGTGACCTCAAAGGGTCCTTGCCACTTGGCGACCAATTTGGAGCTCAATGTGGGCAACAGTACGAGTACTTTATCTCCCGGTGCGAACTCCCTAAGGCGCGTACCCTTGTCGTACAGGTGGGTCTGTCGTTCTTGGGCCTGCCGCAAATTCTCCTGAGTTAGGTGCGTGAGTGTGTGGAGTTTTGCGCGCAGGTCAATAACATATTGGATTTTGTTTTTACTTGGTGAAGGTCCCTCCTCCCAATTTTCATGCAGCACATCTAGAATGCCGCGCGGCTTACGCCCGTATAACAATTAAAACGGGGAGAACCCCGTGGAGGCTTGGGGGACCTCTCGCACTGCAAAGAGCAAGGGTTCGAGCCATTTATCCCAATTACATGCATCCTCACTTACGAATTTTTTAATTATGTTCTTGAGGGTGCGGTTGAACCGTTCAACTAAACCGTCCGTTTGTGGGTGATACATGCTGGTGCGGATCGGCTTAATACCCAACAACCTATACAGTTCGTTCAGTGTACGTGACATAAACGAGGTGCCTTGGTCAGTCAGAATCTCTTTGGGGATTCCAACTCGGGAGATAACGCGGAAGAGTGCCTCCACAATACTGTGTGCTGAGATATTGCGAAGAGGCACTGCTGCCGGGTATCGCGTTGCATGGTCCACTAGAACTAATATAAAGCGGTACCCTCGTGCTGACCGATCTACTGGCCCGATGAGATCCATCCCAATTCTTTCGAACGGGGTCTCGATTAACGGTAGAGGGCGCAAAGGCACTTTTGGAATGGCCGCTAGATTTACTAACTGGCATTCGCGGCACGCCGTACACCACCTACGGACATCGCCGCGAATCCCCGGCCAATAGAATCGGGCCATTATTCGGGCTAGTGTCTTATCCTGCCCTAAGTGTCCAGCCATGGGATTAAAGTGAGCCGCCTGGAATACCAATTCCCGGCGGCTCTTCGGAATCAAAAGCTGCGTGACTCGCTCTTTAGTTTGAGTGTCCTGCGTCACTTGGTATGTTTATCCTTCATAATCGCGAAGTAGGGGAAGGACGGGGTGGCGTTCGGCTGGAGCGTTTGACCATCGATTACTCTCACTTGGTCAAACGCATGCCACAGAGTCTCGTCTTGCGATTGCTCTAATGGGAAATCCGCGAGGGATTCCCCAACAGAGAGAGGAGGAGCCGGCGGCTCCTCACTGTGACACGGAGATGACGTAGACGGCTCTGTGACAGCTGCTCCCGCCAAAGCAACACCGGGACCTCCCCCTGTTAAATGGCAGGACCCACTCTTCACTAAGTGTGTCATTAAATCCCGAAATCCTGGCCAATCAGTCCCCAAAATTATAGAGTGGGTAAGGTGAGGATTAACCTCCGCCTTCACTATAAATTTTTCCCCTTGGAAAAGAATGTGGACCGACACTAAAGGGTAGTTGTGAACATCCCCGTGCACACACAACACCTTCACCAGTTGTGCTCCCCCCAATGCCTCGTCTTGCACCAGGCTTTGGTGAATTGAGGTCTGATTACAACCAGAATCCACCAACGCCTGATATGTATCCCCTTGGATACTCACCGGTATGCGATATGCTCCGGCCCGATCGAGGGAAGCTCCTGGCGCGTCAGGGATCCGAACCACCGTGCCCACTTCCATTGCCGAACACTGCTGTTGGAGGTGGCCTGGCTCCCCGCAGCACCAGCAAACCGGCCCGGGCTTCCTCTCTGCACCGGCGCCCTGGGGCTCACTCACCTGAGGGGGGGAAGAGACAGACACAGAAGGGAAAAACGGGAGGGCACCGCGGGTGCGACGGGCCGGCTGGGGTGGGGCTGGCCCCCGTCTCCGCGGTGGGGGAACGGGGCGAGGACGAGACACAGGGGGAGAGAGAGAGGAGAGGAGAGAAGAGGATGTCTGCTGTCCTGCCGTTGGAACAGCCGCCAAATGGTCCTCCGCCAACTCGATGGCCTGATCCAGTGACGCTGGGCGGTGGCACTGGACCCACTCTGTGGTTCCCTCTGGCAGGCGGCCGATGAACTGTTCCAGCACCACCTGATCGAGGATTCCCTTGGCGTCGCGGTTGTTGGCCCTCAACCACCGCCAGCAGGCGTCCTGGAGTTGCTGGCCAAACGCGAATGGCCGGCCGACTTCCTCCAGCCGCAGAGCGCGGAAGCGCTGTCGCTGTTGTTCGGGGGTGCGCCCCGCCCTCTGGAGGACGGCCTGGCGAAGGTCCGCATAGGCCAGCCAGCGGTCGGCGGGGAGCTGTAGCGCGGCCAGCTGCGCCTCGCCCGTTAGCAAGGGGAGGAGGCGCGCCGCTCGCTGTTCCACCAGCCAGCCCGAGGCCTCTGCTGTCTGCTCGAAGAGCGTGAGGAAGGCCTTGGGGTCGTCCTGCGGGCCCATCTTGGCTAGGGTGAGGGAAGAAGGGCCCGCGGCGGTGGAGATGGTGGACCCCGCCGACGCGAGGAGGTGCCGGAACGCCCGTTGATCTTCCTGCTGTGCCAGCACCAGGGCCTCGAACCGGCGCTCTTGTTCCTTCCGGAGGGTGACTAGCGCCTGGTCCTGGCTCTGCTGGGCCGTGGCGAGGGCATGGACCAGGTCTGCAAAGGGGGAGGACTCCATGGGGCTGTTCTATTCCTGTGCTCCTTCCCGGGTTTTGGCACCACTGTAGAAGTTCGTAGGAGGGGGAGGAGCACAGAAAGACGGCAGGCCAGAATAAAGTTCCATAACTTTTTATTTGGCTCTTTTCAGATCCAAAAACACTCTCTTCCATACATATATATCCACACACACACACACCCAAGTATCTGGTTCAGGAGAGAGCTCTCTTCCTCTGCTCTCTCTCTCTTTATATAGGGCGCGGTCACTGGGAAGACACACAAACACAGGTTAAGTGACATCAGGTGTAGTGATTCTGCCACTTACGTACCTTCCCTGACTCCGCCCTCCTGTCACAGACCGGCGCTTGACTACGCCCCCGCTGCCACATATATATATATATATATATATATATATATATATATATATATATATATATAAAAGAGAGAGAGAGAGAGAGAGAGAGAGAGAGAGACACAATTGGTTTATTGCAGTAGAAGTGCTCCTACTTCCACGATATGATGCTCAGATGGTTGCAGCCAGACTGAATGAACATGCCAAGGAGGCTGTGGCTCAACAGGATGGCTGCAGGCTACACAGCAAAATGCTCTGTGTTGATTAAGACCCTGTTGTGTTTATAAAAGTCCAGCTGGATACAAATGAGCCCTGTAAGAACTAATTCAAGAGTCTGTGTGTTTCTTCAGCCCTGGAATTTTTACTTTGGACTAGGTAAGCAAACAAATGGCTTACGGACCATGTACTGTGTTACACATTAAATTTGCTGCAATATCTGCCCAAAAACAACATAAAAAGCCATAACAAGCGTCATGTCATTTCAGAATCATAACATTCCTCATTTTCTGATACATTATAGAATCAGTCATATCGCTGATTATATTATGATTTGACAAATGATATCAGCAGTCTATGTTTCACCCAGCATATATTATAAACATATTTTTTAAATGGCCCATCAAAAAAGGCACTAGCTTCAAGATCTCTTCATTTCCATAGACTATTTGAGGGGAGACGGTCTGTTTCCGAGCATTGAGTGATATATGATCAGAGCCTTGATGATGTTATTTCATTTGAATTTGTTTGAATGGTTTTCCCCTCCAAGCGTGAGCTCCTGCTTCTTCTCAAAGATTTATGCATCCAGTTGTGTCTCCTGCTGCTTTCATAAAGGCAGGGTAAATATATTACGTTCTGATCTACACAGCTCATTTCTATTAACTAATCTTATTGCATTGTGCATTCTCCTTTTACTGTATTGCATGCTATACAAACATATCTCTATTTGCCATGTCAATAAGAATATTTGTGCAGACATAGAAAAGTCTACTTAAGGTAGAGTACTTCAAGAAAATCTGTATGGAGGTTAAAACGTGTGTGTGTGTGTGTGTGTGTGTGTCAAGACGGGGGGGGGGGGGGGGATTTGAGTCTTACAACCTAGTTTTTGAGGTTTTAGTCTGTGCCATCATTGTCATGAGGACAAAAGAAAGTTTTAACATAGTTAAAAGTGGCTTGAAGGATAGGTCATTATTTATTGATTGATTGATTTATTTATTTATTTTGAGTGGGCCATAGGCTTTTGAAATAAAGTGTGCAATTGTCTATTTCCAAGCCCTTCAGTTTCTTGATAAAGAAGAGGAAGCATTCTTCTTTTCCTCTTACTTTCCCCATCCATAACCTTTTCTTTACATTACCACTCTGCAAATACACACTTGTTTTGATAGCATCCTGAGCAATTTGACAATGGGCAGTCACCTCCTCCAATCTCTCCAACACATATTCGTTTACTGTCAGTCCTCACCTCCTCTCATCCTCTCTGTCTCTTTGCTTCCATGAGCCTTGGAATCAGCTAGAAAATTAAATCATAGGGAGCAGAACACAGCAGGAGTAAGAACGTTCTTCAAAGAGACTTTTTTTAAAGGAGATCAGATCCTGCTTTCAGACTTGAGCCAGTGAGGGAATCATACAATACACATATTACACTGCGACCCCAGGAGAAGCAAACACATTGTATGAGGAATTTCCTTTTAAGGGCTGAACTGCAGGTGTTTACAGCTGATAGTGTGGCTGCCAATGTTGTTTACGCCTTGTGTTTTCTCTCAGTACCTGAAATACACTGGCTTTTATTTGAATGGAAAGATTGATGACTTATCTGTCATTCAAATTAATAGAGAATCATTGTCTTATTCAACAATATCACTAATTATTTTTGTGTATAATTGTTTGGTTTTTATCTCGTAAAACTCTTGCGGTTACCAAAGGACTAGCCCCCTACTGTAACCCTAGCTGTATAGGTGAGAGGCCGAGGGCTATGGAAACGGAGATCAGCGCTGCACCCGTATGGCTTAAAGAGTCGGTTAGTACTGGGACAGGAGACTGGCTGGGAAGACTAGATTCTGGCGTGAGAGGAACTTTGACTTTTTTTTTTTTTAATCTCATGCCAGTGTTGTTGCATTTATTATACTAAACACAGTGTTATGACAAAAATAGAAAAGCCTCCTTGTGTGTGTGTGTGTGTTTGTTTGTGTGTGTGTGTGTGTGTGTGTGTGTGTGTGTGTATATACATACATACACACACACACACACACACACACACACTAGTGCATCTCAAAAAATTAGAATATTGTGAAAAAGTTCAATATTTTCCATCAGTTATTTAAGAAAGTGAAAATGTTATATATTATAGACTCATTACACATAAACTAATATGTTTCAGGCATTTTTCTATTTTAATTTTAATCAGTATGGCATACAGTACAAAAATATAAAAAAAACATCTCAAAATATTAGAATATTTCATTTCGAGTTTGTGTAAAACAGTATGAACACAGTGTATCTCTCGGTCTAGTTCAGTACACACAACCACAATCATGGGGAAGACTGCTGACTTGACTGTTGTCCAGAAGATGATCACTGATGCCCTCCACAAGGAGGGTAAACCACAAAATGTCATTGCTGAAAAGGGTGGCTGGAAAAGGTGCACAAGCAACAGGGATGGCCGCAGTCTTGAGAGGATTGTCAAGAAAAGTTGATTCAAGAACTTGGGAGAGCTTCACAAGGAGTGGACTGAGGCTGGTGTCAGTGTATCAAGACCCATCACGAACAGACATCTTCAAGAAAGGGGATACAACTTTCGCATTCCTAATATCAAGCTACTCCTGAGCCAGAGACAATGTCAGAAGTGTCTTATCTGGGCTAAGGAGAGAAAGAAACGGACTGTTGCTCAGTGGTCCAAAGTCCTCTTTTCAGATGAAAGTACATTTTGCATTTAATTTGGAAATCACGGTTCTAGAGTCTGGAGGAAGAGTGGAGAGGCACAGAATCCAAGGCGTTTGAAGCCCAGTGTGAAGTTTCCACAGTCTGTGATGATTTGGGGTGCCATGTCATCTGCTGGTGTTGGTCCACTGTATTTTATCAAGTCCAAAGTCAACACAGCCATCTACCGGGAGATTTTAGAGCACTTCATGCTTCCATCTGCTGATGAGCTTTTTGGAGATCCTGATTTCCTTTTCCAGCAGGACTTAGCACCTACCCACAGTGCCAAAACTACTACCAAATGGTTTGCTGACCACGATATTACTGTGTTTGATTGGCTAGCCAACTTGCCTGACCTGAACCCCATAAAGAATCTATGGGGTATTGTCAAGAGGAAGATGAGAAACACCCGACCCAAAAATACAGATATGCTGAAGGCCACTATCAAAGCAACCTGGGCTTCAATAACACCTCAGCAGTGCCACAGACTGATCACCTCCATGCCACACCGCATTGATACAGTAATTCATGGTAAAGGAGCCCCAACCAAGTATTGAGTGTATAAATGAATATACTTTTCAGAAGTTGGACATTTCTGTATTGTAAATCCTTTTTTGATTGATCTTAGGGAATATTCTAATAATTTGAGATACTGGATTTATGATTTTCATGAGCTATAAGCCATAATCATCAAAATTAAAACAAAAAAAGGCTTTAAATATTTCACTTTACATGTAATGAATATAGAATATATGAAAGTTTACCTTTTTGAATTAAATTATGAAAAAAGGAACTTTTTCATTGGTATTCTAATTTTTTGAGATGCACTAGTATATAATTTTTTTCTTTTAATCAGTGCATAGCATCTCTCATTGGTTTTGATAGACTTATTTGCCTTACTCCCTTCAGTAGCCTGGCACTTGGAGAAGCATTCAATTAAAGATCTAAGAGCATGTCTGCTGGAGTGCATCAGAAGAGAGAGAGAGAGAGAGAGAGAGAGAGAGAGAGAAAGCCTGACAATATAGTTGCCTTCCTTTATAGTCTACTGCTGTGGGGGGTAATTAGCTGTGCAGACCCCTGGACTGGTGGGCTTGTGATGGACTACCACTGTTTGATGAATACAGGGAGAGAACGAGGAGAAATTGTAAGTGATCCCTGGCAGTACATGCAGCAGAGGGCTCACTCTGCTAGCATTACTTGGTTCTTTGCTTTGCTTGGAATGCAGTAGGGAGCCTGTACCAAATAGTTACTGCACGGTGAAATTCTTACTTCACCTGCGGTCCCCCAGTCGACAGTCCATATGGCACAGCAACTTGCTTGCAAATTGAAAATTTGCACAAGCCAAATTTTAGGAAAAATTGCACAACCAGGTCTTCATCTGTCTTCTGCTTGTTTGAAATCCATTAATCCTTCTCACTAGTTTATGTAAATTTGAATGCCTGCATTTTTTTTTTTTACACATGATCGAGTTGACATTAAAACAGAGTGAAGACATCCAAGATCATACTGACCGCATCGGAGTAGTACTGTATATAGTAGTATGAAGAATGCAGTAATAATACTTTAATAATAATGGAAACAGACATGTAATCTGTAGCTGGTTGGTTATGTCGGTTGAATCAGACAGCTCATGTCGAATATCTATAGCAGCGCGAGAAGTATGCATCTGGACATTTTCCCCTGAAAAAAAAATAGTTTACTTCTATTACATCACCCTGTGATATTACACCTCTTGGAATACTGAACTACTTCAACAAGTCCCTGTTTACACAGTATATGAAGCAATCTGAGTTGAACAGTTATTGCAAAGTCTTGCCAACCCTTGAGTGTGTGTATGTTCTGAGCCTTATATCAAGTGAATGCTCCATACGACCTTGACTTCTGAATTGAGCATTGCATTTAAAGCTCCAGCACATACATCAAACCGCTCCCATGTCCTGTGTATTACAATTTCATAGATATTGAAATCAATGCTTTTTGACATTGCTATAATTTCTTCTTTTAAGATGCATTACATTTTGCAAAGAACATTCATTCCAATACATCAGTAAATATTACAAGGTCAAGCTGTAAATATTCTGAAACTGATTACAGTTCCACATGCCTGTCACTCAAATTTGAAATGTTCCCAGGTGAAGTTGCCAGTTATTGTTAACGATGCATGGATTTTAACCAAGGTCACTCTTACTATCTCCACCGTGGAGCAGACAATGAATTTTTCATCTGCACAGCAAACATTAACCAAATAAATAAATACTTATTAGTATGACTATCAGAGGTGGACAAAGTACCCAACTTCTTTATTTAAGTCCAAGTACGGATCCCAGTGGTCAAACATTACTCCGATACAAGTGAAAGTTGTCCAGTCAAATTTTTACTTAAGTTAAAAGTACTGAAGTACTTGCTTTTAAAAATACTTAAGTATTAAAAGTACATTTTCTGTCAATGCATCGTTGTATTATTGCCACAACGCTTACAATACCTAATGCCGTTACCAAAGACAGAAATGTGAATTCACAAAATGAACACATGCTGTGCTATCATGGTGGTTTAATGTTAAGCTAGTTAGTGAGTGAAACTCCACCTGACATGCTAGCAAACTTTCTTCAAACTCGAAATCATATTGGGTAGCTAACTGACTAGAAAAGAAAGATTTCTACATTCTGTTTATTTGGCAAGATTATGCTAAAACATATTTCTGAAAGGACTTCAGATAAGTTAATGTTATTCATGTTAGCATAACTACATTTTTACATGCTAACTAACAGTGTCCAAGTTAAGGGCAATTCCATGTAAATGTCAACCTCACCATGCAAAAATAAAGCAACATGTAATACATCAAAACCACTCCCAGAGATATCACCTAGGCCTGTATTTTACAGATGTGAATAAGTTGAACCAATTTGTAACCAACCTAATATGTCACTGTCAGTCTTTCTTTCTTATAATGTAAAACCCAAGCTAAAATCAACTTTGATCATGTACAATTCTATATTATTCCCACAAGCCACAGAAATGTATGCTAAAATCCACAAAACAGCAAAACAATAGCCATCCTAAATATTATTTAAGAACTTTGATAGTTTTAGCTGATATTTAGAGAGTTTTTCAAAGGGTTATGGTGGTTAAATTGCTGATTTTCTAAACATATGCCATGTCTATTTCAGACGCGTCACATCCATAATGGAATTTCATCACATCCATAACGCTGACTTTTCCTTCCGAAACTCTGCATGAAATACAAAATATTTTAAACAAAGATTTTTTTAATATTCACCTTGGACCCCTCTATCAAATGGATATCTCCATTTTGACATTAGGTTTACAATTTCACAGAGTTTGATAAAAATGTACAGTCACCCAAGAAAAGTGATACTTTTTCTGTCACATCCATAACGCATCTTTTATTGGCATTTCCTGGCATGCCCTAGATGTACTATGGGAATTGTTCTTGTTCTATCACTTCTCCAGTATGGTACAGCCTTAAAATATGCAACACCTGTTTAAATACTGGGAGACAATAAAACATGCACTGGGTCATTTGTTGCCATTTTGAGTTCAAGTGTCACGTCCATAACGCTGGAATTGCTCTTAACTAGCTATGTGTTAATGTTAGCCGTGGACAAGGCGATGGCAACTTGGTGGGCAAATCCATAGAAAGTCATTTGACTAACCAGACTGCATAGTTATTGCAATGTTATTGCTAGCTCTAAAAGCACAGACAACTTCACTGCAAGCTTTCTCTTTGAATAAAACATTTATATACGTCAATATGCTTCCGCAGGTTGGATGGTGAGTTTTTGTAGGCCGTGGTGTGGTTCATTTTTGGCAAACAAAGCAAACATTTAAATTGAAACAAATCTTTATTCCTTTCAGAAAACTCAAGCATGGGTTCTAGGTATGGCCATGGGTGTGCGCATTCCCCAGAAGAACCGCCTCCTTCCATTCTGCCATCAACTGATCATGATCAAATAATGCTGCTGAGAAATCATTGAACTTGATTTTATACAGTCTATGGACATGATGTTACCCTAGTGATTACTGATAGGCTCTCAGTGTCACCTACGAAAAAACCAATCACGTTTTAGAAAAGAAAAGAAAAAAAAACATCCACTTTCAAAGCTGATTCATAGTAACGAGGACCTTGATAGAAATGTAGTGGAGTCTTTCAAATGTAGTGAAAGTCATAAGTTTCCCAAAAAAATTATAGATAGTTTTCACTGACGTCACAGCATTCCGGGGAACGCCCCCCAGCTGCTTGGGGGGCAAACAAAACGGACCATCGCCACTACCGGCTACGTTATCTCGGACGAATTTATGAAGTTATATAGTCAGTTTTCTAAAATAAAGATCAATGTCGGCAAAATCAAGCAAACAGAAGTATATAGATACATTAGACGACATCTCACGACAACGGTATGCAGCCAAACTGGCCTTGATTGGGGGAATTGACCCCTACGAAGTGGACAAAGATGCATTTTTAAGTGACTATGCAGGGCTGCCAAAGCCTGAAACTGCCAAAGCGTGCTCCAAAGCCTGAAACTGACTTCATCAAACTTTAAAGGCTGTCTGATATATACAACTTTATATATTCACAGCGCGCCTTTTGGCGGATGCCGCCTGAATCGCGCAGATCCGGGGGTTTTTTTTAGGGGGGGCGTTGGGAGTGTCTGATTGTAATTTCAAAGTAATTTCTGTATTAAAATTACTAAATAAGCAAATATGTTACAGTCCATGAAACACGAAGTATAAGAATGAGAAAAAAAGTTTAAATCGGGAAGCTGCGCACATTTGCGCAGTCCTGCACACCGCTCGGGCTGCGCAAATGTGCGCAGCTTTCCGATTTAAACTGTTTTTTTTCTCATCCTTATACTTCCTGTTTCATGGACTGTAACGGATTTGTTTATTTAGTAATTTTAATACAGAATTTACTTTGAAATTATAATCAGACACTTCAGCGCCCCCCCTAAAAAAAAAACCCCGGATCTGCGCGATTCAGGCGGCATCCGCCAAAAGGCGCGCTGTTTGCATCCCAAACACAAATCAAATCATACAGAATAGACCTAAAATGTTTTTCAAAAATGACCCTTGTGTGAGTGAAGTGACAAGTCATCTCATTATCTGTAGCCGCTTTATCCTTCTACAGGGTCACAGGCAAGCTGGAGCCTATCCCAGCTGACTACGGGCGAAAGGCAGGGTACACCCTGGACAAGTCGCCAGGTCATCACAGGGCTGACACATAGACACAGACAACCATTCACACTCACATTCACACCTACGGTCAATTTGAGTCACCAGTTAACCTAACCTGCATGTCTTTGGACTGTGGGGGAAACCGGAGCACCCGGAGGAAACCCACGCGGACACGGGGAGAACATGCAAACTCCGCACGGAAAGGCCCTCGCCAGCCACGGGGCTCAAACCCGGACCTTCTTGCTGTGAGGCGACAGCGCTAACCACTACACCACTGTGCCGCCCCTGAAGTGACAAGTTTCAAATAGAAACGTGACAAATGAGCGATATTAAGTGTACATTACAATGTAAACGTACACTCAGCAGTTCCAGTTAGGCATTCTCCAGAGATTGTTTACATGATGTTTTGGTTTCCAAAAACAAACTTAAACACAATTGATTGTTTATTTAAACAACTTACCACTTATAAAAGGATCGGAGCAGACTTTGCTGTGTTTGGAAGGCTGATAATCCTTGCGGTTGATTCTCGCAAGCCATAGATTTCTCCTTTGTATGCTTAGTTTCTTTGTCTGCTCGCCTTTGTGCTCCCGTACAGTGGGAATTCCATAAAAGCTCTGCTTGACGTCATCATCTGACCTATTACGACAGCCGTGAATACAACAGGTGTGCACCATTGCTAGCTTTAAATAGTAATAATGTAACTATAAATGTAAATAATATATAAATAAATGTAACTCGCACGTTACAATGTGTGCTTAGTGACCCATACGGTAAGCTTGCCCTACAAGATGGCCGCCACCAGGGAATCCCCGACTCTGTGACGTCATGTGAAAACTATCTATACTCAAGTAAAGTACAGATACTCAAAAAGTGTACTTAAGTACAGTACTCAAGTAAATGTACTTCGTTACTGTCCACTTCTGATGACTATAGTTCATTTACAAAGTAATCATTAATATTGGAAGCCAAACTGGGGGTGGGTTTCCCAAAAGCCTCTTAATGCTAAAAGTATCTTAACTAGGAGAGAGTGAGTGTTCGCTGTGATGCTTGCTTTACCATTTAACGATGATCTTTGTGCTATGAGGCTTTTGGGAAACCCACCCCTGTATAGTAAGTTCACTAATGTGCTTAGAAGTCCAGAAAACACTATTATCCACTATCACTGAAGGGAAAAAAATAATGTAATTATGGTTTACACATAAATATTTAATTTTACTGTAGTAGGTTGTATTACTGTGTTATTGTTTATAATAGTTATTGATGTATTTAAGTAAGTGTTATGGCACTCAGGACAAAGTCCAATGATTGTTTTCACCATATAGGAGGTGGAGCTGTGTCGCCTGAACAGTCAGGAGAAGCTCGGTCTCACTCTCTGCTACAGGACAGATGATGAGGATGACGTTGCCATCTATGTGTCAGAGGTGAGATTCTTCTTCTTCTTCTTTAAATGTCAGTGGACCAAATTCAGTCATTTAGCATTTTGCTTATGCCTAAGACACAATGCAACTCTAACTCTAAGCATAAACATTGAATGCATATAATGAACAAGCTCTGCCCCTCTTTGCTAAAAGTAGATGATGTGATTCGGGATTAACTCCTCAAGGATCTCATCTTGTTATTAAGTTTATCATCTTAAAAGCATATTTTTCAGGTCATATGAATTATTCAAGAACTATACTGAAATTAATATGAAAATTATGTATTGAAGAATGTACTCCCGTCAGGTCCTGAGAGTTTAAGGGAAAAATGGTAGTTTCGGGGCTTAACATAGACATATTATATATAACATATGGGTGTGCAGTTAGCAACGCCATATTTCTGCAGCTTTCTACTCTGACTGATTGCACATCTTCACACAAAACAAAGCAGATACACAAACACAGTTCTGCTATTTTTTAAATCCTGGTAATAATGCTGTACATTAAATATTTATGAAATCTGATGCATATCACAGCAAGGGAACATGTTTTTTTTCAGACTGAGGATTTCTGTGATGTTGACAGGAAAATATGCCTCTAATTATTATTCTTCTGGTATTCATTTAGGCAGCATGTAGATCAGAGAAAGCACCCATTACAATATCTTAATCAAAAGTCATATCTGAGTCTGATGCTCCTCTAAGGGCTTAGGCCAAGTTTACATTAGACCGTATCTGTCTTGTTTTCTTCGCGGATGCACTGTCCGTTTACATTAAAACGCCGGGAAACGGGAATCCGCCAGCGTCCACGTATTCAATCCAGATCGTGTCTGGTCCGGTGCTGTGTAAACATTGAGAATACGCGGATACGCAGATACGCTGTGCTGAGCTCTAGCTGGCGTCGTCATTGGACAACGTCACTGTGACATCCACCTTCCTGATTCGCTGGCGTTGGTCATGTGACGCGACTGCTGAAAAACGGCGCGGACTTCCGCCTTGTATCACCTTTCATTAAAGAGTATAAAAGTATGAAAATACTGCAAATACTGATGCAAATACTGCCCATTGTGTAGTTATGATTGTCTTTAGGCTTGCCATCCTTCCACTTGCAAGTGGTAAGTGATATGCGCTGGGATCACACACACAGCGGCTCAGTCCCGAATCACTGCTTGTGCGCTATACTCGCGCGCTCTGTGAGCTGCGCAGGGCCGGAGTGCGCACCCTCCAGAGGGCACTCGCTGTTCAGGGCGGAGTGATTTGGAGCGCAGGATGCCTGCGGAGCCGAGCGTATCCGTGTATTGGTGTTGCTGTGTGCACGCGAATCGTGTATTGGCGTTGCTGTGTGCACACTAATCGTTTTAAAAACGTTAATCTGATGATCCGCTGATACGGTCTAATGTAAACCCCACCTTAGACTGATAGATATGAATGGATGGTGCTTTATTTATTCTAAATGTGTATCAGATTTCATATTATATTATATTATATTATATTATATTATATTATATTATATTATATTATATTATATTATATTATATTATATTATATAACTATGATACACTGTTTAAAAAAAAAAAGGACTCGAATTTTACTGACAAGAAGAAGCAGCTAAGCCAAGAAGCACATACACTCAAGCACAGACTTAAGCACACAGTGAAATTTAACCTCTGCATATAACCTATTTGAACTAGTGAAAACACACACAAACACGTACCCAGAGCAGCTGGGGGTTAGGCACCCTTGCTCAAGGGTACTTCAGCCCAACCTCAGGCCATGGCTGCCCCGTGCTAACCTAACTGCATGTCTTTGAACTGTGTGGGAAACCGGAGCACCCAGAAGAAACCCACGAAGACACAGGGAGAACATGCAAACTCCACACAGAAAGGCCCCCGTCGGCCACTGGGCTCGAACCCAGAATCTTCTTGCTGTAAGGCAACAGTGCTAACCACTACACCACCATGCCACCCAACAATAACAAATAAGCATATTTACAGTAAAGTTCTGTAATATCTTATGTAACATAATGCGGTACATTTGCTCATTTGGACATCCATCCATCCATTATCTGTAGCCGCTTATCCTGTTCTACAGGGTCGCAGGCAAGCTGGAGCCTATCCCAGCTGACTATGGGCGAGAGGCAGGGTACACCCTGGACAAGTCGCCAGGTCATCACAGGGCTGACACACAGACACAGACAACCATTCACACTCACATTCACACCTACGGTCAATAGAGCCACCAATTAGCCTAACCTGCATGTATTTAGACTGTGGGGGAAACCAGAGCACCCAGAGGAAACCCATGCAGACACTGGGAGAACATGCAAACTCTACACAGAAAGGCCCCCGTTGGCCGCTGGGCTCGAACCCAGAACCTTCTTGCTGTGAGGTGACAGTGCTACCAATACACCACCATGCCACCCAACAATAACAAATAAGCATATTTACAGTAAAGTTCTGTAATATCTTAAGTAATATAAAGTAACATAATGCAGTACGGCGGCACGGTGGTGTAATCTCATCTCATCTCATTATCTCTAGCCGCTTTATCCTTCTACAGGGTCGCAGGCAAGCTGGAGCCTATCCCAGCTGACTACGGGCGAAAGGCGGGGTACACCCTGGACAAGTCGCCAGGTCATCACAGGGCTGACACATAGACACAGACAACCATTCACACTCACATTCACACCTACGGTCAATTTAGAGTCACCAGTTAACCTAACCTGCATGTCTTTGGACTGTGGGGGAAACCGGCGCACCCGGAGGAAACCCACGCGGACACGGGGAGAACATGCAAACTCCGCACAGAAAGGCCCTCGCCGGCCACGGGGCTCGAACCCGGACCTTCTTGCTGTGAGGCGACAGCGCTAACCACTACACCACCGTGCCGCCCGGTGGTGTAATAATAATAATAGGTTCAATTTATATAGCGCCTTTCTAAAACCAAAGGACGCTTTACAATTATAGACAGGAAAAAAAAATGTCCACCAAATAGGGGTCAGGATGTAATTCCAGTGGTGTAGCAGCCACAGTCCCACCAAAAGGCGCACGAAAACAAGTCCCACATCTCCAGCACAGCCACCGTGATGCAGCCAGCAACATCGCTCGAACACCAAACCCATGGATCCACAAAGCAAGCACAGAAGCACCGCCATGCAGAGCGCTGGTATATCCCAAACCGCCTGCACAGTTGCCGTGACGCCACCGAGCAACATCGCTCGGAACATCACACCAAGCATTAAAGCACAGAGCGCTGGACAACCACGATGTTAAAATGAGCAACGAGCTCACTGCAGTCCATAGCTGGGAGCACAGGCATCACCCATGGTGAACCAAGGCCTGGAGGGGACGGACGCCCAACTGGGTCCGGAGCTACACCACAACCGGCGGACAAAACACTCAAGTAAACATCAAACTACACAAACACACAGAGAAAAGAAAAAAAAGTAAAAATAAAAAAAGGAGAGAAAATAAAATAAAAAATAAAAAAGCTCCGGTGAGAAGCGGCAGCCAGAATGCGCACGACGTACTCTCAACCAGAAACGGAAATGGAAAAAAAAAGTGTAGTGGTTAGCACTGTCGCCTCACAGCAAGAAGGTCCGGGTTCGAGCCCCATGGCCAACGAGGGCCTTTCTGTGCAGAGTTTGCATGTTCTCCCCGTGTCCACGTGGGTTTCCTCCGGGTGCTCCGGTTTCCCCCACAGTCCAAAGACATGCAGGTTAGGTTAACTGGTGACTCTAAATTGAGCGTAGGTGTGAATGTGAGTGTGAATGGTTGTCTGTGTCTATGTGTCAGCCCTGTGATGACCTGATGACTTGCCCAGGGTGTACCCCGCCTTTCGCCCGTAGTCAGCTGGGATAGGCTCCAGCTTGCCTGCGACCCTGTAGAACAGAATAAAGTGGCTAGAGATAATGAGATAAGATAATGCAGTACATTTGCTCATTTGGACAATGCTTTTTAAAAAAAGCAACTTACAATTGAGCTGAATGTTCAGGGTCTGGCTTAAGGGCACAACCATAGCAAGTTGGCGGTGCTGGGTTTTGAACACATGACTTTCTTATCTATAACTCAATGCCTTAACCCTCTTGCCAGTAAACTACTGCAGAGTTTACAGTCAGTTCTTGACAGTGTATGTCATGAAAGTTATGTTATTCAACTTGTTGAAATGTTGTACTTATTACCTCCAGCAGTTTAAATGGAGGAGGTTATGTTTTTGCCTCCATTTGTTTGCCTGTTCCCAATGTAACTCAAAAAGTTGTGAACAAATTTTGAGGAAAGGTGGGCCATGGGCCAAGGAACAATTGATTAGATTTTGATGCAAATCTGGATATGTATGAAAATTCAGGATTTATTTATCTCTTCCCAGTGTAACTCAACAAGTAGTGAATGGATTTTGATGACATTTGGTGTACAGCTCCTAGGTTCAAGTGATTTTCAATCTTGATCCAGATCAATTTTTTGCTATCAAGATAACCAAAAAGTAGTGGATGGATTTTGATGAAATTTTGTATGTAGCTTTGTCCCATGAATCATCAAACCCCTGTATAATCAGCATACGTACAACTGTTTATTCTGTCCACATTCACTGGATATGAGCAATCGTGCACTCTGATTGGCTACTCTACTAGGATATCAGCTCATATACCATGAGTAGAGAAAAACAAAATGGTGGAGCGTGTTGCTGAACCATCCGAGGAAGAAATAAAAACTCTACTTGAAAACAAAACCCCAAAAAATGCAAAAAGCAACAAAATATGGAATAAAAGGATTTGATGGTAAGAACATATCATTTTTATTTTTCAATAATTATTTTTATCGCATTTTCACAAATTGCTACTGTCAGTTTGCTGGTTTGTTTACATTCTAAAAAGAAATTATTTTGTTGGATGTTTTGTAGAAAGTTTTTATTTATCGAACTTGCAAAAAAAAATAAGAAGAAAAATGCTCTGTTTCTCAAAATCCAGTGAATGTGGATATAATAAAACAGTTATTCCATTCAATCTCATCATACATGGCTTACAGTGCCTTGCAAAAGTATTCATCCCCCTTGGTGTTTGTCCTGTTTTGTTGCATTACAAGCTGGAATTAAAATGGGCTTTTGGGGGGTTAGCACCATTTGATTTACACAACATGCCTACCACTTTAAAGGTGCACTTTCTTTTTATTGTGACACAAACAATAATTAAGATGAAAAAACAGAAATCTGGAGTGAGCATAAGTATCCTCCCCCCCCCAAAAAAAAGTCAATACTTTATAGAGCCACCTTTTGCTACAATTACAGCTGCAAGTCTCTTGGAGTATGTCTCTATTAGCTTAGCACATCTAGCCACTGGGATTTTTGCCCATTCTTCAAGGCAAAACTGCTCCAACTCCTTCAAGTTAGATGGGTTGTGTTGGTGTACAGCAATCTTCAAGTTATGCCACAGATTCTCAATTGGATTGAGGTCTGAGCTTTGACTAGGCCATTCCAAGACATTTAAATGTTTCCCTTTAAACCACTGCAGTGTAGCTTTAGCAGTATATTTAAGGTCATTGTCCTGCTGGAATGTGAACCTTCGTCCCAGTCTCAAACCTCTGGCTGACTCAAACAGGTTTTCCTCCAGAATTGCCCTATATTTAGTGCCATCCATCTTTCCTTCAGTCCTGACCGGCTTTCCTGTCCCTGCAGATGAAAAACATCCCCATAGCACGATGCTGCCACCACCATCCTTCATTCTAGGGATGGTGTTCTCAGGGTGTTAGGTTTGCGCCACACATGGTATTTCCCATGATGGCCAGAAAGTTCAATTTTAGTCTCATTTGACCAGAGAATCTTCTTCCATGTGTTTGGGGAGTCTGCCACATGCTGTTGGGCAAACTCCAAACATATTTTCTTAAGCATTGGCTTTTTTCTGGCCACTCTTCCATAAAGCCCAGTTCTGTGGAGTGTATGGCTTAAAGTGGTCCTATGGACAGATACTCCCATCTCCACTGTGGATCTTTGCAGCTCCTTCAGTGTTATCGTTGGTGTCTTTGTTGCATTTCTGATTAACACCCTCATTGCCTGGTCTGTGAGTTTTGGTGGGCGGCCTTCTCTTGTCAGGTTTGTAGTGGTGCCATATTCTTTCCATTTTGCTATAATGGATTTAATGGTAATATTCAAATTTTGGGATATTCAAAGTTTGGGATATTTTTTATAATCGAACCCTGATCTGTACTTCTCCACAACTTTGTCTCTGACCTGTTTGGAGGCTCCTTGGTTTTCATGTTACTTGCTTAGTAGTGTAGCAGAGTCAGGGTCCTTCCAGAACAGATTGATTTATACAAACGACATCATGTGATAGATCATGTGACACTTCAATTGCAGACAGGTGGCTCTTAATCAACTAATTATGTGACTTATGAAGTGAACAGGTTGGACCAGCTCTTATTTAGGGGTTTCATACGAAAGGGGGTGAATACTTATGTACACTCCAGATTTCTGTTTTTTCATCTTAATTATTGTTTGTGTCACAATAAATAAACGATGTGCACCTTTTAAAGTTGTAGGCATTTTGTATAAATCAAATGGTGTTAACCCCCCAAAAATCCATTTTAATTCCAGATTGTAATGCGACAAAAAACAGGACAAATGCCAAGGGGGATGAATACTTTTGCAAGGCACTGTATAGCCAACTCTGTGCTATGCACCTCGTCAGCTATCAGCTCATGTATGACTCAATTTCGTGGAATAACTGTTAAATGTTCAGTAGGCATGTACATATATAGGTCCACATCCCAGATTAGCAAACATCTGGATATTCTAATATGTGGCTTGGCAGAGGTATGCACTCTACTGCTATTCAAACTGCTATTCTAGTTTGTGTAATTTTGTCATGATCATGGTAGAAATACTTAGTAACTACTGTCATGGTTTAAACTGGAACCAATGAGTTTATACAAAATCATGCAAACCATTTGAGGTACTATTTGTTGTGTTGAGCAGTTGTTTCAAGCATTGGTTGTACAGAATAGTAGCCTTCCAAAAATGCTTTCAATCACCCGTATCAAGAAAACAGTCTAGGATGTGGGCAGATATGTGTAGAGAGTCTTGTAAAAAAGGAGCATGACCTCAGAAGGGCTGTATTCAAAGTTCAAAAGATATGGCAGTAAATCTGCAAGAAAAGTTTTCCATATTTAGACTAAAAACATGCTAAACTTGATTTTCTGGGTTGGCTCATTTAGATTATTGAAATTTGAAATTTGAACTGAAATGACTTGCGTGCAGGTTATGACTTGCCAGGATTTTCTGTGTAGAGCTGTGTGAGCTGTCTCACATGGGAGCTGATGTGCAAATCCTTAACCACACATTGAGCAAATACTGATTGAGCAGGAAAGTATACCCAGTATAGCTGGGACTGGGACCAAACCCAAACATTATTCGACCCAAACCATAAAATGCAATATGAGACACATTTCAGTGTAAATGATCATCATTCTCATTGTAAACAACTATATTTGTCTTTATAACATCCAGTGCTTTGCTTCTTCTCTGTATTTTCTGTACTACAGAAAGAAAAAAAAAGAAGTTTATAGTGAATACCCATATGCACAAACTTCAGCATTAACTCATCACTACATGCACTTAACTTTTAACACAGCCCGAGATGAAAACCCTTAATAAAACTCACTGACCAGGTTGCAGTCTAGGAAATATTATGGAGTTTTATGAACAGATGAAACAATTAAATTGTCCCAGAATGAAGAAAATGAGGAAAACACAAGCTGTTTTTATTCATGATTAATTCAACCAGTTCATTTTCCCCTGAACGTGGGCAAACAAATATCATAATGAAGACCTAAACAAAGCTGCCAGCATCTACGTGTTTGCTGTACCATTTATGATGACTGTAGGATTGTGACCTGTGAAACTTGTGAGCTTCATATAGGTTGACTGTGCATAAAAAGGTAAGTATTCTGCATTTCTGTATCAACAGACAAGTATGATTTATGTTGTTAGCATGGAGTCATTCAATCTACACACACACACACACACACACACACACACACACACACACACACACACACACACCAGGGCTTTTGTGGTAAATTTCTTTTTTTTTTCTTCTTACTGCCTGCAAGAATTTTCTTGTTGCCAATATTGGCATCTCTTTATAAATATCCAGCATCCTTCACAATAAGATCATTTCCATGCCACTTGTGCTGGAGAGCAAATACTTATTTACCACACTACTTCTGCAGATTTTAGGCATTTAATAATTGATTTGTCCACAAGAATCAGTTTTAACAAAGGAACCGACCTATACAGAGCTTTACTAGTGTAGCAAAAGTCTCTCCCCAGTAATCTTGGGATATGTGTGTGTAAGATTTGGTCAAGGAGTGTTTTCCTCATACTTGTTAGCACCAAAGCCACTACTCTCTCTTCGGCCAAACTTACTCCCTGATTCATTTGAAGTTGCATCAGAGCTGCAATGTGCTCTAAGAGAGACTTGTGTTGAATATAGATGTGTCAGAGCCAGTCAGCGGTTACAGGCTTAGTAAAATCTTCACTCCATAAAATTGAAGACTGCAGATCCGTGGCCTGCGCCATGTGCCATATTATAGCTGCTCTTGATGTACAGCCTTTGCTCACAAGGTTGTAAAACTTGAAAGCAGAATCCTAGTAACTGCATTTTAATGCATTTTAAGAGAAAATGATATTCATATCGAAGGTGGAAAATTTACAAATGATTCATTTGTTAGATTAATACAAGAATAAAAGCTGCAATAGTCACAATATAGAAATAAGTTTGATCTGCCGCACAAATAAGTCACTATAATTCTGTGCTGTGATAAATCTTTTGGTCAGAGCCCTTGAATGAGATAGTATTATTTATAGTCTTTCTAGAGGACTATCAACAAGACATAATACTTTACCGGAGAGGCTGCTTTAACAGATCAGCGGGACATATCAGTGGTATCTCTTAAAGGCAGGATGACTGTGTCAGTCCAAGCACACACAGTGCAGCAGGCCATCTTTCTAAAGAACTGCAACTCTGAGAAGGCCTGAAGTGTTATGAAGATGGAACGCTCCAATTGCCTGTCATCTCCGGAGATGCGCCCTGATTGGACAGAGTGAAACAAATGAGGCAAGACAAGAATTGATTAGCCACTGAAGGATGGGCCTGCCCCCTTGCTTAGTATCATTAGTGACAGAGGATCTATGGAATGGCTAAACTGGAGAACCAGTCAAGCCTTTATAGCCAGTGAAACTTAATAGAATAGAATAGAATAGAATAGAATCTTTATTGTCATTGCACATCAGCTATACAATGAAATTGCAGTGCTTCTCCGGCCGGTGCATAATAAATATTAAAAAAAAAATTAAAATAAAAAAAAAAACAGTAAAATATTAAAAGAAAACAGTAAAATAAGGGGGCGGCACGGTGGTGTAGTGGTTAGCGCTGTTGCCTCACAGCAAGAAGGTCCGGGTTCAAGCCCCGTGGCCGGCGAGGGCCTTTCTGTGCGGAGTTTGCATGTTCTCCCCGTGTCCGCGTGGGTTTCCTCTGGGTGCTCCGGTTTCCCCCACAGTCCAAAGACATGCAGGTTAGGTTAACTGGTGACTCTAAATTGACCGTAGGTGTGAGTGTGAATGGTTGTCTGTGTCTACGTATGTGTCAGCCCTGTGATGACCTGGCGACTTGTCCAGGGTGTACCCTGCCTTTCACCCGTAGTCAGCTGGGATAGGCTCCAGCTTGCCTGCGACCCTGTAGAAGGATAAAGCGGCTAGAGATAATGAGATGAGATGAGTAAAATAAGGATAAGAAAGGACTAAAGTAGAAATAAGAAAGGAATGCATATTTACATCATTTACTGTACACATTACACTAGCATACACTCTCTTATGAGTTGAGGGACCTGATGGCCCAGGGAAAGAAACTGTTTTTAAGTCTGTTTGTCCTGCTTTTGAGGCACCTGTATCTCCTGCCAGAGGGCACGAGGGTAAACAGGTGCTGTCCCGGGTGTGAAGGGTCAGCAGTGATTTGCCCTCGCTCTCCTGAGACACCATGTGCTAGTGATATCTTCTAGCGAGGGTAGGGGACTGCCAGTGATGTGTTGTGCAGTTTTAGTGACCCTCTGCAGGTTCTTTCTTTCTGCCACAGAGCAGTTGGCGTACCAAGCTGTAATGCAGTACATCAGGACGCTCTCGATGGTGCTGCGGTAAAAGGCCACTAATAGTTTCTCCTCCAGGTGGTTCCTTCTGAGTATCCTTAGGAAATGGAGTCGCTGTCAGGCCTTTTTTACCACCGCGGATGTGTTGGCAGTCCAGGAGAGGTCCTCGGCTATATGTGTCCCAAGGAACCTGACGGAGGACACTCGCTGGACACAGTCCCCGTTGACACTCAGTGGGGCTGGATCCCCCCTGTGTTTCCTGAAGTCAATCACCATCTCCTTAGTTTTGCTGGTGTTGAGCAGCAGGTTGTGTGCAGAAGACCAACCTGCCAGCATGTTGACCTCATCCCTGTACGCAGTCTCATCCCCTCCGCTGATAAGGCCGATGACCGTGGTGTCATCTGCAAATTTAATGATGGTATTGGAGGGGTGGATGGGTGTGCAGTCATGCGTATACAGGGAATACAGGAGAGGGCTCAGCACACAGCCCTGAGGAGAGCCTGTGCTGAGGGTCAGGGTGGAGGAGCAGGTGGTGCCTACCTTAACTGTTTGAGGGTGGTCAGTCAGGAAGTCCTTGATCCAGGCACAGGTGGAGGGGGAGAGAGTGATGTTAGTCAGCTTTTCCACCAAGATGTCAGGAATAATGGTGTTAAATGCCGAGGTGAAGTCTATGAACAGCATCCAAACATAGTTTCCTGGCTGCTCAAGGTGGCTGAGTGCTGTGTGCAGAGCTATAGCGATGGCGTCCTCCGTCGATCTGTTAGCTCTGTAGGCGAACTGAACATCTTAAATGAGTATTAATGTTCCCTAAAGCCTGAAGTCTACAACCCATAGACTGGGGTAACTTTACTGATCAGGCTTTCAAGCTTGTAATACAACTGTGTTCAGATCTTTCTTGTTTTGGATGATTTGTTCCTTCAGAAAGTGATTGTCATATTTATTTAGTCGTATACATACAGTGGGGCAAAAAAGTATTTAGTCAGTCACCAATTGTGCAAGTTCTCCCACTTAAAAAGATGAGAGAGGCCTGTAATTTTCATCATAGGTACACTTCAACTATGAGAGACAAAAATGAGAAAAAAAAATCCAGAAAATCACATTGTCTGATTTTTAAAGAATTTATTTGCAAATTATGGTGGAAAATAAGTATTTGGTCAATAACAAAAGTTAATCTCAGTACTTTGTTATATACCCTTTGTTGGCAATGACAGAGGTCAAACATTTTCTGTAAGTCTTCACAAGGTTTTCACACACTGTTGCTGGTATTTTGGCCCATTCCTTCATGCAGATCTCCTCTAGAGCAGTGATGTTTTGGGGCTGTCGCTGGGCAACATGGACTTTCAACTCCCTCCAAAGATTTTCTATGGGGTTGAGATCTGGAGACTGGCTAGGGCACTCCAGGACCTTGAAATGCTTCTTACGAAGCCACTCCTTCGTTGCCCGGGCAGTATGTTTGGGATCATTGTCATGCTGAAAGACCCAGCCACGTTTCATCTTCAATGCCCTTGGTGATGGAAGGAGGTTTTCACTCAAAATCTCACGATACATGGCCCCATTCATTCTTTCCTTTCCACGGATCAGTCGTCCTGGTCCCTTTGCAGAAAAACAGCCCCAAAGCATGATGTTTCCACCCCCATGCTTCACAGTAGGTATGGTGTTCTTTGGATGCAACTCAGCATTTTTTCTCCTCCAAACACGACAAGTTGAGTTTTTACCAAAACGTTCTATTTTGGTTTCATCTGACCATATGACATTCTCCCAGTCCTCTTCTGGATCATCCAAATGCTCTCTAGCAAACTTCAGATGGGCCTGGACATGTACTGGCTTAAGCAGGGGGACACGGCTGGCACTGCAGGATTTGAGTCCCTGGCGGCGTAGTGCGTTACTGATGGTAGCCTTTGTTACTTTGGTCCCAGCTCTCTGCAGGTCATTCACTAGGTCCCCCCGTGTGGTTCTGGGATTTTTGCTCACCGTTCTTGTGATCATTTTGACCCCACGGGGTGAGATCTTGCGTGGAGCCCCAGATCGAGGGAGATTATCAGTGGTCTTGTATGTCTTCCATTTTCTAATAATTGCTCCCACAGTTGATTTCTTCACACCAAGCTGCTTACCTATTGCAGATTCAGTTTTCCCAGCCTGGTGCAGGTCTACAATTTTGTTTCTGGTGTCCTTTGACAGCTCTTTGGTCTTGGCCATAGTGGAGTTTGGAGTGTGACTGTTTGAGGTTGTGGACAGGTGTCTTTTATACTGATAACGAGTTCAAACAGGTGCCATTAATACAGGTAACGAGTGGAGGACA
This sequence comes from Neoarius graeffei, assembly GCF_027579695.1. NCBI lineage: Eukaryota > Metazoa > Chordata > Actinopteri > Siluriformes > Ariidae > Neoarius > Neoarius graeffei. The sequence continues at coordinate 62,913,693 of NC_083570.1, forward strand.
GAGGAGCCTCTTAAAGAAGAAGTTACAGCTCTGTGAGAGCCAGAAATCTTGCTTGTTTGTAGGTGATCAAATACTTATTTTACTGAGGAATTTACCAATTAATACATTAAAAATCCTACAATGTGATTTCCTGGATTGTTTCCCCCCATTCTGTCTCTCATAGTTGAAGTGTACCTGTGATGAAAATTACAGGCCTCTCTCATCTTTTTAAGTGGGAGAACTTGCACAATTGGTGGCTGACTAAATACTTTTTTGCCCCACTGATGGCCTTTCGTATGACCCAACTCACGGTTGGGTCATACCAAAGACCATCATAAAAATGGTGCCTACTGCCATCTGGCAAGGCACACTGCAATACAAATATGAGTGGAGAGTCAAACTCTCATGGTTACCAGAGGACTAGCCCCCCACTGTAACCCTAGCTATGTAATATAGGCGAGAGGCCGAGGGCTACGAAACAGAGATCGGTGCCACCAAATGCGCCACGAATGGTGCGTGAAGGACTTTGACTGACATACAGTGCCAGTCAAAAGTTTGGACACACCTACTCATTCATAGGGTTTTCGGTATTTTGACGAATTTCTACATTGTAGAACAATACTGAAGACATCAAAACTATGAAATTACATATGGAACATATATGGAATTATTTGGTAAACAAAATTATGTTTCATATTTTAGATTTTTCAAAGTAGCCAGCGTTTACCTTGAAGACGCTTTGTACACTATTGGCATTATCTTAACCAGCTTCATGAGGGAGTCACTTGGAATGCTTTTCAATTAACAGGTCTGTCTCGTCAAAAGTTAATGAGTGCAATTTCTTGCCTTCTTAATGTGTTTGAGACCAAACAGTAAATAGTAAATAATAAAGGTACAGTAAATCTCCCTATTCCACAACTGTAGTAATCCATATTATGTCAAGAACCGCTCAACTAAGTAAAGAGAAACGACATCCATCATTACTTTAAGACATGAAGTGTCTTAATTAATACAAGTAAAGAAAAACCACTGAATTAGAAGGTGTGTCCAAACTATTGACTGGTACTCTATGTGTGGTAATCTGGGGAAAAACAATTGATGTCACTGTTACTGAATTCTTGTCCAAAAAAATAGAAATTTTGCCTATAACTTAAGTTTTTGAACAACTCCAATTTAAGAATTTACTTTATTTACTTTCTAATATGATATTTGTAGGAAGATTAAGTAAAGAAGCCAGTTTAATATAAATATGGGGGTTAAAACAGCAATGATATCTAAAACCTGTGTACTTTCCTTATATAGTGAAGATCATGCTTTGATTTGGTTGTTGGCTAGTTGTGTGCCTACATTAGCAAAGATACATCCATCCATTATCTATACCACTAATCCATTAGGGTCACGGGGAAGCTGGAGCTAATCCCAACTGACTTCAGGTGAGAGACAGGGTACACCCTGGGTGTGTCACCAGTCTATCGCAGGGCTAACACCAAAACAAACAAATGTTCACATTTACATTCATACATATGGGCAATTTAGAGTAGGGTCATTCCATGCCAAATCAACAAGAGGTTATGCTTGACCATCTCAGATTTCAATGAAATTTGGAGGGCTCAGAGATACTATTAAAAGAAGTTAATCTGCAAAACTTGAGCTTCCTATCACCAATAGTTTCAGAGATACAGGCATTTGAATTTTTCGACTTTTTAGTTTTTTGCTCAAAAGATACATATTTCAAAGTGCAATATAATCTTTATTATGCAAGATAGAAACCTAAAATTTTGCACAGAGAGACTCAATGTCTTGTACTACAAGCTTCAACTAAGAATTTCAATGGTCATTGTATATTAGATGGTGATTTTAACAAGGAAATTAAAAAGACAAATTTGCATTTTTTGCATTTTTAACTCATTCTGGAAGCTTGCCTCTGGCAGTAATGCTTAAACTAAGAATGTTATTCAAATCTACACAGAAATATCTTCCAATTTCAGTTTTACCAAGTCTCCACTATTCCTAGTTTGTCTGTAATAGGGTTTTGAAATTCGCCGATTTCTAAAACATGCCATTTTCAGTAGCAAGAAATCCAATGTGGGATAGCAGTTAGGAACTTGTAAATTTTTTTCAGTAATCCCCAAGACCCATATTTTATATTTCCAAATTTTTTGTTCTGTGTCTCTCAAGTATTTTTAAACTACAGGGGTTTAAAAAATCCATTTTCACCAAATTCGATTTTTTGATATATTTTCATATAACTGATATTTGAGGGTTAATAAATGCTTCAAGAAGACTCAAGTAGGTTAGGAGACATGTTTCTTCCTCAATTTTAAATAAAATTTCAATTAATGCTCAGTATTAATTATTTGTAAATTGATTTTAATCTAAGACTGTGTAACATTAGCAATCAATGACCAGCTATTGTGTACCAGTCAACAGCCAGCCTTATCAATATCAACACAGCACAATAGGTGACCTTTGATACCAGAACAGGTGGCTCATATCTTATAGTTTTAGAGTCTGTAAACTGCATACTTGTTCAGATAACATTATATTGCTTGGATTATATTAAATACATTGTAATACAGAGCACTGAGAAAATTTACCAATGTTATTAACTTTCTGTGTTTCTTTGCAAGGATTGGATATTTTGAATAGTTGACTAGGGAATTTAATTGTAGTTGCTTTCAATTTGAGATCAGTATAAATGAGTTTGTTCTTAGACATCTAGAAATGGCTGAACTTCCTCCCTGTTCTATAGGAATTGGACTAAAGAAAGATTCTGACTGCCATAAACTAACATCTCATCTCATCTCATTATCTCTAGCCGCTTTATCCTGTTCTACAGGGTCGCAGGCAAGCTGGATCCTATCCCAGCTGACTACGGGCAAAAGGCGGGGTACACCCTGGACAAGTCACCAGGTCATCACAGGGCTGACACATAGACACAGACAACCATTCACACTCACATTCACACCTACAGTCAATTTAGGCCCTGTCCACACGGCAACGGATTCAGGTGACTCCGATACAATTGCTTATCATTTAGGCCTGGCGTCCACATGGCACCGGCGTTTTGGGTGCCCAAAACGCAATCTTTTTGAGAACGGGTTCCAGAGTGGAAAGATCTGGCAACGTTGCCGTTGTGAAGTCGTCTGGATGAGTAGAACGGATTTGTTTACGATGACGTCACAACCACATGACTGTGAGTGCTTCACGCCGGGTAGAAGTGTAACAAACTCGATGCGAGTTGTCAACAAATCCTATAACTTGGTTCATGAAACACGCTTACAAAATATTTTCACTGTGAATATTTATTGTGTAATGGTGCAAAGTGAGAGAGAGAGAGAGAGAGACTCTGCCCTTAGGGCAGAGTCAATCCCGCCAGCAAAAATAGGGGGAAAAAAAAGGAGCGATCTCACCTCTTCAGATGTGGGTTTAAGTCCTACAATACATTCCTCAAAAAGGGCGTAGAAGAAATTAATCCATCAACGTGTATCATTCAATTTATTCCGGACCATTAAAGACGCCGCCTTCCGCGTAGAATCATACGTCATCCTCGTCGCCATATTGGATAGGTCAAAGCGGAGAATAAAGATTCATGTGCTGCGCTTAACTGTACCAACAGGTTTACCATCCAAACGAGATCATATGGGATTACCTTTCACAGGTGAGAAACAACAAATTAATCCATCAACGTGTATCATTCAATTTATTCCGGACCATTAAAGACGCCGCCTTCCGCGTAGAATCATGTCATCCTCGCCGCCATTTTGGAGAGGTCAAAGCGGAGAATAAAGATTAGCTTCGTTTAACTGTACCAACAGGTTTGCCGTCCAAACGAGATCACATGGGATTACCTTTCACAGGTGAGACTGGAAAAATACTTTTCATTGTATTTGGTCATTATAATGTAATTTTACAAACAGATTTTCCTGACTTTGTGGCTAATATGAAGTCTCGCGCATAATAGTTTATGCGCATGCGTCCTTACTTCTTCTATTGTTCTGGTGTCTCCGAAGGGACCGTCTTACAGCGCCCCTAGAGGTGTGGCATGTGTATTGCATCATTTTCAGCAAGCGTTGCATTGCCATATGGACCTGATATTTTACTGATTGTTGCCCATTTGGACACGATATATTTTTAAATAACATCTCGCTGCCGTTGTCGTGTGGATGTAGCCTTAGAGTCACCAGTTAACCTAACCTGCATGTCTTTGGACTGTGGGGGAAACCGGAGCACCCGGAGGAAACCCACGCGGACACGGGGAGAACATGCATACTCCGCACAGAAAGGCCCTCGCCGGCCACGGGGCTCGAACCCGGACCTTCTTGCTGTGAGGCGACAGCGCTAACCACTACACCACCGTGCTGCCCATAAACTAACATACAACAGAAATTGTAAGTTAAATACACTCTCTCAGTATGGTCGAGCATAAATTTGTCAGATATTTGTTGATTTGGCATGGAATGACCCAGTAGCCAGTTGATATAATCTGCATGTCTTTGGACTGTGGGAGGAAACTGGAGCACCCAAAGAAAACCCACATGGGCACGAGGAGAACATGCAAACTCCACACAGAAAGACCCCAGTTAGCTGCGAGGTTCAAACACAGAACCTTCTTGCTATGAGTAACCTGTAGTTTTCAGAACTACTGCATATAAAGTATATAGTAGAAAATGTCAAATTTTCACCATGTGAAACAGACATTTTTAGTGATTGCTACAAAGTAGTGTTTTCTGGAACTTATGTTCACTTCAGTCAATAGACACATCACCAGCAAAGAAGCACATTGCAACCTATTGAAAAATATTTTACTGTTAATGTTGTACTTTTTATTTCTGTTTTTCAGCATATTCAAATGCAGATTCACTTTGCTTTTGATTGATAGATGGATAATTTGAGTTCCCATTTTATTTCAAAGCACAAGCGACAGTATTTGAATAACTGTTTCCTTGCATCTCAATCTTGAATGTATTTCCCGTTAGTGCTGCATTGAGTTTCTGTTTGGATGGTGGTGGTGAAATATAGTCAAGTTTTGATCTCAGATTACATTACATATTACTAATTGTGATGTACTTTAATTGTCCGTGGTGCAACCAGAATTCTACACTGTGCTAGTTTTAAATTCCTCTCAACAGAAGGTTTAAAATCACACTTTGTTCTTCACCTTGAGAGACACCAACAGTAGACTGCAAAAAGACCAACACTGGAGTAAAGGCCAAGGCAAAAAAAAAGTGTCTATTTACTTATGCAATGCATGTCTATTGATTCTCAATGATGCATTCTTCCACTCTTTCTTAGATTGGACCTAATAGCATCGCAGCTCGAGATGGTCGTATCCGAGAAGGGGATCGTATCTTGCAGGTAACATTACTTCTCAATCCTCATTATACACTCATGAGGAGCTCTTTCTGCCAGCAGGGAAGCCATCATCCTGCAGTTAGAGGGCTCTTTCATTTTTAATGGCTGCACATTAAGCCTGCATGCAACACATTTTGGTGTAGGAGTCAGCAAAGTCAACCTACAGGGGGAGCAAACACTTTTGAGTCATACTTTCACGAGGCTTAGAAGAAGTCCTTAAGGCAGAGAGAGGAAGAGAAACGAAATATATATATATATATATATATATATATATATATATATATATATATATATATATATATATATATATATTAGACTGATAAACTTCTAAAGTTTTCCAAACGGTCTTTACAAGCAGATCATGACTTGGGATCTGTGTGTGTGTGTGTGTGTGTGTGTGTGTGTGTGTGTGTGTGTGTGTGTGTGTGTGCACGCGCACCCTGGGCAGGGATGAGATCTCCCTGGCATCATTAGCCAGGAGCACTGTTGCTGTGCTGGTCACATGAAGTGCTAAATGTCTCCCTGTGGAGCATTTTCGAGTGCGTTATTACAGGCTCTCTGGAGGTTCTGTACTTCACGAGTAGATATTTTTGGATATGACCACAGTTTCAGTAAAGCAATTCTTAATCCATTTTCTGCTGATCCAGAGGAAAGTATGAGGTTATTGGCTATTTAGGATGTTCTAGTGACCTTAACTGTTAATCTTCTTTTGGCTCACTGGAAAAAACAAACCAAAAAAAAAAAACTGTCACCACTTGCTTTTAGAATTTATATATTTAGTGTGGAAAATGAACATCTAAATAAAATATATAAATAGTACTACTGTAAAAAAACTAATTTGTTGGTCAAATATTTTTCTCATATGAACATTTTGACCTGAACCTACTTGAGACACAAAAGAAACAGCAAAAGCTGTCCTGCTTGTCCTGATGTGACCAAGCCTGTTTGGCATTCATAGAAATTCATAGAACTGCCTTGAGGCTGGCATATGAGTCTGTCAGGCTCATGTGTGTGGGTGGATGCACATGCGTATAAATGTGTATTTCTTTGTAAATGAATACCTGTGTGTGTGTGTGTGTGTGTGTGTGTGTGTGTGTGTGTGTGTGTGTGTGTGAGAGAGAGATTGGTGCAGGTTTGCAGTGTAGAAACTGTTATCCCAACCATGACTGCACTATTACTCATCTTGTAAAAAGATGGACGCGGGCTGTCACAGGGCACTTAATTGTGTGGCTGGGTGGATGCAGGCAGGAAGCACTCACGAACACAAATGCCCTGTCTCTTGAGCTCTTTCCTTTATATGCCATAAGGAAACATCACCTCCTGAATATCAGTAACTGCTAGCACTTACTGTACAGCAAGAAAAAAAGGCTTTTGAAAGAGTGTGGTAACATTTAATAATAACTCTCTGCGTCAGTGCTTTCAGACCAGTCCCTTCTCAGTGGTTTCTTAAAAGACATTAAAGGACCATTAGGCAAGATTTATTAAAATTAAGTTGAGGGAAGTTTAGATTTATTAAAATTTGTAAGTCTCTAACAGTTAAAGGTTGACTGCCTTTCAGATTTTTCAAGTTTAGGTCATAAAAAGAATTTTCCCTGACACCCAATTATTTTTGTTGAGTGGACTGAAAGCTACTGAATTTGAATCACAGACTTCCAACTTTATTAGGTTTTTTTTTAAAATATAACAATTAATGAATTTAGGGCCATGTGGCCCTAAATTCTACGCTATTTTTTCCTGCTTCACCATGACCCAATTCAAGATATTACATCATGCATCACATGGTGGGCTTTCCCCATTCACACAAGGCATTGTGGGATACAAATTTGAAACAGGAGAGAAAAATGGAGGACGCAAATGAAAATGTGAAAGACCAGAGACAGTAACGGAAAGTGAGAAGAAAAGATGTTATGTTGCAAAGGAAAGGAAACGCAGGACCAAACTAATAAATATCGGCGGTCAGCAAGCACCTCGATGTGATCAGCTGTTTGTTTAGCGACAGAATGATGTAACGGTCAGCGCACGGTCAAGGTAAACCTTAAAAATGGCAGTAATGCAACACCGGATGTCAGCTGCCGTAAAACCCAAAAGAAGAAGAAGGTGGTAAACCTGCACATGCACACACAGACTTTCTCTGTCTGCTTGACTGCGCAAAGCGAGTGATTTCATGCACATTATTTGCTCAGAAATCCCCTCAAATTAAAAAACTTTCCAGCCACAGAATGGCCTGATATTTTTTAGATATTACAGAAATAAAAATATCACAATGACCAAATTTGAGGGAAATAAATTTCACTGATTTTTGAAATCAAAAGGCCATCTAGTTGCAGCTGAATAACAGTTGAATTATTATTATTATTATTATTATTATTATTATTATTATTATCTCATTATCTCTAGCTGCTTTATCCTGTTCTACAGGGTCGCAGGCAAGCTGGAGCCTATCCCAGCTGACTACGGGCGAAAGGCGGGGTACACCCTGGACAAGTCACCAGGTCATCACAGGGCTGACACATAGACACAGACAACCATTCACACTCACATTCACACCTACGGTCAATTTAGAGTCACCAGTTAACCTAACCTGCATGTCTTTGGGCTGTGGGGGAAACCGGAGCACCCAGAGGAAACCCACGTGGACACGGGGAGAACATGCAAACTCCGCACAGAAAGGCCCTCGCCGGCCACGGGGCTCGAACCCGGACCTTCTTGCTGTGAGGCGACAGCGCTAACCACTACACCACTGTGCCGCCCTATTATTATTATTATCATCATTACTATTTATTAATTCATTTATTTATTTATTTTTTAAATACTCCTTGAGAACTGCTCCTTATTCCTGTCCATACACACAAAGCTCTGCACCCAGAACCTACTGTGGTTCAACTAGCTTTAGCATGAGCCAGGAATGTCATGACATCACTTTTAAGTGCACACTGTTTTTTCAACTTCTTGAAAGCCAAGTTATACACTGGAAATATGTGGAATTTGCCTTATGGTGATTTATGAGAATGGTCAAGAGTGCCTTTGCTAACTTGACTGAGCACCCGGAGGAAACCCACGTAGGCATGGGGAGAACATGCAAATTCCACACAGAAAGGTCCCAGTCAACAGACCGGTTTGAACTCAAAAACTTCTTTTTTATTTATTTAATTCAAAAAGGTAAACTTTCATATATTCTATATCCATTTTGCTTAAAGTGAAATACAACCCCAATTCCCAAAAAGTTGGGACTCTGTGTAAAACATAAAAAACCAGACTGTGAGGATTTGCAAATCATGGAAACCCTACATTTCATTGAAAAGTAGTACAAAGACAAGATATCAAATGTTGAAACTGAGAAATTTTTATTGTTTTTTGAAAAATATATGCTCATTTTGAATTTGATGTCAGCAACACGTTTCAGAAAAGTTGGGACAGGGGCAACAAAAGACTGAAAAAGTTGTGTAATGCTAAAAAAAAAATAATTAGGTTAATTGGCAACAGATCAATAACATGACTGGGCATAAAAGAGCATCCCAGAGAGGCTGAGTCTCTCAGAAGTAAAGATGGGGAGGAGTTCAACGCTCTGTGAAAGACTGCATGGGCAAACAGTGCAACAATTTAAGAATAACGTTCCTCAATGTAAAATTGCAAAGAATTTGGGGATCACATCATCTATGGTACATAATATCATGAAAAGATTCAGAGAATCTGGAGAAATCTCTGTCTGCAAGAGACAAGGCTGAAAACTGGCATTGGATGCCTGTGATCTTCAGGCCCTCAGGTGACACTGCATTAAAAGCAGACACGTGTCTGTAGTGGAAATCACTTTCTGGGCTCAGGAACACTTCAGAAAACCATCATTTGTGAAAACAGTTCATTACTGCATCCACAAATGCAAGTTAATACCAGATATAAAGCCACCTTCTCTGGGCCCGAGCTCTTTTATGATGGACTGAGGGGAAGTGGAAAATTGTCCCGACATCTGACAAACCAAAATTAGAAATTCTTTTTAGAAATCATGGACACCATGTCCTCCGGGCTAAAGAGGAGAGGGACCATCCGGCTTGTCATCAGTGCACAGTTCAAAAGCCAGCATCTGTGATGGTATAAAGGTGCATTAGTGCACATGACATGGGTAGGTTGTACATCTGGGAAGGCATCATTAATGCTGAATGATGTATCTACATTTCAGAGCAATATGCTGCCATCCAGACAAAATCTTTTTCAGGGAAAGCCTTCCTTCTTTCAGCAAGACAATGCCAAACCGCTTTCTGCACATATTAAAACTGCATGGCTCTGTAGTAAAAGAGTCCAAGTGCTAAACTGGCCTGCCTGCAGTCCAGACCTGTCTCCCATTTAACACATTTGGCACATTATGAAGTGCAAAATACGACAAAGGAGACCCCAAATTGCTGAGCAACTGAAATTGTATATATTGGGAGAACATTTCTCTTTCAAAATTACAGCAGTTGGTCTCCTCAGTTCCCAAACGTTTACAGAGTGCTGTTAAAATATATTAGGTCCCCTCCTATTCATTATGTATATAAATGATGTGGGTCAAAATGTGTCTGATGCAAATATGCATTTCTATGCCGATGACACAATCATTTACTGCTGTGGGTCATCCCCTACTAATGCTGTTGAATCCCTGCAGAAGGCCTTTGATGTGATCCAGCATGCATTTCTGCAGCTAAAATTAGTACTTAACGCGGACAAGACTAAACAAATGTTGTTTTCAAAGCCAAGGAAGGGACTGTTAAACATCCCCACAGTATTCATTCTTGAGGGAAATGAAATAGAGGTGGTCCACTCATATAAATATCTTGGTATCCTGCTTGATGACACCCTGACATTCAAAGCCCACATTAAAAATCTTGTTAAGAAACTTAAACTGAAGCTGGGTTTTTATTTAGAAATAAATTTTGCTTTTCTTTTGATGTTAAGAAGCGCCTTGTCGTTGCAACCTGTTTATCTATTTTAGACTGAGACTTGTTGTACATGAACGCTTCAGCTCAATGTCTAAGTAAGATTGACTCTGTGTATCATACTGCCCTGAGGTTCATCACTAATTGTAGGGCCTTGACCCATCACTGCGAACTATATTCCTGAGTCGGATGGCTGTCACTGTCTACCAGGAGGCTGACTCACTGGTATACCTTTATATACAAGGCAATACTTGGACTACTGCCACCCTACATCAGTAACCTAATCACACTGAGGAACCTTGACTCTTATGGCCTGCACTCCAATGATCATTTGCTGCTTTCTGTCCCATCCGTCCCCACAGAGCAGGGAAAAAGAGCTTTTGTTTTCTCTGCCCCCACCACCTGGAACAAGCTGCAAAAGGACCTAAAAATAAAAGAACTTATTCCATTGAGCGATTTTAACTCCAGACTGAGAGCACTTGAGACGGTGTCTCTGATTTGTAACTGTTTTAAATGATTTTTTTTCTTTTTTTTTCTTTTAATCAGACTCCTGTAAATTGTAATTTTAATTTTGCAACCTGTGCTGCCTCTTGGCCAGGACACCCTTGTAAAAGAGATTATTAATCTCAATGGGTCTTCTCTCCTGGTAAAATAAAGGTTAAATAAAAAAAAAAGTAGAGGTGATGCAACACAGTGGTAAACATACCCCGGTCCCAACTTTTTGAAACGTCTTGCTGACATTAAATTCAAAATGAGAATATATATTTTTTTAAAAACCAATAAAATTTCTCAGTTTCAACATTTGATATGTTGTCTTTGTACTATTTTCAATGAAATATGGGGTTTCCATGATTTGAAAATTATTGCATTCTGTTTTTACTTACAGTTTACACAGCATCCCAAATTTTTTGGAATTGGGGTTGTATTTCAAGTCTTTTTTTGTTCGTTTGTTTGTTTTAATTTAAATGATTATGGCTTATAGCTCATGAAAATCAGAAATCCATTATCTCAAATTATTAGAATATTTTCTAAGATCAATCAAGTTGTCTGGCCAGTCAAGCACAGTAATATCATGGTCAGCAAACCATTTGGTAGTAGTTTTGGCACTATGGGCAGGTGCTAAGTCCTGCTGGAAAAGGAAATCAGCATCTCCATAAAGCTCGTAAGTAGATGGAGGCATAAAGTGCTCTAAAATCTCCTGGTAGACGGCTATGTTGACTTTGGACTTGATAAAACACAGTGAACCAACACTAGCAGATGACACGGCATCCCAAATCATCACAGACTGCGGAAACTTCACACTGGATTTCAAACACCTTAGATTGTGTGCCTCTCCATTCTTCCTCAAGCCTCTAGGACCTTAATTTCCAAATGAAATGCAAAATTTACTTTCATCTGAAAAGAGGACTTTGGACCACTGAACACCATGTAATATTCTTATTATTTAGACTCACCCCCACACACAAAAACACACATTAATATATACAGTATCATCTGATGTTACCTAGTAAATACACAATGTGAAATTCTTTTCATGATTTCTGAATTTATTACAGAATTTAGAAGGGTCTGATTTGGAGTTTTGACTTAGCTTTATTGACTATTGGCTTGTTTGTGGGCTATTTGTGACACACAGAATACATTGTTCATAATCTTCCCTCTTTTGTCCATTATGTTTCTTTCCTTATATATAGGGAAGAAGGCCTCATGTGATTATAGTGATTATAGTGTCTTCAGGTCAGACTGAGATTAATCTTGGCCATCACCATGTTTCCTCCACAGATAAATGGTCAGGATGTGCAGAACAGAGAGGAAGCAGTGGCTCTGCTCTCTTGTGAGGACACTAGAAACATTGTACTGCTTGTAGCCAGACCAGAGATGCAGGTGGGCACACGTGTGCGGGCACACACACACACATACACACATCCCTCAACACAGACAGTGAAATAATAGCAGCAAAAGCAAGAATTACACACAATTAGATGCCATAATAGCCCCGTTTGATGTACCCTCAGACTCTTAAAGGTGTTTCCCTTCAGCACTCAACAGAGCATAAAAAGACTTGGCATTTAATTTTATTTCTGCCAGTAAACATGCCTAGGACAGACGATATGTCCTGCCCTCTCCTCATGCTGATGACCAACACATTCACCCGGTCATGTTTTATTTTCTTGCTTTGACGGTGTAATTGACTTCCAGCAGTCACCCATAAAAAACTAATAGCATACTCATACTATATGAATTCAAACCTTTCACCAAGTTGAATAGCCCTGACAGACCAGAGCAGCGCAGCTTATCCCACCATTAATGGACTCTCTTCTCTATCTCTCTGTAATTAAATACATCTCTGATAATAAATTTAAATCCATAAATATGGATCATGCTTTATGGGTGCGCACGAGGCAGAGAGCTGATGTAAGAAATTAAAGGAGAGGGTCAGAAGGCCACAGTGCTGTATATTGACCATCTGATATGAGAGCCTGCTTCATTAAATGCCACATGCAAAGTTTATTATCCTGGAGAAATCTAATGAGCATTGCAAAATTTGATAACATAACATGTGCAGGCTTGTTTTACAGTACAAGACCACAATCTGTCCATCACAATCTAATGATCTATGAAAAGCAATTCCCATTTTTCATAAAACTTCAAACAATGTTTTGTTTGTCTTTGTTATAGTACTTAGTTGTAACCATGTTTATGTAATAGAGTAAATCTTTTTCCTGATTTTTGCAGTTGGAGGAGGCCTGGTTGGATGATGAGCACACTGAGTTTTTAGAAGAGCTCAAAATGGAAATGTTGGAAGAACAAAGAAGAGAGGAGGAAGAAATGGAGAGAGCAGCCAGAGAAGAGGATGAGCAGGTTGATTGTGGAATATTACTGATTATTATACATGGGTGGTGGTGGTTGGACATGCTTTTCATGGGTCTTCTTTTTTATATATGACATTTGACTGAATACACAAGTCATCATTGGAAAAAAAATCCATATTTGGATTGCAAACAGGCAGGCTGAGTTTGAAATTCGGTCTATTAAACAGGCAAGCAACAGAAAACAGGTACTAGAACTAGGAACTGAGGAACACGGTCTAGAATTGCGATCACCCCGTAAGACAGACAGGCATCATTTTTTCCAATGATGACACAAAGGGTAAATGTCGCATAATAAAGCTAATAAACCAGAACATGTATAAGGAAACAAAAGGAAAACCAGAGCCAAACATGAAAGTTCTATGACAACCACTCTTTAATACATGGCTCAGGAGGGGAAACAGCAGGGTGCACAGATCACAGGGCAGTACAGGTGGTGGTACTGCAAATTTGGAAACACCATACAACACTGGCTTGTCAATGGGTGAAGGGACTGAGTACTTTGGACTAGTATATGGAGTGAGGTCTGGGGTGGAAATTAGGTCAAGACAAAGACAGAACTGGGGACAGATGGATGGAACTGGATATGATACTGGAGCTGCATCAAGGGCTGAAACTAAAGATCAGTCGAGGGATGAAATGTGACATGAGCCAGGGGTGAAGACTGGCAAGAAGACACACAGACTGAGATGGCAACACCGACAATGATGACAGTGTCTGGGACTGAGTTTGGGGAAAGAGAGAGGTCTGAGACTGAATGAGAAGCAGTGGCAGAAACTGAAACACTGAAACATGCATAAAATCAAGGCCAAAGACAGGGATCTGATAGGTGACAGAAGGTAAGACAGATATTATAGCAGAGGCTGTGACCAAGATTGAAGCCAAGGCATGATCTGTGATTGAAACTGCTGGTAAAAGGCTGTCTAAAGCAGTATAAAGTAAACTTTTACAGCATTTTCATGCTTGGCCTGAATACTTACAGTCAAAGTAAAAAGTATGGGAACCCTTTGGAATTATCTAGTTTTCTGCATGAATTGGTAATAAAAAGTGATCTGATCCTCATCCAAGTCACCGGTACTGATATACACAATGAGCTTAAGCCAATAACACAAAAAAATTCTATTTTTTCATGACTTTATCATACAAATGCATTCAACATTCACAGTAGTGGTGGAAAAAGTAAGTGAACCTTTGGATTTAATAACTGGTTGACCCTCCTTTGGCAGCAATGACCTCAACCAGGCGCTTCCTGTAACTGCAGATCAGACCTGCACATTGTGCAGGGGGAATTTTAGCCCATTTTTCCCTGCAGAACTGTCTTAACTCTTCCATATTCTTGGGTTGTCTTCTGTGTATGGCTGTCTTCAAGTCATTCCACAGCATCTCAATAGTATTGAGATCTGGGCTCTGACTAGGCCACTCCAAAAGGTGGATTTTCTTCTTCTGAAACCATTGTGCTGTGGATTTGCTGCGATGTTTGGGGTCATTGTCCTGTTGCATCACCCAGCCTCTTCTGAGCTTCAGTTGATGGACAGACACCTTCACTTTATCCTGGAGAATTTGTTGATAAATTTGGGAATTCATTTTCCCCTCAATGATGGCAAGCTGTCCAGGCCCTGACGCAGCAAAGCAGGCCCAAATCATGATGTTCCCTCCACCATACATTACTGTAGGGATGATGTTTTAATGTTGATATGCAGTGCCCTTTTTATGCCAAATGGAGTTCTGCTTGTTCCTCCCAAATAGTTCAATTTTGGTTTCATCACTCCCCAAAACATTTTCCCAGTACCATTGTGGAGTGTCCAAGTGCTCTTTTGCAAAATTCAGGCATGCAGCAATGTTCTTTTTTGACAGCAGTGGCTTCCTTCTTGGTGTCCTGCCGTGGACTCCTTTCTTGTTCAATGCTTTGCATATTGTTGAATCATGAACAGAGATGTTAGCCAATTCTAATGACATCTTCAAGTCTTTCATGGCCACTCTAGGGTTCTTCTTTACCTCATTAATGATTTTGTGTTGTGCTCTTGGGGTCATCTTGGCGGGGTGCCCACTTCTAGGCAGAGTAGCCACAGTACCTAATCATCTCCATTTATAGACAACTTGCCTGATAGTAGACTGATGAATACCTAAAATTTTTGAGAACTTTGTAACCCTTTCCAGCCTTATGTAAGTTAACAATTCTTGATCTTAGGTCTTCAGATAGCTCTTTTGTGTGAGGTATGATTCCCATCTGGATATGCTTCTTGTCAAAAGTTCAAACTCAAACTTTTCAGTGGTTTTTAATCATCCATCCATTATCTGTAGCCACTTATCCTATTCTACAGGGTCACAGGCAAGCTGGACCCTATCCCAGCTGACTATGGGTGAAAGGCAGGGTACACCCTGGACAAGTCACCAGGTTATCGCAGGGCTGATACAGAGACAAACAACCATTTGGTTTTTATCAATCAAAGTAATTCTAGGCCACACCTCTGAACTTGTTTCATTAAACGGAACCCAGGTGTGCTAAATTCTAACTGCAATGAGCTTTTTAAAAAGTCATTAGCTTACTTTTTCCAACCTTCCAGCTTACACTTACTTTTTCCAACCTTCAGTTTCACAGTTTGAATGATTTATTCAATATGGTCAAACATTCTTTGAAAATCTGTGTATCTTTAGTTATAGGAGACTGTCTTTGTTCATTATTGTGACTTACATGAAGATATGACCATGTTTTATATGGAAATTAGACAAATATAGAACAGTCCAAGGGGTTCACAAACTTTTTACTAAGTTCAAACCTAGTTTTAATTCTTGACATTTTGGGTAGAGGGCATCATTATTGCAGTATTTGTGGAGCCAAATTTCTTCTGCACTGCAAATCAGTTGGACAGTTTTTACGTTTTCTGTCAGTACAATCTGGAAAATGAAACATAGCATGAACTTATGACTTTGCATTCCTTTTTTATTTGTAGACTGCAACATACATTTCTGCACCTTTGCAAACCTAAAACAGAAAGTATCACGACAAGATTAACATTACTTTTTTGGCCCCAGGAGTGGATCATGGTGCAGACAGAACCAGAGCTCACTGGAAACAAAACCCTGTCCACTGTTTTCAGGAGGACCAGAGATCAGCTCCCCTAACCTTGGTTTGAAACCTCCAGGTGCAAAAGGACTAGGGTTTGGGGAAAAATGCCTTTAGCATCTTTTCTCCCTTGTTGATGTGTTTATCTGGGTGTGAAGAACCATTTTTACAGTCTGGATCCCAGCCTGCAAGTTCACAAGCTCTCCCAGTGAGCCATAAAATCATCATTGGGTACTTCTTTGGTTCAGAAGTGGTGTTTCACCAAAATACATCAAGGAAACACTGAAAGAGAGGCCCAGTAGAATCTCTAAAATCATGTCATTATTACTGGCAAATGAACAATGAATTGTCTTCTGAAACAAAAGGAAACTTTGGAAGACTTGAAAGATATCTTACAAGACACTAAGATTTGAAGTCACTGCAGCTGAATGGAGCTGTTCACAAAAGTCGATCAGCACAAAAAAAAAAAGTCACATTGTTGCCATTTCTGGCTCTCAGCCAAGAGCTCTGTATGCAGCCTAAACTGACTTGCAACATCCATGTGACTTTTGACGGCAGCCTATCAGTCCGTCGCAATGTAAAATTCACTTTACTGTAGTCAGTGACACTGGTGTTCCAGCAGCTTCCAGTTCATGGCAGGCCTGCACTTTGATGGTTACTGGCCTGTTCCTGACAATCTGAACCAATTTCCTCTCAGCTGAAAGTGACCAGTTGGGTCTTCTTCCAGATCTTGGTGAAGTGGCTACATCTCCCAATAACTGTTATAGAGTCTTGCAAAAGTATTCATCCCCCTTTGTTTGTCCGTCCTGTTTTGTCACATTACAAGCTGGAATTAAAATGGACTTTTGGGAGTTATCACCATTTGAGTTACACAACATGCCTTCAACTTTATAGGTGAAAATTGTTGTTTTATTGTGACACAAACAATAAGATTAAAAAAAACAGAAATCTGGAGTGTGCGTAGGTATTCACCCCCTTTCATATGAAACCCCTAAATAAGAGCTGGTCCAACCTGTTCACTTCATAAGTCACATAATTAGTTGATTAAAATCCACCTGTGTGCAATCAAAGTGTCACATGATCTGTCACATGATGTCTGTATAAATCAACCTGTTCTGGAAGGACCCTGACTCTGCAACACTAGTAAGCAAGCAACATGAAAACCAAGGAGCCTCCAAACATGTCAGAGACAAAGTTGTGGAGAAGTATAGATTAGGGTTGGGTTATAAAAAATATCCCAAACTTCGAATATCCCAGAGAACACCGTTAAATCCATTATAGCAAAATTAAAAGAATATATCACCACTACAAACCTGACAAGAGAAGGCCACCCATCAAAACTCACAGACCGGGCAAGGAGGGTATTAATCAGAGATGCAACAAAGACAACACTGAAGGAACTGCAAAGATCCACAGTGGAGATGGGAGTATCTGTCCATAGGACCACTTTAAGCCGTACACTCCACAGAGTGGGGTTTTATGGAAGAGTAGCCAGAAAAAAGTCATTGCTTAAGAAAACATGTTTGGAGTTTGCCCAACAGCATGTAGCAGACTCCCCAAACGCATGGAAGAATCAATTGATTCTTCCATGTCAGATGAGACTAAAATTGATCTTTTTGGCCATCATGGGAAATGCCAGGTGTGGCACAAACCCTGAGAACACCATTCCTACAGTGAAGCATGGTGGTGGCAGCATCATGCTGTGGGGATATTTTTCATCTGCAGGGACAGGAAAGCTGGTCAGGACTGAAGGAAAGATGGATGACACTAAATATAGGGCAATTCTGGAAGAAACCCTGAGTTGGCCAGAGGTTTAAGACTGGGACGAAGGCTCACGTGCCAGCAGGACAATGACCCTAAACATACTGCTAAAGCTACACTGGCGTGGTTTAAAGGTAAACATTTAAATGTCTTGGAATGGCCTAATCAAAGCTCAGACCTCAATCCAATTGCGAATCTGTGGGATAACTTGAAGATTGCTGTACACCAACACAACCCATCTAACTTGAAGGAGTTGGAGCAGTTTTGCCTTGAAGAATGGGCAAAAATCCCAGTGGCTAGATGTGCTAAGCTAATAGAGACATACCCCAAGAGATTTACAGCTGTAATTGTAGCAAAAGGTGACTACAAAGTATTGATTTTGGGAGGTGAATACCTATGCACACTCCAGATTTCTGTGTTTTCATCATAATCATTGTTGTTTTATTGTGACACAAGCAATTTTCACCTTTAAAGTTGTAGGCATGTTGTGTAAATCAAATGGTGCTACACCTCCCCAAAAAAATCCTTTTTAAATCCAGTTTTTAATGTGACAAAACAGGACAAACACAAAGGAAGATGAATACTTTTGGAAAACACTGTACTTGTCAAACAAACCCTTTTTATGTTTTCACAGGGAAGCTACCAGCTATAGTCAGTCATGATCACAAACAGGAAGTTAGAAGGCCTTGGCAAGTTAAGACATTTTGAAATCTTCAGCACCACTGAATTAATAAATGTCAGTGGGCATATGTATAATTTTGACTTTGTGTGTATAATTTTGACCCTGGGCTAATTTCAGAAAACCCAAAATACATTAAAACATATGCACCAAATTCTTGGGGTTTTTTCCTATTAAACATGCATGTTGTTCAATCATTCTGCCCCAGAAAAGGAACAGTTAAAAAAAAAATCACTGAAAGCCCAAAAATTTCCATGACATTCATGTACATGATGTAAGTGTATGTACATTTCTGACCACAAGTGGAGCTATTAATAAATACATTTTGTGGGTCTTGCAATAAATGCTGGGACAATCAAAAAACAATTAACTTTTGGGAAAAGTTGCAGGTAGGAATGACTGCAATACTACCCCAAAAAGACATTTTTAATATAATAATTTAATTAAATGATATGATCCCACATTCAAAGTTTCATACTCTCTTTTCAGGTCAGGAAAGCAGAGCAGGAGGATGTGATGGGCAGCAGTGCTTGTTGCTCTTCCAGCCAGGAGAAGAATTGTGCTGCCGTATCCATGCACCATGGAACTGACAGCTCTGAGCAGAGTGTTCTGGCCCAGCTCCAGAAGAGACTGTCCCGGTGTCTGAGGCAGCAACGGGAGAGCCAAGACTCACCAAGGGAAGAGGATGGACGTTCTGAAGGCGAGTGCTATCAGCAGCTGCTGCAGCTAAAGTGCCAAATCCGTAACAGCGGCGAGTACGACTTATTCTATAGCCGCAGCAGCACCATCGAGTGCAGCCTGACTGAACAGGGTGGGAGCAATGGCATGGAGCGCGAGCTGCGTCTCCTCAATGAGGAACTACGTAGCATTGAGCTGGAGTGCCAGAGCATCATGCAGGCACAGCAGCGCCGAAAAAGGGAACTGCAGCAAGCTGGGTCTGCCAAAGAGCAAGGGAAGCAGAGTCCTCACCAAGGCAAGCTGGCCCACATCAGTGAACGTCCGGAGAAGTCAGACAAGGACAGCTCGAGTGCTTATAACACAGCAGAGAGCTCTCGCAGCACACCACTACTCATGGACCGTTCACCAGAACATTCTGTGCAGAGATTAGTCACCCTGACCAATCAGAAAAACTTGAGAAGTACTATGCTTGTGGGACGCAGCTCCACCCCCTGTCATCCTGTAAGAAGGGCTCCGAGTGGTAGCCCTGACCACAGCAACCCCTCTGAATCAGAGCAGACACCCCCAGCAGAGGAAGAGAGTTTACCAAGGAAAGTCAGAACGTTAGGATCACGCATCCCCTACCTCTCTCCCCGGCACCAGCAAATAGACATCCCTGCCCATGCCACACACTACCAGAGCTATATGCAGCTGATTCAGCAGAGTTCAGCTGTAGAATACACACAAGGTCAGCTCAGTCTTCCTGCACAACCCTCTGAGCCAAAACTCGAGTGGAAGGTAAAGGTGCGCAGTGATGGCACACGCTACATAACCAAGCGACCAGTGCGGGACCGGCTGCTGCGTGAGCGAGCACTTAAGATCAAAGAGGAACGCAGTGGTGGTATGACCACTGATGATGACACCATGAGTGAGATGAAGATGGGCCGCTACTGGAGCAAGGAAGAGCGCAAGCAGCAGCTGCTGAGGGCCAAGGAACAGCGGCGACGGCGTGAGTTCATGCAGCGCTGCCGGCTCGAGAGTCTGAAAGAGTGCCCGCAGAGCAGCAACGAGGGCCGCAAAGAGCTCAGCATCATTGAACTCAGCCAACGCAAGATGATGAAAAAGCGCAACAAGAAGATCTTGGACAACTGGATGACCATTCAGGAGCTGATGACACATGGAGCAAAAGCACCTGAAGGGGCCAAAGTTCACAATGCCTTCCTTTCAGTTACAACTGTATAGAGAGCCACTCGGACTCAAACTCTACCCCATGTGGTATGATCTACTTTTGCCTCGTTCAATGTGGCGATTTTTATGAGAGGAACAAAAAAAGTATTTTTTTCACTTTGTTATGAATGAACATTTTGTAAACAGTCTATTGACGTTCATCACATTTATAATGGGATTTCTTTCACAGATTTTTGAGGGTTTTCAAGACATCTGCAGTGAGAAACTCTTTGGTGCAAAAATTCCAAAGTGCTAATTTGTGTTAAAAGCTGCTCTCTTTTTTTAAGTATTTGTTGCATCCTCACCTCTGCTATGTACTCATATTCAGATTTCTGTTAATTGGAAAATAAACTGCCATGTAATTACAGTATCAGCTTTTCATTTTTGTTTCTTTGCTGGTTTCATTGTTTCAGCTGCAACTTGAATGGAAATCTCAGTGTAATATCTCACACCTAGACACAAATGCAGGATTTCTTTGGAGAATTTTACTCAGTCTCATACTGTAAGAGTCTGACCAAACCAGCCACCAGCAACAGGCTAATACCAGCAGACACATGGTAGCTACTCTGGACAAACATTGTTTCAGACATCATTGATTGACTTTCCAGTCCAGTGGGTAGCCTGAACTGTTTCCTCAAGGGCTTAATTATTAATTGATCAGGTGAATCCTAGGTGTTACAAACAAAAACACTGTGCAAAGGCCCAAGAAATAAGAATGTGAACCAGGAAATGAATGAGTATAAAGTTTATAATATTTACCTTAATTTAATTATTCAAGGTAAATTATGATGTCCATGAACTTAGTTTATGATGGTATATCTTGACACAGATTTTATTTGTAAGAGAAATTGACAGTTCTCCATTTATAAGGTGTCAAAATACCATACAATAACCAAACCAAACCAAGAGGAAGGTTGGTGTGATATAAAGGATCTGTACAAGTGAGTAGGAATGTTTGGCAAAATGCTGTGATTCTATTACTTCCAACGCAGTGGCCTTTATGTGTGAGGAAACACAGAGCAGGTTCAGTAATGTAGCATAGTTTCTCGGAAACTTCACTACAGGCATTCAAAAACTATGGATTCTTGGCTTTACTACAAATCCATCATTAAAATGCCTTTTTTTTTAAGAAACTACAGTATGTAAATGTAGAAATGTACATTTCTGTAATTGTATTGACTAAATGTTAATTGTCCTATTTCAAGTAATATGTAGTAGGCTCTCTTGGCCAGGTGAATGTGTGGTCATTGTGATACTTTGAAATAAATTGTTGGGTTTTTTTTCTAATAAAAATTCTCTGTGCCCCCTCTGTTGTTTCCATGTTGAAATCTAATGATGCTAAGTATTATTTTGTTACTTGCTCATCAGCATGTTAAATTAGCCTTAATTGAATAATAGGCAATTTTACAATTTTACACTCCATGTAAAACACATTTATGCTTCTTTCTTAGGAGAGAAGGCAACTGTCTTTTTGGACAATCAATTTTGAATAGTCTAATATATAATTTAAAGCGGGCCATATTGGTTGCTAGGCTACATTTTATTTTTCCGCCATGGTCCCTTAATGTTTTAGCAGAAACGACAGAAGAGTGGAAATTCCGTTCACTTTATGGAGAGGTTAACGAATCCCATTCTGTTTTGTCTAAATGCCCTCTCTAGCTCTAGTTTTTACTCAACAGAGTCACAATTATAATCATCTTCCCCAACTCAGTGGTTCACTGCATAATTCACATCGAAGCAGACACCATTAAAATGCCGTCTTAGCACCCCATTGCTACATGGGTTACTTCAGATTTGAGAGTAGCAGCGTGTACATGAGCTAATTAAGTTCATCCAGGGATGGCTGCAAGACTCAGTCAGGTATAATTAAACCAGATCCAGTGACAGCTCTGGCATTTGTCAGAGCCATCTAACGAATCAAATAGCAGGACTGACAGAAATGTCAAACTGATAACAGCACTCAACACACAACCCCCCACCTTCACCATTCTGTCCTGCATGGCCACTGTTCCTGTTTCTGAAGCTTTGTTGATAACCTTTAGAATTCCCTGGACAGAACAGACTACAAATTCCCTCCCATTACGCTACGGAATGGTAGCTCACCTTGAAGCCATGCTTAAAGGAGGCTTTAATGCACAAAGAGGCTGTCACTTTCACAGCAGCATGAAAGCTCCTCTCTGGAGCTTGTGTAAGAGTAACAAAGACACGAGGAAGAGTAACAAAGACACTGATGCTTGGGATAATGTAGCCATTGTCATTTTTGTATATTTATGGTGCTTGTGATCTTTGATATGGTAATTGAAGGGCCACACTAATGGGCTTCCCAAAAGCAGAGAGATTGTAGGTATGTGCTGAGATGGAGGTAATTTTATTTTGTCAGCCCACTCAGATATGTCTTCATCTGAGAGGCTGAGAGGTAGAATGTGGGGTTTTTTTTCTGAAAGAGACATTGCCTTAAAAAACGAACGCACAACGTTACTAAGAGCCCATTTTTGCACTTCTGCTATGCTTGAAGCAGAGATTCAAAACTATTCAGAATATAAATACTGGTTTATATCCAGGCTCACACCTTTTACACTTAGTAGCAAGATGCTTTAATGCCCAATCTTTCAACTATAAAGCTGTGGCATCAAGCGGGGGAAAAACAAAAACACAATACTGGCTCTTTGGGATATGAAGAGGGTCATACATTTTTATCACCTTTAAACTTCTACAGTGAACACATTTCAGCTTCGCTGACAGATTTTCTGAAATGCTTTGTCTCACTAGGAATTTGAAAGTAAAATGCATTAGTTTAATTTGTCTGGTTTATTTGTCATTAGTTGTTTCCATAACACCAAAGCAGATTATGAAAAATTTAAATTAGCCCCAAAATCTGTGAATATTTCACCACATGATTAAAATGATAATTAAACCACATTATTCACCAAACCTCCATTTGGAGTGCAAACTTGTCTCTTCAAATGTATTATTTAATAGAATTCATGGAAGCAGTAATTAGCTAGTTAATTGCACTGTGCTTTTTTTTGTTGTAGAATGATAAATTTCTTTCTTGTACATCGTCACTTGAATTTCAGAAATATAACAGTTTCCATTTCTTTTCTTCCTGATTTTCTGAATATTTTAGCTGGACTTACAAATGAATGGTCATTTTAATCTTAATTTGTGATCAATTAATAATTAGGATTATTAGGCATGCTTTATTTCTCCTTACGTGTTTGGTGTTAGTAACGTCTACCTGTATTTATTTCTTGATTTGTCTTAAACAAAAATCACTTTAAAAATCATGAAGGAAATCATAAAGGTCTTGTTAAGTATTAATTAAAGGCTTTTATGTAGCTCCCTTTCTTCTCATACCAAATACAGAACTGTGATCCTTCTCTGCAGAAGGTTAAGCCTCTGTCTGCTGATGCTGACCTTGTCATTTTGTGATAGTTATTCATCCAAAGGTCATGCATGGCTGACTAAATATTCATAGCGCTTGATTTTCCAGATCACTCCTAGTCATTTCAGTTGAGACTGAAGAAAACGTGGCTCAGAACAGACTTTCTTTTATGCAGAAATCAACTCAAGGCCCTTAATTCACGCTGAACATTTATACCTCAGAATGAAGGGAGGCAGATGCAATAATGAAGTGATTTATTCAGAGTCTCATAAATCTCATTGAATAAATATATTTATGTGTCAATTATGTAAGAAAACATAAGCTATGTTTTTAAGATGCCCAGATGTCTGCACATCCCATCACCTGCTCATGAGCAGCTCCAGCCATTTCTGTTTCACAAAGATAAAGCATTTATTTCATATTGTTTTTTTTTTTTTAATGGAGTCATCTGATGATGTGCAAATGATGACACTAAACATTAAACTCATTAAAATGACTAAGGTTCAAAGAAAAGAATAAGGAAACTACATACACCTATTTCTGTTTGGTTTTAAAACTGTTACACTACAATAGCTAATTACAGTACCTATGCAGACCTAGAAGTTTCCATGCCATGAGCACGCTGCATTCCCCCATACACCTAAAGATAAAGCTGGAAACTACAAAAGGGGAGCTGCTACAGGAAGTCTTTTGAAATTCTGTTATTGAAGAAGGAAAAGAACAAAAAAAAGCCTTTGCAGCAATGTCATTTTGTCATTTCTTTTAAGCAGGCATGTGGCCCAAAGAGGACCCTGAATAGGATTAAAGTAATTTAGCTAAGTGGAAGAATGATCTAATACAGCATTTTATTATAATACTGAAAATCTAATAAAGGAAGCCAACCCTTAAACACAACCTTTAAAATGCATGATTCAGTAATGTGTGAGCTTAGGGAAACTGGATTAAGTATGGCCATGAACCTTCTCTTACTATATATTACCACAACTTATTTTTAAAATAACATTTTAACATGTTTAAAAAAACATAATGACTTATGTACAATAAATAGAACATTCATTTTGGTAACAAAATTGTAGTTACTCTCACTCTAGGAGTTTTGGGACCCTTCAAGAGAGGATAAAATTGTTGGATAAAATAAGTATTTTTCATAGTCTCATCTCATCTCATTATCTCTAGCCGCTTTATCCTTCTACAGGGTCGCAGGCAAGCTGGAGCCTATCCCAGCTGACTACGGGCGAAAGGCGGGGTACACCCTGGACAAGTCGCCAGGGTATTTTTCATAGTGATTCATATTATCTATTAAAAAAAGAGGGAATTTTTTTTTTACTTTTTTAGACAAAGTGGAAAAATAAAATTTTACTTTGCTAGGAGATGTGAGCATAAGCATGAAGGAGGGTGATTTTTTCCCCCTTCAAATGCCACTTTCAAATCAATAAAATAACTATTTGAAAAAGCTGCAGGAAAGAAGCCCTTCCTGAGCGCATTTCCCAAAATGCAGCATCACCAAATGTCATTAGAACGACATCTGAAAACCATGTGCTGTGGCCAGATGAAAACATGTTTGGTTTAAAAACCTGCATTCAAGGAAAAACCCGACACCCACTGTAAGATGGTGGACAATTCATGCTTTGGGGCTGTTTTGTGGCTGATGGTTCAGGAGAAGATAGTAAAGGCTGATGTCATTATAGAGTTTGGTAAGTACTCAGATATTTTAGCTAAAAACCTAGTTGCCAGGAGGTTAAGACTTGGCCATAGATTCATCTTTTTCAAACAAGATAATGAGTCCAAACTTGCATCCAAACTGATTTACAAAATCAGTGTTTCTCAATGGTCATGCCAGTCTTCAGACTTAAACCCTATTGTCAAACCTGGTGTGAATTGAAGAGGGCAGTTGACATGCACAAATCTAAGAATATAAAAGAGAGAATGTATTGTTCTGTATGTAGTTCATGATCTCCAAGAAGTGGCAGCAAAAAATGGACAACTTAAGAATTGTTTTACTTATGTATGGGAAGAACATTGTATGAACAAAAACAAACAAACAAAAAAACTATACAGAATGGCCACATGTCCATGTGCAAGAATATCACTCATTGCACAAAGGTATTCATGTAATATACTTAGAATGCCAACACGTCTGACTGTACAAATAGCTTATGTACATGCTTTTGTCAAGTACGAGACAGGAGAACCAAGTGCATGTCACGAACACAAGTTGATTTATTGATAAAGGGGAAAGGGGATGGGGAGAGTGAGAGTCTGAGTGGTGGCTGTGGCTGAGCGTGCAGTGGCAGTCATGGTTCCCTGGGAGTGGGGGTCCGGGTGAGGCAGTGGCAGGAGGGTCCTTTGGAGTGAGTGGCTGCAGGAGCTGGGACAACACCGGGCACAGACTGGAGCAGGGGGCAGGCAGGTACTGGCAGGTTGTTCAGGGCAGGAGAGCAGTCGTGTCGGGTCAGGAAAATCTTCAGTCACGGAGATCAGTTGTGTAGAGAGCCAGCGAACAGGAACGTGTTGCATCGCAGACGAACTGACACTGAATGTCTGGAGACCTGTGCCTTAAACACGCGCACACAAAGGAGCAGGTAACAAGAAGCAGGTAGCAGTGATTAAGGGCACAGAGCAGGTGAGCTTCCTGATTGGTTAGAGCGAGAGTGTGAGGGGGTGTGGCAGCCAGGCAGGGTGTGGTGGAATATTACCCAATTAGTTGAGCAGGGAGCAGACTCATGACAGCTTTGAAATATTTTAGGCAACAAAATATTTTTTGTTACGATGGTTATATTGGTATTTTTATTGCTTTTTAGCGCAAGACAAGATTACATTTTCAGAGGTCCTGTGGAAAAAATAGAAATTAAATCTAAGGCTTTGATAAGGATTAATTGGCAATTTTAATGAGATATAAGCTGCTGGTAATGTTATACATTCACTTTTACTGTATTTCCTCAGGACATTTGAGGCTAATGGAGCACCAATTTATGGAGCAATCATGATGCATGCTGTCACATTTGCACTGGAGTCAGTGGCAGACTCCATTTCCCATGAGCGCACACAGCAAACAAACACAGCCGACACATTCTCCAGTTCACAGCAATCATCAAAAACACTCACACTCTCGCTCACCCTCATACTAATCACACACACACACACACACACACACACACGTCTTATCTCACACCCCTCCAGAGACTATAAAGGGACTCACCACACACGTGACGAAGCAACGCTAGTCTAGCCTGCTCCTGTCAAGCACTGTTTATTATACTACATTTGATATTCTGGATTTGACCCCTATTGTGGTTTCTTGGTTTCTGATTGCCTTGTCTGAGCTGACCTGTTTGCTAATCGCTCAACCCTGTGTCCGTTTCCAACTATGTACATTGATTGCCGATTTAGAATTTCCTTGAACAGAAAATTAATCTGGAGTGACACTACAGTGGCTCACTGATATCTTAGCAAGTAAAGACATCAAATAATGGAAGTTATCATCTTGTGTTTCTTCACCACTAATAGTTACCACTGTAAAAGCACTTAGTGTGTTAAACATAGAATCGCCAAGGAGCAGTTAAAACCTTAAAACGTCATATGGTAGGAAATTCGAGTGGGTCTGTTTTATTTTAAGCTTAGCTGAAGGTATGCTTTAGCCAATGAGAGGCCTGCATTGGGCACCCAATCAGAAGTCTGTGTTCAAAAAAAGAAAAGTCATTTTACAATTATTTTAATAGGAGCTGTCATTTTGTTTTGGAGCAGTTCAAGGATGGGTCCCTTGAAGTGTGACGGAGTTTAAAAGTACTGGTAGAAGTTTAAATTTTCAGTGAGTATCCTGGATATTGCTCAGTGCTTGGATTGTATTATACAATAAAAGTGCTTCAAGGTGACATTTCATGTAAATGTATTTTTAGCTACTTTTGAGGTTCAAACTTGCATGATACTACTCCCAACCTGGAGAGGGCATTCCACCCTTTTCCAGCTGAAAATCATGGCGTCTGATTTGGAAGTGCTGAGTCTCATCCCAGCAGCTTCACACTTGGCTGCAAACCATCCCAGGGCATGCTGGAGGGCACAGCTTGATGAAACCAAAAGGACCACATCATTTGCAAAAAACAATGATGCAATCCTAATGCCCAATACTGGACACCTTTCAACCCCTAACTGCACCTAGAAATCCTGTCCATAAAAATTATGAACATAATCAGAAACAAAGGGCAGCCTTGGCAGAGTCCAATGCCCACTGAGAACGAGTCTGATTTACTGCCAGCAATGCGAACCAAGCTCTCACTCTGTTCATACAGGGACTTAATGGCCTGTATGAGCAGGCCCGGTACCCCATACTTCGGGAGCACCTCCCACAAGAGTCTCTGAGGGACATGGTTGTATGCATTTTCTAAGTCCACAAAGCATATGTGGACTGGTTGGGCAAACTCCCATGAACCCTCCAATATCCTTGAGAAGGTAAAGAGCTGGTCTAGTGTTCCCTAGCCAGGAAGAAAATCACATTGTTCCTCTTGAATCTGAGATTTGACCAATAAACAAATCCTCCTTTCCAGTACCCTGTCATAGACCTTCCCAGGGAGGCTGAGAAGTGTGATCCCCCTAAAGTTGGAGCAAATCTTCTGGTCCCCCTTCTTAAAGATAAGAACCACCACCCCAGTCTGCCAGTCCAGAGGCACTGTCTGTAACCACCACGCAATGTTGAAGAGGCATGTCAACCAAGACAGCCCAACAACATCCAAAGCCTTCAGGAATGCAGGATGAATCTCATCCACTCCTGGAGCTCTGCCATTGAGGAGTTTTTTAACTACCTCAACAACCTCAGCTCTAGTTATGCGCGAGTCCTCCAACTCTGCCTCCTCTATGGCAGGTGTGTCAGACAGCTTCAGGAGATCCACAAAGAATTCCTTTCATGACCCAATTATATCCCCAGTTGAGGTCAACAGCACTCCATCCCTACTGTAGACAGCATGGGTAAAGCGCTGCTTTCCCTTCCTGAGTTACCTGACAGTTTGCCAGAATCTCTTCAAGATTGACTGAAAGTCTTTTTCCATGGCCTCACCAAACTCCTCCCACACCTAAATTTTTGCTTCCACAACTGCTGCAGTTATGCTCTGCTTGGATCATTGGTACCTGTCAGCTGCTTCAGGAGTTCCACAAGCCAACCAGGTTTGGAAGGCCACCTTCTTTAGTTTGATAACTCCCTTAACTGCTGGAATCTACCACCAGGTTCAGGGTTGTTGCCATGACTGGTACCAACAACCTTGCGATCACAACTCTATACAGCCATTTCAGCAATGGAAGCATGGAACACAGTCCATTCAGACTCAATGTCCCCAGCCCCTCTCAGAATGCAGGAGAAGCTGTGCTGGAAGTGTGAGTTGAAGATCTCTCTGACAGGGGGCTCTGCTAAACATTCCCAGCACACCTGCACTATATGTTTGGGTTTGCCAAGTCTGTCTGGTGTCTTCCACTGCCATCTGATCCGACTCACTACCAGGTGGTGATCAGTTGACAGCTCAGCTCCTCTCTTCACCCAAGTGTCTAAGACATACAACTGCAGGTCTGATGATAGGACTACAAAATTGATCATCGACCTAAGACCTAGAGTGCTCTGGTACCAAATGTACTTATAAATACCCTTATGCTCGAACATGGTGTTTGTTATGGACAGACTATGCCTAGCATAGAAGTCCAATAACAGAGCACCACTCAGGATCAGATTAGATGGGTTGTTCCTCCCAACTACATCCTTCCAGATTTCACAGACATTGCCTACGTAAACATTGAAGTCCCCTAGCAGAATGATAGTGTCACCCAAAGGGGTGCCTTCCAGCACCCCACCTGAGGCGTCCAAGAAGGCTGAATACTCCAAACTGATGTCGGGTGCATAAGCACAGACAACAGTCATAGCATGTGCCCCAACTTGAAGCCTCAGAGAGAAAACTCTCTCATCCACTGGGGTGAACTCCAGTGTACTGGTACCAAACTTGGGGGCTATGAGAAAACCCACACCTGCTTGCTTCCTCTCACTGAGGGCAACTCCAGAATAGAATCCAGCCTCTCTTCAGGAATTTGGTTCCAGAGCCTGTACTGTGCATTGAGGTGAGCCCAACTATATCTAGCCGGTACCTCTCTACCTCCCACACCAGCTTAAGCTCCTTAAAGTTTACATTCCATGTTCCAAGAGCCAGTTTTGTCAGCAGAGGATCAGACCACCAAGGCACCCACCTCATACTACAACCCAATTTACATTGCACCGGACCTTTACGGTTCCCCCTGCCGGTGGTGAGCTCACAGGAGGGCGGACCCATAATGCTCTTTTGGGCTGTGCCTGGCCAGGTCCTATGGGTAAAGTCCCAGCCACCAGGTACTCACAGATGAGCCCCTCCCCCAGACCTGGCTCCAGAGTGGGGCCCCGGTATCCCTATTTTGGGCGAAGTATCAGTGTCCTTGTTTTTCTATTTCCTCATGAGGGTCTTATGAATTGCTCTTTGTTTGGTTTCTAACCTAGAACCAGTTTGCCTTGGGAGACCATACCAGGGGCAATTGCCCCTGAAAACTTAGCCTCCAGGATTACTGAGACATACAAACCCCTCACCAAGATAAAGTGACAATTCAGGGAGGGGTTTCTTAATGAGGGATTTGTTTTTCTCTGAATAAATTTATTTCAACAAAATGTTGGATTTTTTTTTCAGTACAAGATGAAGCTACTTCACCAAACCAAAACCATTTTTACTAATCTTTACAAGGCATGCCAATAATCATGGAGGGCATGATTATTGGTGTGCCAATAATCATGCCGTGTGTGTGTGTAATATTTTTAAATCTGAATGTTAACTTCAGACACATGATGGTGGGGTGCAGGGCCGGAGTGGGCCCTGTTTTCAGTCCGGGAGTTTAATTCACATTCAGGCCACTTTGAAATGGAGGAGGAATTTAAATAGCAAAGCAGCGAGTATGGCTGATTGTTTCGCGTTATTTAAGACGAATTACACAACACATTTTTAGTCACATAGTCTTAAAATAACGAAAGCACCCATCTCGCGTGCATTTGAACCAATGCTTGTGCATTACATGCCGCTTACGCCTCGAAAATAATGGCAAATCAACAATGCTGGGTACTCAGCAACCGGCAGATAAAGCGTGAGGGCGCATTAGGCAACTCAAAAATGGTTAAATGAAATGTAGGCTAAAGCAAGTGTTCAATTCTGCTTAGAATATTGGCATACACATACACCTCTTCTAAGTTATATATTTAACAACAATTATTTAACATCAAATATGACTTCTAGGCCTATGTGTTCATAACCACAATGTGCGCATGCCTGTGGAAATGCACGGTGTGACAGTGAGATGAAATAGGCTGGATGAGGAAATAACGTGCAACAGCACATTTGGGACCTGTTCATCTAAAATTGTTAATAACTGGGATGTAAAGCAATGTCCGGTTCTTCTTAGAATTAAGACATACACCACATCTATACCGTGTAAATTGCAAGATTTCACATGACATCAAAAAGCTGAATTGACATCGCAAACTATCGACACATTATAGGCCTAGCATAGACTGATAAAATCGACAAACAGGGTTATCATACTCCATATCTTTCGTAACCTACCAGCTGGTCTTGAGAACATATCTGTCAATTTGGCACATTTTGCTGCCACCTCCTTCCTTTTTTTAAGCTTCGCCCTTTCGGTTCCACCTGGCCTCTTTCTGCCCTCCATCACTGATGCGCGCTGTTTCGCGCCAATGTTGTTTAAGTTCCCCGCAATACAGAGGAGGAGTCTTGGACCAAACCAACTGCAATAGAGGGGAGGGGAGAATTTCCTTATTTGGTAGCGCCTATTTAATCTGCTGCAATGCTGTCGGCGTCTGGGCTGCCATGTGAAAATGCAGAGTGCAGTTGAATTGATGATTAATGCAAGAATAAGATCAGTGACCAAAATTAGTGAAAATTATTTTCCCCATGCTCCAAGCAGGCCGCCATTGATGGTTTGGGCCGGGGATGGTCCCGGCTAAATATAGGGCCACCCCGGCATTGGTGGGGTGTCCTGTGTTCATGTGCAAAATCTGTGTTGTGCAAAATCTGTGTTGTGTCAGTTTGTTTCATTGAGGAAAATCTTAATTCTACACAATACAAAAGATATACAATTCTGTGCTTCTAACCTTGTGGTAACAGTCTGGGGAAGACTCATATACAGTGCTCTCCACAATTATTGGCACCCCGGTCAAGATTAGCAAAAACAGTTAGGAAAACCACCAACTTTTGGTGATGTAGCATCATCTTATACTGAAAAAATGAAAAAAAAAAATTTAATTGACACCAATTTATTCAGAGAAAAACAAATTCCTTATCAAGAAATAATTATTTTCAACAAAAAACACATCCACATCGTTATAGGCCATATAGCATATTTCCACTTACTGAGATTTTTTTTAGTTTTGTTTAAAGAATCTGGCAAAAAATATACATACATATCTATAGATCAAGTATAAAAATAATGATCCTGTGTGTGTGTGTGTGTGTGTGTGTGTGTGTGTGTGTGTGTGTGTAAATTATACTGCGTAATAGTGGAGAATCTGTCAAATTTTTTTATAGTAATATGATTCTAATCCAGCCCTGTGATGACCTGGCAACTTGTCCAGGGTGTACCCCGCCTTTCGCCCATAGTCAGCTGGGATAGGCTCTAGCTTGCCTGTGACCCTGTAGAACAGGATAAAGTGGCTAGAGATAATGAGATGAGATGAGATTCTAACCCAGATATTTGACTTTCAATAATGGCCTCAGATAGTATACAATCACTGTCTACCAAACATTATTCCTGATTTTGTCAGAGGAAGTCATGATAATGAGTACACTTCTTATCAGTATTTGTGTACATTCAGTGAAATCTGTATGTACATGTTTCAATCTGTATGTATATGTTTCTGTATATACCTTTGTATATGTGTATGTCATATCTTTCTGTATGTGATTAAAAATGTGGAGGAAAAGAGTAACGATC
This sequence comes from Neoarius graeffei, assembly GCF_027579695.1. Taxonomy (NCBI): domain Eukaryota; kingdom Metazoa; phylum Chordata; class Actinopteri; order Siluriformes; family Ariidae; genus Neoarius; species Neoarius graeffei. The sequence goes on from NC_083570.1 coordinate 62,946,574, forward strand.
TTTCAAACGTTTTTGAAAGAGCAGGAAAGAATAGTGGTGATATTGTGTATGCTTATGGAACCCTTCTGTAAAGACCAAGGTTAATATTCATCCAGGCAGATGTCACTCTTTCCCTTTTAAAGGTGACATATTATACCCCTTTTTGACAAGTTGACACAGTTCCCGGAGGTCTTAATGAAATATCTGTGACATGCTTTGGTCAAAATACCACAAGGATAACGCACCACAGCTCCCTTCTCACCCTGTCAAAACAGCTCTTGTATATTCATTCACAAAGGCAGTTCTCAAGCCATAAGTGGAGATACTCAGATGAAAGGGGAGGCATAATTCTAACGAAAGGGGAGCTAAATCTGAATGATTTGTTGAAGCACATGTTTTCTGAAATAGGCAGCCTGAAAGAAACTAACTGGGTTGTTTATTTCAGAGTTTGTGGGTTGGTGGGCAATCTAGATACCTAAATGTATGTGCACAAGCACCGAAAAAGTGAGTTTTTCATTCATGTTCCTTTTAAGGTTCTGTTTTTTAAAGTATTTGTACACTGCAAAAAAGTGAAAACTGAATTTGAGGAGAAAACTACTTAATAGGCGGCACAGTGGTGTAGTGGTTAGCGCTGTCGCTTCACAGCAAGAAGGTCTGGGTTCGAGCCCCGTGGCCGGCGAGGGCCTTTCTGTGTGGAGTTTGCATGTTCTCCCCGTGTCCGCGTGGGTTTCCTCCGGATGCTCCGGTTTCCCCCAAAGTCCAAAGACATGCAGGTTAGGTTAACTGGTGACTCTAAATTGAGCGTAGGTGTGAATGTGAGTGTGAATGGTTGTCTGTGTCTATGTGTCAGCCCTGTGATGACCTGGCGACTTGTCCAGGGTGTACCCCGCTTTTCGCCCGTAGTCAGCTGGGATAGGCTCCAGCTTGCCTGCGACCCTGTAGAAGGATAAAGCGGCTAGAGATAATGAGATGAGATGAGAACTACTTAATACCAGTGAAATTATCTTGCTGCATGGACAGATATTTTTACTTGATAAAACATATTAGAATAACTTGGTTGCAATCTAGAACTAGGTTTAATAATCTCAGAATTGGTGTCTTGTGTTCTTCTATTAGGAAATGCTAGATTGTTTGAATTATTTTCAAGATATTTTCACTTGCTAAGATATCATTTTTTGCAGTCTATCACAACCAAATGTTCAAGTTTAATCTTTCCAAAGCCACAAATCCAGTGCAGCAATAATATTTTGAATGCTAAAAGATTTTTGTGTGATACAGCACAGCCAGGATTATTACTGCACACCTTATAACCCAACTAGACATTGTTGAGATCTTTCATTTCCGTCAGTAGGATTTCCATATTCTTTGAGAATTAGATGGCTGATCTGGATATTTTAATAAAACTCCCCTACCCTTTCCCCATCAGTCCTCTACTGCTTCTCTCTTCTTTTATAAACTCATACACCCACTGGGAGTCTTGGCTATTAAACAAATATGCTGAATAGCAGGTTAGTATTTTCTTGTTAATGAAAAACATGGCCTCATTTGCTGATTGTTATACTCCTAAAAAGCATTGTATGCTGCAATAACAAAGGATACTGTATATTGTAGTAGTTTTCCAAAACATTTTAACTTTCACGACTTGGGACATTTTTAAACAGGTTCCTTGAGGATTTCTCATAGCGATATTTCGTGAATGAGTTGACTCTTTGAGTTGACTGTGTTACATGAAGGTTGGGACGCATTTCTGAAGAGCTGGAATAGATTGTGACAGTTTTGCAAAAAATTCATCAGTATTTTGCATTCATGATTCTGTAATGGGGTTAATGATATTTATGCAATTGTGACTGAAAAGCATTCAGTGAATTTTTTCAAAATCTAAGTTGTTTGCTACAATTAAAGGGATCCGCCAGCAGATTTACTCTTAAACTTATGTTAAGTAAAAGTATTCGTAGATTTCAACAGTCAAACATTCATTTTCAGAGATCAAATAGTGTTCTAGACAAATTTATTTTGATTAAAATACGAGATGGGCCTCTCGCAGAAGTGACATGCGTAATGATGTAACTTAGTGGAAGCTTGGAGCAACTCAGCTGTTTATATCCTCTGCTTACGTCGTGGTTTCGCTAGTAGAGTTCAAATGAATCATCTAATGAGACGCTTTCATCTCCCAACAAAGAACACTGGATAACCTTGTGTTCGAAGACCATTGTCTCTGTCTGGATTTCAACACTAACTGGTTCGTTTGCACAGCAATATCCCTCTCCGAGCACATAAATGAAAATGAAACTACCATGAAATAAAACTTTGGAAATTTCAAATGAGTGAGTTTCATGCAAAATGTTCTGAGTAATTCTCTTATCTGGAATATAGTCGACCGTACCTGAAGCTCAATCGAATGCTCCATCTCTTGATCCATCGGTGATTGTTCTTTAATGTCGTGTTTTCTTCATTACCCGTATTTTCTTCCAGTATACGCTAAAGAGCCTACAACGCATCAGAATGCTTATTACAATTCACCAGGTAAGACACCGATAACATACCAGGGACGGATCCAGACGGATGCATGTGCCGAAATATTTGTGCACCACTTGGCATCGGTCATGGAGCGTTTGTTTACTTTACCACTAGCCAGCTACGTGGGCTATAGCCACGCTCAACCAACAGACCGGGCCGAGCTGCGGTCATTTGCGGGCCATGGCTGCCCTCTTCGGAAAGGGCTAGGCATGCTCTATGTCCCTGTGAAAGTCCATAGTGATCTGGTAAAATTTGTGACAATTAGTCTCTTAAAATCTGTTAAAATTAGTGCACCTGTGAAATTCTTGCACTGGATCTGTCCCTGTTATACCACAAAGAACCATGGTAGAACAAAGTCGAACCCAACCTCCCGGTGTTATTTTTTCTATTGCTGCTCAACGCTGGATTGGCAGACATTTGGAGCTGAACAATGGGCAAATATTGTTGGCACAGCATCGTCTTTTCTTTCTTTTTTTCTGGAAGCCACATTAATCTTACTTTTAATTCTACTGATTCATCAAAACAGGATTATTCAAAATGTTCAGAATATAAGTAGGGCATTGCAGGCAAATTGTTTTGAGGTCTTCTGATGGCATGAATCCATTTCTTGTGAATAGTCAGACAATTCTGGCCAGGTAAACGGTGAAAAGATATCTTCTCATCCTTTTTTTGCATCATTTTGGCATTTATATGCTGTGCAGTGAGGCATACTTTACTGATTTAAAAACCTATAAATTCTGTAAAAATACTTGTAAAACTAGCAAAACCAAGATGTAAGCAGAGGATATAAACAGCTGAGTTGCTCCAAACTTCCACTAAGCCATGTCATCGCATACATCACTTCCGCGGGAGGCTTGTCTGGTATTTTAATAAAAATTAATTTTTCTAGAACACTATTTGGTCTCTGAAAATGAATGAATGACTGTTGAAATCTATGAATACTTTTACTTAACATACGTTTAAGAGCAAATCTGCTGGAGGATCCCTTTAAACAAAGCAGATCCCGTTCTAGTGAGAATTTGAGGATGTGTTTGGCTGTGATCTTTGTGTGACTGAGGCAGCATGAGGATCCAGCTATATTGCTGCTGGTTATAATGTGTGCAGTGAAGTATACAGGGAGGTGAATATCGGGATAATTAATTTAATTTTTTTTTTTAAGATTCTCTAATTTTATGAAAGTTAAGCACAGACACAGCAGCACAATGATATTATTACTGAAATGCTTACTTGTATTCATCTCAAGATTGCTTCAGGGAGTTTTTCCTTGGCATTTTACGACTCATTAACAGTCTGAATATACAGCTGCTTTATGGCAATGTCTATTGTTAAACGTGCTGTATAACTGAAATTGAACTGAATTTTAAAATATATATCATCTAGCTGGTTTCACAGTTTATATGGTACAACAAATATGCATCCATCCCTCCATTATCTATATCACTTATCCATCAGGGTCGTGGGGGAAGCTGGAGTCAATCCCAGCTGACGTCATCTCTTATTGGTGAGCCAAGCCGATTGCTCCGAATCACTGATGAGAGCCGTAATTCCCATAACTAGTTTCTCATAATAATCCATGAAATTCTATGAAAGACTCAAAATGACGTACCAAGAACCGAGCACAAAAAAGTTTGATCTGTAACTAATGGAGGTGATGGAAGTGAATGGCCACAGTGGCTTTGGAAAGCAGGTCAATGATTCCTTTGTGATCAAGTTTCTGATAATCTCATCTTATTCGTTATAATCAATCAAAACGATTCAGGCTCTTCAGTGGAACCCTTTAAGGTTTTATATAAATAACCTGATGGAAATGGATTCCTAGTAAACACCCCCCCCCAGGAATTTCAGAGCCCTTAAACCTTCTAAAGAACCATTAAAAAACTTTTTTTGTAACAGTGTATGCATTCTGCAGACATTCATGATTGCCAGGTTTTGTTGTAAGGTCAACGGAGTGCTGAAAGTCCTGAACTTCTGGTAGAAAAATAATGCCTACAACCTTTATGTTAGGAAAAAAAATTTTGTACACACACACACACACACACACACACACTATATATATATATATATATATATATAAAACTAGATCTTAATCCGATTGTGTTTGATGTGAGAGTGCACAGCCACTCAACTATTCGACCTCTTTTGAACCTAAATTATCATTTTGCAGCATTGCCATGGCAACAATGCTCCAGTTCAAGCTGAGCTCTATAGCTAGAGAAGTTATTTTCCTAATATATAATAATAATTATTATTATTATTTTCATATGGATATTTAATTAAGATGCAGACCAAGTTATACATAAGGTGTTTATATGATATTACAATAAACCTGCTTATTGGATGTTCATGCTTGGTGTAAAATTTCAAAGCATCCACAATAGCATAACTGTCATGCTGTGACACAGTACCGCTTTACTAAACAAATCACTCAGACTGCTCTGTATAGTGATATGAGCAGGGGAGAAAAACAGACATCACTCATGACTTTCTACAAAGCAGTCATGATGGTTGATACCTCCATGCATAATGTTTAGATCAGTAGGCATCAACATGCAGAAGCCAGCATGGGTGCTGGAAGATTAGTTGTGAGAGATTTACATCTCAAAAAAAAAGTTGTCACAGAGAAAGGCTGTGTGTGTGTGTGTGTGTGTGTGTGTGTACTGTATCAGATGGCACCATGGGAGTGCACAAACAAGCTTGTTAATATACTAGTTACTGACAGCTTCAGGAATTTTCTTTCACTGGGTGGTTGAGAGATTTAGCTTTGTTTAAAGTCAAGTGCCTCAGGCCGAGATAGAGAGATATCTTTACCTGATAGTTTTGGGTGCAGAGCACAGAAATATGTTTTGAACTTCAGTGCCAAATAAAATAAAATTCAATGTAATGCTCATATTGTCCACATTTGTTTTTAGTTTTAAAAAAAGCACCTCCAAACCACTTAAACAGTCATTAACAAGATCCAATTATTCAGATTTCAAAATTCTAGTGAACAAAATTTGAAATATGGCAAGCTTTTTACTGAATTTTTTTCACCTCAAAAATCAACTGCACCATGCATCAGTTCCAAACTGAATAAGTTTTCAATGTCAAGAATACTGTTCAAAAAGTACATACAAAGAGGACCATGCACAAGAGAGGGCCGAGTAGCCTGTTAGTAGTGGTGAGACCCCAGTGCAGGATTTGAATCAGTGTCACAGGCTTAGACCTTTTACTAGTTAAACCACAGGAACAGTTCAGACCCAACTGTAGAGACTCACAGAAGGCACAGAGAAAATCCTTTTTCACTGAAAGTAAACATAGAGTCCACAAAGGCAGAAAAATAGTCCAGATAGAGAAAATATAAAAAAAGCCAAAGTTCAAGAAAAGAGAAGGAGCAAAAATTCCAAAAGATAAATAACCCCCATCCCTTCCAACTCAAAACTTCCAGGAACAAACTCAAACTACCAGGGCACTCGGGCCTGCACACACCAGGAGAAAACTTGATAACTGAGCAAAGAGATCAGTTCAAGCAGGGCTTATTTTATCTCTTTGTATATATATTAGCTTATTTTGTTAATATTGCTATTTAATTGTGATTATGTATTTACCCTATTTTGCTCAACCTCAAGCATAAATTTGTTGTTGAAATTTGAAAAGTGCCTTACTGGTTTACAATTTTGTACATTTGCTAGTTAACTTAAAAAAAAAAAAAAGTAGGGCTTATATACAGGGCCTGACAAGGAACAGGTTCAATGACCACAGTAATCACAGGATATGGAGAATAGGGACAGGAAGTAAGGAGTAACATAGAAGTCCTAGGGGAATAATGGCTCCACCTAGGGCTCAGGAGGAGAAAAAGTCTCAGATTCTGACAGACCCTAGATGATCTGTAGAGATTCTGTTTACTAGTGCATCTCAAAAAATAGAATATCATGAAAAAGTTCAATATTTTCCAGCAGTTATTTAAGAAAGTGAAACTTTAATATATTCTAGACTCATTACACATATGTTTCAACCATTACACAAACAATGTTTCAACCATTTTTCTATTTTAATTTTGATCATTATGGCCTACAACACAAAAAAAAACATATCTCAAAATATTAGAGTATTTCATTTCGAGTTTGAGTAAAACAGTATAAAAAACAGTGTATCTCTCGATCTAGTTCAGTACACACAATCACAGTCATGGGAAGACTGATGACTTGACAGTTGTCCAGAAGATGATCATCGACGCCCTCCACAAGGAGGGTACGCCACAGAAGGTCATTGCTGAAAAAAGTTTAAAGTCCTTCCTATGCCATACAATTAGGCGGCACCAATCTCCTTTTCCATAACCCTCAGCCTCTCACCTATACAGCTAGGGTTACAGTGGGGGGCTAGTCCTCTGGTAACCCTAAGAGTTTGACTTCCCCACTCACATCTGTATTGCAGCATGCCTTGCTAGTAGGTACCATTTTTATGATGGTCTTTGGTATGACCTGACTGTGAGTAGAATTTGCGATCTCCCAATTGAGAGGCAGACATGCTAACCACTAGGCCAACTCGTGGTATTGCTGAAAAGGCTGGCTGGAAAAGGTGCCCAAGCAACAGGGATGACTACAGCCTTGAGAAAATTGTCAAGAAAAGTTGATTCAAGAACTTGGGAGAGCATCACAAGGAGTGGACCGAGTGGACTGTCAGTGCATCAAGAGCCACCACGCACAGGTGTCTTCAGGAAAAGGGCTACAACTGTCACATTCCTAAGATCAAGCCAGTCCTGAACCAGAGACAATGACAGAAGCATCTTACCTGGGCTAAGGAGAGAAAGAACTGGAATGTTACTCAGTGGTCCAAAGTTCTCTTTTCAGATGAAAGTAAATTTTGCATTTCATTTGGAAATCAAGGTCCTAGAGTCTGGAGGAAGAGTGGAGAGGCACAGAATCCAAGATTTTTGAAGTCCAGTGTGAAGTTTCTGCAGTCTGTGATGATTTGGGTGTCATGTCATCTGCTGGTGTTGGTCCACTGTGTTTCATCAAGTCTAAAGTCAACACAGCCATCTACCAGGAGATTTTAGAGCACTTCATGCTTCCATGTGCTGACAAGCTTTATGTAGATGCTGATTTCCTTTTCCAGCAGGACTTAGCACCTGCCCACAGTGCCAAAACTACTACCAAATGGGTTGCTAACCATGATATTACTGTGCTTGATTGGCCAGTCAACTTGCCTGACCTGAACCCCATAGATAATCTATGGGGTATTGTCAAGAGGAAGAGGAGAAACCCCCAACCTAAAAATACAGATGAGCTGAAGGCTGCTATCAAAGCAACCTGGGCTTCAATAACACCTTAACAGTGCCACAGGCTGATCACTTCCATGCCACTGATTGATGTATTGATGCATTAATTCATGATAAAGAAGCTCCAACCAAGTATTGAGTGTATAAATGAACATACTTTTCAGAACTTGGACATTTCTGTATTGTAAATCCTTTTTGATTGATCATAGGAAATAGTCTAATAATTTGAGATACTGGAGAGAGAGTTAAAGTGAGAGAGAGAGAGAAGATATTATACAGTGGCGCAAAGATATAAAGTTTATCTTTGAGTGGTGAATATATTTCACGGGTGAGCAAAGCAAATGAGTGAAATATTTTTCAATAGGAGAAGATAAATTTCATATCTTCACACCACCATGCAAGGTTCTTCATATTATATGGACACATCCACAAAAAAAATACATGAGTTAATTAAAAGAATTTTAATTTTGAATCAGTTCGCCATTTTAACATGTGTCAAGTCAGTGGGAAAACATTGGGAGTGACATCATTGGAGTGTAATATTGGAAAATATGCCACTCAGATCTGCGATGTATTTTGTATAAAAAATGCGAGTTTTTCAACATGAGAAGATAAATTTAATATCTTCAAGCCAATGTGTGATTTTCTTTTTATTATATAGACACATTCACAAACAAAAAGTACCCAAATTTATCAAAACATTTCATTTCCTCATGAGTAACATATAGAGAATTATGTTACGGTTTTTTGAATCTCCATATATATGATATATGTAATATAACATTGTTCAAATTAAATGTTTTATAACAGTGTAGCTGTGATGTTTATTTCACCTTGTTTATTAAAATGAACATCACTGGGTCAGCAGCACACAGTCATTGACACTGAGTCGACTATAAAATCTGCAAATCTCATATGCATGATGGTGGGGCATCCTGTGTTCATATGCAAAATCTGTGTTGTGTCAACAGCATATGATCTGATTTGAGCAGTCAACTAAATAGTGAGCCAGCATCTCAGGCTAGCAACAAGCCAGTTCTACTTAGTATTGCATTAGTACATCCCTAACCTATTAATAACCACTATTGCACTCTTGATGCAATCAAGATCACCACATGATATCATATCCAGGAACTTTTGAGGAATACCGAGCTTTGTCTTGAAGATTTTTGGCCAATTTAATAAGCAGGCCATTAAAGCAAGTGCTTTCACAGACCTGGGACAGACATCTGGGATAAAACAAAGAATAAAGAAATAATTTGTTACAAACCCTCTAGGCAACACATCCCATATGTGCCAGACACCAGGTCAAAGGTGGAAGAATTCACAGGTAATCTACATCATTGAGTGATGTATTAATAGTTATGCACATTGCTCGAGCTCTCCATGTGAGGATACCATAACAAAGCTCATTAAAATCTGGTTATAGATTGTGACACATGCTTCTTCTGTAGTCTATGTACAACCAGGCCATGTGACTTGAGACACCTCACTGTGTACTTTGATTGAGGCCTATCAAATATTAATGCCCACCCAAGTGTCTGGGGCATCAGCATTATTTGACATGTCACTGTCATCGTTGCTCTTTTAATTATCTTCCTGTGTTTTGTGTTGCTTGTGTGTTGCCCTACGAGGTGCTAGTAATCTCCTTCATTATTAATCTGGCAGAACGGAAATGTCACAGCAGCAGATTTCTGGGCACCAAAGCATCACTTGACTCGTGTTTTCCCACTTAACTCAATCCCAGCAAAGGGAATAAGCTGCACCACTGATTCCTCCATAGACTTTTTTGTCATGTTTTTTTTTCCTTCATGCAGTCAAGTATTAGAATACACAAGATTTGAAAGTCCCTTTACTCCTCATCAGTCAAACCCAGCATCAAAACAGCTGTTGTTATTCAGACTTTTGCTGCACGTCATTGCAATTTAGTGCAGTGAGATTCCTCTATTTCAAAGACTAGCTAATGTCAATCCACTCTGATAGTGTTCCCTAGGATATGGCAGAATGAAGCCAAGTAACACAATATACAGTACACTACACATGAAACACAATGACACTACCTGGATCTGTTTACTGCTCCAAATACCCGTATCTGTATTCCGATATAAACCAGAATGGGCTTGGCCAGGAAGCAGGGTTTTTTTTATTTTTTTTCCCCACTCAGAAACATGACAGCACTGTGAGCTTGCTGTGTGAACTCTGGCTCTAACAGTTCCTCAACCTCTACTGCATCTCTTGAGTTTATAACTGATCTCAACTAAAGATCCACAATCTATATCGCTTACCCTACAGCCGCCAGGTTTGAACCCAAAACCTGCTTGCTGTGAGATGACAGTGTTAACCACTGCACCACCATGCTGCACAGGGTACAGTGGTGCTTGAAAGTTTGTGAACGCTTTAGAATTTTCTATATTTCTGCATAAATATTACCTAAAACATCATCAGATTTTCACACAAGTCCTAAAAGTAGATAAAGAGAACCCAGTTAAACAAATGAGACAAAAATATTCTACTTGGTCATTTATTTATTGAGGAAAATGATCCAATATTACTTATCGGTGAGTGGCAAAAGTATGTGAACCTCTAGGATTAGCAGTTAATTTGAAGGTGAAATTAGAGTCAGGTGTTTTCAATCAATGGGATGACAATCAGGTGTGAGTGGGCACCCTGTTTTATTTAAAGAACAGGGATCTATCAAAGTCTGATCTTCACAACACATGTTTGTGGAAGTGTATCATAGCACGAACAATGGAGATTTCTGAGGACCTCAGAAAGTGTTGTTGATGCTCATCAGGCTGGAAAAGGTTAAAAAACCATCTCTAAAGAGTTTGGACTCCACCAATCCACAATCAGACAGATTGTGTACAAATGGAGGAAATTCAAGACCATTGTTACCATCCCAGGAGTGGTTGACCAATAAAGATCACTCCAAGAGCAGGGCGTGTAATAGTCAGCGAGGTCACAAAGGACCCCAGGGTAACTTCTAAGCAACTGAAGGCCTCTCTCACATTGGCTAATGTTAATGTTCATGAGTCCACCATCAGGAGAACACTGAACAACAATGGTGTGCATGGCAGGGTTGCAAGGAGAAAGCCACTGCTCTCCAAAAAGAACATTGCTGCTCATCTGCAGTTTGCTAAAGATCACATGGATAAGCCAGAAGGCTATTGGAAATATGTTTTGTGGATGGATGAGACCAAAATAGAACTTTTTGTTTAAATGAGAAGTGTTATGTTTAGAGAAAGGAAAAACACTGCATTCCAGCATAAGAACCTTATCCCATCTGTGAAACATGGTGGTGGTAGTATCATGGTTTGGGCCTGTTTTGCTGCATCTGGGCCAGGATGGCTTGCCATCATTGATGGAACAATGAATTCTGAATCATACCAGTGAATTCTAAAGGAAAATGTCAGGACATCTGTCCATTAACTGAATCTCAAGAGAAGGTGGGTCATGCAGCAAGACAACGACCCTAAGCACACAAGTCGTTCTACAACTTGAAGAATAAAGTTAATGTTTTGGAATGGCCAAGTCAAAGTTCTGACCTTAATCCAATCTAAATGTTGTGGAAGGACCTGAAGCGAGCAGTTCATGTGAGGAAACCCACCAACATCCCAGAGTTGAAGCTGTTCTGTACGGAGGAATGGGCTAAAATTCCTCCAAGCTGGTGTGCAGGACTGATCAACAGTTATTGGAAATGTTTAGTTGCAGTTATTGCTGCACAAGGGGGTCACACCAGATACTGAAAGCAAAGGTTCACATACTTTTGCCACTCACAGATATGTAATATTGGATCATTTTCCTCAATAAATAAATGACCAAGTATAATATTTGTGTCTCATTTGTTTAACTGGGTTCTCTTTATCTACTTTTAGGACTTGTGTGAAAATCTGATGATGTTTTAGGTCATATTTATGCAGAAATATAGAAAATTCTCAAGGGTTCACAAACTTTCAAGCACCACTGTATATAATATAACATCTAAAATCCACTGCTGAAGTGAGGCCTCTTTATCTGGTAGATGGATTGGCCCATTATTTCTGACTGAATATGTCTCCTTATGGACTGAATATGGGCTGCTAAAAACATGACAAGTCAGCATTCCAAAAATATAGTGTCCTTCATAATATGTAGGGTGTTGTTATTTATACTGTATAGTGTGTGTTATTCAAATAAATTGCTATGGGTCAAAAATCCATCAATAAAATGTAATATGAGTTGCAGATCTGTTTTTCTGAGTTGTCTGCAGAAATGTTACGCTACCAACATCAATCGGACATAGAAAGCATATCCCATTATTCCATTACCTGTCCTTGCTGAACTGGCTATATCTCATCTCATCTCATTATCTCTAGCCGCTTTATCCTTCTACAGGGTCGCAGGCAAGCTGGAGCCTATCCCAGCTGACTACGGGCGAAACGCGGGGTACACCCTGGACAAGTCGCCAGGTCATCACAGGGCTGACACATAGACACAGACAACCATTCACACTCACATTCACACCTACGGTCAATTTAGAGTCACCAGTTAACCTAACCTGCATGTCTTTGGACTGTGGGGGAAACCGGAGCACCCGGAGGAAACCCACGCGGACACGGGGAGAACATGCAAACTCCACACAGAAAGGCCCTCGCCGGCCCCGGGGCTCGAACCCAGGACCTTGCTGTGAGGCGACAGCGCTAACCACTACACCACCGTGCCGCCCAACTGGCTATATACCTACTGAAAATGAAATAGAAATATTCAAAAGCTCTGTAAACGGGTCTGCCTATACTCTCACTGCCTGTCATCCATCTCTACATTAATTCCAAATGAAGCATAAGCAGGAACTATTGTGAGCATGTGATAATGAACCTACTGAGATTCAACAAGGAGAGCTATCATCAGAGAGAGAGAGAGAGAGAGAGATACACTTTTCTGTACCACAGCTGGTTTTACTCTAAAATGAAAAGAAAAAAGGCTTTCATTAGTGTTGGTAATAAAGCCTTACCGTCATAGTCATTTCTGCAAAATGTCTTCATTGAAAACAGTGTTGCTTTTTTGCAGATCTACCTCCAGTGATTCAATGAGTTTTGTGCACCTTAATATTATAGTCACAGCTCACCAGAATTCGCTTATGGGTTCCAGTGATAGGTTTGTGGACATAAATCAATAGAAAATGAAAGAGCAGGTGGTATATGATCATATAGCAACATTAGCTACAACAACATTTAGCGATCCTTACACCAGGATCCTTACAGCAGCCTCCTGTTATTAAGATTTGCATGGGTAAAAATGTACAAACTTATTAACACCTGCTTAAAAAGTCATGTCTGATTTACTGACAGAATGGAGAAATTATTTTTTTTTCTTCAGAAAATTAGTTCATGAAGGTGGATTGAGCGTGTAACTTGAAACAATATAAGGTATAAATTATGTGGAAGCCATTAAAAAAAACAATAAAACCACTTAAACATATGAATGTTTTAAAATTATTACTCAGTACCTCAAAATAATAAAGATGTTTTGTAAATTATGATTGTTTTATTACCCTAATATTAATCTGCATCTAGATACGAGTGAATATGTGTGTGTTTGCATGATGCCTTGCGATGGGCTGGCTTCCCATCAATGATGTATTCTTGCCTCGTACCCAGTGTTCCCAGGATAGACTTTGGTACTGCCATGACCCAGACCAAGATCAAGAGGTTACTGAAGATGGATGACTGAACGAATTAACACAATATACTTGGCTTGTATTTGGAATTCGCCACATGTCCACACCTCTTGTAGCAACAGCATTCATTTAGTGAAAGCCTGCGAAAAACTTCAAGAACAGAACACACACTCATGTTTACACCCTTGCATGTCTCTAAACGGAATTATTAAGACCATGCATGCAAACCATTTAAATTAACCATTTTATTTCCATGTGACATCATTGACACATATTCTTTTCAATTTGTTAGCTTGCGCTCACCAACAACTAGTATTTCTTTGAGATTGTAGTAAATCAAGTCCGACAAATAAAATGTGTATTTATTGTTTTTGTGATAGGAAATCATTTTAATCCTCCTCAAAATCATATGAGTAATGCTATAGCTCATACTCTGTTTTTTTTTTCCCCCAGCAGTACTGCTAACTGCTTCTTGTATTGGTCCTACTCAAAGCCCAGCCTACTTGGGATTTCACATTACCTCCATGTCATGTGGAAGCTCTGAGTAGCTGAGACTTTTCATCAAGCCCAAAGCAGTGGAACTGGGAATATTGCCTAGGCACACAGATGGCCCGATCCTCACAAATCTCTTTGATGCTGTGAAAAAACTGCCTGAGGTAAATGAGAATGAATGTCCAGGTCCTCTTATCTTGATTGATCTCCAGACTTTCATCAATACCACAAATATAAGAGGCAAGCCTTGATTAATTTAGAGTAGCTTTGCAGTCTGTTGTAGTGTGAAACATGTCCGATTCAGTGATCACTACTAGACAGGAGTCCATTTACATTCAGCGTGGTAGTGGCAATCAGTCACTCCACTAATTTAGTTTAATGAAACAACAGTTCCAGCATATTGGTACAGCTTCTCAATTAAAAGAAGAATAGGAATTTTGTGGTTTTCACAAGCAAGTGTATTATACTGATCCCAACCCAGGTGGGGCTTGTCTCCATATCAGTAATTTAAAATACTGCGATGATTGATTTTTTCCTTTGTTGTTATTATTGCAGTTAATGGGATTTGTCACACTCTTGCTGACTTGAAGTGGAATCAATGTAGTACCTCTAGCTCCAATTAACATTTGAATTGTTTAAAATGGGTTCGTGCATCACAGTTACAATTACACAAAAAGGCCAGGAACCTTGCTGAGATCAAGTGCCATAAACCAGGTTTATTTATCAAAGAGGCATTTATACCTATTGCCATTCTTGCAGCCTTCATCTTCGAAAAAGTGCATTTCTATCATTTGGAATATTATAAATTTACCTCCGCTAATGAGTTAAGATGAACTGTCATAGACAAAACAACCCTCCCATCACTGTAATCAATATGCATGTAGCAGATGCTACAAAACAAATGAGGATCATCAGTCATGATAGGGATGCTCTCATAGACACCAGTGTTTACCAAATGAACAAAACACAAATTAGTCATTTCTTTGCAGTGCATTGCATACAAGAGGTGAACTTGTGGGATTGTTTGGTAAGTGATACTCACAGTATATTTATAGAAAATAATGAGGAGAAACAGACCTTTAGATTTTAAACAGATCTGTTTATACTGACTGTGTGAATTATTAGGATTTGCATTGAAACATCACCCTGCTTATTTTCCATGGTCGTGTGGTGTGCCAATTCAAGGCCATCTATAATCCTGTTTTTATTGACTTCATCATGGGAAAACCCAAATTAATACTTTTTGGATTCTCGTATATGAATGGTTGTCTGAAACTTGAATGTCACCAGACTTCACATTCCCTTATGAGTTTTCATAAAAGCCCTGGCAGAAGACGAGTATATCTATTAATATCTTGATAGGAGTGGACACAGGAATGTTACAAAGCACAGATTCCATAGTGAACATATAATCTAAATGCAAATGGAGCATTCGGCTCATCTCTCCCCATTGCTGTGTCCTTAGGCGGCAACACGCTAGCATAATAACCTGCATGTTGTTATTAGACTATTGGAATTGGATAATGATGAGCCATGATCAAATATTTTAAACTGCATTACAACAGAGCCGCATGCCAAACGGAAGGGCACTGAGATGCAGCAAGCTGGGTATCATTATTTTGGTGGGTTGCCCAAACACTGAAAGAATGTATTCATGTATTTGTTTAACTATTTGTTGTTTCATTGGATTCTGCTAGAGCTGAATATAACCTTGACTTTGGATGCGATCTTATTTATTTATTGCATGTGTATACAGTGGCTTGCAAAAGTATTCATCCCCCTTGATGTTTGTTCTGTTTTGTTGCATTACAAGCTGGAATTAAACTGGATTTTTTTTTTTTTTTTTTGGGGGGGGGGTGGGGGGGGGGGGGTTAGCACCATTTGATTTACACAACAACATGCCTACCACTTTAAATGTGCAAATTGTTGTTTTATTGTGACACAAACAATAATTAAGATGAAAAAATAGAAATCTAGAGTGTGCATAGGTATTCACCCCCAAAGTCAATACTTTGTAGAGTCACCTTCTGCTGCAATTACAGCTGCAAGTCTCTTGGGGTATGTCTCTATTAGCTTAGCACATCTAGCCACGGGGATTTTTACCCATTCTTCAAAGCAAAATTGCTCCAACTCCTTCAAGTTAGATGGGTTGCGTTGGTCTAGAGCAATCTTCAAGTTATCACACAGATTCTCAATTGGATTGAGGTCTGGGCTTTGATTGGGCCATTCCAAGACATTTAAATGTTTCCCTTTAAACCACCCGAGTGCAGCTTTAGCAGTATGTTTAGGGTTATTGTCCAGATGGAACATGAAACTTCATCCCAGTCTCAAACCTCTGGCTGACTCAAACAGGTTTTCCTCCAGAATTGCCCTGTATTTCATGCCATCCATCTTTCCTTCAGTCCTGACCAGCTTTTCTGTCCCTGCAGATGAAAATTATCCTCACAGCATGATGCTGCCACCACCATGCTTCACTGTAGGAATGATGTTCTCAGGGTGATGGGAAGTGTTGAGTTAACGCCACACATGGCATTACCCATGATGGCCAAAAAGTTCAATTTTAGTCTCATCTGATCAAAGAATCTTCTTCCATGTGTTTAGGGAGTCTGCCATATGCTGTTGGGCAAACTCCAAACGTGTTTTATTTTTTTTTTCTTTAAGCAATGGCTTTTTTCTGGCCACTCTTCCATAAAGCCCTGCTCTGTGGAGTGTACAGCTTAAAGTGGTCCTATGGACAGATACTCCCATCTCCACTGTGGATCTTTGCAGCTCCTTCAGTGTTGTCTTTGTTCCACCTCTGATTAATGCCCTCCTTGCCCAGTCTGTGAGTTTTGGTGGGCGGCCTTCTCTTGTCAGGTTTGTAGTGGTGCCATATTCTTTCCATTTTGCTATAATGGATTTAATGGTGCTCCCTGGGATATTCAAAGTTTGGGATATTTTTTATAACCCAACCCTAATCTATACTTCTTCACAACTTTGTCTCTGACCTGTTTGGAGGCTCCTTGGTTCTCATGTTGCTTGCTTGCTAGTGTTACAGAGTCAGGGTCCTTCCAGAACAGGTTGATTTATATAGACATGATGTAACAGATCACGTGGCACTTTGACTGCACACAGATGGCTCTTAATCAACTAATTATGTAACTTATGAAGTGAATTGGTTGGACCAAGTCTTATTTAGGGGTTTCATACAAAAGGGGGTAAATACCTATGCACACTCCAGATTTCTGTTTTTTTTTCATCTTAATTATTGTTTATGTCACAATAAAAAAGACAAATTTCACCTTTAAAGTGGTAGGCATGTTGTGTAAATCAAATGGTGCTAACCCCCCCAAAATCCATTTTAATTCCAGCTTGTAATGCGACAAAACAGGACAAACACCAAGGGGGATGAATACTTTTGCCAGACACTGTATGTGGGCTGTATCATGGCACAGTGGGTACAGTTGCTTCCTTTCATCTTAAGGGTCACCAGTTTGATTCAGAGCTCAGGTTACTGTCTCTGAAGAGTTTTTCGTGTTCTCTCTGTGCCCAAATTGGTTTCCTCCAGGTTCTCAGATTTCTTCCTACCTCCCAAAAATTTGAGGTGGACTGGCGAGGCTAAATTGTCCCTAGGTGTGTGTGTGTGTGTGTGTGTGTGTGTGTGTGTGTGTGTGTGTGTGTGTGTGTGTGTGTGTGTTCATCATGCCCTGCAATGAACTGGTGTCCCATCACTTGACTTTTCTTAGCGGTTTTACTGGAAGCGAAATAGCTGGTGGTCTAAATGGCCGCTGTAGTGCAAACAACTAGCGATAACTTACCAGAGTGTGCTTGTAATCTAGAAGCCACTGCTCACTTTAGATATATTCATTGCTATGTGCAATGGAATAGACCCCTACAGACTGGGAAAGAAGGATTTGTCATACGATCTTGAAAACTACCCTTCAGTCGAGTTCCCCAACATCTTGAACTATCTGGTGTTGCAGACATCCTTCTACACCGCAAAGCAGATGAAAGCATGGAAGAGTATGGAGGCTTACAACTTTTTTGTATGTGGCTGGGTAAAGGACCTCAATATCAAGTCACTGCTGAATGAATCCTGTATTGTTTTTACCCATGTAAGTTTTTTTTAAGCTTTTCGTTTGCGTCTTTACAACAAAGCGCTGCAAGTTGAAGTGTAAACTAACAACAGTTGATTCTCACTTGTGTTGGCTCTTATCTCAGGTAAATCATTCACAAAGATCATCAGAAACCCCTTTAAAGACCTGGATCTTAGTTAAACAAGATGGAGAAGTGATCACGGTGCATTGTAACTGTATGGTTGGGTAAGAATTTTGTTGCAATCTTCATGCATATGGACTTTGTGAGGAGTGAGGAGTAAACAAAGAAACAGCTGGGGACTTTAGCGCTTCGTGACTAAAAAAAGTACCGTAAAATAACAACACATAGCAAGAAAAGTACCTGGAAGACAATAAGGACATAGCTGAGAGGGAGATACAAACCTTTCATGAAGTGATCACTGCAAACTCAAGCATGCATCAATTCGGCTCCCTTCAATTTCAGTGAGAGGTTCAAAAGCCACTTTTCCCAATGTCTTTTTGTGAAATCCTGTGTTTGTTCACCCTTTTTTTACAACCTCGATTCCAAAAAAGTTGGGACAAAGTACAAATTGTAAATAATAATGGAATGCAATAATTTAGAAATCTCAAAAACTGATATTGTATTCACAATAGAACATAGACAACATATCAAATGTCGAAAGCAGGGGCGATTTCTCAGAGACAACAAGGGAAGCCAAGCTTCCCCTAAAATTCTCTCCCCAAACTGCAGCATCTACGACGTTGAATTCTCATTAAAACAATAACTTGCATAACATAATATATGCCCAAGATTGTATTTACATTCATAACTATCCTGTAACTTATTTGAGTGATGTCTGACAAACTTGCAGTTCGCTACGAGAATCACCTTTGCTGCCAGGCTGTAACCAGCGTTGCCAGATACTGCTGACGTTTTCCAGCCAAAATATGTTCAAAACCCACCAAAATGTATTTAAAACTGCCCAATCTGGCAACACTGGCTGTAACCTTTCTTATTTCAATGGGCTCTATGGCTGGCAGCCGGGTATCCGTTGCAGTCTATGAGACGGCTCTGAACAGCCAATTTATTTATTATTTTATATAAATATATTTATAGGACATTTATTGATGTTTTACACAGCGCCCCAACATTTTTGGAATTGGGGTTACAAACCTTTCACACAGTGATCATTGCAAACTCAAGTGTTCTTTGACTCAACTCCCTTCCATCACAGCAAAAGGTTCAAGAGCCACCTTTCTCATCATCTTTTGGTAAAATCCTTTGCTCTTTCACCATTTATCACTTCACGGGGAACCCAGAAGAAACTTTTATCAGTTTCATGGTTTGTTTGATTCGAACAGAGCAAAACAACACAAGCGTAGAGCATTTTAATGACTAGCAAGGCACCCCAGCTACAGTAACATTTTGTGAACAGTGAGCTTAGCTGACCACCACTTCACATCTTGCATATCTAATGAGGCGGGTGTGACGTCGGATATAACCCACCTATTCCTGTCTTTGGTTGACAGGAGAGGAACCTCATGTGGTCTTCTGCTGCTGTACCCTGCCTGTCTTAGGATTCATCATGGAGCACAGTGTTTCTCAACCACTTGGCTGCAGCCCATTAATGGGCTGCAAAGTCCAATCTAGTGGGCCGCGAAATTTTTTCAAGTTTGAAGCCAAATACTAAATAGTTCAGGATGTTGTAGTGTCCGAAATCTGGTAGCTGGCTTGACGTATACTTTTCAAGTGGAATAAATACATTTGTGGGTAAATTAAGAAGAACAATTCTTTATTATTGTCATGTTCCTCCTTTGTATTTAACCCCCGTGTGCGTGCACGCACGCGCACACACACACACAGAGCACGTGTGTGCATGCGCGCACACACACACACACACACACACACAGTGCACATGCAGTAGGCAGAATAAATAAATACTTTTGTGGGTAAATTATATGGATCTGTGATGCCTGCTAGAAGAGAAGAGCAGGGATGACTGAGAATCAAACAGCTGTGGTTTGTTTACACCCCATACTAAAACTTCTAGCGTCCTAGCAACCACCACAAAGATGCATACAAAGCCCAGAAATTCCTACTTACCCGGGCGAAAACAATACAGGATTTATCTTGGAGTGTCCTGATCCCCAGATCTTTAACCCAGCCACATATAAAAAGTTGTACTCCTCCATGCTCTTCCAGGTTTTCATCTGTGTGTCTGTGTAGAATGATGTCTGCAGCACCAGGAAGTCTGAGATGTCGGGGAACTCAATGAATGAATGAATGAATAAATAACTTTATTTAAACATGATAAGTTGATCAGCAGAGATATACACAATCTTAAAAAAAAACTTAAATCTGTTGATTATCTGTTAATTATCTTCACATTAAGTTAATTAATAGTATACATAACTATTGTCTTTGTATTTAGTTCCGGCTACAATAGGATCAAAATTTATTCTACTAATATCAAATTTAAGGCCCGGTCCCACTGCACTTACGGATGCAAAGAGGATGTAAAACGTAAAAAAATCTTTGCCATCCGTTGGAAAACGCTATGCATCCGTTGTGTACTCATTGCATACGTGCTTCATACGCTCTATCCATCGAGCATCCGTCCACTGTGATTTCATCCGCGCAAAAAGTTTTGAGCTGCACAAAACTTTTAGAACGGATGAACTTTCCGCCGTGTACGATGTAAATCCGCGACATATACGAGCAGCAAACGTTCTATGTCCGTTATCATCCGTTAAACGTCTGCTGTATCCTCTCTGCATCCTCTGGGCATCCTCGCAACTCGCATCCGCTGCAGCTGAAAACGGAAAGAGGGAGGAAAGATAAGGTACATGAAACGTCTATTCATCGTTAGTAGCACGGAAATAGAAAGGATGTAAGCGTATGCATCTCGTATATAAAGTATTCAAAACGGACAAAGCGTTTATATCTGGGATGTATCTCGTATATTTAGGATGTCTGGAGTATGTCTAGAGTATGTAGAAGGACACCTAGCGCAGTGAACGGTCTGCATCCGATATACATCCGCGCAGCATCCCCTTTGTTTCCGTTAGGAGTACGTGATGCAGCCCCTTCATCCGCTATGCATCCGCTCTTTCTGCTATGCGTCCGCTTCTCAGTTATCACCGGTAACCCCTTCGGAGCTGTCATCCACTTCCATCCGCTTTCATCCGCTAGGCTTCCTATGAACATGCGTTTAACATCCCCGCTATATACTACCCACGTCCGTTCTTTTCCGTTCTGTTTTCGCAAATTTTGTCCATTTCTGGAGCGGATGAAAACGGATAGAGCCACCCCCGAAATTTTGCTCGTCCGCTGTGTCCTTTTTGCATACGTTTTGTGTCCATCGGCCAGTGGGACCGGGCCTTTAGCTTGTAAATTTTTCTTTCCTAGGAAAAATCCTTCTTTGTTAACATATAAGGATCTATCCCATTGAGTGGTTTCTATATCCACTTCTTTTGAGTGTACTAATTGGTTTTAATAACTTGCATGTTTGCTGCACACAAACATGGCAGTAAGTTCTTGTGTTAATGGACCAGACTCCACTTTTGGATCATTAATCCCTTTTGACTGAGAATGCCCTGGATGCATGGTTTTATGTTGGCTTCTGGCACATCTATACAGTTTTAAATACAATACCTACAATTAAGAGTTTGTTTTTATTGCATTTATTTAATTCCTGGACTCCCATCTGTAACAGGGAGTGATGTTGCATCCCAATACACTTTACAATAGATGATTAGATCCTAATAGAATAGATGAGTCAAAATAATTGGGGATCTTTTTTTTAATGGATCCCGATTCATTACAAGTATGAATAGGTGGGCCTCAAAAGCAGAAAAGGTTTAGAACCCCCAATGTAGCACATTCTGAGATACCTTTCTGTGGTTGTCAAAACAAGTTATTTGAATTAGCATAATGCTCTGTCTTCTCTCATTAACAAGGTGTTTCCATCAGCAGTACTGCTCTGTGTATATTTCTTTTGTTTCTGTATAAACTCTAGAGACTGTTGTGCTTGAAAATCCCAGGAGACTCAAATCACAAGTCACGGACAGCACATTTTTCCCATTTGGATTTTTGATGTGAACATACTGAAGCTCATATACCAATCATGTGGCAGCAGCACAAAGCATAAAATCATGCAGATACAAGTCTTTTTTAATGATTTTTGGTGCCCAGTTCTAGTAACTTAAAACTGAATGCAGTGTCCTGCTGTTTTTCTTTTTCAGCTTTGTTAGTCATTCTATAAA
Source organism: Neoarius graeffei (assembly GCF_027579695.1). Lineage (NCBI taxonomy): Eukaryota > Metazoa > Chordata > Actinopteri > Siluriformes > Ariidae > Neoarius > Neoarius graeffei. The sequence continues at coordinate 62,968,793 of NC_083570.1, forward strand.
CTCCCAGTATTTAAGAGCAACTCAAGATTAAAAGCACACATCAGACACTACAGAAGGCAAACACCTCCTAGGTGGGATTACACTAAATAGACACTATCAGATAATAAACAAGACTCAAATAACAGGACAATTACTAGTGTGTCTTGCTGAGGGAAGGAGCCTCAAAGTCAACCACAACCACATTGTCTGTGCACATCACATTTTCTCCAACTTTTAAAAGAAAACAAAAAAACGAAGGAAAAGAACATGTGAGGACCATGTGAGGAGAAATGAAAGTTCCCTGATTCCTGTAAAAAATGAAAATATTTTCTGTGAGAAGATCCATGGGAGAGAAGACCTTGAGAGATCAGACTATGAAAGTGTTCCAATTACAGAGCTGTGGAACACTTTGAAAAGATGTTCAACTTTGAAATCCTATACAGAAATGTGTAGTCTGGGGAGCAAGACTGGCAGAGGCACTACTTCTGTCTGTTTTGCATGTCTTTAAAGAAGGAATCACATTATAAACAATATGCATATAACTTGTAGTCAGTTCATTTTAGTCGAACAAATGCTCAGCTCACTCATTTTTTAAGGTAGCTTCTATCTTCACCCAAAACTATACCGTATAAATGAAAGGAAGAAGCATGTCAGATAAAATATCATACCTCATAAAATTCAAATACAGGTGTAATACTGTTTTTCTGTATTGTATTTTCTCTGTACGCAATGAATTAAACTAATGCCTTTGGTGACAACTGATGAAGACATCAATGAAAACCAGTGCCATCTCTCCACCAAACCATTAAAACAGTACTTAACAATGGCAGTTTCTCAGCAGTGGTGAATAGCCTGTAGAATGCTTTAGTGGTGCTTTTATTTATAATGATTTGTTTGCCTGCTTTAAAATGCTGCTCATTAGTGTAGCTTTTGCAGCTTGGCAGCAATTACTTTCCTAATCAATATGAGCATTTGACCTGTGTCTGCACATAGCAGTGATTTTCTCCTCTATTCTTATGTGAGGTCAACATAGGCTTATACCACATAATAGTTAACGAGCTTCTTCATAGGAAGAGTTCAACAGCATTACCACTCCACTGTAACTGCAGTTGAAATTACGATGAATTAGTCTGAACTCAAACTCAATAGCCATAAGAAATGCGATGAATGCCAGTCCTTGTATTGTCTTTCACCGTCAATTTCAATTCTTCTTATAAATACAGTGGTGCTTGAAAGTTTGTGAACCCTTTAGAATTTTCTATATTTCTGCATAAATATGACCTAAAACATCATCAGATTTACACACAAGTCCTAAAAGTAGATAAAGAGAACCCAGTTAAACAAATGAGACAAAAACGTTCTACTTACTCATTTATTTATTGAGGAAAATGATCCAATATTACATATCTGTGAGTGGAAAAAGTATGTGAACCTCTAGGATTAGCAGTTAATTTGAAGGTGAAATTAGAGTCAGGTGTTTTCAATGAATGGGATGACAATCAGGTGTGAGTGGGCACCCTGTTTTATTTAAAGAACAGGGATCTATCAAAGTCTGATCTTCACAACACATGTTTGTGGAAGTGCATCATGGCACGAACAAAGGAGATTTCTGAGGACCTCAGAAAAAGCATTGTTGATGCTCATCAGGCTGGAAAAGCTTACAAAACCATCTCTAAAGAGTTTGGACTCCACCAATCTACAGTCAGACAGATTGTGTACAAATGGAGGAAATTCAAGACCATTGTTACCCTCCCCAGGAGTGGTCAAGCAACAAAGATCACTCCAAGAGCAAGGCATGTAATAGTCAGCAAGGTCACAAAGGACCCCAGGGTAACTTCTAAGCAACTGAAGGCCTCTCTCACATTGGCTAATGTTAATGTTCATGAGTCCACCATCAGGAGAACACTGAACAACAATGGTGTGCATGGCAGGGTTGCAAGGAGAAAGGCACTGCTCTCCAAAAAGAACATTGCTGCTCATCTGCAGTTTGCTAAAGATCATGTGGACAAGCCAGAAGGCTATTGAAAAAATGTTTTGTGGACAGATGAGACCAGAAAGGAACTTTTTGATTTAAATGAGAAACGTTATGTTTGGAGAAAGGAAAACACTGCATTCCAGCATAAGAACCTTATCCCATCTGTGAAACATGGTGGTGGTAGTATCATGGTTTGGGCCTGTTTTGCTGCATCTGGGCCAGGATGGCTTGCCATCACTGATGGAACAATGAATTCTGAATAATACCAGCAAATTCTAATGGAAAATGTAAGGACATCTGTCCATGAACTGAATCTCAAGAGAAGGTGGATCATGCAGCAAGACAACGACCCTAAGCACACAAGCCATTCTACCAAAGAATGCTTAAAGAAGAATAAAGTGAATGTATTGGAATGGCCAAGTCAAAGTCCTGACCTTATTCCAATCGAAATGTTGTGGAAGGACCCGAAGCGAGCAGTTCATGTGAGGAAACCCACCAACATCCCAGAGTTGAAGCTGTTCTGCATAGAGGAATGGGCTAAAATTCCTCCAAGCCGGTGTGCAGGACTGATCAACAGTTACCGGAAATGTTTAGTTGCAGTTATTGCTGCACAAGGGGGTCACACCAGATACTGAAAGCAAGGTTCACATACTTTTGCCACTCACAGATATGTAATATTGAATCATTTTCCTTAATAAATAAATGACTGTGTATAATATTTTTGTCTCTTTTTTTTAACTAGGTTCGCTTTATCTACTTTTAGGAATTGTGTGAAAATCTGATGATGTTTTAGGTCATATTTATGCAGAAATATAGAAAATTCTAAAGGGTTCACAAACTTTCAAGCACCACTGTACTTGCGCACTTGTTTTTGTCTTCATATATACACACTACTTTAGACACAGAATTTTCAAATTTGGAACTTCTTTTATTTTATACAACTCCATACAACATACAACCCCGATTCCAAAAAAGTTGGGACAAAGTACAAATTGTAAATAAAAATGGAATGCAATAATTTACAAATCTCAAAAACTGATATTGTATTCACAATAGAACATAGACAACATATCAAATGTCGAAAGTGAGACATTTTGAAATTTCATGCCAAATATTGGCTCATTTGAAATTTCATGACAGCAACACATCTCAAAAAAGTTGGGACAGGGGCAATAAGAGGCTGGAAAAGTTATAGGTACAAAAAAGGAACAGCTGAAGGACCAAATTGCAACTCATTAGGTCAATTGGCAATACGTCATTAACATGACTGGGTATAAAAAGAGCATCTTGGGGTGGCAGCGGCTCTCAGAAGTAAAGATGGGAAGAGGATCACCAATCCTCCTAATTCTGTGCCAACAAATAGTGGAGCAATATCAGAAAGGAGTTTGACAGTGTAAAATTGCAAAGAGTTTGAACATATCATCATATACAGTGCATAATATTATCAAAAGATTCAGAGAATCTGGAAGAATCTCTGTGCGTAAGGGTCAAGGCCGGAAAACCATACTGGGTGCCCATGATCTTTGGGCCCTTAGATGGCACTGCATCACATACAGGCATGCTTCTGTGTTGGAAATCACAAAAGGGGCTCAGGAATATTTCCAGAGAACAGTATCTGTGAACACAATTCACCGTGCCATCCGCCGTTGCCAGCTAAAACTCTATAGTTCAAAGAAGAAGCCGTATCTAAACATGATCCAGAAGCGCAGACGTCTTCTCTGGGCCAAGGCTCATTTAAAATGGACTGTGGCAAAGTGGAAAACTGTTCTGTGGTCAGACAAATCAAAATTTGAAGTTCTTTATGGAAATCAGGGATGCCGTGTCATTCGGACTAAAGAGGAGAAGGACGACCCAAGTTGTTATCAGCGTTCAGTTCAGAAGCCTGCATCTCTGATGGTATGGGGTTGCATTAGTGCGTGTGGCATGGGCAGCTTACACATCTGGAAAGACACCATCAATGCTGAAAGGTATATCCAGGTTCTAGAGCAACATATGCTCCCATCCAGACGACGTCTCTTTCAGGGAAGACCTTGCATTTTCCAACATGACAATGCCAAACCACATACTGCATCAATTACAGCATCATGGCTGCATAGAAGAAGGGTCCGGGTACTGAACTGGCCAGCCTGCAGTCCAGATCTTTCACCCATAGAAAACATTTGGCGCATCATAAAACGGAAGCTATGACAAAAAAGACCTAAGACAGTTGAGCAACTAGAATCCTACATTAGACAAGAATGGGTTAACATTCCTATCCCTAAACTTGAGCAACTTGTCTCCTCAGTCCCCAGACGTTTACAGACTGTTGTAAAGAGAAAAGGGGATGTCTCACAGTGGTAAACATGGCCTTATCCCAACTTTTTTGAGATGTGTTGTTGTCATGAAATTTAAAATCACCTAATTTTTCTCTTTAAATGATACATTTTCTCAGTTTAAACATTTGATATGTCATCTATGTTCTATTCTGAATAAAATATGGAATTTTGAAACTTCCACATCATTGCATTCCGTTTTTATTTTCAATTTGTACTTTGTCCCAACTTTTTTGGAATCGGGGTTGTAATTTGAAAGAAGTACACTGTAACCCCGCTATAATGAACTCCTTGGGGGGGGGGCATCCAAATAGTACATAATATTGAAATGGACCCACTTGTCACACCAAACTATCTATTTGCCATGACACTACAGTGACATAGCTGCTCTGACTTCCATCAGAGTTTCAAGGGACAGTTACAGTAGTGGTGTCCTGTTGCCTTCTATTGGATTATTATTACCTCCGCCAAGGAGGTTATGTTTTCGGTAGCGTTGGTTTGTCTGTTTGTTGGTTTGTCTGTTAGCAACATTACGGAAAAAGTTATGAACGGATTGCTCTGAAATTTTTTCCAGAGGTGTGACTGGGCACAAGTAACAACCCATTAAATTTTGGCGGTGATCTGGATCACCTTCTGGATCCTGGATTTTTTTAAAGGATTCTTTATCATTGCGAGATAGGCCCATTTTTGGAATTTGTGCATATAACTCCATAACAAACAAACAAACAAACAAATGACCAGAGTGTTTGGTGAAAAAATACACAAAAGGATTTCCATGAGCTCTATCAAGTATCAAAGTTTGATCCGGACAAAATTCTGGATACTATGATCCAGAACACACAAAAATGAGGGGGGCGTTAGAATTTTTCATGCTGTAAGGTAACAAATGAAGATACAGACATGCAACCAACACCAAATTGTAGCCAAGACTCTGCTGAATCAGTAGTATGTCAACGGATTTGATGTATCTTCAATAGCTATGGAGCTAAATCCAGAAGAAAACCGCCATTATGGAAATATTTTCTTGCAAATAACTTTTGAAGTAATAGTGATACAAGTACGCTGATGTAACAATGAAACTCATTACAATGAAAAATTTGATACCTATTTTTATTATCCTAAATATACTGCTGAATATAGATGGTGATATCAGTGCTGATATCAGCATCTCACAACAAGTTGAAACTTGTTGAACAAGTTGAAACTTGTTCAGTGGTCTATTCAGCCATGCCTCGCTCCAAGTCTAGATCAGCAGAGCAAAGGAGAAAACAGAGTGCTGAGCATATGAGACAGATGCGCGCTGAAGCTGAACCAGAGACTGCTGCAGCTCGCCGTGCTTCAGACAGAAACAGCCATAAAAAACAGAGGGCATCAGAGACACCAGAAGTTGCAGAGACACACAACAAGAACATTTGGGCAGAAAGACTTCATCAGCGATTTACAGCCATCTTCATTCACAGCTTATCGCCATTACCAGAGGAAAACATTGCGACAGGAAGCCTTGAGTAGAAAACTTGTTCGGTGGTCTATTCAGCCATGCCTCGCTCCAAGTCTAGATCAGCAGAGCAAAGGAGAAAACAGAGTGCTGAGCGTATGAGATAGATGCGCACTGAAGCTGAACCAGAGACTGCTGCAGTTCGACGTGCTTCAGACAGAGACAGCCATAAAAAACAGAGGGCATCAGAGATGCCAGAAGTTGCAGAGACACGCCACGCCTCTGTCAGGGCAGGAATGCAGAGACATAGAGCAGAAGAGACACCAGAAGCTGTAGAGACATGTCGTGCATCTGCTAGGGCAGAAATGCAGAGACACAGAGCAGAAGAGACACCAGAAGCTGCAAAGACACGTCATGCATCAGTCAGGGCAGGAATGCAGAAACACAGAGCAGAAGAGACACCAGAGGCAGCAGACACATGCCGTGCATCTGTCAGGGCTGGAATGCAGAGACACAGAGCAGAAGAGGCAGTGGACACACGCCGTGCATCTGTCAGGGCTGGAATGCAGAGACACAGAGCAGAAGCTACACCAGAAACTATTGAAAAATGCCGAAACCTGGAGAGAGCGAGGGGGCAAAGTCGCAGGACAACAGAAAAAGAAAGAGCAGTTGATGACAGCGCTGCCATTTTCATGTCCAAGATACAAGAAGGACCAATTTACCCCTGCTGTTCCTGTCATCGGCTTCATTATCGATCTGCAGTCCAAGAAATGAAGGTTGACAAATACCCAGACAACAAAGCCATAGAGAATATACTCAAGTCCAGTGGTGATGCACAAACCCATTTTAAATCTTGGGTATGCAAAACCTGTCACTGAAGTTCGGACGAGTCCCTACCAAGTCATGGGCCAATGGCCTCGAACTTGATGTCATACCACCTGAGCTTGCGGAACTGAGACCTCTGGAATTGAGACTGATAAGCCAGAGAATACCTTTCTAAAAGCTTGTTGCATTGCCAAGAGGGGGACAGAAAGCTACTGTATACATGGAAGTGCAGTGAATGTGCCATCAAAACTACAGCCAGTTATAACCCTGTTGCCCCGGCTTCCAAGTACAGCTGAAGTAGTGCCGTTGAAGCTCAAAAGAAAACTCAGCTACAAGGGTCATTACATGCATGAATACATTCGGCCCAAGAAGGCTCTCCAATGGCTTCAACAAAACAACCCACTGTACAAGGACATCACTATTTGCCTTGATTGGGAACCTCAGTGGGAAGATGATGATCCTGACCTGTGGGAGGCCATAGCAAAGGCATGTCATGAGGAAATGGAAGTCAGCCATGAAGGTGAAACAGTTACAGTAGCTGACAACAATTTGTCTGTATCCTCAGCCCCACAGTCGCCTCTGCCCACTGGGGATGATTATACAATCTTGAGACACCTGGCAAAGAGACAGAAATTGAAGCTGAAAGATGTGCCCGGTGATGGAAACTGTTTTTTCCATGCTGTATCTGTCTCCCTTCCGGCAGAGGGAGTGCAAGCACTGACTGGTCCAGAGATAAGGGCACGGCTACTTGACTACCTGGAGTCCACAGAGCTCAAGCCATACTACTTGGGTTTTCTACAACACACTGACAGTCCTTGCCTTTCACTTACATGGAACACACTGAATCAACAGCAGCAACGACAGTTCTAGCTTTATGTTGATGCTCTCAGAGGTGGTGAATGGGCAGACAATCTGGCTGTTCAAGCTGTTTCTGACATGCTTGATATCAACATTGAAGTCATCAATACCATAACACCTCACTGGCCGCATGACATTCATTCTCAACAGGGAAGAAGCACCAACACAATCACGATAGGACTCTTGGGTGAACTACACTATGTGGCATTTCAGAATGCTGAGATTGATATCAGGCAAGAAGCAGATATGAAAAGAAAACAGGAGTTAGAAGATGAAGAAGACAGGATAGCATTCGAGCATAACAGCAAGCTCAGGGGCATTCCTTCTGACACCTTGTTACAGGAAGAACAGCTGGTTGAATCTGAGAGTACATATTCTGTAGCTCCTGCTGAACACCAGAAACCGTGTGCTTTTCTGACAGATGAAAAGTTTGAAGAGCTGTCCAATCCTTCCAAGTACCCCTTTGGTCGTGGAGGTTTGTCTGAAAAAAAGAGTGAAGAAAATAACCCCAAGGAAGTACTTCAACCAGCACCTATTGTACATGGATGGAAGGTTTGCAAAGGACATTGATTACTTGTTTGCTGCTCAGTATGCAGTAGAGGCCAAGCAAGTAAACGACGACATCCAGATCTCTTTAAGGCAGACACAAGGTCAGACCTTCCAGAATAGAAGGATTAATATGGGTCTCATGAAAAACAATGACTATGTCCAAGCAATGCTGCGGACTGATGCCGCATTCAAGTTCATGAAGAACCTCCGGGGATCACCAGCATAATGGAACACTGTTCTGTTGGACTTGCTGGCCATGGTCCGACAGCTGGGAATCCCTACATGGTTCCTAACCCTGTCAGCAGCGGACATACAGTGGCCAGAAATCATCCAGAGCATCGCGCACCAATATGGGAAACATCTAACAGCAGATGCCGTGAAGAACATGCCATGGGAAGAAAAATGCAACTGGCTTCGCACCAACCCTGTGACAGCAGCCTGACAATTCAAGCACCGGCTGGATCTCTTTTTCAAGGAGGTCATAGGAGGGAAAGCCAATCCTATTGGTGAGCTTCATGATTACATGATCCAAATAGAATTCCAAGCCAGGGGATCTCCTCATGTGCATATCATTCTCTGGATCAAGGACGCTCCAAAACTGGATGTCAACAGTGATGAAGAAGTGGCCAGTTTCATTGACAAGTATCAAACATGTGCCATTCCAGAGGAAGAAGACAGTGACCTAAGAAAACTAGTTCTGTCAGTGCAGAAACATGTGTGCACTGCCACTTGCCGAAGAGGAGGTTCTTGCCACTTCAGGTTCCCTCATCCACCAAGTAGTGAGACAGTGATCGCCAGGCCAGCAGATGACCCTGACCTTGCTGAGAGGGACATGAAAGTGAAGCCAGAACTGTTTAAGAGAGTAGACAAAAGTCATGGCAGATATGGAGATTCCTGAAGACATCAGTTATGAAGCTTTCATGATGAAGGCAGACGTGAACCCTTTGTTGTACCAACAGATGCTGAAGCTGATGAAGTCTGGCACAAGCATTGTACTCAGCCGTCAGCCGTCTGAAAGATGGGTCAACCAATACAACCTAGACATCCTGCGAACATGGCAAGCCAACATGGACCTTCAGTTCATCACAGATCCCTACTCATGCATCATGTATATCACCAGCTACATGATGAAGAGTGAAAGAGCCATGAGTGAGCTGCTGAAGAAGGTTGCAGAAGAAAACCGAGATGACGACCTGAAATCCAAGTTGAAAAAAGTGGGTTCAGCATTCCTCAACAACAGAGAAGTCAGTGCACAGGAGGCTGCATACAGACTGCTCTCTCTCTCCCTGCCTTTAAAAAGAGCCAGCAGAAAAGTTGTTTTTGTGAATACAGCACCAAAGGACAAATGAGTCTCAATGTTAAAGCCACAAAAGCAGCTTCAGGAACTGGACAATGAAGATGAAAACATCTTCTGCACCTCGCCACTGGACAGGTATGCGGCCTGACTAGACGAGCTGGAGGACATGTCCCTGGCAGAGTTTGCAGCCACTTACACTGCTGGTGGAGGAGATATGCCTGGCGAGTCACCTGATCACATCCCAGATGTGCTGCAGGACAGTGATGATGATGGGGATGATAATGATGAGGATGATGACAACAGCAACAGAAATCCAACTGTCATCAGATTGAAAAATGGCCTTGGTCACATGAGGAAGCAAAGGTGTCACTGGATCATCAGGTTTCACAAAGTAAAGAAAGAGGGGGAAGACAAATACAGAAACCTCCTCATGCTGTACTTCCCATGGCGTGATGAAGAGCATGACCTGAGAGGTGACTTTCCCTCATTCAAGGCCCATTATGACCAGACCAAGGATCACGTAAAAGAGAATGAAGCCTTGTTCAGCATCAATGCTGATGAAATTGACAGGGCATATGAAGACTTACAGCGCATGGGTCCACCAGAGGATGGCTGGGATGGTATTGCTCCCAATGTAGAGTTCCAGCAAGCTGAGCAAGAGGCTGAGGGAGTCATCAGGGAGAGAGAGCTGCCTGAAGAGGATCATGAAAATCCTGACTTAGCACCAGCCTCTGGACCTACCAATCACTCTGAACTCCATGCACGGTTCTCAGCCAAGGTGAACAAAGCACTGATGAGCCCTCAGGAGTACAGAACAATGATGTGCTCCTTAAATACCAAGCAAAAGGAGGTTGTTATGTTCCATTGAAAGTGGTGCAAAGAGGCCATACTCTGTCTCAAGCATGACCAGCCCATGCCACAGTATAAAGTGTTCTTGAGTGGACCTGGAGGAGTGGGAAAGAGCCACATCATCAAGCTGGTGCATTATGAAATGATGAAACTGCTCAAGCCTCTCTCTGGACACTTCGAACCTGATGAACTGCCAGTTTTGCTTACTGCCTTTACTGGAACAGCTGCATTTGGTATCGAAGGGATGACCCTGCATTCATCTCTTGGCTTCAGCTGTGGTCTTAAGAGCAAAAAAGAATACCAGCCAGCAGTGAAAAGCTTAACACTCTCCACTCTCGCTTGGGAAAACTCAAACCTCAAACTCCTTATGAGGTGTCAATGGTCAGAGCAGATCATCTTTACCACATCCATCGCAGACTGCAGGACATCTGTGGCAACTCTGACCCTGATTCCCGTTTTGGAGGAGTGAGCATCTTGGCTGTTGGTGACCTGTTTCAACTGCAGCCTGTTGGCCAAAACCATGTGTTTGCTACTCCTTCTGACAGCTATGCCAGACTGCATGGCTCTCTGTGTGAAGAAAACATCCAGATGTTAGAACTAACAGAGAGCATGCATCAGAAGGATGACAGACAGTTTGCACAGCTGTTGATGCGAGTAAGGACAGCCAGCTGCACTGCAGAGGACATCGCTTTGTTGAAGTCAAGAGTTGTTTTGAAGACAGATGCAAACTATCCAACCCAAGCCTTGCATGTCTTCAAAACCAATAAGGAAGTTGATGACCACAATAGTGAGCACCTTAGGCAATTACCAACACAAGTGTTTGACATCAAAGCCATTGATCAGAAAAAAAGATGTCCAGACAGGAATCACAGATTGTTAGGGTTTTGCTGGGATTCGAACCTGGTTCGTTGGTGTGATGATCCAGCAAACCCCCACTAGGCCACCAGGGGAATGACTCAAATGCAGAGGCGTGAGGCAGAAGTAGAAAAAGTAACAAAAGGTTTATTTATACTATGTACACTATATACAATCCAGGGCAAAACAAAAAAAAACAAAAACAAAGAGTATAATTCAAAAAGAAAAAGGCAAAAATGCAAAAGCTCAGAAGATCCACAAAACACAGTACAAAGGAAACTGGAGATAAACATAACAGCACAAAGACTCCGTGACAAGAGGACTGAACTCAGGGGTATAAATACACAAACTAATTAAGGACACAGGTGAAGATAATTAGGACTAACAGGCAATTAACAAAAAAAAACACAAAACACAGGAACAGTGGCGGCCTCTAGAGGCCAAAATAAATATGACACGAAAAGGAAATAACAGCGGCCTCTAGAGGCCAAAACAGTCCAAGTCCTAACAGGACCCCCCCCTCTAGGAGCGTCTCCTGACGTTCCCAGGGCGATCCGGATGGGCCGAATGGAAGTCCCGACACAGTTCTTTATCCAGGACATCCCGAGCAGGAACCCAGCAGCGCTCCTCAGGACCATAGCCCTCCCAGTCCACCAGATATTGCAACCCGCCGCGGACCCGGCGGGAGTCAAGCAGGCGATGCACAGTGAACACAGTCTGCCCCTGGAAGATGCGGGGGGGTGGGGGGTTCCTAGGGGCAGGGGCATACGTAGACGTCAGTACAGGCTGCAACAGGGAAACATGGAAAGTGGGGTTGATCCTCAGAGTCCGGGGCAACTGGAGCCGGTAGGAGACAGGGTTCACCCTGCGCACCACCTTGAAGGGGCCAATGTAGCGAGGAGCAAGCTTGCGGTTCTCCACCCGCAGCGGAAGGTCCTTAGTGGACAGCCAAACCCGCTGCCCAGGGCGGAAAGTGTGTGCAGGTCTTCTATGGCGGTTGGCCTGAGTCTGGTTGGTTCTGGAGGTCTGTATGAGGGTCTTCCTGACCTTGCTCCAGGTCTTGCGACACCGTCTCACATATTGGTTGACCAAGGGCACCCCCGCGTCCTCCTCCTGGTCCGGGAACAGAGGTGGCTGGAACCCGAATTGGCACTGGAATGGCGACAGCTTGGTGGCCGATGACTGCAGGGTGTTGTGGGCGTACTCTGCCCATGGCAGCCAGGTGCTCCACGATGTCGGGTTATCCATAAGCCAGGCCTCGCAGGGTGGTTTCCAGGTCCTGGTTGAGCCTCTCCGTCTGACCATTGGACTGTGGGTGAAACCCAGAGGAGAGGCTGGCAGTGGCTCCGATGACCTTGCAGAACCCATGCCACACTCGGGAGGAGAACTGGGGCCCTCGGTCTGAGACGATGTCCTGTGGAAGACCAAAGACTCGGAAGACATGATTAAATATAAGTTTCGCTGTTTCAAGAGCAGAGGGGAGTTTGCACAGAGGTATGAAGCGGCAGGCCTTGGAGAATCTGTCAACAATTACCAAAATGACCATGTTACCTTGTGACTCAGGGAGACCCGTGATGAAGTCGACTGCCACGTGGGACCAGGGACGCCGGGGAATGGTCAGAGGATGCAGGAGACCCTGGGGACGCTGTCGTGGGTTCTTGGTTCTGGTGCAAACCTCACAGGACAGGACAAATGACCTTACTTCCTGCTCCATGTTAGGCCACCAGAAGCGTCTTTTCAGGAAGTCCAGGGTCCTCCGAGCTCCCGGGTGGGCGGTGAGAGGGGAAGAGTGACCCCACTGGAGAACCTTGGCCCGGGCTTGATGTGGGATGTACAAGAGGCCCGGTGGCCCCGTCCCAGGACCGGGGTCCTGGCGTTGGGCTCGTCGAACAGCCTCCTCAATACCCCAGCGGACAGGGGCCACAATCCGGGACACCGGGATAATAGGCCCGACTTCATTCTCACTGTTAGTGGCAGAGAACAGCCTGGACAGTGTGTCAGGTTTGGTGTTCTTGGAGCCGGGACGGTACGAGAGGGTGAAGTCAAACCGACTGAAAAACAGGGCCCACCTAGCCTGTCGAGGGTTCAGTCTCTTGGCTTGCTGGAGGTACTCCAGGTTCTTGTGGTCAGTCCAAACCAGGAATGGATGTTGCACTCCCTCCAGCCAGTGCCTTCACTCCTCAAGGGCCAGTTTGACCGCTAGCAGTTCTCGATCCCCCACATCGTACCGGGACTCCGCAGGACTCAGGCGGTGGGAGAAGTAAGCGCAGGGGTGCAGCTTTCCTTCCGAACGTTGAGAGAGTACCGCGCCGACACCACTGTCCGAGGCGTCCACCTCCACGATGAATGGTTGGGAGGTGTCCGGGAGGACCAGAATGGGTGCCGTGCAGAAGCGGGCCTTGAGGTCTTTGAACGCCTTTTCTGCCTGAGGAGACCAGCCATAAGATCCACCTGTCCCTTTGGTGAGGTCTGACATGGGTGCTGCCACAGAACTGAAGTTCCTGATGAACTTGCGGTAGAAGTTAGCGAATCCTAAGAACCGCTGAACCTCCTTAACGGACTTGGGAGTAGGCCAGGGTCTTGGCAGGGTCCATTTGGAGTTGGCCTGTCCGTACAATAAATCCCAGAAAGGAGACCTCGGGAACATGAAATTCGCATTTCTGGGCCTTGGCGAACAGATTGTTCTGTAGCAGCCTCTGGAGAACCTGGCGGACATAGTGGCGGTGCTCCTGCACGGTCTTGGAAAAGATAAGGATGTCATCGAGGTAGACAAAGACGTACAGATTAATCATGTCCCTTAAGACGTCGTTGATTAGGGCCTGAAAAACAGCTGGTGCGTTGGTGAGTCCGAAGGGCATCACCTGGTATTCGTAGTGCCCAGACGGGGTGTTAAAGGCAGTCTTCCACTCGTCTCCCTGTCGGATACGGATGAGGTGGTATGCGTTCCGTAGGTCCAACTTGGTGAAGACGGTGGCGCCTTGGAGCAGGTCGAAAGCAGTGGACATCAGCGGAAGGGGATATCGGTTGTGCACAGTGATCTTGTTCAGGCCCCTGTAGTCAATACATGGTCGAAGCCCCCCATCCTTCTTGCCGACAAAGAAGAAGCCGGCACCAGCAGGTGAGGTGGAGGGTCGAATGAACCCAGAGACCAGGGCGTCTTTGAGGTATTCCTCCATAGCCTTGCGTTCTGGCTGAGAGAGGGAAAACAGTCTGCCACGAGGAGGGGTAGTCCCAGGGAGCAAGTCGATGGCACAGTCGTAGGCCCGGTGCGGAGGAAGAACGGCGGCCCTGCTCTTGCTGAATACCTCCTTGAGATCCCAGTACTCTGTGGGAACTTGAGATAACTCGGTGAGATCAGGGGGCTCGGCAGGAGACACAGGAGAGCTAGAGAGCAGACAAGAGGCATGGCATGCAGGGCCCCATTCCACAACCTGGCTTGTTACCCAGTCTATGCGAGGGTTGTGGCGAGTAAGCCAAGGAAGGCCTAGAATAACTGGGAACTCAGGTGAAGGAATCAGGTGCGGGATATTTCTTCCTTGTGACCTTGAGACTGGAGGAAGACTGGAGAAGTAACTTGAGTGACTCTTCCATCACCTAACGCTTGGCCATCGAGGGCAGACACAGACAGAGGGACTTCAAGAGGTGCAGTAGGTATATTGATGCTTTGGGCGAAGTGAATATCCATAAAGTTCCCAGCCGCCCCTGAGTCTATCAAAGCTTGACAAGAGTGGACAGACTCACCCCAGGAGATGGAGACCGGGATGTAGATTCCTTGGCCAGGGAGTCCGGGAGAGAGGGTAGGCCCCGTCACAACCCTCCCTCGGCTGGACGGGGCGGTCCTTTTCCCAAGAGTTCGGGACATGATGCTCGGAAGTGACCAGGCTTGCCACAGTAGATGCAGCACTTGTCCCTCCTTCTGCGCTCCCTCTCAGATGTGGAGAGGCGAGTACGACCCACTTGCATGGGTTCTGGACAGTCACTGAAGGAGGTAGACGGTCTCCAGGTAGAGGTAGGGAGGCTGGGGGGGCTCAAGGCTTGGTGGCGTTCTCTCATCCTGTTGTCCAGACGAATAGCATGTGAGATGAGGGTTTCGAGGTCACTTGGGCATCCAATAGAGGCCAGACCGTCCTTGATGGGGTCAGACAGACCATGGTGGAAGGCTGACACCAGGGCAGTCTCGTTCCATCCACTTACTGCTGCGAGTGTTCGGAACGAGATGGCGTAATCTGCGACGCTTCCTCCTTGCCGGATAGACATGAGCTTTCGGGCTGCGTCGGTACTGATGTCTGCCTGATCGAAGACCCGAAGCATCTCTTCAGAAAACAGCTGGAAATCAAAGCACTCAGGTCCCTGTCTTTGCCAGATAGCAGTAGCCCAGGCTCGCACCTTACCAGCTAATGAGGTGATCACAAAGGCAATCTTGCGGCGATCCGTAGTGTAGGTGGTAGGCTGAAGCTCAAAGGTGAGTTGACACTGGGTAAGGAACTCTCGGCACTCACTGTGCTTGCCTTCATACCTCTGTGGTGCAGGAAGGCTGGGTTCGCGAGGTGAAGAAGGCAGCATGGCAGGAGGCACTGGAGCAGGAGTGGGATCAGGAGCAGGATCAGGAGCAGGAGATGCAGGCAGAGATGTCAGCTGTGCCAGGGTTTTCCCAATTTGCTGAAGTAGTTCCTCGTGGCGAGCAAGGGCCTCACGTTGGCTGGTGAGCGTACGTCCATGAGCGTCCATGGTCGCTCCGAAGCGTGTCAAAGCTGCCATAATTCCCTGAAGGTTGGCCGGGTAGACAGTTGAAGCAGCCTCTGCTGAGTCGGTCATGACGGAGTCTTTCTGTTAAGGGTTTTGCTGGGATTCGAACCTGGTTCGTTGGTGTGATGATCCAGCAAACCCCCACTAGGCCACCAGGGGAATGACTCAAATGCAGAGGCGTGAGGCGGAAGTAGAAAAAGTAACAAAAGGTTTATTTATACTATGTACACTATATACAATCCAGGGCAAAACAAAAAAAAACAAAAACAAAGAGTATAATTCAAAAAGAAAAAGGCAAAAATGCAAAAGCTCAGAAGATCCACAAAACACAGTACAAAGGAAACTGGAGATAAACATAACAGCACAAAGACTCCGTGACAAGAGGACTGAACTCAGGGGTATAAATACACAAACTAATTAAGGACACAGGTGAAGATAATTAGGACTAACAGGCAATTAACAAAAAAAACCCACAAAACACAGGAACAGTGGCGGCCTCTAGAGGCCAAAATAAATATGACACGAAAAGGAAATAACAGCGGCCTCTAGAGGCCAAAACAGTCCAAGTCCTAACACAGATGTCAACATTTCTGCCAAACCGTCTGACACTGGAGGTTTGAGAGAGGTAGTGTCAGTAGCTGTCGGCGCCAGAGTGATGGTCACAGTCAATATCGACGTGTCTGTTGGGCTGGCCAATGGTGTGTGTGTGGCACTGTTGTTGGGATTGACCACACAGGAACTGATGTGCATATCATACTGGTAGAGTTTGACAGTGAAAGAGTTGGTAGAAAGGCCATTGCTGGAAGCCAGTACCAACGGTCATATCCTGCGGTAGTGCCCATCACAAGACAGGATGTGCAGTTCTTTGTTGGACGAGGAAGACGGTCGGTAGAAGCTAAAAGGACACAGTTTCCTCTGTCATTGGCTTGGGGCTGTACTATCCATGAAGTCCAAGAAAAAACACTGGACAAAGTGGTCATGTCAATGGAAGGCAGGGGCAACTTCATGCCAGGTCAGGCCTATGTTGCCCTCAGTCGTGTCAAGAACTGGCCTTTTTCTTCTTGGATTTGATGCAGCTGCCATTCGTGTCAACCCTGCTGTAGTGAAGGAAATGACCCGCCTCAAACAGGAAGTGCTGCCCTGTACTACAGATTCTATTGATACACTTCACTGCTTGAACATTCGCCTACTTAACGTACATTCTTACCTGGAACATTTAGAAGATCTCAAGGTGGATGACACTGTGCAAAATTTTGATGTCTTCTGCTATGTTGAAACCTTCCTGAAACAACAGCAAGATATTGACTTGATTATCCCAGGCTCAGAAAGTTTCAGAGCAGACAGAACTGCTGCAGTTGGCCGAGGGGGTGGCGTGATGACAGTTGCCAAACAGGAATTTTTGCCCAAGAACCTTCACTTGGCCGTCACTGGACTGGAACACACAGCAGTTTCTGTGACAAAATCTGGCACACAAGTTAACATAGTAACCCTGTACAGACCACCTTCTGCTGCCCCTGCTGTCTTTACCAAGAAGTTACAAGCCCTGATCAGGTCTCTCCCTGAGGACATAGCCACTGTGATCCTGGGAGATTTCAACTTCGACCTGCTGGAAACACCACAGCACAACATCATCTCAATCATGGAAAGGCTGGGTTTCAGTCAGCCAGTGCTGGTACCAACTACTGACTATGGAACCCTTCTTGACCATGTGTACATAAGAGGTTCTATGGATGCAGAAGTCAAAGTTTGTGACACTTATTTTTCTGACCACGATACAGTGTGTGTTTCTTTGAAGATTCAATAATTTTGATGTTATCTTTCATGTAATCAAGATTTTTTTTTGTTTTTCATTGGATTGAATTTAGTATTTATTGTTCTGTGATATGTATACATTGATGTATGCTTATGTAATGTTGTAACCTATTAGTATATAACTTTTGAATATGGTGAATAAATTATAATTTTTTTATTTTTCTATGACTTTTTATCTCACATGTATGACACAAAATCTCATATGTGAGAATTAGTATCTCATTTTAGGTGTAAGTCTCAATATGTGGTGAAATAAGCTGCTTGGCGGAGGTCTGCGCTCTCCGAGTGCTTTTCTAGTTATAGAGGTTTTCTCCTCTCAATCATTCACACCTATGGGCAATTTAGAGTAGCCAGTTAATCTAACTGCATGTCTTTGGACTGTGGGGGAAACCGGAGCACACAGAGAAAACCCACAAGGACACAGGGAGAACATGCAAACTCCACACAGAAAGGCCCCCATCGGCCGCTGGGCTCGAACCCAGAACCTTCTTGCTGTAAGGCAACAGTGCTAACCAATACACCACCATGCCACACCAAACACTCACATATATGCAAAGTTTTAGGCACATTCTCCTGATCATGAATTTCTCCTTCCGAGTCACTATCGCAGTTCACTGACTGAGTTAAATGATCATGAATGGAGGCAATGATTTCTTCGTCTGTTATGGAAATGGTGGCGGTTATTGGCGTATCATTGTCAATGTCCACCCACTGACTCACATGTTTTCTAAAATCTTCACCATTCACTTAATTAATGTGTTGCAAATAATGTCATTCATGTTGCACCACAGGACTGGGAGGGGGGTATAAAAATGGCACTGGTACATTTTAACTAGATGTTAAGTTTAGTGTTATCAGCAGTCATCTCGTCCTTTTATCAATCCTTTGATCACCATATTTGATAAGTGTTAGTGATTGACACCTAAGCTAGGCTAGTTAAGCCTTTGCTTTATGTTCTAAAGACATGCGGTTAGGTTAACATGGGGTGGCCTTGGGCTGAAGTGCCCTTGAGCAAGGCATCTAACCCCCAACTGCTCCCTGGGCATTGTAGCATAGCTGCCCACTGCTCTGGGTATGCGTGCGTGTGCTCATTGCTCATGTGTGTGTGCATATGTGTTTTCACTGCTTCAGATGGGTTAAATGCAGAGAGGAATTCCACTGTGCTTAAGTGTACATGTGATAAATAAAGTTGTTGTTGTTCTTCTTCTTTATGATAAACACATATTGTTAACTTGACTGCAGACTTGATAACTTATTGTTTGTCTCTAGTGGGAAGAGGAACACATGGCTCAGTGTGTCATGTAAGCAGGTGAATGACGGATATAATTGCAGGAAGAGTGTTTATTTACAAACAGGCAGGCAAACAGTTCAAAAACGTAAGACAAAGGTTGGGTCGTGAAACAGGCAATGGTCACGCAAGGCACAAATAGAATGGTGGAGGCAAAGACGAAAGGCAGAGTCCACATACACAAAACAAAGTCAAAATCAGAAAGGCGATACACAGATATGAGGCTTGGCAACATGAGACACTAGGTACAGTGTGTGTTTAGAGAGTCTTTATAAGCACGCGCTGTGATTGCACTTTAATCTGGAACAGGTGCATAGTATTGTAATTAATCCTAATGGCACCATGCATGCATTGTAATCTGTGGGGCACACTGCGCGCTTCAAGTGCTAATGCGCTTGGATGTGACACAGTGATTTTTTTTTTTTTTGAAGACTTCGACTCATTATCACTAAAGGCGGGGGACATGAACTTAGTTCATTATATGCAAAAGTTTGTTGTAAAAAGTTAATTATAGTGGGGTTGCAGTGTAATGTAGTTGTTCTTATAGCTGTATTTACTTGTATGTTTTATGCTAGCATCATGTATGGATTTTCAACAATATACATAGATTTTATATTGTTGAGCCCATTGATTCCCACCTTTTAAGCTATAATGCCAAGCATTTTACATATTTGTGATCCTCTTCTATGCACTACAAATATATGTACACAAGCTCATTCAACATGGCATAGTATGGGCAGGTAGTTTGATGATGCTTGTCGTTTGTTATGATATTTCAAGACTAGGCTTGGCCTACCTTCAGACATATACATAGAATGAGGTGCCACCCAAACCATATTTGGGTATGTATTTGGACATAATAGATGTAACCCTTCAGAAGTGATTAGATGGATTGATATTTGGAGCTTGTGCACACCTGAATATCATACCCATATGTGCTTGTTGAACACCCCATTCCAAATTTAGTCCTCCTTAACTATTATAATAAGCTTCACTCTTCTGGGAAGGCTTTTCACTAGATTTTGGAACATGGCTGTGGGGATTTGTTCCCATTCAGTCTCGAGTATTAGTGAGATCAGGCGTTGGTCAGTCAAGAAGGTCTGGTGTGCAGTCGGCATTCCAGTTCATCCCAAAGCTGTTCAGTGGGGTTGAGGTGAGGGCTCTCTGCAGGATTTCTTCCACTCCAACCTTGGCAAACCATGTCTTTATGGATCTCACTTAGAGCACAGGTGCATTGTCAAGCTGGAACGGGTTTAGGCCTCTTAGTTCCAATGAAGAGAATGCTGCAGCATACAACACATTCTGTCCAATTCTGTGCTTCCAGCTTTGTGGCAACAGTTTGGGGAAGATCCACAATTGGGTATGATGGTCCCTTGAGGGAAATAAAATTTTTCCAATGGAGCATGGCTTACAGATGTAAAGAGCAAGACATTACTTAAAACCAATAATAAACATTGAGTAAAAACATACAGAAATAAAACACAATTAAAAAGACATGAATAAAGTCAAGACAAAACCATATGACAACATAACCTTATTTTCAGCATTCAAATGGAATCTGTTTGAAGGTTTATGTGCAAGACTTCAAGTTCACCATTTCCAGTTATTTTAGCTGGCTAGCTTGTATTCATTACAGTGTCTATCAACACTGGCAATTAATATCATAGTTAATGTTTATAGTTATGAATTCCCAGAAAAATTGTATTGTTTGTACAGTTAGGGGTTGCCATAATAACTGGCACGAACAATTTTTTTCTTAGAGTAGGTGTGTTTTGACTATAAACTGCATACCAGAGCTGAATATAGATGTGATTCACCATAACATCTCCAGCTGCCTCCTAAAAATGACGAAGCTCTTCATCTTTGCTTAAAGGGGACCCGCAGCAAAAAAATAAACATAAGCTAGAAATATTATATCTTTTGCATGAATACATTTTGACTCCCCTGTACTGTTACACTGTGTCGCATAAAGCAGTGCTTTAAAATTCTTTTGTATTCCTGCTCATTCAAGGGCGCAGCCATGTTGCCATTTTGTGGGCAGTTTCAAAGGTCAGCACAATGTAGAATCGTTGATAAGTTTCCTGTATCTTGATTGGCTTGCTGCTCCTACCACCACGATGTAGACAGACATAAAAAAACATTGTTGAAAAACAACAGAGTGTAAAGCCTATGGTTGCAAAAATAATAAACGTGATAACAAGGGAAAGCATTTTTTGTGTTCCACTGCCGACAACTGAGCAACGTAAGCAAATTGCTAAACAATGGCTTGGGAACAAATTGGGAATAGGTCAGACTTTAGAAATACTCTCCTTTGGTAGAAATTCTGTTATTTGCAAGGACCATTTGAACCATTTTGAAAAGAATCTACAGGCCGAGTTCTTGAGCTACACAGGACACATCAGACTCAAACCTGATGCTGTGCCAACAATATTCCAACACCATCCATAGAAAAGGTCATGCAAGTCGATTAGTTAGAATAGTATAGACATTCAAAGCTAATATATATATATATATATATATATATATATATATATATATATATATATATATATATATATATTTCAGCACTGCCTAAAAGCAGAGCTCCCAAGGAGTGTAAAACGTGTTAGTAAATAATTCCACATTATTTTTTAAAAAGCAAATTAAAAATAAGCACTGGATAAAAAACCATCTATCTTATGTAAATAAAGATACAAATTTAATTTTCCAGTTGCCCACACTACGCTTCACTCCGCTCCGCTATAAACTCACACTCGGCTTTAAGCTGTCACTTGTGGCACATTGCATGTATATACCTGTATTCACATATGTAATAAATAAATAGGCTTTATAGCTAGTATGGACACACATTTACATAAACATGCGCATGCACTGAGTTTCTATATATAATCGGCTGCTTACCGATTTGTGAGTTCCCCATCTGGTGCTGGCCATCTCACATCAGGTTACCATGCTACATGCTACACACAAGCTATTGTCCCATATGCAAATGTAACATATGTACATATGTTGAATTTACATACAACCCCAATTCCAAAGAAGTTGGGATGCTGTGTAAACTGTAAATAAAAACAGAATGGGATAATTTGCAAATCATGGAAACCCTATATTTAATTGAAAATAGTACAAAGACAACATATCAAATGTTGAAACTGAGAAATTTTATTGTTTTTTAAAAAAATATATGCTCATTTTGAATTTGATGGCAGCAACATGTTTCAGAAAAGTTGGGACGGGGCAACAAAAGACTGAAAAACTTGTGTAATGCAAAAAAATATTTGGTTAATTGGCAACAGGTCAGTAACTTGACTGGGCTAAAAAAAAAAGAGCATTGCCGAGAGGTTGAGTCTCTCAGAAGTAAAGATGGGGAGGGGTTCACCGCTCTGTGAAAGACTGCATGGGCAAACAGTGCAACAATTTAAGAATAACGTTCCTCAATGTAAAATTGCAAAGAATTTGGGGATCACATCATCTATGGTACATAATATGAAAAGATTCAGAGAGTCTGGAGAAATCTCTGTCTGCAAGAGACAAGGCTGAAAACTGACATTGGATGCCTGATCTTCAGGCCCTCAGGTGGCACTGCATTAAAAGCAGACACGTGTGTGTAGTGGAAATCCATGTATGGGCTCAGGAACACTTCAGAAAACCATCATCTGTGAAAACAGTTCATTACTGCATCCACAAATGCAAGTTAAAACCAGATATAAACAATATTCAGAAACACCGCCACCTTCTCTGGGCCCGAGCTCTTTTACGATGGTCTGAGGCGAAGTGAAAAATTGTCCCGAGGTCTGATGAATCAAAAGTAGAAATTATTTTTAGAAATCATGGACACCACGTCCTCCAGACCATCCGGCTTGTTATCAGTGCACAGTTCAAAAGCCAGCATCTGTGATGGTATGAGGGGGCATTAGTGCACATGACATGGGTAGCTTGGACATCTGGGAAGGCATCATTAATGCTGAATGATATATACACGTTTCAGAGCAATATGCTGCCATCCAGACAAAATCTTTTTCAGGGAAAGCCTTCCTTCTTTCAGCAAGACAATGCCAAACTGCTTTCTGCAAATATTAAAACTGCATGGTTCCATAGTAAAAGAGTCTGGGTGCTAAATTGGCCTGCCTGCAGTCCAGACCTGTCTGCTATTGAAAACATTTATCGCATAATGAAGCACAAAATATGACAAAGGAGAGCCTGAACTGTTGAGCAACTGAAAGTGTATATCAGGCAAGAATGGGATGACATTTCTCTTTCAAAACTACAGCAATTGGTCTCCTCAGTTCCCAAACTTTTACAGAGTGTTATGAAAAATAGAGGTGATGCAACACCGTGGTAAACATGCCCCGTCCCAACTTTTTTGAAATGTGTTGCTGGCATCAAATTCAAAATGAGCATATATTTTTCGTAAAACAATAACATTTCTTAGTTTCAACATTTGACATGCTGCCTTTGTACTATTTTCAATGAAATACAGGGTTTCCATGATTTGCAAATCATTGCATTCTCTTTTTATTTATGTTTTATACAGTGTCCCAACTTTTCTGGAACTGGGGTTGTATATGAAATATATGTACATAAGAAGTAAACACACACACACACTATGTATATATTAGTGTGTGTGTGTGTAACCTATTCGAAATTGGAATGTAAGACCTGTGCTAACAACTACTGGATGAGTCTGTGCACTAAGATTAGGTCAGGCCAAGTTTACATTAGACCGTATCTGTCTCGTTTTCTTCGCGGATGCACTGTCCGTTTACATTAAACCGCCTGGAAACGCCGGGAAACGGGAATCCGCCAGCGTCCACGTATTCAATCCAGATCGTGTCAGCTCCGGTGCTGTGTAAACATTGAGAATACGCGGATACGCTGTGCTGAGCTCTAGCTGGCGTCGTCATTGGACAACGTCACTGTGACATCCACCTTCCTGATTCGCTGGCGTTGGTCATGTGACGCGACTGCTGAAAAACGGCGCGGACTTCCGCCTTGTATCACCTTTCATTAAGTATGAAAATACTGCAAATACTGATGCAAATACTGCCCATTGTGTAGTTATGATTGTCTTTAGGCTTGCCATCCTTCCACTTGCAAGTGGTAAGTGATATGCGCTGGGATCACACACACAGCGGCTCAGTCCCGAATCACAGCTTGTGCACTTCACTCGCGCGCTGTGTGACCTGCGCAGGGCCGGAGTGCGCACCCTCCAGAGGGCACTCGCTGTTCAGGGCGGAGTGATTTGGAGCGCAGGATGCCTGCGGAGCCGAGCGTATCTGTGTATTGGTGTTGCTGTGTGCAGGCGAATCGTGTATTGGTGTTGCTGTGTGCACACTAATCGTTTTAAAAACAATCTGATGATCCGCTGATATGGTCTAATGTAAACATGGGCTCAGTTGCAGATACCGGGAACATCAGGGTTATGTTCGAGGGCATCAGGAAGGCCATAGGGCCTACACAGACAAAGCACGCCTCTTTAAAGTCATCCACTGAGGCGATCATCAGCCACAAATCCAAGCAGATGGAAAGTTAGGCGGAGTACTTCTCCGAGCTCTACGGCCACAAGAACCTCATTTCAGCTTCTGCTTTAGACCAGATCGATAGGCTCCCTATGCTGCTCGAGTTGGATGACGCCCCCACCAAAGAAGGGCTCTCCAAGGCCATCAGGGACATATCATCTGGCAAGGCTTTGGGACAAGGCAGCATTCCGGCCGAGGTATTCAAATGCAGCGGGAGCAGGCTGCTTGATGCTCTTCATCACTTTCTCTGCAGGTGCTGGGACGCGGAAGCAGTCCCCCAAGAGTTAAAAGATTCCATCATCACAACCCTGTACAAGAACAAGAGCGACCACAGCAACCGTGATAACTACCACGGTATCTTATTACTTTGCATTGCTGGAAAGTTGTTCACTCAGGTTGCTTTTTATCACCTCAGAAAGCTTGCAGAGAGGGTGTATCCTGAATTTCAACGCGGCTTCCGTTCCATGCACTCTACAGTGAATATGATCTTCTCACTGAGACAACTCCAGGAGAAGTGCTGGGAACAACAACAGCCACTCTTTATCGCATTCATTGATCTGACTAAGGCATTTGACTTATGTACAGTACATATGCAAATTTTACTTTGGGTATTTCATATATGTTATAAAATTATATCTTCATATATCTAGAGGATGTATGTCTCATCTCATCTCATCTCATCTCATTATCTGTAGCCGCTTTATCCTGTTCTACAGGGTCGCAGGCAAGCTGGAGCCTATCCCAGCTGACTACGGGCGAAAGGCAGGGTACACCCTGGACAAGTCGCCAGGTCATCACAGGGCTGACACATAGACACAGACAACCATTCACATTCACACCTATGGTCAATTTAGAGTCACCAGTTAACCTAACCTGCATGTCTTTGGACTGTGGGGGAAACCGGAGCACCCGGAGGAAACCCACGCGGACACGGGGAGAACATGCAAACTCCGCACAGAAAGGCCCTCGCCGGCCACGGGGCTCAAACCCGGACCTTCTTGCTGTGAGGCGACAGCGCTAACCACTACACCACCGTGCCGCCCCAGAGGATGTATGTATGTGATAATAATATATCACCCTATAGGTAACATATTTGGCAATATCATTCTTGATATAGGGCCATATATATTATTTACCAACTGGGAGGTCCGTATCATGAAATACCATGACCGAGGTCTTAAAAGTACTGACCGAGGCCCTCTGGGCCGAGGTCAGTATTCAAGGCTGAGGTCATGGTATTTCACCATACGGACCGACCTTAAGCTGGTAAATAATATATTTATTTTTTTCTTTACCAAATTCTAACAGAAAACGAGAGCGCCCGAAAGGGAAAACCGAGCCGAGGTGAGCCGCCATTTTGAATCCTCATTCACGGCTGTAATGCAAATTGCTTCCTCCTCGGTATACAAGTGCACTTCCATGGCAGGAAAAAAACTACATTTTGCCGCCTATGGAGTCCCCTATTTATACAAAATTGAGGTCATTCAGGATTCAGCCATGTTTTTGCTCGGCGTTAGCAACAGTTAGAGGTTTTTAGCTTTCTCCTGAAATGTTTTCTTTTATTTCTTCTTCCTCAGGGTAGTAAAACTCGCTTTCGCTGTGAACACTGTCGTTATCACTATCCATGATGTAAAATTAATGCTATTGTCCTGAGAAATGCTGACATAAATTTATAAGATTTTTGATAATCTTATAAATAAATCTTATTAAAAAAAAGATAAATGTTGACAAAAAATTCTACTATGTTTGTTGTTGTTTGAATGAGCGAGTCGCCAGAGGTCCGTAACCAGGGTCCGTAACTGGGGTCCGTATCGTAGTATACGGACCCGCTCACCAGCCAATCAGAGTGCAGGATTTGATGGAAACCGCACCGCAAAAAAATATATATTATTTACCAACTGGGAGGTCCGTATCATGAAATACCATGACCGAGGTCTTAAAAGTACTGACCGAGGCCATCTGGGCTGAGGTCAGTATTCAAGGCCGAGGTCATGCTATTTCACCATATGGACCGACCTTAAGCTGGTAAATAATATTTATTTTTTTCTTTACCAAACTCTAACAGAAAACGAGAGCGCCCGAAAGGGAAAACCGAGCCGAGCCGAGGCAAGCCGCCATTTTGAATCCTCATTCACGGCTGTAATGCAAATTGCTTCCTCCTCAGTATACAAGTGCACTTCCATGGCAGGAAAAAAACTACATTTTGCCGCCTATGGAGTCCCCTATTTATACAAAATTGAGTCATTCAGGATTCAGCCATGTTTTTGCTCGGCATTAGCAACAGTTAGAGGTTTTTAGCTTTCTCCTGAAATGTTTTATTTCTTCTTCCTCAGGGTAGTAAAACTCGCTTTCGCTGTGAACACTGTCATTATCGCTATCCATGATGTAAAATTATTATGCTGAGAAATGCTGGCAAAACTTTATAAGATTTTTGATAAAAGTCATATAAATAAATCTTGTAAAAGAGATAAATGTTGACAAAAATTGCTACTATGTTTGTTGTTGTTGTGAATGAGCGAGTTGCCAGAGGTCCGTAACCGGGGTCCATAACTGGGGTCCGTACCGTAGGATACGGACGTGTTCGCCAGCCAATCAGAGAGCAAGATTTGATGGAAACCAGACTGGGAAAAAAATAAATGTCATATATTACATTTCTGTATGGGGTGGTCTGTATATGGTCCATTTCTAACGCATGCTTGTGTGTGGCATGTGTTTCCAAACTGGATTTATCCATGAAACAATTCAGTGACTGTGCCTGTATTATGTCACATAAAAGTTTGTGTTCTTTACAACAACTTATTCAATGTCAATTTTCCGCTTGGCACACTTTCCACATTGGTACCAGATATCTGCTAAACCCTTTTTCCTGCCTTCCTGACTTTGTGCTTGCAATTTCATCATTAGAATCATCTGATGATTCTCTGCTGAAATCATTTACCAGATGTGGATAGTCCTTTTGCCAAGGTTCATACAGATATCTGGTTTCTCAGCTGTCCATACTGACTTGAAGATAACTGTTTTTTATTTTTTTCGCAGTCCGGTTTCCATCAAATCCTGTGCTCTGATTGGCTGGCGAGCGGGTCCGTATCCTAGGGTACGGACTCCAGTTACGGACCCCGGTTACGGACCTCTGGCGACTCGCTTGTTCACAACAACAACAAACATAGTAGCAATTTTTGTCAACATTTATCTTTTTTTATAAGATTTATTGATAAGATTTTTATCAAAAATCTTATAAATTTTTGCCAGCATTTCTCAGCATAAAAGCATTAATTTTACATCATGGATAGCGATAACGACAGTGTTCACAGAGAAAGCAAGTTTTACTACCCTGAGGAAGAAGAAATAAAAGAAAACATTTCAGGAGAAAGCTAAAAACCTCTAACTGTTGCTAACGCCGAGCAAAAACATGGCTGAATCCTGAATGACTCAATTTTGTATAAATAGGGGACTACATAGGCGGCAAAATGTAGCTTTTTTCCTGCCATGGAAGTGCACTTGTATACCGAGGAGGAAGCCATTTGCATTACAGCTGTGAATGAGGATTCAAAATAGCCTTAATTTTACAGCATGAATAGCAATAACAACAGTGTTCACAGCGAAAGCGAGTTTTACTACCCTGAGGAAGACAAAATAAAAGAAAACATTTCAGGAGAAAGCTAAAAACCTGTAACTTGGTAACGCCGAGCAAAAACATGGCTGAATCCTGAATGACTCAATTTTGTATAAATAGGGGACTACATAGGCAGCAAAATGTAGTTTTTTTTCCTGCCATGGAAGTGTACTTGTATACCGAGGAGGAAGCCATTTGCATTACAGCCGTGAATGAGGATTCAAAATAGCGGCTTGCCTCGGATTTCCCTTTTGGGCGCTCTCGTTTTCTGTTAGAATTTGGTGAAGAAAAAATAAATATATTATTTACCAGCTTAAGGTCGGTCCCTATGGTGAAATACCGTGACCTCGGTCAGTACTTTCAAGACCTCGGTCACGGTATTTTTTTTTTTAAAGATATATTTTTTTTTCACCTTTATTGGATAGGACAGTGCAGAGACAGGACAGGAAATGAGTGGGAGAGAGAGACGGGGAGGTATCGGGACACGACCCCGGGTCCCCGGATCCATGGCACGGCGCCCCAGCCACCTGAGCCACGACGCCCCCATCGGTCATGGTATTTCACGATACGGACCTCCCAGCTGGTAAATAACATATATATCTGACTAAATCCAGGCTAACAACTATGTTTTCATTGGCTACACTTAACTTCCAGTACCTGGCTATCAATGACTTGACGTCACATCCTGGGCACCATATTGGTTGCCCATGTGCAATAAAACTTGACAGGCTTTTGGACCTTTAAACACTTAAAGCTACTTATGATAGCTAATCAGATGTCTGCACTTGTATGCATTATTATAATTATGGATTTTACTGTTGATATCAATCATGTTTAAATGCTGTACCGGTACCCTTTAAAAACTTTGAATCTAGAGAAACCACCAAAGCAACCATGTATTTGCTCTTTTCACTTTCTAGAGAGAAGATCTACAGAGAAGCATATGCATACAGAGAAGTGTTTGAACTCCAATGCTCCATTCAAAATCTCCATTAATAAAAATAAATATTAAAGGCTCTTACAGATTCCATAGGTGACCAAAAAAGTAAGGATGTTTTGAAGCCAAAATTATTATGAACTTAAGAGATTATGGCACATATTTTGTTTCCACTTTCTGTCAAATAAGCAGAGGTGGAAAGAGTACTAAAATATTATACTCAAGTACAAGTACTGTTACTCTGATGAAATTTTACTTAAGTACAAGTAAAGTTACCAGACAAAAAATCTACTCAAGTAAAAGTAAAAAGTAGATCATTTAAAATGTACTTTGAGTAAAAGTAAAATGTTACTTTTAACAATGGGTGTTTTCTGCCTCCATTGTGTTGTGCAAAAATGAAAAAGAAGAGGAAACAAGGATATATGTACATCTCACCCCAGATGTTTTATTTAAAGGAAGTGTATCAAATTGAATGCTTAGGATAATGCTGCATTAAAACTGAGACAAACAAAAAAGGTCAATACACACAGTCATGTCGTTTACATCGCCCTGACCACACACAAAGCATTGTACACGAAATATGAAAGTGAAATGTTGCACCAAAATCTCGTAGCTTGCCTGTGTGCACTGTGTGTTATTGAACAATTCAATTCAAACATTATTTGTTTTGCTTAGTATTCCTTTGGATGTAGAATGGTAGGAGGACTGATCACGTCAGGTTGGCGAGCTAACTTGCTTGCATGATTAGCCAACCGAATAACAGACTAGTTACCGTTATGTTACAGTACCAACAGGTTGCTACTTCAACATTAGCAATGCCATCCACTATTTTTGGAATATAACCAGCCTATTGTCGGTTTTACTATGGAAAGGAAACATTATGATCAGGGGCGCAGATACGTTTTTTGAACTGGGGGGGACAAAAAACTGGGGGGGACAAAGCTGCCAGCAAACCAACCCCAACCCCGATATGCCTGTCAAACTTGTTGTGGGTAACCATAGCAACCAAGCTCGAGCTCGCAACCTGTGCAGTCTGCGCAGCTCAACCAACTGAATATCAGTCTTTGTTTTGTTTTATGTGAGTTGTTGCAACTATGTATGTACTGCTGTGCACCTCAATAAACCGAATGGTAATTAGTCTTTTGATTTTTCCGTGAGGTTTGCCTTATGCAAAGAAAGACAGCATAGACGTTTTTTCCTCCCTATAAGTGGGGGGGACCGAACGAGGTGAATTTAAATCTGGGTGGGACGAATCCCACCCGTCCCACCCTCTATCTGCGCCCGTGATTATGATGCCAATGTCAATACTTACCTCAACATGCTTGCGCAGATTAGACTTCTAATTTTTGTATGCCGCAATGGTTGTCTTCTTGGGCACACATAATCTGCATTGCATAATGAAACTGTCACCCCTTTTCTCTACAAAGCTGAAGTGATCACGTATGTAGGGCCAGGGGTGCACTTCATTACTGGAAGAAATTGCGTTTTCTGCAGGGTCGTCCACCACAGGTTCCTCGGTCTCCTCCATGTCCGCAGGGGCACTTTATCAACACCCGTGGCCCAGGGGCTAGGCCCCTCATAGGCTACCTGTCAACCCTACCCTTACCGTTGGCCAGGAAAACACTCTTATTTTATTTGCAATACGTGTCAAGCATTTACAGTGTAAGCGCGTAATTAGCCTAGAAGCCTACGATAGGTTACGTTTGGCTCAGCGTAGCTGCGCAAGGCCCACGTTCACATCGCTCAACACATCCGACCACAGAGGGAGAGAAGAATGCGTGCATTATCATTACAGAGCCAGTTCTGATTATTACCACGGACAGGACAGTGATACTGCGTAACTTTCACGCAGGGGCATGGCCAGAGATAACCACACAAGCGCGCGTGTGCTAATGTAGACCTATGTGTTGTAAACATAAAACACACACACCTACAGACAAGTCCTTTTAAAAAATAAAATACATAAAAATAGCTCGGCGGCATGAAAACAAACATTCACTGCAAGACAAGGTGCCCTAGAATCGCCATCAGTTTTTAATATCTACTGTATATGGACTTTGTTGTCAGGATTGCACAGCATGAGATATCAAAACTGTACCCAGATACAGGCTTCAAGTTCAGATATTGCATTCCAAATGAGGTATCCACAAGAGAAATGCGTACGAAAGCACGAGCATCAGGAGAGGGTTGCATAACAGAGATTCTATACGCAGATGATCAGGCCATACTCGCTGGATCCATCGAGGAGCTTCAGAATATTCTTCAGTTGTATGATAAGACCTACACCCGCTTTGGTTTACAAATATCATATGTCAAAACAGAAACAATGGCTTTTAACGTCAATGAGGATATCAAATGTAAACCAAGTATCATTTCCCTTGGCGGCACTAATATTAAAAACGTCCGCACCTTTAAATATCTTGGTTATAATGTCAGCAACTGTGATGAATCCTCACACTTCCTGCATGCTAGGATAAGTGCTGCATTCATGAAATGGAATGAACTGAAACACATTCTAACCGACCACCGAATACTACTAAAAACCCATATAAAGTTCCTAGTGGCATGCATTCGATCTCGTCTCCTGTACAGCACACAGGCATGGCAACTATCATCCAGTGAAATTCACAAAATTGAGGCAGTGTGGCATGGCTTCCTAAGGAAAATGATTAAAGGTGGATATAAACGAAAGAATGCCCCTGACCAAAAGAACACTACAAATGAAGATATAGACTGGAGCTACAAGATGTCCAATGCTGACCTCCGGAAACCGACAGGAACCCAGGATATAAAACTATCCTGCTACGTACAACAACTAAAATATATTGCTCACATTTGCCGGATGGGCAATAACCAAGTGCAAAAGCAGCTCCTGTTTGACAAAAATGGTTACAAATGGACGAAATGGGAAAATCTGCTGGGCATAGACACCCAACAGATAAGACGTATGATGATGGACAAATCAAACTTTGAGCAACTGCTGCAACTGCTACAGCAGAAGCACCCCTAGAGAGTTTAACTTTTGACAGGGGAACATAATGATGATGATGAAGGTACTTGGCTCGGCGGCCACATGAAACGTAAACACCATGGACAGCAGCCAAACTCATAACTCTACAAACCGAAATACACGAAACCAAGTCCTACTAGGGTCTATTTTACCGATCTATGTTCAAGCATCATGCAAGTCTTCCTTCTCCTTGAATAAGACCGTGCATTCAACTGCCTTTTTGACATGACTGCATCGAAATACCACTTGCAACTATATTTCACGCACTCCATCAAGAAAAAAGTTAAACACGATGAACACGGGCATACTGTTTTGAGCATACGATTTTTTAAAAAGAAACTAGCTACATCAAAGTCCTTCAATAAACCCATCCTTTAACGCAAATGAGCTTAACCTAGTTCAAAGCATGACGCTAGCAGTAGCTGCATAAGGCAAAATCATGTGGGCCTTTCGTCAACAACAAGCCACGGCGGGCAAACATTAATAATCAAGTGTCCTTACCTTAAAATATTGTCTTGACCACAGAACTTCTCAAGTATTTCACTTAAATCCACACGGGTTAACAACACACCCAACACAGCTAGCAAGAAATGTGGATCTGCGCTAGCTTTGTATTGCTATTCCCCTCAGTATGCTTACTCTGTCTGCTGCCCGAACTGTGAAAATTATAGGCTACAATCTTTTCATCAATTTCTTCAGTAGATGCCGTTTTAGACATTTTATTATCCCCATAGAAATATGCTATTATACTAACAGGATTATAACTCAAATCACACGACACGTATTCAAATCACAACTGATTTATTTTACTGTTGGACAGATCATAGCATATCTAGCCTAGCTGCACATAGCCTAGCTGCTGGTAGGCTGATAACTGATAAGTAGCTGATATTCTGCACAGATTGGTGATCCTTACCTTAAAAAAGTCTGTGACTTTAGGCAACGATTCTATCATTACCTGCATCTCTCTCTTTTTTTCCTTTTATGCGCCCCGCTAACATGTGAACGCTTCATCTTTCAAAGCCTCTAAATTTGTGTCTCTGCAGTCTGCAGTCTTTGGCGCGCTTTCGTGCGTGACGTTACATTTTGTTACATTTTATTCTGGTACAGTTGTGGGTGTTTGTTTCGTGAACCACATCCACCATGTCTCTTACAGCAGGCTACTGTGCGCTCATTTATTTCTAACCTTATTTCTATCTGTACATTAATGTAGGCCCACGATTCCGACAGTTTATTATTTTATTAATATTACAAGGCCCCTGATTGGCTGTGGCCCAGGGGCTTGAGCCCCCCGAAGCCCCCCCCCCCTTAAAGCGCCGGTGCATGTCCGCCATCGTCTGTGTGAGACTCGCGCACGCGACAACTGTCCTTCCCGTGATTCATTTCCAGAACGCATTTCCCCTTCTCCATTTTAGCCTTTTTTAATTTTTTATTTTTTTATTTTTTTATTTTTTTACTCAGTAACGGTAGTGATGTAAAATGTACCGAAGTACACTACTTTAAAAGAAAACATACTTAAGTAAAAGTAAAAGTACACTCTTTAAAAATTACTTAAAAAAGTATAAGTACACAAAAAAGCTACTCAAGTACAGTAACGTGAGTAATGTA
This sequence comes from Neoarius graeffei, assembly GCF_027579695.1. Lineage (NCBI taxonomy): Eukaryota > Metazoa > Chordata > Actinopteri > Siluriformes > Ariidae > Neoarius > Neoarius graeffei. Next base: position 63,002,260 of record NC_083570.1, read on the forward strand.
ATTCGTTACTTTCCACCTCTGCAAATAAGCCAAAAAAAATCTGTTCCAGTGTTGTAGTTGAGTCACTAAACCTTGAGTCTGAGCCCAGTCTCGAGTCCCCAGTGTTCAAGTCTGAGTCAAGTCCAAGTCATTAAAGAAAACTTTGAGTCGAGTCTGAGTTGAGTCCACTATTGAGCCGAGTCGAGTCCAAGAACAAAACTCCAACTGTACCATTTGACGGTGGCTGTTGCTGCCTTTATGTGAAACCGTTTCTGTTACTGTGTTGGACTACCATTACTGCTTGACTGCCCCATTTTAGTTAATAGGCTACAGATAAAAAGCTTGTTCATTGCTCAGCAAGCCCCGCCCACTATCAACAGGGCAAATAACATGAGAGAGGGTTAACACTTGCTAGTTTATCGGTCAGGGTCAGCAAGCCCCGCTATCAACAGAGCAATGAACATAGCGTGTCACTCACTTCTCTGGGTGGAGTCTTGCCAAATGACAATTGAAGTTCGAGGTTGTCCCCATCGTCTCCTCGATAGTTCTTCTACATATGGAATACATAGCGGTGCATTTTTTCCCACTGCACGAGAAGTCTGTATAAGCAAAGTGGACAATCCTAGGGGCTTCTCTCCAGGCATTTTAGTGCCATTAACGTGAGTTTGTTCCTGAACATGACATATGAACAGGTGAATGTGCATTCTCTTGCATGAAATTCGTACAAAAATTAATGTAGATATAAATATCTTCTGCCAAATTATTCTGCCATGTTACAAAAAATAAAGAAAAAATCACAGTCCTTGTCTCCAATTTATGAGTCCGAATGCAGTTAATGCATGAGTTCGAGTCCAAGTCATCAGTGCTCATGTCCAAGTCAAGTTACGAGTCCTTAAAATTAGGGCATGAGTTGGACTCGCGTACTATAAGCCTGATCTGTTCAAAAATCTTAATCAAACCCTAATGGAGGGCTGATTGATATTTTTTGACATGAGATTCCTGTAATACGCATTACATAAAACCAGTTCACAAAATCCACTTTGTATGATTTTTGTTGCTTAATGTACTGATGCATGAATTGACTTGATATGAATATGATTCTATTTTTACTGTGGTTTGCCTTTATTTGCTTTTGCAAAAGTGTAGGATATTGTTTTACTTAAAAATGTGTACATTCATGTGTACAGTACAGTGGTGTCAAATTCAGGGTGTATTCCTGCTTTTGGCCCAGTGTTCCTGAGGTAGACTTCAGATCCTCCATGACCTTGACCAGGATAAAGCTTACTAAAGAGAGATGAATGAATGAATGAATGAATGAATGAATGAATCCATAAAATGTTGTAATTTAGAGCATCCTGTTATCATAATGAGCTGCACTGCAATGTGGTGAGAATAAAAATTTGAACAATCATGGCCTTAGATTTCAGATAGGGTAATATACATTTACACATACTTATTTAGCAGACATGTTTTAACCCAAGGGATTTAAGGGTTAAGGGTCTCATCTCATCATAGATGGGTGGTTATATTATGCAAAAGGAAAGAGACTGACTTGATGACTATCTTTGCTCCAATAGCTTGGTTGTAAAATACAGTAAAATATAAAAGTGCTAGCTGCTAATAAACAGCAGACTGGTTCACAAAGTTTAAGTTAATAAAAGTTTCATATGTCCTTGGATAATAATCTGCTCTTCCATGCACATTCTCTGCCTTAATTACTAAAGCACGCTGCAGTTACTCACTTTTTTAAAAGTATCTCAAAATAATATTGTTTTCCAATATTATTGGCTTGATTCATTTAGTCATATAGCAAGCTGACATATCTATTATTGATTTGCTTTCTTCCTAGTGCTTTAGATACAAACTCTAACTACACAGGTCATATAACACTAATTGTGTATAGCCACAGAGACAAGTGATCAATTTTCTGCTGGAGTGTGTACTGTTTACACAGCAGTCAGGGTTTAATTAGCCTCCAGGCTTTGACGTAGCACATGATTCCAATTTTATTATAAGCACAAAAACAGATATATTTCAAATGGTAGCTCATTATCAACATTTGTGTAATTAAATGCAAAATGTTTGACTAAAAAAGACAGAAGAAGAATAATGAGATTAAAATTAATTTCAATATTTTTAAAAGACATAAATATTTATTAAATGTACTTAGTAAACAAGAGAGGTGTTGTTTCATTTTCCATAACTTTGATAGTGGTACCAGCTGCAAGGCAGATCACAGGTTTATATGAATGTGTGTGTGTTCTAACATGTTATCATTTCTACAGTAACAACTCATTCACAGGGACTTGCATGGTGGACACGCCACATAATCCAAGGCTACTAATGAAAATATTTTTAAAATGTACAGTTGTTTAACAAAGAAAAATGTTTGCTCACTGACGTAGTGAAGTTTTCAGTAAAGAGATGGTTGTATAACCAGTAGAAAGTTTCTCTGTGTTTTTGTGTCTTACAAACTTTGAGAGAGAGAGAGAGAGAGAGAGAGAGAGAGAGAGAGTGAGGTTCATGAGGGAACAACAGTTTCTAGCTGCTATAACATAAATGATAACATTATCAGACTTGTTCTGTGGATGTTTAAATAATATTGGCTGGCATTGAGTGGTATATCAGATATATTCCATTCAGCTAGCATGATACTGAACGAGTCAAAGACTAATTCAATATCATGCTAGCTGAATGGAATATATCTGATATACCATGAAAACAAGCTAGCCAATATTATTATTATTATTATTATTATTATTATACATACAGAAAAGCTTCCATATTTAATGAAGCAAACCTATGTTTGTTTACAAATTGTCACAGTTGCTCGCTAGCACGGAAGTTTTATGTGTAATACGTATCTTATGGCATTTTCGGTTCACTGCAACAGTTTACTGCGGGTGCCGCCAGCAAACAAAGAAATGCTTTGGTGCATGTGCAGCAGAAAACTTTCTCATTGAATATTCGCATCAGCTCCGATGTGTGACGTCATGTTGTCTTGACAAGCATGCAATATCGTAAACCATATTGAATGCTCATTCTCCATTGGGTAGAGTGACGTAATACATGTCAGATAAGTGGCATGCTAACAATATTGCATGCTATCAAACCAAATGAATGAAACCTGCTAGAAGGGAATAGAATACATGGTTTTATTCCATCAAAAAAGTGTCCTGTATGCATAATAGCCCACAATATTAAGTATGAATAGAGTAACCGAGTTAAGGAGTACATGCCATTAATTAAAAAAAAATACACTCAGCATCAATGAAAACTGAATACTTGTATTTTTTTTCTGGAGCAAAAATAAAATGATTTTTCTTTGCATTGATTCTGCTATATTTTATTGTAAGTATGTTGACACAAAATGCAACTCAACAAACCCATATATTTTTTCACAATTTTTATCATTACAATGTATTGATTGGGAGGTCAAAAATTCAAATTCACAAAAGTCAATATCGGGTATGACCACCGTTTGCCTGGACACAAGCTTGGCAACGCCTACGCATGGAGCGAACCAAAAGTCGGAGGTTGTCCTGGGGGATGTTCTGCCACTCTTCTTGAAGCGCTGCTACCAGCTCCTGGTGATTTGTGGGATTTGGTGCTCGTCTGGATACGCGACGTCCCAACTGATCCCAAAGGTGCTCGATTGGTTCACTGACCAGAGACGTGGCAGACAACCCAAAGTCCAAAACTGAGTAACATATTGCTCAACATTCAGTTGCTCACAAAATACACAAAAAATACAAGTGTTCAGTTTTCATTGATGCTGAGTATATTAATACCTGCAATCACTGGCAAATGGACAGAGCTCCATCACACCACCTTGTTGCTGATTATTTTCCAATAGCAGCATGAAGTCTTTTATTCCTTTCTTATTCTGCTTTGTCCTTGTAACACCAGGTTATGGTATTCCATAAAATAGTACTTATTTATGACTGAAATTAGAAGTTCCCCAAAGCCTTCTAGCATTCATTAAGAAGCTCTGAACTAAAAGAAAAGAAAAGAAAAAGAAAAAAACTATCATAGCCAACAAATTTAACATTCATGAAACAGAATTATTCAGATCTCTGCATAGGCATTTTATACATGGCTTTCATGCAATTATATGCATGGCTTTCTTACTGTTTCATCAATATTAAAATTTCTTACTGTCCTATTTAAGCCTGAACTGAGACTTTATGGTAGGTATTATTTCATTTCCAAATGCTTAAAAGTGTTTAAAAATCTTCACTGATATCCCCCAGTGCTCCTAACATGACTTCCAATGCATAGAGATACACTGTTTTGTCTCTTCACAATGGTTTCACCTCCATCCATTAAAGTGAATTCTGCATTTATTATGCTGATATGATGCACTAAGGCTTTTTTTTGAACGTCTAGACATCAAATAAATCTCTGCTTTCCATGAATATATGCTGAATGGTGGTTCATTCATTTCCTGTCCATTGCCTTCCTCTTCTGGATGAAATGAGTAGGTGTGGAATATATTACTGATTTCCCTTGATAAAAGGGAGGAAAGAATAACAGATGGCTATTACTAATGCAAAGGTAAGTGTAGAATTGTACGCCCAGTCACAGAAACACCATCTCAGGCTCTCAGTGGACTACTATAGCCATTAACTCCAGCAAGATACTTCACATTGCCTTGTGAAAGTCTCAGTGGATGGTGTTTCAGTCATGGCTTTGATTCTACCTATAGCAGATCCCTGAAGGGAACAGCAAAACAGATTCCAGACAGTGTTTTTAAATAGCCAAACATTCCAACAATGCCGGATGTTTTTAACCCATAGATACGATGTCTGAGGGGACTTTAGGAATTTAAGGAATAGACATGTATTCATGATTTCTCACGGGGCATGGAATGAGGAAATGTAGGTTTGAAGCTGAACCAAACTTAATATCATGTGATATTAGATTCACTTGGATCAATCGAATGAAATGTCACCAAGAAAAAACACTGTGTATGAAGTGGGTAATAAGGAGAAACAGTGGGTTATTTCTCACTTTCTTTCCAAATGCACCAGAGGGTTCAGATCAGAATTGATGAAAACCTTCTGAGATAATATTGTGGGGTGGCTTTTAAGAGATAATCTTTAAAGTGTACAGACTGGTGACAAGTTAAAGGAAAAACTAGTGGTTCAATTATGCTGTAAGGGGTATTTTACTGGAATGGTTCTGGGTCCATTTATCCCCTTAAAGGGAAGTGTTACTGCAAATCAATACAATGTTCCTCTGAATGATCACCTTTATCCTATGCAGGGGTGGAAATATACTTCAAAATTATATCAAAGTGAAAATATACAGGACTGTGCAATGGTTAGCACTGTTGCCTCACAGCAAGAAGGTTCTGGGTTCCGGCACAAGTGTATGCGAGTGATTTGTAAATCCAATTCAGTAAACATCTACAGATAAACTTGTAGAAGTTACATCTAAAAGAACAATGGCAGAGAGCTGTAGTGCTTTTGGATATAATAACAGACATGGAGATAAGCCTGGTTTAACTTTTCACCACTTCCCAGCAAACCCAGAAAGATGAGAAAAATGGTGGGCTGCAGTTAAACAGGAAGACTGGATGCCAACAAAGCATTCCTGTGTGTGGAGAACATTTTATATAAGGTTAGTGTGAAAGCTCTGTGCACCGGTTATTTCTCCTAACACTTTTTCTAGCGGCAGCACAGTGGTGTAGTGGTTAGCACTGTCACCTCACAGCAAGAAGGTCCTGGGTTCGAGCCCAGTGGCCAACGGGGGCCTTTCTGTGTGGAGTTTGCATGTTCTTCCCATGTCTATGTGGGTTTCCTCTGGGTGCTCCAGTTTCCCCCACAGTCCAAAGACATACAGGTTAGGCTAATTGGTGGCTCTAAATTGACCGTAGGTGTGAATGTGAGTGTGAATGGTGGTTTGTCTCTATGCCCATGTTTACATTAGACCGTATCAGTGGATCATCAGATTAACGTTTTTAAAATGATTAGTGTGCACACAGCAACACCAATACACGATTTGCGTGCACACAACAATACCAATACACGGCTCCGCTCGGCTCCGCAGGCATCCTGCACTCCAAATCACTCCGCCCTGAACAGCGAGTGCCCTCTGGAGGGTGCGCACTCCGGCCCTGCGCAGCTCACAGAGCGCGCGAGTGAAGCACACTAGCAGTGTTTTCGGGACTGAGCCGCTGTGTGTGTGATCCCAGTGCACATCACTTACCACTTGCAAGTGGAAGGATGGCAAGCCTAAAGACAATCATAACTACACAATGGGCAGTATTTGCATCAGTATTTGCAGTATTTTCATACTTTTATACTCTTTAATGAAAGGTGATACAAGGCGGAAGTCCGCGCCGTTTTTCAGCAGTCGCGTCACATGACCAACGCCAGCGAATCAGGAAGGTGGATGTCACAGTGACGTTGTCCAATGAGACGCCAGCTAGAGCTCAGCACAGCGTATCCGCATATTCTGAATGTTTACACAGCACCGGAGCTGACACGATCTGGATTGAATACGTGGACGCTGGCGGATTCCCGTTTCCCGGCGTTTCCAGGCGGTTTAATGTAAACGGACAGTGCATCCGCGAAGAAAACGAGACAGATACGGTCTAATGTAAACGTAGCCTATGTGTCAGCCCTGCGATGATCTGGCGACTTGTTCAGGGTGTACCCCGCATCTTACCCATATTCAACTGGGATAGGCTTGCCCGTGACCCTGCACATAAGTGGTTATGGATAATGGATGGATGGATGGATGGAACGTTTTCTAGCTCAATGCCATTCAGTTATAAAAATCCCATAGATGTAGATCTAGCTTTGGCGTACACAAGTTAACATTCAACAAGTCTGTAAGTTGACGTAACATGGACAGAACTTTGGTCTAGATAGTAAATCTTTTAACAGGCTGCATGGTCTGGCACTAAGTACAGTCTACTGGTACATACACAAGCATGTCATACTGAGCAGCTCGACTGCACTACAGGAAAAAAAAACACCAACTGATAAATGTATGAATGTTAAAATGTATATCTGGATGTGAGCTTTGGGCATGATATATTTTATTAGACTTAATGTTTGGTGAGACTAGCAGCATATTTGTTATGTACTGAAAATGTAAACTAGGCTAAACACCATTAAAATATGCTAGATCTAGGCCCTGGCTTGTTTATTACTATTAGAAGTCCACATTTGAGCTTACTTTTGACATAATAAGGTATTTTTCTTTATCAGGAATTTCCCATAACATTCTGGCATGCATGAAACTTGCCTCAAAATATCGGTAGGCATCGGTACTTTTGTATGCTTTTAGCATCTCCAGTGTATTTAGAAATCTCATCTCATCTCATTATCTCTAGCTGCTTTATCCTGTTCTACAGGGTCGCAGGCAAGCTGGAGCCTATCCCAGCTGACTACGGGCGAAAGGCGGGGTACACCCTGGACAAGTCGCCAGGTCATCACAGGGCTGACACATAGACACAGACAACCATTCACACTCACATTCACACCTACGGTCAATTTAGAGTCACCAGTTAACCTAACCTGCATGTCTTTGGACTGTGGGGGAAACCGGAGCACCCGGAGGAAACCCACGCGGACACGGGGAGAACATGCAAACTCCGCACAGAAAGGCCCTCGCCGGCCACGGGGCTCGAACCCGGACCTTCTTGCTGTGAGGCGACAGCACTAACCAATACACCACCGTGCCGCCCGTATTTAGAAATCCCAAATACTAAATAGTTCAGGATGTCATAGTGTCCCAAATCTGGTAGCTGGTTTGCCAAATACTTTTTCAGTGGAATAAATACATTTGTGGGTAAATTAAGAAGAATTTACCTACAAGAATTTAATAAAGGGTAAGAATTTACCCTTTATTTTTGTCACATGTACACTCAAACAGAGCAAAATTCCTCCTCTGCATTGAACCCATCTGAAGCAGTGAACACACGCATACACACACAAGTGAGCAATGAGCACAAATACACACATACACATACCCAGAACAGTGTGCAGAATAAATAAATAAATAAATTTGTGGGTAAATTACAGTATATGGATCTGTGATGCTACATGTTTCAGCTTTTGGATGTAACACAATCTGCTGGTAGAAAATAAATGTTTAATTGTTTCAGAGAGATTCTACTAACTGCAGTCATCTCAATTTTCATTAATAACTGTCGCAGCTATGTTTCTTTGTTTGCCCGGCAATATGGCGAATGCCCCATGATAAACAAAAATCTGTGACGTCAGCGAAAGGCCCCTATAGACAATCCATAAACAGTTTTGAAATAAATGAATAAAAGCATACATGATATGTTAAAATATTTTTAAAAGTGGAAGAATCCAGTCAGAAATATAATTAATTAAAAGTAAAAAAAATTTTGCTACTTATACTCAAGTATTTAAAAGTAAACTGGTACTGATTAATGAAATGAAGTTAGTTTAATATTTTAATGTGAAAGGCAACTCTTATTCCATCCCTAAAACTGGTAATTTTTTCTTGTTCAAAAGCATCTATGATGAAGAGATCATGTATATGATCAAACTTAGATATTAAATCTCTGTAAGTTTGATCATATACATGACGAATTCCATAGTTTGCTAATGAATTAATCAGAAATAATATACAATGTAGATAATCAATATTTACCACGAGCTACAGTCTGATTCACTGCCAGTTTGTGTTAACTACTGGAATCAATGCTAGCCTAACCTGGCATTAACAAAGGAAATAGGTTTTAGCTTAGGTAATACGTAATCAGCAGTCAGTAAATAGAGCCAGCTGTTGTTAACAAATTATCAAAACTTACCGCAACAATCTTTTTTAAGTTAAGGAGGTAAAGACACCACATTTAATATGAGTATTAGCTTATTCCACCAGACTGAAACATATTAATGAGGCAGGGCTGAGGCACTCATCCTCAAGTTCCGCACCACAGTCTCGTGTCTTATCTATCTTCAAACATGCACAGATGGCTCTAGCATTAACGAGACTACAGTATGTGTCACAAGACAGTCACTGCACATGATGAATTGGCATGATTCTTAATAGTTTGTTCTACCTTGATGAAACTGATTGGATGTTAAGCTGAAATGATTTAGATGCTATACTGAGGTCATTCTATTTATGTATAGCCTGCAGCCGAGACCTTCATGATTCATAATGAGTATTTTAAAGGTTTAAATAAAAGTATCAAGGAGTAAAGGAAATAAGGTTTTTCTTGGAAATTGACTGAGGTATACAGTGGTGCTTGAAAGTTTGTGAACCCTTTAGAATTGTCTATATTTCTGCATAAATATGACCTAAAACATCATCAGATTTTCACACAAGTCCGAAAAGTAGATAAAGAAAACCCAGTTAAACAAATGAGACAAAAATATTATACTTGGTCATTTATTTATTGAGGAAAATGATCCAATATTACATATCTGTGAGTGGCAAAAGGATGTGAACCTCTAGGATTAGCAATTAATTTGAAGGTGAAATTAGAGTCAAGTGTTTTCAATCAATGGGATGACAATCAGGTGTGAGTGGGCACCCTGTTTTATTAAAGAACAGGGATCTATCAAAGTCTGATCTTCACAAGACATGTTTGTGGAAGTGTATCATGGCACAAACAAAGGAGATTTCTGAGGACCTCAGAAAAAGCGTTGTTGATGCTCATCAGGCTGGAAAAGGTTACAAAACCATCTCTAAAGAGTTTGGACTCCACCAATCCACAGTCAGACAGATTGTGTACAAATGGAGGAAATTCAAGACCATTGTTACCCTCCCCAGGAGTGGTCGACCAACAAAGATCACTCCAAGAGCAAGGTGTGTAATAGTCGGCGAGGTCACAAAGGACCCCAGGGTAACTTCTAAGCAACTGAAGGCGTCTCTCACATTGGCTAATGTTAATGTTCATGAGTCCACCATCAGGAGAACACTGAAGAACAGTGGTGTGCATGGCAGGGTTGCAAGGAGAAAGCCACTGCTCTCCAAAAAGAACATTGCTGCTCGTCTGCAGTTTGCTAAAGATCACGTGGACAAGCCAGAAGGCTATTGGAAAAATGTTTTGTGGATGGATGAGACCAAAATAAAACTTTTTGTTTTAAATGTGAAGCGTTATGTTTGGAGAAAGGAAAACACTGCATTCCAGCATAAGAACCTTATCTCATCTGTGAAACATGGTGGTGGTAGTATCATGGTTTGGGCCTGTTTTGCTGCATCTGGGCCAGGACGGCTTGCCATCATTGATGGAACAATGAATTCTGAATTATACCAGCGAGTTCTAAAGGAAAATATCAGAACATCTGTCCATGAACTGAATCTCAAGAGAAGGTGGGTCATGCAGCAAGACAACAACCCTAAGCACACAAGTCGTTCTACCAAAGGAGGTTTAAAGAAGAATAAAATTCATGTTTTGGAATGGCCAAGTCAAAGTCCTGACCTTAATCCAATTGAAATATTGTGGAAGGACCTGAAGCGAGCAGTTCATGTGAGGAAACCCACCAACATCCCAGAGTTGAAGCTGTTCTGTACAGAGGAATGGGCTAAAATTCCTCCAAGCCGGTGTGCAGGACTGATCAACAGTTACCGGAAATGTTTAGTTGCAGTTATTGCTGCACAAGGGGGTCACACTAGATACTGAAAGCAAAGGTTCACATACTTTTGCCACTCACAGATTTGTAATATTGGATCATTTTCCTCAATAACTAAATTACCAGACCTGACGACTTGTCCAGGGTGTACCCCGCCTTTCGCCCGTAGTCAGCTGGGATAGGCTCCAGCTTGCCTGCGACCCTGTAGAACAGGATAAAGCGGCTAGAGATAATGAGATGAGATGAATAAATTACCAAGTATAATATTTTTTGTCTCATTTGTTTAACTGGGTTCTCTTTATTTACTTTTCGGACTTGTGTGAAACGCTGATGATGTTTTAGGTCATATTTATCCAGAAATATAGAAAATTCTAAAGGGTTCACAAACTTTCAAGCACCACTGTACAAATATTAAATTTCAATAATATTCAAGTAAACTTGAAATATGCTAAATTAATATTTTATTAATGAAAGATTGGTCTCTTCCAGGCTGATCTCACCCCCATCCACAGGGAGCAGGGGTTCAGCGGAAGGTTTGATGCATATGAAAATTATATAAATCATACTACCTATGGGAGACATGTTTGACATTGCTCTACAATACATCATCAAAACACCAACTAAAGGAATTTCTTTTTGGAAGAATAGCATTCATTCCACCAGTAGTGTTGTAGTCAAGGCCACTTAAGCCAAGACCAAGTCATGACCAAGACCAAAGTGTATCACGACCATGACAATAGCATGACTTTGAGGCATTGAGATCAAGTTAAGACCAAGGCAAGGCGAGACTGAGTTAAGACCAGGACCAGACCAGTGTGTGTGTGTGTGTGTGTGTGTGTGTGTGTGTATGTGTGTGTGTAAGGGGGCAGGGAGCGGTGACAGCTGCTAACAGAAAGAAAAATCTCAAATTAGCAAAGAGTCACATTATTGGTCACATCTGAAGCAGGAAAATTTACATCCAATCACAGTAATGATGTTAACACATAAATCAGAGAACGCACAGGCAATTTAGTGATATCCCTGCAGATGTGGTCTTGAAATTAAATCCTGAGTCCTCTATGTCTGAGACTGAGACAAGACCAAATAAAAATGCGGTTGATTTCGAGACGAGACCGAGACCTTCAAAAAGTGGTCTTGAGACTGGTCTCAAGTACTACAACACTACCCACCAGTACAGTTCAAGTGAAAATTGATTAACAGCATAAACATGATGAGGTTCATCTATGGATGTATCACGGAGGAAGTTATCACTTATAAAGCCAGTGTCATTGTATGAGGAATTTGGTGTCAGAAACTTTTGATTGGGAGACCTGAATGTGCACTTTCAAGTCCTAAACATTCAGACTTTGATGCAAAATATGTTGTATTGTGGAGTTTTTGACATGCAACATGCTCCTAAAACTTGTAGAATCCACTGTGACTTTGATCAGTTACCAAAGTTAACTGCTTTATCCTGGTCATAAAAAAGAATGTTTATCTGTGCCATTGTTAAGAATATTTAAAGAAGCAAGATGAAAAATGGAAGGATCGAAAACAAGGAAAATATGAGGAAAAATAAGAGAGAATAATTCACTTGTTTACATTTTCAGTTGGTACCTGATTTAGAGCAACTGCCTTATGCATTAGACCTACTTATAAATCTGTCATGAGGTAAAGACTTTCATATGCTCGCTGATTAACATCATAAAAGGTTTTAGCTGCCTTTTATATCCCTATTTTATATTAAATGTTACACAAAATACCATTATCATCACTGAACACTGGAGGATTTTACTTAATAACTTTGAATTATATTCAGCGGTTAATTTTTGAAAAGTTAATTTTGGGATAATGTTCTTTCCTTTCCTTTTTTTTTTCAAAAATAGGTTCTTGTATAATAAGCCTAAATTATTATTGCCATAAAATAATCTATAATAACGTAGATTATGGCTCGGAAATGGTTTTTATTATAGACTGAGTGCAATTGCAATGTATTTCACCCTTTTATTCATCAAAGCTCTTTTCTGCTACAACACCAGTGCATTAACAGAAAAAGCTTTGTCTTTTAAAGGAGAGACCCAAACACTAGAATAATCAGAGATTAAAGTTCATACATGGAAGACAAAACAAACAGCACTGATTTTTTTTCCAAACTTTAATACATTATGTGAAAAGGTACTTTATAAAAACAAGATTCTACTTATTCATTATTGATATCCATATAATATTCAGTATATTGTGGTTTTCACCTCTGATATACAATGATATTTCCTCCCTAAAGTAATTGCATCATGTTTATTTAAACCTTCTGTCAAAGCCTTATTGAATATGCATGAGAAGTGTAAGTGAGCCCATTTACCATACTGCAAATAGTCCAGACCTCTCTCGTTACTGCTTTCTCTGACGAGCTCCATTATTGTGCGCTATTCATAACAGTGAGGCGGATGGCTTGGCCTTCTGAACTTATCTGTTGTAAAAGAGGGCACAGTTCCCATTGTCCAACTGTAATTAGAATAAAACCAAGACAGCAGAGCAACAATAGATAGTGCTTACACTCCCACACAAGCGCACACAAGTCCACACATAAACACACACACACACACAGAGAAATACTTATTTTTATTTACTATTTTGGTGACAGACAGATAAGCAGTGGGCTCCTTTTATTAGCTAGTATATTGACCTATGAATGGTAAATGATATATAGCAGTATAAAATTGTTATTGAAACCTAACATGATGAATGGTTTCATTTCACTTCCCTTTTCATAATCATATATATTTACAGGAATTATTGCTTCAAGGTCTTAATTCTTCGCAAGTTTCTCTTCAAATTGAAGAGGCTGTAACTGAAAATGTACTCAAATAATTTGTGTTTTATGTACTCTGTATGAATTGTTCATCTACAGTGGTGCTTGAAAGTTTGTGAACCCTTTAGAATTTTCTATATTTCTGCATAAATATGACCTAAAACATCATCAGATTTTCACACAAGTCCTAAAAGTAGATAATGAGAACCCAGTTAAACAAATGAGACAAAAATATTCTACTTGGTCATTTATTTATTGAGGAAAATGATCCAATATTACATATCTGTGAGTGGCAAAAGGATGTGAACCTCTAGGATTAGCAGTTAATTTGAAGGTGAAATTCGAGTCAGGTGTTTTCAATCAATGGGATGACAATCAGGTGTGAGTGGGCACCCTGTTTTATTTAAAGAACAGGGATCTATCTATCTAAAGTCTGATCTTCACAAGACATGTTTGTGGAAGTGTATCATGGCACAAAGGAGATTTCTGAGGACCTCAGAAAAAGCGTTGTTGATGCTCATCAGGCTGGAAAAGGTTACAAAACCATCTCTAAAGAGTTTGGACTCCACCAATCCACAGTCAGACAGATTGGGTACAAATGGAGGAAATTCAAGACCATTGTTACCCTCCCCAGGAGCAGTCGACCAACAAAGATCAGTCCAAGAGCAAGGTGTGTAATAGTCAGCGAGGTCACAAAGGACCCCAGGGTCCCCAACTTCTAAGCAACTGAACGCCTCTCTCACATTGGCTAATGTTAATGTTCATGAGTCTACCACCAGGAGAACACTGAACAACAGTGGTGTGCATGGCAGGGTTGCAAGGAGAAAGGCACTGCTCTCCAAAAAGAACATTGCTGCTTGTCTGCAGTTTGCTAAAGATCACGTGGACAAGCCAGAAGGCTACTGGAAAAATGTTTTGTGGATGGATGAGACCAAAATATAACTTTTTGGTTTAAATGAGAAGCATTATGTTTGGAGAAAGGAAAACACTGCATTCCAGTAACCTGGGCCCACCCATCCTAAGTGTGATGCAACATGGGGGGCTGTTGCGAACTTAGTCTGGCAAGGCAAGCTATCTCCAGCTCTTCCAAGCTCCCGAAAAATCGTGAGCCAATCAACTTTGAGCATCTCCAACGGCCCTGGGTAGAGACGTGTTCAAGGCAGTGACGTAGTAGAACTGCAACCGGAAGCCATAGATTGTTTACAGAATCTATGCCGGAAGCACTTCATTCACTAGGAACATTACAAACATGGAGCAGCAGCAAGCCTTTGACACAGTGGTAGATGCTGTATTGAAAGCATTCAACGGGAAGTTCTCATTGAAAACGGAGCAAAGAGCAGCCCTGGAGGTATTTATTCTTCCTTCTTCTTCCTGTTACTCAAGCAGTTTCTGTTGCGTCACATACGTCAGAGGAAAGAGTGATGTGATTGGTTTAAGCTTCGTCACAGCCTTTTCTGGCTTCGACCAGTAGCAAACTGAGGCATTTCAGGGAGGCGGGTCAACCACGCACTTTGGGAAATGGTTGGGCTTAATATCTATGCCAGACCAATGCTCGCAGAGCTTTGAAGTTGCGTTAGCCAGACTAGCATTCCAGCAAAAGAACCTTATCCCATCTGTGAAACATGGTGGTGGTAGTATCATGGTTTGGGCCTGTTTTGCTGCATCTGGGCCAGGACGGCTTGCCATCATTGATGGAACAATGAATTCTGAATTATACCAGCAAGGAAAATTATACTAAAGGAAAATATCAGGACATCTGTCCATGAACTGAATCTCAAGAGAAGGTGGGTCATGCAGCAAGACAACGACCCTAAGCACACTTGTCATTCTACCAAAGAATGGTTAAAGAAGAACAAATTTAATGTCTTCGAATGGCCAAGTCAAAGTCCGGACCTTAATCCAATCGAAATGTTGTGGAAGGACCTGAAGCGAGCAGTTCATGTGAGGCAATCTACCAACATCCCAGAGTTGAAGCTGTTCTGTACGGAGGAATGGGCTAAATTTCCTCCAAGCTGGTGTGCAGGACTGATCAACAGTTAACGGAAACATTTAGTTGCAGTTATTGCTGCACAAGGGGGTCACATCAGATACTGAAAGCAAAGGTTCACATACTTTTGCCACTCACAGATTTGTAATATTGGATCATTTTCCTCAATAAATAAATGACTAAGTAGAATATTTTTGTCTCATTTGTTTAACTGGGTTCTCTTTATCTACTTTTAGGACTTGTGTGAAAATCTGATGATGTTTTAGGTCATATTTATGCAGAAATATAGAAAATTCTAAAGGGTTCACAAACTTTCAAGCACCACTGTATAAAAATGTATGAATTACTAATACACATACTATACATAATGAGCTGTGCCATACATACATACGTGTGTGTGTGTGTGTGTGTGTGTGTGCGCGTGTGTGTATATATAAAACACGTCTACACACCCCTGTTAAAATTGCAGGGTTTTGTGATGTAAATAGATTGGTATTTGGAGTTATACATCATTGTCTCCATCTTGACCAGAACCCCTTTCCCAACTGAAGAGAAGCCCTATAGCATGATGCTGCCACCACTATGTTTCACCATGCGTATGGTGTTCTTTGTTTGATAAGCCAAACATATCTTTTAGAATTAGGCCCAAAAGATTCTATCTTGTCTCATCAGACCTTAACCCCATGGTTTGATCTGATTAGGTGGGCTTGGATGTTTGTTTGTTTCATGTGAAATGGCTTCCATTTAGCCACTTTACTCCATAGTCCAGACATGTGAAGAATACAAGAGGTTGTTTACACAAACAGAAAGTGACCAATAATTACCAGATATTTCTGCACCTCCTTTAATGTTCTTGTAGGTCTCTTGGCAGCCTCCCTGAAAGTTTTATTCTTGTCCTTGAATGTCCTGTTCTTGGTAATGTCACTATGGTGCCCCATTTTCCCCCATTGTTAATCATGGCCTTCACGGTATTCCAGGGTGCATCTAATGTTTTGAAAATTCTTTTGTACCCCTCTACTGATCAACACCATTCAACACTGAGATTCTGTCCATATTTTGTAAGCACTTCATGGGCCATGGCTTTAACAGGTGGATTAAATGAAGATGTCATGAAAACCTTACAGCTGGTCATTATTTAGGGTTAATCAGAATCAGTTAATTGATGACAGGTATATTATAAATATTCTTGAACGTGAATTTGAAGGAAGGTCATTGTAAAGTTTTATCTTTTTTTGTTTTTTCCCCTCCTAAAATATTTCTATTTGTTTTTAGATGGAAAAAGATTTGATATGATCTATCTTGGTTTCATTTTTTACATCACAAAAACCTGTAATTTTAATCGGGCTGTGTAGACTTTTTTTTAAATCGACTGTACATTGTATATACTGTATATTACTGTCTACTACCCCTGTATCCAAAGAGCTTCTTATCCACATGTGAGTAATATTAAACAGTCAGCTGTATCAATGCCACTATTCTCCTGTGACTTACAAATGACTTCCTCAGTAAACTAACAGGTTAATTATGTACAATTCACTTACAAATTCAACTCAATATTTACTGCCCCTACACCAAACGCAACTTGTGACACCTGTTCCAGCAGCATTGATCTCTCTCTGTGGTGGCTGGAGCTTTAAATTCTGTCAATCACAGCTGATGAGATTTCAATTAAAGCAGGAGATCTTTATTATCAGGGGAACCTCTGTATTCAGTTACTTTTGCGCCGTCGTGCCTCTACTTATTTACCCAGTCTCTTGGTGCATGAATAGATTTCCCTTTTCATGGTCTGACTTCATTCAGAGCTTCAATTAGGTGGAGAGAGGAAAGCTGAGAAATCAATAGTGCTCTGTAAATTGGATCCCAGTGTCAAGTGGCACACATTGGGTTTATTCTTTCAAGAGGCTACTGTAGGGGCACTTAAGTCTCCTTAAATTCATTTTCAAATTAAATTACTTTCGTTATGTGACAATGGCCTTTCTGTGTGGAGTTTGCATTTCTCCCTAAGCCTATGTGAGTTTCCTCCGGGTACTCCAGTTTCCTCCCACATTCCAAAGACGTGGATTAGGTTAAGTGGCTACTCTAAATTGGCCATAGATGTGAATGTGTGTGTGTGAATGGTTGTTCATCTCTGTGTTAGCCCTGTGATAGATTGGAGCTCTGCCCAGGGTGTACCCCACCTCTCACACAAAGTCAGCTGGGATTGGCTGCTGCTCCCCAACCCTGACGGATAAGCGACATAGATATTGGATGGATGGATGGATGGATGGATGGATGGATGGATGTGACAAAATGTCTTCATTGTTCATGAATTATGTGTCATATTTAATCCACTGAATCCCGACCTACAGACATACTAAAACAAATGATTAAACCACCAATTAAACTTTCATTGTCTTCTGATTCAGAGAATCAACAGATGAAAAAACAAACAAGCAAACAAAAAACGATCATAACCAAATACTACCATGATGGTGTGTTCAATAACATTAGTGACTACTGTGAGCAACTGACAGGGACTTTTATTTTTGGTTACAGACTTTTTTCTCACTAGAAATTATAAGCATTATGCTGAAAAGTGCAGCACGTGCTCATTTTTTTCACTGTCTCGCTATATCTTGCAACCAAATGAGGCCATGTCCTAGAGCATGCATAAATAATGCTAATGATGCCAACGAGCTAAAGGGAGACGAGGTGGTGGAGGGTTGAGCAGCAAAATTAGTTATGGAGTGTCTCTGAAATGAAAAGGACGAATGATAAATGACGTTCCTGAGGTGGTTTAGTGTGCTCTCAATCTCTGCTACAAGGCATCTCATCAGCTGTTACATGGTCTTGCTGCTTAATTTGCATAACTGTTATCAAAAGTAGCTATAGACATGTAACCTCATCTCTAAATTCCTGTTGTGGCTAGCTGATACACACCATGAATGTCATGTACATGTTGATTAATCAGTGTATTGTAGGTTCATTAAAAAAGGTAATTAGTTTGTTAAACATTTAATAAGCTGATGCTGGTGTGGTTCATTTCTCCATGGCCATTTTATAAACTGAATAAATCTTCAAAGCTGCATGTTAAGCCAACACCAAGATAAATTTACTTACTATTTTGTCAGTACAGCATTTTAATGCCATTCAGACAAATGCATGAGAAATGTTAATCGATTTCTATATTACATTTAGAGCTGTGCCTGAGGTTTATTCTCAACTTCTACCTTCACATAGAACTACAGTTGCATTCATTTACAATTTGATTTGCCTTGATGATGGAAATTGAAAGACATGCAGACCTCCAGGTGCTGTCTGGATGTCCTTCACACAAAGTAAATTAACATTCATCCTCATTCATCATGTTGTGGATGCCTGTCATGTTTAGCAGAAAACAATTAAAACCCTTAAATGTAATTGGAGGAGTCAATGGAGCAAGATTATGAACTTGTTTTAATAGTCAAAATTAAAACCATTAAAGGATCTTTGGTTGTCCTTTTGGGGCAACCCTTAAAATTTCTTCACTATATGGCCAAAAGTTTGTGGACACCTGGCCATCACACCCATATGTGGGACTTCACCAAGCTGTTGCCATAAAATTGGAAGCACACAATTGTATCAGATATCTTTTGATGCTGTAGATTTACAATTTCTCTTCACTAGACCAAAGAGTCCCAAGCCTGTTCCAGCATGACAAGGCCCCTGGGAGCTTCATGAAGATATGTTCATCAAGGTTGGAGTGGAAGAACTTGAGTGCCCTGCACAGAGCCCTGACCACAACCCCTCTGAACTCTTTGAGGATGACTAGAACACCAATTGCACCCCAGGCCTCCTTGTTCAACATCACTAATGCTCTTGTGGCTGAATGGGAAAATCCTGACCACCATGCTCCAAAGAGCACCACTGCTTTCATCAGGGCTGGGGAGAAGTCAACATCAGCTGCCAGGACCACCTATTCTGGCCTGTTAGCAACGGCACAAGACTGGGAGCTGAAAGTTGACCTGGCGAAGCAACTTAAGTTTCCAGAAACTGTCACCATAACAATGCTGAGGCCAGACATGGTGCTTATCTCGGAAGCCTCCAAGCAGGTTGTTCTCTTGGAACTCACCGTCCCCTGGGAGGACCGAATCGAGGAGGCCAATGAGAGGAAGAGGGCAAACTACACCGAGCTAGTGGAGGAATGCTGGAGCAATGGGTGGGGAGCACGGTGCGAGCCCATTGCGGTGGGATGCAGAGGGTTCGCAGGCCAGTCCCTCTGCAGGGCCTATAACATGCTGGGCATCACAGGAGTCAGGAGGCAAAGGGCCATCAAGGAGGCCACTGAAGCAGCAGAAGTTGCCTCAAGGTGGCTGTGGATAAGGAGAGGAGATCCGTGGGTAGGGTAGCGCTACCTGGACACAGGCTGAGGCTTGATCCATCCCGGCTGGGTTGCCTGGGTGAGAATGTATGATGTTGAAAGACCCGAAACACTCGAGGACCCCAGGTTACATCACTGATGATGTGTCCAGGTTGCATCACAAGTTGATGTATGTCACAAGTAGGAACAATGTCCTGCAAATTTTTAAGGAATTCAGCCTGTTAAAGGTTTTTTTTTTTTCAGACATCTTGACAAACCCACCATATCTTTGACTTTCACATTTGCTTCTGTTTCTGCATGTAATTCCCAACAACCTCCATTTTGTTTTTATTTTCTACTTTCTTCTAGGGCATATAAACAATTAGTTCACATTTTTTTTTAAATTAATAGAAACATTTCTAAAAATTCTAACACAGTAACAAAGCAGAAGATAAAATAAACTTATACAAAAAAAAATTATATCTCAAAATAGTGTGCCTTTTCCACAGTATGATAGGTTTATCAGCACAGCACCATAAAGCACTGGATCATTCATTTATTTTAATTATCTGGTTTCTTAACTTGGCCTCATGATCTATCGTGCTGTGACATGCTGCATATTTAAAAACATTGCTCAGAAGCTGATAAGGAATCCATTTTTATTTACTCAAATCTAACTGATTAATTTGGAGCTTAATCATTAATTAAATGATTAAATGCATCATAAGCTTCTATGATGATTTTTGACCTGAGCTTGTTCAATATGTAGCTGCAATTGAACCCTTATTAAACCATTACTGTAAATTCTAGTTCTCCACTAATAATACCAAAGCTCAAAATCCAAATGACTCATAATGGCATTACAACAAAATCGATTCTACTCTGACCGAATTAAATCAGTAATCCAAGTGTTGTAAGGAAAAACTCAAATTATAATGAGTTCAATTAGTAAGGTTAATCCTTTAAACCTTTAATAAAATTACTCCTAAAACAGTTTACACTGTACAAGGAGGAAATATTAAAAAGATATATTAGACACAGGTGTGGTCAGAAATTTACATACATTGACATGAATGTCATCTTGGATATTAATGTCATGGCAATATTTGGGCTTTCAGTAATTTATTTGAACTGTTCTTTTTCTGTAGCAGAATGATTGTACAGCATACATCTTTAATTAAAAAAAACACTTGAATTTGGTGCACAAGTTTTAATTTTCTTTGGGTTTTCTGAAATCAACAAAGGGTCAAAATTATACATACAGTGTAAAAAATTTACATATGCTCATTTAGATTATTAATTCAGAGGTGCTGAAACTTCCAAAATGTCTCTTATCTTGCCAAAGCCGAGGTCTCTTAACTTCCTGTTAGTGATCATGATTGACTACAGCTGGTAGCTTCTCTGGACCTTCCATAAAAAGGGTTTGTTTACAGCACTCATTGGATTGACCAACACACAGTAAAATGGGAAAGTCCAAGGAGCTCAGTACAGATCTGAGAAAGAGGACTGCAGATATACACAACTTTGGAATGTCTCTTGGAGCCATTTCTAAACAACTGCAAATTCCAAAATCAGTTCAAACTATTGTATCCAAGTTATTGTGAGGTGTAGTCACTTTGCCAAGCCACTTTGCTTCAAGAAAACCCAAACTGTCACCCTCAGCTGAAAGGAAATCGGTTTGGATGGTCAGGAACAACCTGGGAACCACCATGGCACAGCCTTGCCATGAACTGGAAGCTGATGGATCACTGTCTACAGTTCAGTTCACCATGGACTAAGAGGCTGCTATTCAAGAAATAACCCCCTGCTCCAAAATTGACACCTTCAAGCTTAACTAAAGTTTGAAGCTGACCACACAGACAAAGAAAAAGCCTTCTGGAGGACAGCTGTATGGTCAGATGAGACAAAGATTGAGTTGTTTGGCCACAATGACCACCATGTACAGAGGGACACTATATCAGCTGGTGGTGGTGGTAGGATCATCATGCTCTGGGGCTGTTTTGCTGCCAGTGGAACTGGTTCATTGCACAAAGTGGATGGAATAATGAAGAAGGAGGACTACCTCAGAATTCTTCAGCATAAACCATCAGAAACTTGAACACGACTTGGGATTTGGGAGTTGCAACAGGACAATGAACCCAAACATGCATCAGAGCTGGTTGCAGAGGATAAAGCAGGCTATCATTAAGCTTAAAACACGTCCTGACTTCAACCACATTGAAAATATATGGACCATGCTTATAAGTTGAGTCCATGCCAAGAAAAAAACCCAAATTTAATTGAAATCTACCAATTCAACCATGAAGAGTCGTGAAATATCCAACCAAAATTCTGCCAGAAACTTGTTCATGGTAAGCAAAAATGTTTCACCCAAATATTAGGTGTGCCGTATATATAATTTTGACCTGTGTTGATTTCAGAAAACCCAAAGAAAATTAAAACTTGTGCACCAAATTCTAGTGTTTTTTTAATTCAAGACATATACTGTACATTCTGCCACAGAAAAAGAACAGTTGAAAGAAATTACTGAAAGCCCAAATATTGCCATGACATTCATATCCAAGATTACATTCATGTCACTGTATGTAAACTTCTGACTACAACTGTATATATTGTGGCAGCGGGGGCGTGGTCAAGCGCCGGTCTGTGACAGGAGGGCGGAGTCAGGGAAGGTAAGTGGCAGAATCACTACACCTGATGTCAATTAACCTGTGTTTGTGTGTCTTCCCAGTGACCACGCCCTATATAAAGAGAGAGAGAGCAGAGGAAGGGGGCTCTCTCCTGAACCAGATACTTGGGTGTGGGTGTGTGTATATGTATGGAAAAGAGTGTTTTTGGATCTGAAAAGAGCCAAAATAAGAGTTATGGAACTTTATTCTGGCCTGCCGTTTTTCTGTGCTCCTCCCCCTCCTACAAGTGTCTACAGTGGTGCCGAAACCCAGGAGGGAGCACAGGAACAGAACAGCCCCATGGAGTCCTCCCCCTTTGCAGACCTGGTCCACGCCCTCGCCAAGGCCCAGCAGAGCCAGCACCAGGCACTAGTCACCCTCCGGAAGGAACAAGAGCGCCGGTTCGAGGCCCTGGTGCTGGCGCAGCAGGAAGATCGACGGGCGTTCCGGCACCTCCTCGCGTCGGCGGGGTCCACCATCTCCACTGCTGTGGGCCCTTCTTCCCTCATCCTAGCCAAGATGGGCCTGCAGGACGACCCCGAGGCCTTCCTCACGCTCTTCGAGCAGACAGCAGAGGCCTCGGGCTGGCCGGTGGAACAGCGAGCGGCGCGCCTCCTCCTCCTGCTAATGGGTGAGGCACAGCTGGCTGTGCTACAGCTCCCCGCCGACTGCCGGCTGGCCTACGCGGACCTTCACCGGGCCGTCCTCCAGAGGGTGGGGCACACCCCCGAACAACAGAGACAGCGCTTCCGCGCTCTGCGGCTGGAGGAAGTCGGCCGGCCGTTTGCGTTTGGCCAGCAACTCCGGGACGCCTGCTGGTGGTGGTTGAGGGCCAACAACCGTGACGCCGAGGGAATCCTCGATCAGGTGGTGCTGGAGCAGTTCATCGGCCGCCTGCCAGAGGGAACCGCGGAGTGGGTCCAGTGCCACCGCCCGGCGTCGCTGGATCAGGCCATCGAGTTGGTGGAGGACCATTTGGCGGCTGTTCCGACGGCAGGACAGCAGACATCCTCTTCTCTCCTCTCTCTCTCCCCCCCTCTCTCCTCCTGTGTCTCGTCCTCGCCCCGTTCCCCCACCGCGGAGGCGGGGGCCGGCCCCACCCCAGCCGGCCCGTCGCACCCGCGGTGCCCTCCCGTTTTTCCCTTCTGTGTCTGTCTCTCCCCCCCTCAGGTGAGTGAGCCCCAGGGCGCCGGTGCAGAGAGGAAGCCCGGGCCGGTTTGCTGGTGCTGTGGGAAGCCGGGCCACCTCCAACAGCAGTGTTCGGCAATGGAAGTGGGCGCGGTGGTTCAGATCACCGACGCGCCAGGAGCTGCCCTTGATCGGGCCGGAGCATATCGCATACCGGTGAGTATTCAAGGGGATACATATCAGGCGTTGGTGGATTCTGGTTGTAATCAGACCTCAATTCACCAAAGCCTGGTGCAAGATGAGGCATTGGGGGGAGCACAATTGGTGAAGGTGTTGTGTGTGCATGGGGATGTTCACAACTACCCTTTAGTGTCGGTCCACATTCTTTTCCGAGGGGAAAAATTGATAGTGAAGGCGGCGGTTAATCCTCGCCTTACCCACTCTATAACTTTGCGGACTGATTGGCCAGGATTTCGGGATTTAATGACACACTTTAGTGAAGAGTGGGTCCTGCCATTTAACAGGGGGAGGTCCCGGTGTCACTCTGGCGGGAGCAGCTGTCACAGAGCCATCTATGTCATCTCTGCGTCAGAGTGAGGAGCCGCCGGCTCCTCCTCTCTCTGTTGGGGAATCCCTCGCGGATTTCCCATTAGAGCAATCGCGAGCCGAGACTCTGTGGCATGCGTTTGACCAAGTGAGAGTAATCGATGGTCAAACGCTCCAGCCAAACACCACCCTGTCCTTCCCCTACTTCGCGATTATGAAGGATAGATTATACCGAGTGACGCAGGACACTCAAACTAAAGAGCGAGTCACGCAGCTTTTGATTCCGAAGAGCCACTGGGAATTGGTATTCCAGGTGGCTCACTTTAATCCCATGGCTGGACACTTAGGGCAGGATAAGACACTAGCCCGAATAATGGCCCGATTCTATTGGCCGGGGATTCGCGGCGATGTCCGTAGGTGGTGTACGGCGTGTCGTGAATGCCAGTTAGTAAATCCAGCGGCCATTCCAAAAGTGCCTTTGCGCCTTCTACCGTTAATCGAGACCCCATTCGAAAGAATTGGGATGGCTCTCGTCGGGCCATTAGATCGGTCAACACGAGGGTACCGCTTTATATTAGTTCTAGTGGACTATGCAACGCGATACCCGGAAGCAGTGCCTCTTCACAATATCTCAGCACGCAGTATTGTGGAGGCACTCTTCCGCGTTATCTCCCGAGTTAGAATCCCCAAAGAGATTCTGACTGACCAAGGCACCTCGTTTATGTCATGTACACTGAATGAACTGTATAGGTTGTTGGGTATTAAGCCGATCTGCACCAGCGTGTATCACCCACAAACGGACGGTTTAGTTGAACGGTTCAACCGCACCCTCAAGAACATAATTAAAAAATTCGTAAGTGAGGACGCACGTACAGTGGTGCTTGAAAGTTTGTGAACCCTTTAGAATTTTCTATATTTCTGCATAAATATGATCTAAAACATCATCAGATTTTCACACAAGTCTGAAAAGTAGATAAAGAGAACCCAGTTAAACAAATGAGACAAAAATATTATACTTGGTCATTTATTTATTGAGGAAAATTACCCAATATTACATATCTGTGAGTGGCAAAAGTATTTGAACCTTTGCTTTCAGTATCTGGTGTGACCCCCTTGTGCAGCAATAACTGCAACTAAACGTTTCCGGTAACTGTTGATCAGTCCTGCACACCAGCTTGGAGGAATTTTAGCCCATTCCTCCGTACAAAACAGCTTCAACTCTGGGATGTTGGTGGGTTTCCTCACATGAACTGCTCGCTTCAGGTCCTTCTACAACATTTGGATTGGATTTAGGTCAGGACTTTGACTTGGCCATTCCAAAACATTAACTTTATTCTTCTTTAACCATTCTTTGGTAGAACGACTTGTGTGCTTAGGATCATTGTCTTGCTGCATGACCCACCTTCTCTTGAGATTCAGTTCATGGACAGATGTCCTGACATTTTCCTTTAGAATTCACTGGTATAATTCAGAATTCATTGTTCCATCAATGATGGCAAGCCGTCCTGGCCCAGATGCAGCAAAACAGGCCCAAACCATGATACTACCACCACCATGTTTCACAGCTGGGATAAGGTTCTTATGCTGTAATGCAGTGGTTTCCTTTCTGCAAACATAATGCTTCTCATTTAAACCAAAATTCTATTTTGGTCTCATCCATCCACAGAACATTTTTCCAGTAGCTTTCTGGCTTGTCCACATGATCTTTAGCGAACTGCAGACAAGCAGCAATGTTCTTTTTGGAGAGCAGTGGCTTTCTCCTTGCAACTCTGCCATTCAGACCACTGTTGTTCAGTGTTCTCCTGATGGTGGACTCATGAACATTAACATTAGCCAATGTGAGCGAGGCCTTCAGTTGCTTAGAAGTTACCCTGGGGTCCTTTGTGACCTCGCCAACTATTACACGCCTTACTCTTGGAGTGATCTTTGTTGGTCGACCACTCCTGGGGAGGGTAACAATGGTCTTGAATTTCCTCCATTTGTACACAATCTGTCTGACTGTGGATTGGTGGAGTCTAAACTCTTTAGAGATGGTTTTGTAACCTTATCCAGCCTGATGAGCATCAACAACGCTTTTTCTGAGGTCCACAGAAACCTCCTTTGTTCGTGCCATGATACATTTCCACAAACATGTGTTGTGAAGATCAGACTTTGATCAATCCCTGTTCTTTAAATAAAACAGGGTGCCCACTCACACCTGATTGTCATCCCAATTGATTGAAAACACCTGACTCTAATTTCACCTTCAAATTAACTGCTAATCCCAGAGGTTCACATA
Organism: Neoarius graeffei; assembly: GCF_027579695.1. NCBI lineage: Eukaryota > Metazoa > Chordata > Actinopteri > Siluriformes > Ariidae > Neoarius > Neoarius graeffei. Next base: position 63,028,524 of record NC_083570.1, read on the forward strand.
CTTTTGCCACTCACAGATATGTAATTTGGATAATTTTCCTCAATAAATAAATGACCAAGTACAATATTTTTGTCTCATTTGTTTAACTGGGTTCTCTTTATCTACTTTTAGGACTTGTGTGAAAGTCTGATGATGTTTTAGGTCATATTTATGCAGAAATATAGAAAATTCTAAAGGGTTCACAAACTTTCAAGCACCACTGTAATTGGGATAAATGGATCAAACCCTTGCTCTTTGCAGTGCGAAAGGTCCCCCAAGCCTCCACGGGGTTCTCCCCGTTTGAATTGTTATACGGGCGTAAGCCGCGCGGCATTCTAGACGCGCATGAAAATTGGGAGGAGGGACCTTCACCAAGTAAAAACGAAATCCAATACATTATTGACCTGTGCACAAAACTCCACACACTCATGCACCTAACTCAGGAGAATTTGCGGCAGGCCCAAGAACGACAGACCCGCCTGTATGACAAGGGTACACACCTTAGGGAGTTCACACCGGGAGATAAAGTCCTCGTACTGTTGCCCACATTGAGCTTCAAATTGGTCGCCAAGTGGCAAGGACCCTTTGAGGTCACACGGCGAGTCGGGGACGTTGACTATGAGGTGAGGCGAGCGGATGGGGTGGGGCGCTACAGATTTACCACCTCAACCTGCTCAAACTCTGGAACGAGGAGGTCCCCGTGGCGTTGGTGTCGGTGGTTCCGGAGAAGGCGGAGCTGGGGCCGGAGGTTCAAAAGGGAACATTGGCATCATGTATCTCTCCGGTCCCCTGTGGAGACCACCTCTCCCTGACCCAACTCGCGGAGGTTGCCCAGTTGCAGACCGAGTTTTCGGACGTGTTCTCACCCCTGCCCAGCCACACCACCCTCATAGAGCACCACATTGAGACGCCCCCGGGGGTGGTAGTGCGTAGCCACCCTTGCAGGCTACCCGAACACAAGAAAAAAGTGGTTTGGGAAGAACTCGAGGCCATGCTCGAGATGGGCATCGTCGAGGAGTCCCACAGTGACTAGAGCAGCCCAGTGGTCTTGGTTCCCAAGGCCAACGGGTCGGTCCAGTTCTGTGTGGACTACAGAAAAGTCAACGCAGTGTCTAAATTCGACGCCTACCCAATGCCTTGTATTGATGAGTTGCTCGATCAGCTAGGCACGGCTCGCTTTTACTCGACGCTGGATTTGACAAAGGGTTATTGGCAGATCCCCTTGACTCCATTATCCCAAGAAAAAATGGCCTTTTCCACACCATTCGGCTTACACCAGTTTGTCACACTTCCGTTTGGGGCGCCCACTACGTTTCAGCGGCTGATGGACAGGGTCCTCCGCCCCTATGCTACCTATGTGGCCGCATACCTCGACGATATCATTATTTATTGTAATGACTGGCAGCGGCACTTACAACACCTGAGGGCCGTCCTTAGGTCGCTGAGGCGAGCGGGTCTCACAGCCAACCCGAAGAAGTGTGCGATTGGGTGGGTGGAAGTACGGTATCTGGGCTTCCACTTGGGCAACGGGCAGGTGCGTCCCCAAATTAACAAGACAGCAGCAATTGCGGCCTGCCCGAGGCCCAAGACCAAAAAGGGGGTGAGACAGTTCCTGGGGCTGGCTGGCTACTATCGTAGGTTTATACCTAATTATTCGGATGTCACCAGCCCGCTGACTGATCTCACTAAAAAGGGGGCACCAGATCTGGTCCAGTGAACGGAGCAATGCCAGCGGGCTTTCTCTGAGGTAAAGGCTGCACTGTGCGGGGGGCCACTGTTACACTCCCCTGACTTTTCTCTCCCTTTTATGTTACAGACGGATGCGTCAGACAGAGGGCTGGGGGCCGTGTTGTCCCAGGAGGTGGAGGGGGAGGACCGTCCAGTGCTGCACATCAGCAGAAAGCTGTCAGTACACGAGGGGCGTTACAGCACGATTGAAAAGGAGTTCCTGGCAATCAAGTGGGCGGTCCTCGCCCTCCGCTACTACCTGCTGGGACGCCCTTTCACCCTCTGTTCGGACCACGCGCCCCTCCAGTGGCTCCACCGCATGAAGGATGCCAACGCGTGGATCACCCGTTGGTATCTGGCACTCCAACCCTTCAACTTCAAGGTGATCCACAGGCCGGGGGCGCAGATGGTTGTGGCGGACTTTCTCTCCCGTCAAGGGTGGGGGGGAGTCGGCTGCAGGCCGGACGGCTGCCCGGCCTGAGTTGGGCGGTGGGGGTATGTGGCAGCGGGGGCGTGGTCAAGCGCTGGTCTGTGACAGGAGGGCGGAGTCAGGGAAGGTAAGTGGTAGAATCACTACACCTGATGTCAATTAACCTGTGTCTTCCCAGTGACCGCGCCCTATATAAAGAGAGAGAGAGCAGAGGAAGGGGGCTCTCTCCTGAACCAGATACTTGGGTGTGGGTGTGTGTATATGTATGGAAGAGAGTGTTTTTGGATCTAAAAAGAGCCAAAATAAAAGAGTTATGGAACTTTATTCTGGCCTGCCGTTTTTCTGTGCTCCTCCCCCTCCTACGAACATCTACATCAGGGGTTCCCAAAGTGGGTGCCGCGGCACCCTGGGGTGCCATGACGCATGTGCAAGGGTGCCGCGGAATTCTTGATTTTTAGGTTGTTTTGCCAGTGATTTGTATTCATAGGGAAAAAATATTTGCATTTATTTTAAATTGGTTCAAACAGAGAAAAATGGTACTTTAGGCTCTCCAAAATGACAGACAAAATAACTACGTGATAAAAGTGATATTAATGCAGTTTTGTGTGTCTGTGTGTGACGAGGGGTGTCGCCAGTAACTCATAGCCTGTTGGTGTCGGCAGATGGCGGAACCTAGTGCTAGTCCGATATAGGCCTAACTCTGAAATGGACAAATTTCTTAAGAGAACAGATAAAACTCCAGTCACACAGCAGGCATTGGAGGCCATCTTTGCTGGGATATGTGTGTGAGTCTTTGCACCGATGGCGCTGCTTCAATGACCGGTCGGGTCAAAGGCTTTGTAACGAAAGCTAAGCAGAGAAATCCTTCCATGCGTGTTACGCACTGCATGCTGCATCGAGAGGCCCTTATCGCCAAAACTATGCCACCGGATCTTGAGAGTGTTTTGGATCAAGCTGTAAAAATAGTCAACTACGTCAAGTCTCGTCCACTCAAGTCACGGTTATTCGGAAAGCTCTGCAATGAAATGGGAGCGGAGCACCAGGTTCTCCTTCTGTACACAGAGGTCAGATGGTTGTCAAGGGGGAGAGCACTGGCACGCGTTTATGAATTAAGAGAGGAACTGCAGGCATTCGCTATTGAACACGACATTCCTTTCAAAGAACAGATAAGTGACGATTTCTGGTGGCTTAAACTTGCCTATTTGGCTGACATTTTTGGGCACATGAATGAACTTAATACAAAAATGCAGGGACGGAATGAAACTCTTCTGACAGCAACAGACAAGATTAATGGATTCAGATCAAAATTAGGGCAGTGGCAGCAAAGAGTAGCTACAAAAACTGTTGACATGTTTCCCTTGACCGCTAGTAATGCAACAGGCAAGACTGACATTTTCTTAGACTGTATCTGCGCACTTGGCCACTCTGGAGAAAAGGCTGGAGACCTATTTCCCACACACAAACTAGGAATTCAACTGGATTCGTGATCCATTCCACTCTCTCGCCAGAGCTTCAGCAGCAAGATACTTGAGCACAAAGGGTCAGAATGAGCTTGCAGAACTACAAATGGATCGTACACTTAAGTTGCAGCACACTGATCTGCCCTTGGATACATTTTGGCTTCGTGTGGGGCAAGAGTATCCCTCAATTTCAGAGAGTGCTGTCAGTGTGTTGATTCAGTTCCCCACCTCCTACCTCTGTGAGCTTGCTTTCTCATCTCTCACCTACATAAAGAATAAGCTGAGACAAAGGCTGGCTGTAGAGCAGGACCTTCGTGTGGCACTGTCCACAATCCCCCCTCACATTGACAGACTTTGTAGCCAAAGACAGGCACATGTGTCCCATTAGGCTTAAAGCTGGCTGATGCCAGATGCTTTTTGACATTTACTCTTCTGTTCTGTTAGCCAAGTTTTAAAGTTGTAAACTGGCTGTTTCAGGAGATATGTCTGTTCCAGTGGCGGCTGGTAGTCTTTCAAACAGGGGAGGCTGGTCGGTTACGATATTTCCAGATTTTAAAAGAAAAAACATCAATTTTGCCCATACTCTTGCCTCTGATCTGGCTGATTGTTCACAGGGTCACAAACTGTGAAATAACAGGTTCTTTTGGCCCATTAGCCTACTGTCCAATATACATGATGGTGGTGTTGGGGGGGGGTGTATATTTTAACATTTTATATTTTAAAATTGTGGCATGTTGTTTAAAAATTGATCATTATTGAAAGCAGCTCTTTTTCAGGAACCTCAGCAGTAGAGCTGGGTGCCACACATTTCATTCAATGACACTTTCCCTATATTTTACTGATTTTGACTGAGAAATATTTTATTGACAATTTTGATAACCCTTCACTTTTAATCCAGGTCTGTAGTGTGAAATGTTCTCGGCTGTGTTTTTGTTTAAAAATGTTTTCCAAATTGTAGCTGTGTTTAATTCATATCCAGAAAAATATATATTCCAACATAATATACTCAGCATAAACATTTTAAATAGATTCTATATTTTTGGTCCATCCATGACATATTACTAAAGTAGCCTATTTACTGTTGTTGATGTGGGTCACTTGCTGTTAGCCAATTCACTTTCTCGTACCAGGAGAGCTGAAAGGAACGAGTATTATTCCCGACCTTTTTCACCAAGTCAATTTGAGGCGTTGGTCTACCTTGCTCTTTAATTTTAATTTTTTCCTCGAAAGGAAGACTGGCAAATGGCTTCACCAAAATTAAATCAGCAATGCTTGGCATCCATGCACAGCTTTCTTGCTAGCTGACTAGCTCCCTCAAGTTCAAGTTCAGTCACTCAAAGAAACAAAATTTCTGGAACTAAGATAGCAAACTTGACAACACTATATTTACACTTTATTTACAATGAAAATATATACAAACTAAAAAAGCTGGTAGAAACCGTATGTAATGAATGAAATCGAAATGTAAGCTGATCTCTTACAATACAACACAGCACTTGCGAATGCGCATGGGACTGAACTGAAATTCACCGCTGCCTGTCTATAGTTGAAACAAGCTGTCAATCAAAGAAAATATCCGGCTGCTTTCACCAATCACCAGTCTCCTCGTGGAAACTGCCATGTCCCTCCCACTGTGAGGCTTGGAGTCCGTAGGCGGGCATTTTCGCAGTATTTGTCCAATAACCGTCTTGCATTTTGAGATTGAAAAGCGCATAGCTCCCAAATGCCATTGAAGTCCACTGAGGCTGGGAGTCCGTGGGACTCCGTGGGCGGGCGTTTTTGCAGTATTTGTCCAATAATCGTCTTGCATTTTGAGATTGAAAACCGCAGAGCTACCAAATGCCATTGAAGCCCACTGAGGCTGCGCTGCATCGCACTGTCACGAGGGGGAAAAACTCACGCACACATTAAAGTTATAAGGGCATTTTTAGAGGAGGCTGAGCCTCCCTCGTTGTCTTAGAGCAATCGCCCGTGGTCTGTTCATGAAAATGTTTGAGAAATGAATAAGTAGAGATAAAATGAATAATAGGCCTACTGATTTACTAAAAAAATAATTGTAAATACTGTGGCTACAATGCCTTCTTGTAGTTTTAAAGTTGTAGGCTAAAAAGGCTGCTTAAGAATAAGATGTTTCTCTATTTGGGACAATATGAAAATATTTGAGAGGTGAATGCAAGTCAGTAGAGATAAACTGAATAATGGGCTACTGATTTACTGAATTAAAAAATGTTTCTAAATACTATTGTGATCACAGTTTTGTAATGATAATATGGCAGCAAAATGATCATTATAGTAATACAAGTTGTGAATATGGCATAATATACTAAATGTCAAAACATAGCACAGAAGTATTCAGATTGAAAAGTAAATATTACATTTTAGGGGTGCCGTGGATGGAAAGAGATACGCCTAGGGGTGCCCTGAGCCAGAAAAGTTTGAAAACCACTGGTCTACATATATATATACACACACACAGTTAGGTCCATATATATTTGGACACTGACACAAATTTTCTTTTTTTACCTGTTTACTGAAACATATTCAAGTTATAGTTATATAATGGACATGGACATAAAGTCCAGGCTTTCAGCTTTCATTTGAGGGTATTCACATTAAAATTGGATGAAGGGTTTAGGAGTTTCAGCTCCTTAACATGTGCCACCCTGTTTTTAAAGGGACCAAAAGTAATTGGACAATTGACTCAAAGGCTATTTCATGGGCAGGTGTGGGCAATTCCTTCGTTATGTCATTCTCAATTAAGCAGATAAAAGGCCTGGAGTTGATTTGAGGTGTGGTGCTTGCATTTGGAAGATTTTGCTGTGAAGAAAACATGCAGTCAAAGGAGCTCTCCATGCAGGTGAAACAAGCCATCCTTAAGCTGCAAAAACAGAAAAAAAAAACATCCGAGAAATTGCTACAATATTAGGAGTGGCAAAATCTACAGTTTGGTACATCCTGAGAAAGAAAGCAAGCACTGGTGAACTAATCAATGCAAAAAGACCTGGATGCCCACAGAAGACAACAGTGGTGGATGATCGCAGAATATTTTCCATGGTGAAGAGAAACCCCTTCACAACAGCCAACCAAGTGAACAACACTCTCCAGGAGGTAGGCGTATCAATATCCAAATCTACCATAAAGAGAAGACTGCATGAAAGTAAATACAGAGGGTTCACTGCACAGTGCAAGCCACTCATAAGCCTCAAGAATAAAAAGGCTAGACTGGACTTTGCTAAAAAACATCTAAAAAAGCCAGCACAGTTCTGGAAGAACATTCTTTGGACAGATGAAACCAAGATCGACCTCTACCAGAATGATGGAAAGAAAAAAGTATGGCGAAGGCGTGGTACAGCTCATGATCCAAAGCATACCACATCATCTGTAAAACACAGCGGAGGCAGTGTGATGGCTTGGGCATGCATGGCTGCCAGTGGCACTGGGTCACTAGTGTTTATTGATGATGTGACACAGGACAGAAGCAGCCGGATGAATTCTGAGGTATTCAGAGACATACTGTGTGCTCAAATCCAGCCAAATGCAGCCAAACTGATTGGTCGGCGTTTCATAATACAGATGGACAATGACCCAAAACATAAAGCCAAAGCAACCCAGGAGTTTATTAAAGCAAAGAAGTGGAATATTCTTGAATGGCCAAGTCAGTCACCTGATCTCAACCCAATTGAGCATGCATTTCACTTGTTAAAGATTAAACTTCAGACAGAAAGGCCCACAAACAAACAACTGAAAACCGCTGCAGTAAAGGCCTGGCAGAGCATTAAAAAGGAGGAAACACAGCATCTGGTGATGTCCATGAGTTCAAGACTTCAGGCAGTCATTGCCAACAAAGGGTTTTCAACCAAGTATTAGAAATGAACATTTTATTTACAATTATTTAACTTGTCCAATTACTTTTGAGCCCCTGAAATAAAGGGATTGTGTTTAAAAAATGCTTTAGTTCCTCACATTTTTATGCAACCATTTTGTTCAACCCACTGAATTAAAGCTGAAAGTCTGAACTTCAACTGCATCTGAATTGTTTTGTTCAAAATTCACTGTGTTAATGTACAGAACCAAAATTAGAAAAATGTTGTCTCTGTCCAAATATTTATGGACCTAACTGTGTGTATATATAATATATGAGAAAAAAATATACACACACACACGGCAGCAAGGTGTAGTGGTTAGCGCTGTCGCCTCACAGCAAGAAGGTCCTGGGTTCAAGCCCAGCTGCTGGCGAGGGCCTTTCTGTGTGGAGTTTACATGTTCTCCCCGTGTCTGCGTGGGTTTCCTCTGGGCGCTCCGGTTTCCCCCACAGTCCAAAGACATGCAGGTTAGGCTAATTGGTGGCTCTAAATTGACCGTAGGTGTGAGTGTGAATGGTTATTTGTCTCAATGGGTCAGCCCTGCAATAGCCTGGCAACTTGTCCAGGGTGCACCCCACCTCTTGCCCATAGATAATGGATGGATAGATGGATGTGTGTGTGTGTGTGTATATATATATATATATATATATATATATATATATATATAAATAAAATGTCTTAATACAAATACTAGTATAAAATCGTGAATAAGCATACATATTCCCATTTACAGTTCAATAATAAGAAAATTATAATTTGATTCTAAAAATTTGACTTCATTAGTTGTAAGACTTGATGGCTGAAAGGGCAACAGCCTTGAAATTGCTTTTGTTTACTTTATTTGTTATCGGTAAATTGTTCCACCTTACTAACTTTAATTAGTAACTAACGTTAATAATTTGATCTCAGTGAAGAATTTATTTATGGTAATGTTGACTGGCCTTCTTGCAGATGTAACTGTATATAATTCTAGAGAAGTGATGCTAGAGCTCTTCATTCAGCTCAGTTACCATCTTTGTGAGAAGTGATTTTCTAAGTCCAAACTGCACAGATTTCTCAAAGCATGCCGATTGTACCCTCTTCTTTCCTGGATGTACTTTTTGTCTGCCTTAGTTATGGAAATTCTCAAGCAAGCTGACGACTTTGCAGTTCTGGACCATGGTGGAGTTATATGGACAACATAGTCTTGCTGGTGCCAGTGTGTGTGCCATTAGTAATGGGGTCACTGTGTTATTGTGTCACCAGGATCCAACGCAATAGGGCAATAAACAGACCCTTAACACCCACAGTTCTGCTGCCAAAAGTACCAGATGTCCTTGGCACCATGGTTCTCAACTAACCCAACAGATATGTGGGCTACAGCCAAAGCCATACTTGGGAGAAATCCTATCCTGCAGGAAAAAAAATAAAGTGTTCAACTAAATGCCAAAAAATCATGCAAGAGTAGTTTCTCCCAGTACCTATTTTGGTAACCTAAGGAGTTTTCACACTTGGTTGGTCAAACACTTGAGTCTGTACCTAGGGTTTGTTTTGTTTTGTGGAAGGGGCTCATTAGAAGAATTTCTTCCCAACCGTTGTTCAATTGCACAATTCCGAACGTATGTCCCTTTTGTTTGCAAAATGGTACGCACTAGGTTCATTGCTACCAACACATAAACAGTGAAGAACAGCAATGTTTGGAAGCAGGGCATGTCATTATGCAAGAGTACCTGCAAAGGAATGAGCTGTTCTCATAAATTTTATTGAAAAAACTGATTATTTTTTCCAAAATGCAATATATCCATGTCATGTTTTTCCCCAAAATGCTATAATTCCATTACATCAATAAAAATTATTTTTTGTGTGTGAGAAATATAACTAGAAACAAGAAGTAAAGTTGATCTACACATATGACAGCCTCTGAACCTGGACCATCTCTTATACTGAATCACATTACATTCATCTTGTCTACAAGCCCCAATCTATTTTATATTACATTACATTACATTAACGGCATTTTCAAAGAAGAGAAGCCTTTATTTATCACACATACACTCAAACACAGTGCAATTCCTCCTCTGCATTTAACCCACCTGAAGCAGTGAATACCTGCACACACGCATACACACACACACACAAGTGAGCGATGAGCAGCGCCTGGGGAGCAGTTGGGGGTTAGGTGCCTTGCTCAAGGGCACTTCAGCCATGATACAGAGGGAGGTGAAAGTGTTATTCATTCACCCAACTTTCCCATCACATTTTTCCTGCCGGTCCCAGGGATCGAATCAGAGACCCTTTGGACCCAAGGCTGTTTCCTCTAACCTTCAGGCCATGGCTGCCCCCATTTAGCAGTGGTACAACATACCCAGAGCAGCCTGGGGTAGGGTTAGGTGCCTTGCTCAAGGGCACTTCAGCCATTCCTGCTGGTCCAGGGAATCGAACCAGCTACCTTTTTGTCCCAAAGCTGCTTCTCTAACCTTTAGGCCATGGCTTCCCTACAAACTTTACCCCACTTCACAAAATCTGAAACAGGAAGTAATATGAAAAGTTGAACAATCACGTTACTCTGGATGTATTGGCGAGCACAGATAGCTTCCACAACTGATGGTTCAGTAGAAGTGAACCTAAGTCCACCGTTTTCAAGAGGACCAGGAATTGGGTCTCTGGACCACTCCCGAGCTTGAAAACAACATTCATACTTCACCAACTGTACCAAACTCTGGGATCAAATGACTGCGAGTCTGAAAAAAACACAAGTGTGAAAACAACCTTCAACTCTATGATATGGCCAAAGGTTTGCAGACACCTGCCCATCACACCCATATGTGCTTGGTGAACATTCCATTACAGATATAGTCTACCTTTGCAGTGATAATAACTTCCACTCTTCTGTGAAGGCGTTCCACTATTTGGAGCATAGCTGTGGGGATTTACCCATTGAGCCACAAGAGCATTAGTGCAGTCAAGCACTGTTGTTGGACAAGGAGGCCTGGGGTGCAGTCAGTGTTCTGGTTCATCCCAAAGGTGTTCAGTGGGGTTGAGGTCAGGGATCTGTGCAGGACACTTGAGTTCTTCCATTCCAACCTTGGCAAACCTTGTCTTAATGGCATGCGCTTTGTGCACAGGGGCATTGTCATGCTGGAAAATGTTTGGGCCCCTTAGTTCCAGTGAAGGGAAATTGTAATGTTACAGCATTCCAGGACATCCTATTCCAACTTCCAACTTTGTGGCCAACAGTTTAGGGAAGGCCCACATATGGGTGTGATGGTCATGTCTCCACATACATTTGGCTATATAGTGTATGTCTTGGAAACCTGTCAGTATTGATGAAAGGCTGATGTAGTAGCTATGCTCTGAGGCAACTCAGCCAGTAATGGTATATTTTTGGTACTTTTAGAACAAATACTACGAAAAAGAGCACAAAAATCGAATTAGACCCATTTTAGCTTTTATCCATGTATGAGGCATGGTAATAACTTAGTGATTTTTTTACTGAGGATAAATATTCCTGTCATCTATAATTAGAATCCAGGATTCATAAATCATCCTCAAAACTCACTGGGTTATTTACCACTGCCTCACAAATACAATAAATGTGAGGGCAAATATTGTATCATGATGAATAGTATTGTCTAGGAATATTTGAGTGTCCCATTGATTTCTGCCAGTGGCCCCAGGCCACTGGGACTGGTCCACCTCACACAGGTTCGTTCTCCACATAAAAGACAAAAGGTCAATTTAAATGATTGATACTCTTTTGGTGCTGGATAATAGAGAAACCATTACTTAAATGTTTTGGATGATGAATCAGGCTGACATTTTCGTTACAATTGAATCATAAACCTCAATGTTAAACGTGTCTATTATTTTCCTGTTGTGTTGCACACTGCTGAGCATATAAGTAAAGGCAACAAAGCAATAATCAAAGTCTCACCAACCCTGAGTGAAATAACAATCTGAACACGAATACCTTCTGACTATTATGTCAGCAATTAGAGAAAGCAAGCACATCGAGGATTGAGCCGCAAGTAGTGACTTAAGTAAATGAGTAATTTAGCACTCCACAATCAGTGAGCAACTTTCTATTCACTGTCATGCAAATAAAGTAACAGATGTTACCCACATTAAAGCTAATGAAGTGTCATGGACTTCATAACATTGTCCATGGGAACAGATTGTGCCGTGTTTGCTTTGAGTAACGTTTTGTTAATATGCTTCTGTTATATTAGTCGTGATCACTGCATGTCAGATTGAACAAGATGACAGCAAGATAGAGCAAGCTGCCACTTTATTAAGAGACACAGTCATTACATGTCTCTCCTCTTTTAAAGTTTCACCACAATTATACTTGCTTCAGCAATACAAGCAAACAGATCTATTATTTATGTGAGAGGAAAACTATAAGGAGAGACTGGCAGAAACAAATTGAAAACTCTCGATCTCTATAACAGGTTAGCTTCCTCTTTCATTCCTCTTTCCCCAGTTACAGCTCAGTCATCAAGGTGACAGCCAGAACAGCATAGTGTGGTGTTCTGGGGTTTATTTTTTGTTGTTATTGTTGTATTTTTTTTCCAGAGCAGACTGAAAAAATGTACTGAATTGCTTGCACAAACATTAAGCAAGAGAAGTGAATAAAAACACACAGGCAGAGCTAAAAGAATAATGCAGATGATTGATTGCCTTCTAAAGCCACAACACTGATAAAGTATATACAGGTATCTTAAATATTTTTTGTATCACGACACAGCTGAATTCACAAATCTCAATGGTCAGAAGGCATTGATTAATTGTCTATAACAGCACAGCTGGGCAGCACGGTGGTGTAGTGGTTAAGATTGTTGTCTCACAGCAAGAAGGTTCTGGGTTCGAGCCCAGCAGCCGGCGAGGGCCTTTTTGTGTGGAGTTTGCATGTTCTCCCCGTGTCTGTGTGGGTTTCCTCCGGGTGCTCCGGTTTCCTCCACAGTCCAAAGACATGCAGGTTAGGTTAACTGGTGACTCTAAATTGAGCATAGGTGTGAATGTGAGTGTGAATGGTTGTCTGTGTCTATGTGTCAGCCCTGTGATGACCTGGCGACTTGTCCAGGGTGTACCCTGCCTTTCGCCCGTAGTCAGCTGGGATAGGCTCCAGCTTGCCTGCAACCCTGTAGAAGGATAAAGTGGCTAGAGATAATGAGATGAGATGAGATAATAAACTCATCTCATCTCATTATCTCTAGCCGCTTTATCCTATTCTACAGGGTCGCAGGCAAGCTGGAGCCTATCCCAGCTGACTACGGGCGAAAGGCGGGGTACACCCTGGACAAGTCGCCAGGTCATCACAGGGCTGACACATAGACACAGACAACCATTCATACTCACATTCACACCTACGGTCAATTTAGAGTCACCAGTTAACCTAACCTGCATGTCTTTGGACTGTGGAGGAAACCGGAGCACCCGGAGGAAACCCACGCGGACACGGGGAGAACATGCAAACTCCACACAGAAAGGCCCTCGCTGGCCACGGGGCTCTCACCCAGGGGCACAGTTGGGACCCTTGGGGGGGGTGTCCCTCCCCAGAGTCATGGGGACGTCAATCCGTCCCCCCCACACTTTTACAGGGCAAAAAAACCTTAAACAACGTCTTGTTGTTCAGGGCAGAGAGAGTAAAAGCAGAGCGAGAGGTTCAAATGTTCGTTACGTTGTGTGTTGTATTTTTGCAAGGGGATCCCCTTATATGCAGACCAGAGCTGAGCTCTCACTCTGACATAGTATGTCAAATTAGTTAGGCATCAACCGTCTCTGGTTCAGGGGTCCTGAAGGAGCTGCCTCATTGGCGCCTGTGACAGTGATAGCGGTAACCATAGTGAGCACTAATCTATCTGACTGACTGACTTTAATGATTATGCCTATTTTCAGTAGTAGCCTAACAACTGCGTGTGAACTATGAAGCCAACGAAAAAACAAAAAGCTATTACAGCGTTTTATCAAAAACCAAATCATGTACACTACCATTCAAAAGTTTGGGGTCACCCAGAAAATTTTGAGTTTTCCATGAAAAGTCACACTTTTATTTCCCACCATAAGTTGTGAAATGAATAGAAAATATAGTCAAGACATTTTTCTGGCCATTTTGAGCATTTAATCGACCCCACAAATGTGATGCTCCAGAAACTCAATCTGCTCAAAGGAAGGTCAGTTTTATAGCTTCTCTAAGGCTACATCCACACGACAATGGCAACGAGATTTAAAAAAAATATATATCGCGTCCACATGGGCAACGGATCAGTAAAATATCAGGTACATATGGCAACGCAACGCTTGCTGAAAATGATGCAATACACATGCCACACCTCTAGGTGCGCTGTAAGACGGTCCCATCGGAGACACCAGAATAATAGAAGAAGTAAGGATGCATGCGCATAAACTATTATGCGCGAGACTTCATATTAGCCACAGTCAGAAAAATCTGTTCGTAAAATTACGTTATAATGACCAAATACAATGAAAAGTATTTTTCCAGTCTCACCTGTGAAAGGTAATCCCATGTGATCTTGTTTGGACGGCAAACCTGTTGGTACAGTTAAACGCAGCACATGAATGAGGCATCTTTAATCTCCGCTTTGCCCCATCCAATATGGCGGCGAGGATGACGTATGATTCTACGCGGAAGGCGGCGTCTTTAATGGTCCGGAATAAATTGAATGCTACACGTTGATGGATTAATTTGTTCTTCTACGCCCTTTTTGAGGAATGTATTGTAGGACTTAAACCAACATCTGAAGAGGTGAGATCGCTCCTTTTTTTCCCTATTTTTGCTGGCAGGATTGACTCTGCCCTAAGGGCTATTCTCTCTCTCACTTTGCACCATTACACGATAAATATTCACAGTGAAAATATTTTGTAAGCGCGTTTCATGAACCAAGTTATAGGATTTGTTGACAACTCGCATCGAGTTCGTTACACTTCTACCCGGCGTGAAGCACATGTGGTTGTGACGTCATCGTAAACAAATCCGTTCTACTCATCCAGACGACTTCGCAACAGCGCCGTTGCCAGATCTTTCCACTCTGGAACCCGTTCTCAAAAGATTTCGTTTTGGGGCACCCAAAACGCCGGTGCCGTGTGGACGCCAGGCCGAAACGATAAACAATTTTATCAGATTCACCTGAATCCGTTGCCGTGTGGACAGGGCCTAAAGAGCTAAACTGTTTTCAGCTGTGCTAACATGATTGTACAAGGGTTTTCTAATCATCCATTAGCCTTCTGAGGCAATGAGCAAACACATTGTACCATTAGAACACTGGAGTGATAGTTGCTGGAAATGGGCCTCTATACACCTATGGAGATATTGCACCAAAAACCAGACATTTGCAGCTAGAATAGTCATTTACCACATTAGCAATGTATAGAGTGGATTTCTGATTAGTTTAAAGTGATCTTCATTGAAAAGAACAGTGCTTTTCTTTCAAAAATAAGGACATTTCAAAGTGACCCCAAACTTTTGAACGGTAGTGTAATGCCGCTTTTCCACTACAAACGCGGCTGAGCCGTGCCGTGCTGAGTCGGGCTGAGTCGAGCCGAGCGGGGCTGTTGGAGTTGCATTTCGACTACAACCGCGCTGAACCGTGCTGGCTGGAAATGGGTGGACACATTGGGTGGAGTTAGCGAAAGTGGGTGGACGTCAGGTGATGTCGTTAAGCAGCGCAAACAGTGACATCAGTGAGCTTTTAAGCGGTAGTCTCATGACCCGAATAGTAAACAATAAACATGAAATCGTTAGTGTTGCTGGTCTTGGTTCTGTGGCTTGTTGTCACCGACAACGCCAACAGATACTGGCAAGAGCGTATAGATGAGGCGAGGCGCATAAGGCTTCAGAAATTCTCGTAATTCGTAATTCTTCTCCTTCCGGGTTTGCGGTGTTTACAGATCCCAGCGTGCTCGCGGGGCATGTGTGGGCATGTGAGGACACTCCTCCTCACCAATCAGTGCACAGGGGAGTGTCTGCTCACGCCCCCAGCCTCACTCGGCTCGCTTTGGCTCGCTTCAGCCCTACTCCAAAACCGTGCGAGTTTTAGAGGCTAAGCAGGGCTGAAGCGAGCTGAGTCGTGCTGTTTTTTGGTAGTCGAAACGCGAGCTGTGTCGGGCTGAAGTGAGCTGAAAAAGGGTAGTGGAAAAGGGCCATATGTAGGCTATCCAATCCCTTACATGTTGTCTGTTGACCGTATACAGTTCCCATAATGTGTCAGAGCCATGTTCGTTTGTAATGGGGAGCAGCTAACAGGCTATGATAATGTAAAATGATCTTCTTTAGTGTATGTGTATCTATATTATGCTAATGTTAAAATTAGTTGTCAACGTCAATGTGTTAAGGCAGGTTTCACGCAGACTAATTTAGCTCTTCCTGACATAAATCCAGCAAGTGATGCCCCATTTCGTTAGTCAACATTGCTTGAAAGTGAAGCAAAGAATGCGAACAGACGTCCAGGGCTGCTGCTCCCACACGCAACAGGCAGGCAGTAAAGTTAGGGCGCAGAACTGAGGCAGAACGCAGTTTTAGTGGGTTACGGAGATTGAAAACATGGTTGCGGTCAACCATGAGCCAAAAAAGACTGAATGGAGTTGCGGTGTGCCATACTCACCAGGAGAGGCTGGACAATTTGAACAGACAAGAAATTGCCCAGCAGTATGTTCAGGGAAATGAAAGGAGGAGGGGGTTTTTTGGGTCCTTTACATAAACTAATCTGTTTCTGGACAGTAAATTTGTTGTAAAGTTTGTAATGGAGGGAATTAATTTAAAACTGTCATGTAGACTACTTTTTTAGGCTACTATTTTATTTTATGTAAAAGTGCTGTTAAAGTGTTTGCAAGGCACGCTAAGTGGGAAGCAAATAATTTCAATTTTATTTTATTTTTTTGTTCATAGGGCTTTTTCTGTTTTCTCAAAGAATTAGTATGGTGAAATGTTTCAATAAAACATATTTTGCAGAAGGCATGAGGTTTTGGGTGGTAATTGATTGGCACACTAGACAAATGAAATATCTATCATGTATGGGTAGTGTTGATCAGGTAAGCCTTTGACAGTCATTGTTGCACCATAGTTTCAAATAAATATCTAATTTTTATTGTTTTTATTGCAAACCACTGGCCCAGATGACACAAAATAACTAATCGAGCACCAGTTAAAGTAATTAAATACTAGGCCTAAGTTAATGTTAAAGTAATTAAGTACTAGCCTAATTGAGGTACAGTTGAAATGCTGACAGCTTGGTCCCCCCCAGTTCTAAAATCCTATCTGTACCCCTGCCCGGACCTTCTTGCTGTGAGGCGACAGCACTAACCACTACACCACCGTGCCGCCCCTAATATAATAAACTGTTCCTTTTTTTTTACTTATTAACTTCAAGAGAGATAAAAAAAAAAAACAACATGATGCTGGTGAAGGAACAATATTAAATGTAACTATAAATGGTTAAAAAGCATGATGTGTCATCTGTTAATAAAGTGAAATTGGTAATCGTTGACAAATTGCTGTGGTATAAGAAGAATAAAACACTCCAGGACATGTTATTGGAAAATAACACTTTGGGTAGGGAACAGTAACTCTGTTTTGCATCTAGGCGTATCATATTTCCTGTTGTACTTTATTCCTTACATAACTATTTATCTGCTTTTAGATCTCTTACATTAGGATGAATCCTACATAATAATCAAATATACCATGCACTGAGAGGCTCCTGGTGAAATTATGGATTCTCTGAGGTGACTGGAAGAGTATTATTTTCTGAGGGGCACAGCCCCAAAGAAAATAGTCCTATGCCAGTCACCGAAGAGAATCCATAATTTCACCAGGAGCCTCTCAAGTGCATGGTATATTTGATTTATATCCCTCATAAAAAAATTCCAAACTAACAGTGTGAAGCTTGAATCTCGGCATAAACTCACTGGAGGCAGCCATGTTTGTTGTTTCCGTCAGAGCGACCTTCGACCTGCACATGGGCAATGTACCATGATATCGCCTGCCTCGCTACGCACGATCACGATACGTACTGTAGATCTACACGCACACAAACGGAGCCTCAGCTGTGACTTGAGTTGGCCGTAAAGCTTGAAATTGTAACATCAGGTCATGGTAGTAGAGTGGGGGAAAAAGCCCCCGTGGGGTAATACGCCCCCGGCCTGTTTTACCCAAAATAACCACCAGATGGCGCAAAGTTACATTTCTATTGTTGACATGGACTGGCTTGACAACGGGGATATACAAATATCCACTGTGGATCGCATATCAGCAACGCAGCGGAGAGAAATCAAATTTCATGGTAAGTGATATAATTTTCAGATATCAGTAAAACTGTATTTAGATAGCTGCTATTTCGTCAGATATCACAGCTGTGTATGTGGTATGAGTAGACAAGTCAGTACATTAAAAAAATACATTAGGTATAAAAAGTTGAATCACATTTTGAAAGCAAGACCCTTTTTTGTAAAAGTGTAGTCTGTGGGGTAAAACGCCCCCTTAATGGTGGGGTAAATGGCCCCCAGGGGGCATCGTTTCCTTTTATCATAATTACTGTATCTCATCTCATCTCATCTCATCTCATTATCTCTAGCCGCTTTATCCTTCTACAGGGTCGCAGGCAAGCTGGAGCCTATCCCAGCTGACTACGGGCGAAAGGCGGGGTACACCCTGGACAAGTCGCCAGGTCATCACAGGGCTGACACATAGACACAGACAACCATTCACACTCACATTCACACCTACGGTCAATTTAGAGTCACCAGTTAACCTAACCTGCATGTCTTTGGACTGTGGGGGAAACCGGAGCACCCGGAGGAAACCCACGCGGACACGGGGAGAACATGCAAACTCCACACAGAAAGGCCCTCGCCGGCCCCGGGGCTCGAACCCAGGACCTTCTTGCTGTGAGGCAACAGCGCTAACCACTACACCACCGTGCCGCCATAATTACTGTATTTCATACATTTCTGAATAGCAGATACATAGTTTTTAATAACATCTCGCTTACCTGGTTGAGTAAAGCAAGTAATTTGAACTTAATATTAAAAAATATTAATATTAGCATTACTTATTGATGCACTTGTTCTTTGTTAATTCATGTTCAAGCCACACAAAATTATATTGAAATTAAAATGCGAAATATAATAAAATAACGCATCTATTCATTAATTCAGGGATATTTTCTTGTTTCTTTCACATTATAGGCTTAAGTAAACACTTTTGCTATCCAAACAGCTTTTTTTGAGTGAGGAGGCCTATTGCCCCACCTCAGGGGGCCTTTTACCCCACTGTGGGGGTAAAAGGCCCCCTTGGCACAATGTTTGTTTTTGTTAAAAAAAAATTAAGTATTAACTTTAGGCAAACTTTAGGTGGCATTATTGTTCATGTCACTGTTGTCAAAAACTATGATAAAACTAAATGCATGGTTCATTTCAACTTGGAGAAAAACTGAATTTTCCTTAAGGGGGGCTTTTTCCCCCACTCTACTCTATCCAGGCTATACCATAACTGACTCACACCATATCCATTTTTTTCTTATTTTTGACGTCACGAGATACATTGCTTTATCAATGGTGGAACTATTTTATATCACGTGAGCCATCCTTGGCCAATCCCTGCGCAGGAATTTTTTGATGAGTGATATAAAATCAACTATCTTCAAGGCTCAATCCCAAATCAATTCCTGAATGGTATGTATGCTCACTATATAGGATAACAGCATAGTGGTGTCTTAGTGTCTACATAGTGCACTACAGGGCAGAGAAAACATTTAAGGTTCCTTTCCAGAAAATGTTTACTTTATTGTATTTTACTGCCCGATTTCCACTAAGATTAAAGCAATGGGTGCAGGACATCAAATTATCAAGCACTATGATATTATCAGGAAACAGCACCATACACATTTTCATAAATAAAATAAGCTACACTATGTTGCCAAAAGTATGTGGACACCTGACCATCATACCCATATGTGGTTCTTCTACAGACTGCTGCTACACAGAAACGTCTGGAATGTTTTTGCATGCTGTAGCTTAAAAATTAACCTTCACTGGAACCAAGAGGCCCAAACATGTTCCAGTATGACAATGCCCCTTTGCACAATACGAGCTCCATGAAAACATGGTTTGCCAAGGTTGGAGTAGAAGAACTCGAGTGTCCTACACAGAGCCCTGACCTCAATCCCTCTGAACAACTTTGGAATGAATTGGAACACCGACTGCGCCCCAGGCCTCCTCACCCGACATGACCTTGGTCATGCTCTTGTGGCTGAATGAACAAATCCTCACAGCTACACTCCAAAATCTAGTAGAAAGTCTTCCCAGAAGAGTGGAGGTTATTATAACAGCAAAGGGAGACTAAACCTGGAATGGGCTGTTCAACAAGCACATAATGGGTGATGGTCGGGTGTCCACATACTTTTGGTCATAGTGTATATGCCTGTTTTTTTGTGCATTTTAAATAGTATTATCTCTGTTCATATGGCTGATAATGGTTAATGAATTATCCAACTACTTGTCTATAACTGGTCATCATTCCACAATTTTTGCCCAGTTTGAGGTACTGATAAATGAGTAACCTGACTACGAGCATCCAAAAAATACACAGTGGGATGACCCACTTTTCTTTAACGGCAGTGTGCACTCCAGCTGGCACAGACTCCACACATTTGATGATCTGTGTTAGATCAAATACGTTAGAGTGTCATGCTCTTCAATAATAATTAAGAATAATCTAACCCTTTGTTCAAAGAATTAACCTTGTCAATATCACAAAATTACTTACGTTTGAATAGTGACCGGGCAGCACGGTGGTGTAGTGGTTAGCGCTGCCGCCTCACAGCAAGAAGGTCCGGGTTCGAGCCCCGTGGCCGGCGAGGGCCTTTCTGTGTGGCGTTTGCCTGTTCTCCCCGTGTCCGCGTGGGTTTCCTCCGGGTGCTCCGGTTTCCCCCACAGTCCAAAGACATGCAGGTTAGGTTAACTGGTGACTCTAAATTGACCGTAGGTGTGAATGTGAGTGTGAATGGTTGTCTGTGTCTATGTGTCAGCCCTGTGATGACCTGGTGACTTGTCCAGGGTGTACCCCGCCTTTCGCCCGTAGTCAGCTGGGATAGGCTCCAGCTTGCCTGTGACCCTGTAGAACAGGATAAAGCGGCTAGAGATGATGAGATGAGATGAGATGAATCGTGACCTAGAAATAGTTCAGATTCTTGGATATCTTATTTTATTCTTAACTTTTGTTTATAAAATGAAAAACTAATTTCAGTCTTTCAGTGTGCTCACTGTATGTGATCCTATTTGGTTCCTGCCTTTTCATCAGAACCAGCATGAGTCTTTTCAAGCAGCATGTACAGCTGGCTTTCTTTTATATGATTCTACAACACACACCATGCTAGCGTAAAATTATTCATTTTCAAAACAGCCTCAATTATGTGAACTAAGATGTTGTGTGAACAGAGGCTGCCATTTAAATACCTCCATTTAATTGACTTTGATTTGACACGTGGGGAAAACTGTTCATGGTTTATCCATTCAGGAAGAATTTAAGTGGCACACCTTATGTGGCACAGAAAGCACAATTACAAAAAACATCTTCAATTGGCCATTTTCTTCCTAAAGCAACTCATCTTGCACTCCATCACCAGCTGGATTTTCAATGAACTGGGTCATTTCTCTTCAATTGATTTATTCTACGGTATGCCTCAGAGAGCCATTGAAATTGGCATTACACACATGAGTGTTAAGAGGACTATCCTATGGGCAGTGTCACGTAAAATGAAATAGAATGAGCCCTTACAGCTCCAATACATCACCAAACATCATTATTTCTCACCAGAAGCAGATATTCTGAGGAAGTCATCTTGCTAAGTGCTTTGATTTCAAGGGATTTGAATGATCCCTCCTCCTCATTTGTATAATTACTTTAGGAAAGCGATGAAAATCCCCCCCTTCAACATGATACCCGTTTCTGGACCAGTAAAGCTGGGGGCATTTAGCATTCATACTTGCCCTTAGCAACCCACTGGGTTTGAAAGAGGAGCTAGAAAGCTGATAATTACAGAAAAGCTTATTGTAATTGAGACCTCCCATGAAACTCAAAGCTGTGCGAAATGAATAAGGCTTTGGGTGGGAGATAGTTTCCACTCACAAATCAAGAGCAGAATTAATCCCTTCCTGCATAGAGAATCAGAGGCTTGACACACTGGAGATATAATATGACACTTTGGATGCGCTTGGATCTACATTTGTCATCAAATCTCCGACTACACAGTTAATATATGAAGTGAATTGCAGACTGATGGATGGCCTGAAACGAATGCATCCAAGAACCACATGTATTTTATTCTAAATCACAGTTTGTCATTTGCAACGAACTTTTGGGGTAGATAGATTTAAAGCTCAAGGAAAAAAAAAAAAAAAGTTTTCCACCCACACTAAATCACTTTAAAACCCAGAAGACTGAAAAAAAAATAATTAAAAGTGCAACATTTATTACAAAAATATACTGCATCATTCAAACATTTACATTCAGCACAGGTACCACGATTAACATTAATAGACAATATTCATGATCACACCACATGTCTGCAAATTAAAACAATATAAAATATTTTGTACATTCATAAAATAAGTGTTTAATATTAGGGATACATGTTATGCATCACAGTCACACAGTTATTCAATTCAGCAGGCACGTTGGCTATAGATGGTAACAAAAATGTCTAATTTCTGCTGTATGATCAGTATGCACTCTGGTTCATCACTCAGTGTTTAATGTCGAGGTGGGCATATAGAGCAAATGCTTAAGAGATGGCTTTGATTATAACTAATCTGTGACTTTCTTTACAGACCAAACAGTGAATCTAAAAATAGTGTTTCAGACTTAATCTGCATCTGAAAAGTGGCTGAGAAGTTAAACGGAGGTTTTTGGAAGATCCCGTCCTTTTCTAATCCATCTCTCGGACTAGAAAAGAACCAACAATCAAAGTATTTTATTTTAAGAAATTGTTTTAGAAAACTGTTGAGTGACTGCTTACTGAGTAGTGTAGAGGTTTACTATTAGTACTTTTTTTTTTAACATGATAACTTTTACTGTGAAAGTATAAACAATGCCACAGGAGACTTAAAATCCAAGGGAACACAGTGTAGAACATTAAAAATATTTGCAGTGTACCAAATTAAGTATTATACTAAACATTCAGCAAAGTGTGTTTTTTTTTTTTTTTAAATCATCTTCGGCATTTTTACTTTACTGAATTTTTATTTTTATCCATTTGTACTGGTATGCCCTGCGGCATTTCAAAAGAAATAACTGTACTTTTTTTATTTTAATAACATTACCACTTTTATCATCATCTTTAGATAACACCCGTCGATTGTTTTTAAAATTACAGCGTGAACTGCCTAGGAGAAGTTCATAAACACATTAAACTGATAAATTATCTCACAAGCAAAGTGACCCAACTGGTAATTTTTGGCAAAAGGACTTCCCTGTTCAGGAGAAAACCTTAAAAACAACCTTATAGCGCCACCATCAGGCCAATGCTTTCTCCCTCTTTTGGAGTAGTAGGAGAATACGGACGGTCCCTACCTGACAAATCTAGTGTTTCAATACCTCACTGTCTTCGTTTACAATCTCATTTCAAGAGAGAATTAAAAAAAAATCTTTAAAAACAATAGAGCTTTGGTGCTTGGACCCTTCATCATTTTACCTGGGAGAATGCCATTGTCTACTTGTACACAATTAAGTGATTATTAATGCAAGATTTGGCCCAGCCCTTGATGATATGGTCCTATTTTTGTTACAATGTCATGTTTTACGTATAACACTGAAAATCTGTAAACATTAAATCACCCGAAAGTGAATACTTGGTTCCTAATTGACCAGTAACAGCTACAAATGTCAACGATTCATTATCTTCAAGGTTGTGAGCTTATATCTGTAGGTTAATAGGCTTAACTGATGCATGTATGACATTGTATGTACCTATTAAATCCAGTGATTAGTTTAAAACATTATTGCTCATTATTGCCTACAAAAGGTTTAGTTAGGCTCATTTTCCAATCATAAAAACTAACAAACAATCTTAAAATAGCATCAGAAAAATACATTTCTAGGAATAAAACTGAACTCAAATCAGCAAACAAAACTGATTCAACTATCCCTGGATAGTAGGCATGCAACGATGTATCATACGATGATAAATTGCAATACAAATTTAGGAGGATTCAAATGGATAAAATAAAACCGGAATCTGGATCATCAGGCTGCATAATATCTCTAGTTTTTGCCAGCTGTAATTGCGTTGTTTAGATTGCAGAGGGTGCAATAATGTAAAATTGCAGGAACACACGTCACTTCACTACAGGCGGAAGTAACACAGTTCTAATGCTGCGACAAACAGATTTAACATGAAAGCGCTCTTTTACAGACTACCGAAAGCTAAAGAGGAGGGTAGGTGTTTTCTGTTTCAGCTGACTACAGCCTTCACTAACGTTAATAAATGTTTATTAAGAAAAGGCCCATTTGTTGTGTGTTTCATTTTTAATAAAAGGATTTTAGTTAATAGGCCATTATATTTTACTCCCACCTTTACAAATATGGGTAAATAATTACTGTTGGTTATTAAGCAAAATTATTTTTTATTTACCAAAAGGAATATTTAAAATAAAAAATAAATGTTACTTTTTTGGTAATAAAACATGCTTCATTTATTTTTCAAAAAATATAATGGGAAAATTGAATCATGAGCCTAATATTGTGAATTGAGTGAATCGTTACATGCCTACTGGAGAAATAAGGCTTCATGCTTAAAGTGAACTTTTACTCTGCATTACATGTTTCCTAATATTACTCAAAAATATTCACAGCCTGCAGTACCAACACATTTATTTAACTTCATCATTAGCTGAAGATTTAAAAAAAAAAAAAACAGGACAGACAGGACTGGAAGTGAGGAGCCGTTTCTAGAACAAGAATATTTGTCACATTTGGCTCTTCTTGATTACATGTAAAAGTGATTTCAGTGCCTCATTTCAACCTCCTTTTCACTCATACAGGTCTATCAGGATGATTTGAACCACTTGTTCACTTCTCCTGGTTTACAGTCATTTAGCACAAAAGTCTTTTCACACAAATCTAAAGTCCTTATGCACGAGTTCCAGGAGCATTTAATCTTTATTATAAATACCTACTGATCGTATTTAAAGGAACAGTCCACCGTACTTCCATAATGAAATATGTTCTTTTCTGAATTGAGACGAGCTTATCCGTACCTCTCCGAGCTTTGCGCGACCTCCCAGTCAGTCAGACGCGCTGTTACTCCTGTTTACTCCTGTTAGCAATGTAGCTAGGCTCAGTATGGCCAATGGTATTTTTTGGGGCTGTAGTTAGATGCGACCAAACTCTTCCACGTTTTTCCTGTTTACATAAGTTTATATGACCAGTGACATGAAAAAAAGTTCAGTTAAAAAAATTGAAACGTGGCGATTTTCTATGCTATGGAAAGTCCGCACTATAATGACAGGCGTACTAACACCTTCTGCGCGCTTTGACAGCGCATTGATACCGTCACTCCTGAGTGAAGGTATCAATGCGCTGTCGAAGCGCGCAGAAGGTGTTAGTACGCCTGTCATTATAGTGCGGACTTTCCATAGCATAGAAAATCGCCACGTTTCAATTTGTGTAACTGAACTTTGTTTCATGTCACTGGTCATATAAACCTATGTAAACAGGAAAAACGCGGAGGAGTTTGGTCGCATCTAACTACAGCCCCAAAAAATACCATTGGCCATACTGAGCCTAGCTACATTGCTAACAGGAGTAAACAGGAGTAACAGCGCGTCTGACTGACTGGGAGGTCGCGCAAAGCTCGGAGAGGTACGGATAAGCTCGTCTCAATTCAGAAAAGAACATATTTCATTATGGAAGTACGGTGGACTGTTCCTTTAAAAGGGCGGCACGGTGGTGTAGTGGTTAGCACTGTCGCCTCACAGCAAGAAGGTTCTGGGTTCAAGCCCAGCAGTCGACGAGGGCCTTCGTGTGGAGTTTGCATGTTCTCCCCGTGAGTTTCCTCCGGTTTCCCCCCACAGTCCAAAGACATGCAGGTTAGGATAATTAGTGGCTCTAAATTGACCGTATGTGTGAGTGTGAATGGTTGAGGGAAGAAAACCTCTATAATAATCCAGTAGAAGGCAACGGGAAACCACTACTGTAATGCTCCCTAGACACTTTGATGGCTGAAGCCGTTAGAGCAGCCACGTCACTGTAGTGATATGCTAAGATGGATGGATGGATCGTGTTTAAAGATGATGGATTTTTTTTAATGGAAGTTGCTGCTTTTCCGATCGAATATGAGCAATTGTATTTCGCCACTCCGCCACGTATGATGAAGCCCGCATGTTAGTCACCAATCCTTCCTTCAAACAATTTAACACAGTACACCAGTTCAGTGACAGTTGGCTTCCAGGTCTGTAATGTGTATGTGACAAATAAAGGCTTCTAATTCTTAAAAAAAAAAAAAAAAGCATGTCACATAAAATACAAAAAAATAAATAAAAATTGCAATGAAAAGAAAAACCACAGAGTGGTCAGCAATGGAGTTTATAGGCAGCAAGATGCTCCCAAAGTCTGGGTGAGCATGTGTGCATGCGTTTTCACTGCTTCAATGATTTTACAAACGCTTAACACTCATCTTCAGGGTTGTTTACAACAATTGTGCAAAAGGACTTTTGTGCTAAATGATCGGATAGCCTTCTCCTTAGCAACACTCTAGATGTAACTAACTCACATGGGCGAAGCTGGAGGAGATCATCTGGCATTGCGATTGTCATTCTGTAGGTTACTGATGCTCTCCTGTAATTTCTTAGTGAAAAGGTGACTGGCTCGTCCACAATATGTATGCATGGTATTCTTTAGTTTTTCTTCCAGAGGCTTAAGTAGAAAATCGACAACATCTTCTCCAAATGGGTACTGCAAAAAGGAAAAAAAAGGAAATAAGTCAGACCTGTTCAACAGCTTTCATCAGACGCATAAAATGATTCTGCACTTTGACTACAAGGCACAGTGCAAAACCTGTTTAAAACCTGTCTCCATTACACCCTAAGACTAGCATTTAGCCTCATAATAGCACCAGCTTATTATTCAAATTATTCCTCTGAAAGAACACTATTCGGTACCTGCTACAAATTAATCACTACAGTGAAACCAAGAGGAAAGGTATGTAGTTACAAGTATGAGAGTGAGGAATATAGGTGGTGGTAGTTGAGGTGTAGCTTGGCGTGGGCCTGGACTGTGAGGGAGGTGTTTGGGAACAAGCTAGAGGAGTAATGACAACCTGAGCCCTGTTATCATACGCATATTTATGTGCTCTTTCTCACCCCGAGTAGTGAGCCAAGTGTGTGTGAGGCCATAAGCAGAGCAAAACCAAAGCAAAATAGAAAAGTTACAATGACATGAAAAAGCTCATGTGTGCAATTACTCTGGGACTGCTGCATTCTCTCAGCCAACTGTTCTCAAAGTGGCATCTGAGAAACCCCCATGGGTCCGTGAAGGATAGCCGGGAGGGGGTCAGTGATTTTTTTTTTTAAATTTAATTACAGCAGTAACAGTAGAAATCACAGCTTTTTTTTTTTAACCAAAGCTATTAGTCTGTTTGACCGTTCTTTAATTGAATAGCTTCAATCCAAACTTCAAGGAACAAGTAACCTATAAATAACTTCAACTAAATAAATAAAACATTACTTCGGCATGTATATGTAGTGTGACAATAAATAACAATACAAATTTACAATCCCAATTCTTAAAAAAAAAAAACCTGGGACACTGTGTAAAACATCAATAAAAACAGAATGCGAAGATTTGCAAATCTTAGAAACCCAATATTTCACTGAAACTAATTCAAGAGACAACATATCACATGTTGAAACTGAGAAATTTTGTTGTTTTTTGAAAAATGTATACTCATTTTGAATTTGATGTCAGCAACAAGTTTCAGAAAAGTTGGGACGGGGGCAACAACAGACTGAAAAGTTGTGTAATACTTAAAAAACACCTAATTTGGTTAAGCCTAGGTCACAAATGGACGTACGATTTTTTGGCCATGCGATTTTTGGCGTTTCCCAAATCGCTGCGTTTTTTTTGTCCGTGGAGAAAGGCGCACTTTGGCCATAAGTTTGTCTTGCAACCTGAAAAAAATGTAAGCGCCCGTAGAGTTTGTTTGACATGACAAAGAACCTCTGCGGCCAGTCTGCGGCTCGAAAATCAGCACATCACACGCGCGCCCTCTGTGCGTTTCTTGCACGTAGACCGGCCGTAGGAGCACATACGGCCGGTTGTGACCGAGGCTTTAATTGACAACAGGTCAGTAACCTGATTGGGTATAAAAAGAGCATCCCAGAGAGGCAGAGTCTCTCAGAAGTAAAGATGGGGAGGGGTTCACTGCTCTGTGAAAGACTGCGTGGGCAAACAGTCCAACAATTTAAGAATAACATTCCTCAATGTAAAAATCGCAAACCAGAACGTCAAGGACGTAGTAGCTCATCTGGCCTGCCATAAAAACAACCTGACTACCAAAATATCAAATAGAACTGAAATGTGACAATATGAGAAAGGACCAACCTCGATGATAAATTGTTTACAACAGAGGACTAAGGCTACATCCACACGACAACGAGATTTTATTAAAAAATATATCACGTCCACATGGGCAACGGATCAGTAAAATATCAGGTACATATGGCAACGCAACGCTTGCTGAAAACGATGCAATACACATGCCACACCTCTACGTGCGCTGTAAGACGGTCCCATCGGAGACACCAGAACAACAGAAGAAGTAGGACGCATGCGCATAAACACCTTCTTCTACCCGGCGTGAAGTACTCACAGGAACAAACACACAGCAACAACAACAAGAAGATGGCTGTGACTACGCGAGGAAATCGTGCCTTCTGTGTGTACAAATTAGTTTTATTAGTGTGCATAGTTTTATATAACTTAATTTTCTTATTGTGTGTGAACATTTTGAAAAGCATTTTTATATAATTTATATAACTTTTTATATTGTGTGTGAACTTTTTGAAAAGCAGTCTTATCCAATAAAAAAAAAAAGAAATTAAAGAAATGGTTCAGTTACTTGTTTATTTAAAAGAAAAGCTGTATACAAAAGTGAATGCAATGCAGTGGTTCATACAAAACAGCGAGAGTGCTGCTTGTTCTAGTCATGTGGTTGTGACGTCATCGTAAACAAATCCATTCTACTCATCCAGACAACTTCGCAACGGCGCCGTTGCCAGATTTTTCCACTCTGGAACCCGTTCTCAAAAAATATCGTTTTGGGGCACCCAAAACACCGGTGCCGTGTGGACGCCAGGACGAAACGATAAACAATTTTATCAGATTCACTTGAATCTGTGGCCGTGTGGACGGCCTCTAAATTTTGTTCCCCAAGGGAAGATCTACCCAAAACATCGACCAGTGCCGTGTTTCCCAAAAGCATCATAGCACAAAGATCATCGTTAAATGGTAGAACGAGCAGCACAATGAACACACTCTCTCCTAATTAAAATGGAGAGCGTTAAGAGGCTTTTGGGAAACCCACCACAGAACTGAACTGGCATGATAAATGAGAGAGGAGATACAATTCTAGTCAGAAGAAAATTTGTTAAGTTGACCTAATTACTAATTTGTTCGCAAAAAATTGACAACAACCAACTTTTGTGCAGAAGTTCTCATCTCATCTCATTATCTCTAGCCGCTTTATCCTGTTCTACAGGGTCGCAGGCAAGCTGGAGCTTAACCCAGCTGACTACGGGCGAGAGGCGGGGTACACCCTGGACAAGTCGCCAAGTCATCACAGGGCTGACACATAGACACAGACAACCATTCACACTCACATTCACACCTACGCTCAATTTAGAGTCACCAGTTAACCTAACCTGCATGTCTTTGGACTGTGGGGGAAACCGGAGCACCCGGAGGAAACCCACGCGGACACGGGGAGAACATGCAAACTCCGCACAGAAAGGCCCTCGCCGGCCCCGGGGCTCGAACCCAGGACCTTCTTGCTGTGAGGTGACAGCGCTAACCACTACACCACCGTGCCGCCCATGCAGAAGGTCTAGTAAAAGTTCTTTCAAATAAAACAATCAGAACTGAAATCCATTGAGAACTGAGGGAGGAGACACGATTTAACTGAAAACAAACAAACAAACAAACAAACAAGTTATTAAATTGTTTATAACTGGAAAATCAAACAAATGACCAAGTTTTGTTCCTCAAGGGAAGAGCTACCCAAAACATCGATCAGAACTGGAATTGGATGAGAAATGAGAGAGGAGATAAAATTCTTGTGAGAGGCCTGGAAAATTCGTTAATTTGACCTAATTACTAACTTGTTCGCAAAAAATCTGACAAAACAATAACCAAAGTTTTGTGCGGCGTGAAGTGTTTTCAAACAAAACAATTGAAACGGAAATCTGTGGAGAACTGACGGAAGAGATACGCTTTAACTGAATTGTGGATGACGGACGGAAGCCACGCCAACAGCTCATCGGGTTTATGGCCAGATGAGCTAATGAGAATTTGGAGATCACGTCATCTATGGTACATAATATCATGAAAAGATTCAGAGAAGGCTACAAGAAACAAGGCTGAAAACTGACACTGGATGCCTGTGATCTTCAGGCCCTCAGGTGACAGTGCATTAAAAGCAGACGCGTCTGTAGTGGAAATCACTGTATGGACTCAGGAACACTTCAGAAAACCATCGTCTGTGAAAACAGTTCATTACTGCATCCACAAATGCAAGTTAAAACCAGATTAACAATATCCAGAAACACCGTCACCTTCTCTGGGCCCGAGCTCTTTTATGATGGACTGAGGTGA
Source organism: Neoarius graeffei (assembly GCF_027579695.1). Lineage (NCBI taxonomy): Eukaryota > Metazoa > Chordata > Actinopteri > Siluriformes > Ariidae > Neoarius > Neoarius graeffei. The sequence goes on from NC_083570.1 coordinate 63,058,845, forward strand.
AGTGGAAAATTGTCCCGAGGTCTGACGAATCGAAATCCTTTTTGGAAATCATGGACACCACGTCCTCCAGGCTAAAAAGGAGAGGGACCGTCCGGCTTATTATCAGTGCACAGTTCAAAAGCCAGCATCTGGCATCTGTGATGGTATGGAGGGCATTAGTGCACATTGCATGGGTAGCTTGCACAATAGGGAAGGCATCATTAATGCTGAATGATCCATGCAGGTTTTGGAACAACATGCTGCCATCCAGAAGACATCTTTTTCAGGGAAAGCCTTGCTTATTTCAATAAGATAACAATAAACCACATTCTGTACATATAACAGCTGCATGGCTCCGTAATAAGAGAGAGTGTGGATGCTAAACTGGCTTGCTGCCATCCAGACCTGTTTCCCATTGAAAACATCTGGTGCGTTATGAAATGCAAAATACGACAAAGGCGGTCCAAAACTGTTGAGCAACTGAAACCATATAAATCAGGCAAAAATGGGACATTTCACAGTCAAAGCTACAGCACAGTCTCCTTGGTTCCCAAACATTTACAGAGATTGTTGTTAAAAGTAGAGGTGATGCAACACAGTGGTAAACATGCCCTTATCCCAACTTTTTTGAAACGTATTGCTGACATCAAATTCAAAAAGAGCATACATTTTTCAAAACAATAACACTTCTCAGTTTCAACATTTGATATGTTGTCTTCATACTATTTTTCAATTAAATGTAGATTTTTCAGGATTTGCAAATCTTCACATTCTGTTTTTATTGATGTTTTACACAGCGTCCCAACTTCTTTGGAACTGGGGTTGTAATTACAAGCAACCAATTATCATTTGTATAAAACCACAGTGAAAAACTAATTGCAAATGTCAGTGGAGCTAGCGAGAAAAATGTGTCATGAAACAGAAAATGATTCAGCAGCAGAGTGCCTGTGGAGCGCGCTGTACCAACGTTGGTAAATATGAAAAGGCAAACGATAAAGCTGATATTAACTTTTGGCTTCTAACAATATTGTTTCTCAAATAGATATTGTTTTGCAAGACAGACTTTCTATAATGAGAACCATTTACATTAACATCGTGGTTTGTAAGGGTTTTCCATCCAGATTCCTCAAAAAAAAAAACTAGATAGAACTCGTGGATGCCTCCGCCTGGTAGACTACACGCCTTAAGTTGTGATTGGGGGATGGACATTTGACCTCACAGTAATCTTGACCTGTGACCTTTTAACCTCAAAATCTAAATCAGTTAATGTTTGTCCCCAAATGCACAAATGGTGAAAGTTTGGTGAAATTCCTTTCATTTGCCTTGGGGATATTGTGTTCACAAGGTTTTTGGACAGACATTTGACCTCACAGTGACCTTGACCTTAGACCTTTAGATCTCAAAATCTAATCATTTCATCTTTGTCCCAAAGTGCACAAATGGTGAAAGTTTGGTGAAATTCCTTTCATTGGTCTTTGAGATATGGCGTTCACAAGGTTTGGGGATGGACATTTGACCTCAAAGTAATCTTGACCTGTGACCTTTTAACCTCAAAATCTAATCAGTTCATGTTTGTCCCAAAGTGCACAAATGGTGAAATTCCTTTCATTAGCCTTTGAGATATCGGGTTCACAAGGTTTCGGGACGGACGCATGCACGGACAGACAGACAACCAGAAAACATAATGCCTCCTGCACCTTAAAGTGCTGATGACACGTTTTTGACAACTTTGGCGATGTTTTATAACATAAAAAGTAATTCCCGATGATCCATATATTAATTCATGAAGGTGCCTATTTTACAAGTTATGATATAAAACGCGGCTAGTTGGGCAAATTTGACGGGGCTGCAGCACCCAGGAGACGAAGGAGGAGGAGGAGCTATATGACGTCAGCAAAAGAACCTTCCTCCTAACTTACCAGTTTGTTGTTGATGCAGCAGGTGTTCAGTTTATCATTATTAGTATTTTTATTAGACATACATACATATATATATATATATATATATATATATATATATATATATATATATATATAATGCCTTCACGTTGTGTTGCTGGCTTTTGCTCCAAAAGCCACAAGGATGGGGTAAGTTTATTCAAGTTTCCCAGAGATCCCGAGCTGCATGCGAAGTGGGTGAAGCAAGTCAGGTGCACTCGTGACAAGTGGGAGCCCTCACCAACATCCGTCCTGTGCTCTGAACACTTCGATTTGGATTGTTTTGACACCCTTCCCAGCTTAAAAGAATCTCTTGGGTGTTCAGTTCAGCACAAACGTGTGTTACTACAAATCAGCAGTGCCTACACAGTGTTGCCAGATTGGGAGGTTTCCTGCCCAGTTGGGCGGTTTCAAGTGCATTTTGGTGGGTTTTGAACATATTGTGGGCTGGAAAACGTCAGCAGTATCTGTTGCCAGATACTGCTGAAGTTTTCCAGCCCACAATATGTTCAAAACCCACCAAAATGCACTTGAAACCGCCCAACTGGGCGGGAAACCTCCCAATCTGGCAACACTGCCAGTATTCCGGAGGGGGTCTACTAGTAGCTACGCCGGATCCAAAGACAGTCCTCCTGTCAGAACATGTGTTGTGAAACGACATAAGATAAAGGTACGTAGAGCTATAGATTCTACATGATAATCATAAATGTAATCATAAAGTTGGATTTATATCAGTCATGTATTTGCTTGTGAGAGCTTGCGGCTTTCATGTAACTGCCGCCTAGCAACGAGAGGCAAAGAGTAAAGAGGGTAGGCTATCATAGATTCTATTCGGAAGAGATCAACACATGATTGCTTAAAAATTAGGTATTTTAACAATTTGCATCTGTTTTGTGATTATCGTGACACTTGTGTGTTCTATAGAACTGTATGTCTTATCAGCACATCGAGGATCTTCCACCGGAGGCTTTAGCAAGTACTCGTAGCAACACTACACTTTACCCTTTGCCATGCGTTGTTAGGGAACGGTAGCAAGTACCCCGATGACCGACTTCAAGAATATGTAGAAAAAATTTAGAAATTATACTTTCCAAAAGTCATTTGAGTTTAGTGCATTGCATTTCCATTTATATTGTAGGTTCTTGCTGATGTTTTTGCGGAGTATGACGCAGCTGCTGAATCAGAAGCTGCAGAGTTTGTATGTACTAGTTGTGAACATTCACATTATTATCAGTCTCATTTATTTAAAATCAGATAAAATCATGCCATCATGATCACTGCTTAAAGTACCAGTATTTGGTTGTTGAAGAGCTAGCACTAGAGAGTTCACCGGCGTTTTCATGTGCCATTTCCATTGAGTAGAACAGCCAGTGAACCGCAGCGTGTTCTTCCGCTGACGTCACAACATGGCCGCGAGCCACGGACCCAGTTTTCTTGCGCTGTGCAATTAAAAGTTGGATATTCGCGTAACAACAGCTTCTTTTCACGTAATTATAACAGAAATCTAACACGTTTGCCATGTTGTATAGTTTATTTAAGAAATTGCATAGAGTCATGTTCGTGTCATCAGCACTTTAAGGTGGCGGAGAGGCATTAAAAAAAAATTAAAAAAAACCACCTCCCGCCTCACTCTAGAACTCAGGGTCACATTTATTACATTTCTCTCCATTTTCTAAATATACAACACTTTAGTCTTTTGTTTAAATCCCTGAATAAGAAAAAGTGTGCATTTATAACCTGCAGAGTAAATAAAATAAACTTTTTTTTTATGGGGCCTCATTTGCTTTGTGCTCCTGTTTGGTATGAGATCACTAAAAAGTGCATTCTTCATGATCAATGATAGAACACACAGCACGCCTTGATGAAGTGGGGTTTACTGTCTCCTATTGATTTTTTATGGGACGGGTGGAGGTGCTGGATGCTGCCTTGCTTTCTCTTGGTCCCAAACGGAACATCGGTACTAAAGATTTTATGGTGCTTCTGTGAGGTTTGGCACAGTAATGGCGGGGTCTTTTACTGCCAACTGCACTCCTGTCTCTGTTAGTATGTCTTTAGGGAGTACATGTTATCATGAGACACAGAGAGGCCTGAGGTCTGGTGCACTCAAGAGACAAGGAAGAAGAAAAGCAGTAGAGATTTTGTGGAAGAAAGAAACTAGAAAAGGACACTTTTAAACCAAGACAACTGTGATCGACAATAGGTTACAATATCATGGCTATTTTTAACCCTCTGTGGTCGAGAGCTTTGCCAGTGAAGCTCGGCAGGTTTAGAATGAGTAGGTCACGTATTTAGATTAGGGATGGCGAAAACTAAAAAAAATCTTGACCGACCACCGAGCCTCATTAGCCGGTTAAAGTCAGTTAACCTATGAGTTTAAACAGGGATGCAAACAGCGCGCCTTTTGGCGGATGCCGCCTTTTTCACGGCTGAATCGTGCAGATCTGATTTTTTTTTTTTTGGGGGGTGGGGTGGGGGGGTGTTGGAGTGTCTGATTATAATTTCAAAGTAAATTCTATATTAAAATTACTAAATAAGCAAATGCCGTTACAGTCCATGAAAAATAGGAAGTATAAGTATGAGAAGAAAACAGTAAATCAGAAACCTGCGCACGTTTGCACAGCTTCCGCGAAAACGTGCGCAGCTTTCTGATTTACTGTTTTCTTCTCATACTTCCTATGTTTCATGGACTGTAACGGCATTTGCTTATTTAGTAATTTTAATACAGAATTTACTCTGATGAAATTATTCAGACACTCCAACGCCCCCCCCCCCCCCAAAAAAAAAAACGGATCTGCACGATTTAGCCGTGAAAAAGTCGGCATCTGCGCCTTTAGTTTGTGTGGAGAGATATGATCTGCAGTAACATGCATTGTTGGCTACAGACCGAAACATACTTTCAGAATGCACTGGCCAAGGCAGGACTAAACTCGATGTACCTTCTAATAATAATTTAAAAAAAAAAAAAAAAAAAAGAGTAGTAATTTGTAAGCTAAAAAGCCTATGTCTACACTTTCCTTTCGCTGAGTGGCAGCTGTTTTCAACTGGGGCGGGACATGACTGAATGGGTGTTTCTGATTTGTCAGCTGTCTTCAACTGGGGCGGGAGGGCGGGACATGACTGAATCAAGGCTGTGGAATAAAAATGACAAAATCCGAGGAAACAATTTTAGCAGGGGGTCTAGGGGGAGCAGTCCCCCAGGAGCCGGGGGCCCTAGAAGCTGAAAAGATTTTGTGTATATTGATAGATTTGAAACATCTCCTGAAAGCAAATATTTTCTCAACCATGCCATTTAATTTGAACTGTTTATTATTATTATAAATTGAATATATAAATGTGAACAAGATGGTCTACCTGGTAATCTATAGTTCAACAGCTTCAATTTCACCAATTCCGCATGTTTTTTTCCCTTTAACATGGTCAACCAAACGCGTTCTTCCACCAGAACCGTACTTCACATCCTGATGGCACAAGATGCAGTAAGCTTTCCCTGGTTCTTTTATCTTCCGTATGTGCTCATTCATTACCGACTTTAAACTCCAGCCATTGCCAATTCCATGGATTTTTGATGCCGTTTTCCTTGGCAAATGTTTTTGACATCGTCGGTCTCACCGTCCTCCCTCTAAACGATGTCCCTCCGTGACACGGACATACCGCGAAATTCTCCTTTTCAAAACCGTTGATATCGAAAGCATGTTTAAAGAGCACAAGATTCGTGCCGTGGTTTGTAAGCATGGAACAAATGCCGTAAACCGGTCTGTCATTGTCGCAAAAGAAACCTACCCCCCTCCCAATTTTTATTGCAAAATTAGATGATTTACTAAAATGATATTTTTGGCAGCCAAATTCACGGAATTCCGCGGATCCGCGAATTTTTCATAGCCCTGCTGAATGGGTGTTTCTGATTTGTCAGCTGTCGTCCTTACACCGCATGGCATGCCCCAAGCGTTTACAACACAGAATTCCAGGTTCTCCGCTCCAAAATCAGCAGCTTCAAAACGATTTATTTATTTATTTATTTATTTTAACCGACAACCAAAAAAAAATTAACCGGTTGACGTTGATTCGGTCAACCATCGGTCAAACGGCAGGGTTCTCGCCAGCGCTTTATATGGTTGCGGCCCGCTACGCTAAAATTTCAGACCGCAACGGTAATTTCCCCCCGCTACGCTAAATTTTTAATATAGCGTAACGGTTGTTTTCAGTTGTTCATCACCATCGCCAAAAGTTTTTTTTTCCTGCGCACTTGAGCAGTTTTCAAGGTGTCAAAATCAGCCTACGTTTGTTAGGAAACCCATGCCTGGAAATCAGTTCCGAGAGAGAGAGAGAGAGAGATCCTGGCGATAACTTTCTCTTGAGCTGGACTTCGGTGAATGACAATGGATGACGGACCCCCTCGCAAAAAAAGAGACATTCGCTCTTTCTTCACAGTTAGAAATGTAAGTGCACCACTTCTACAGGTTTTCCATCACGCTTGAAAACTTAACCCAAAGCCCTTTGATGAATGAAAACGTCTACTTTGTAAGCAGGTTTAGCAATATGACAGGGCGCACGTATCGGATGATTAGCGCTAATTTACTGGATCCCACTGTGGCTAACATTAACACACTGGTAATCTGCCTGCATGCCATCCATCGTTATATTTCTATAAGGAGACAGGCACAAGAGAGGTTGGAGGAGATGAAGGAAAGGACATAGGAGGCAGAGGAAAGGAGGTAGCAGATAAACGGGCAGAGGATGGAGGTAGGCCTAGTGGGGGAGAGCCCGCTGTTGGAGATAGAGGAGGAGATGGAGGAAGACGAGCAGAGGCTGGAAATTCACAGGTGAGAATGAGGTTAATGATATGATTTTAGTCATGGGATTCAGCTCCAATGTGCCAAACGTGATCGCCCTTGTGGCTTTAAATCAGAGAATTAACAGTGGTTACAATCAAAGTTACTCCCGTGGTGTTAACAGAAGACGGCGAACCAAAACAGGAGAAAATCGGGCATCGACCCGTTGTGGAAACAAGAATTATAAAATTTTATAATTTTAATTAGAATAGTAAATTTTCTATTAAACAAGAAATTTAATAGTTTTAGATTATATATTAATTATTTATTAAGGGGGCTGGGTGTATGTTATGCCTGAATGAAAATGCAATTTGTTTTTTTTTTATTTTTATGTGCTCAGGCATTTCTTAATTTCTTAATACAATAAAACATTCATTATCTCTTTGGTTGTGTCTGAGTTTACATATCTTTTGACAACACCCTTTGTAGTTCAGTGAAATACAACAGTAGGTAACACATTGCCAAGATCCAAAGATGTAACAATTTTCCATCAAGGATATACAACATAAAAAATGCAATTTATCCCCTCCAGGAACGTCAAATATGGCCAATTTTGGGCATGATTTTTCAAAATCTCCGCACCATCCCCCCGCTCGGTCGCTACGCTCCCTCGCCATAACCCATTACGCTAAAAAAAAATCCTGGTGAGAACCCTGAACGGTCATTGGTTAACATCCCTAATTTAGATAAATATCTTCATGACTTTTTCATCATACAAGCATGATAAACATATTGACAGAAACTTTATACTTTCCGATGTGCCCACTGCCAAATAATAATATAGTTTTTAAATTACCTAAATTAGATGAAACCTAAAACTTGTCACCTTACTCAGTCACACCGGAGTCAGCGCGCGCACTTACGCATTCAGAAAAAGCTGTTCACATGGTAACGGCATGATAATCGACTTTCATTCTCTTGTTTTCGATTGGTTTCTCTTTCGCGGTAGAAACGGCCACCGTAAACAGGATAAAATCTGCCAGACAAAGTTTAGGCTATTTGGAGGTAAAACTTGTTTCGAGATGGCATGCGGATTTTTACGTGCTTCAGATGACTCAGGACAGTGATTCAATTTTAGGACAGCAACTCAACTCATGATTCAGTGCAGCAATTCAGTTCAATCTTGAGAACTATGACGCAATGCATTTTTTTTTTAAACTTCAACTAGATCCAGCCAAAGATCAACTCCAGGAAGTGTAAATATTTCTTCTATTTCTGATGAGCATATCATTTGATTGCACAACAACGTACGCATTACACAGGAAAAATGACTGAGCAGTTTTTCCAGATTTAAAAATATTTTCCTCAAACATGGTTAATTTTGCTCGATTTTGAGTTTAGAGAGTAAAATTTGGAGTGGGAGCAAAATTGGAGTAATTGTGTAACAGGGTTGGTTGTGGCTCCGAACTGATAAAATAGTACAAGAGTTAATTTCAAGACACACTGAATAGAGTCAAATACCAAAATAGAGTCAAATACCAGATAAATGAAGCTGTTGTAAAAAGCAGTTTTAGACCTGTGTTGGAATGTGTGAAAAAACATGACCTTACCCACTGTGACTCGACCTGATGGGTTTAAGAGTTGGCAGTGGGAGGGGTTTTCACTCTTCTCACTGAATGGAATTTTTTCACACTTCTCACTGAATACCCCTCCCACTGCCAACCCTTTATCCCTAAACAATAGGACATACTTTTTTTGATGGCCAGTTAATTGTCCAGATCAATGGAGCAGATTTAAGTTTTTGTGCTTGATCCATTCCTAAGACTGAACAGGATCACCTCAAGTGATCAAAACAGTTCATCACAATGAGGAAGGTTATGTTTTCCCCCCATGCATTCCAACACCGTTCTAAAGGCCAATTTATGCTGACAACCCAGTCCTCGCAGATAGCGTCGCAGACAGTGTCTGCGTAGCCCCCCCACCTTCGCAGACGCTCTGCGCACACCTCCCAAAAATTGTGACCACCGCAGAAGCCTCGTAGACAGCGTTGCAGACAAGAGGGCTCTGATTGGTCCACTCTACATCCGCTGTACATGCACTTCCGCTTCCCTACTTTCCCGGTTTGGTTTGTTTTCATGACCGCCATTTTTAAAAACACGAGCGAAGATGGAGCAGCACGAAGAGCGGTTGATCGAGGAAGTACGTACATCTATACGACTCCAGTTCTAGTCATTATAAGTAACCGGAGGATAAACACTCCACTAACCACACCCACCAACTACTCCTAGCCATTTCGCGACTTCGCGCCCCCTTGCGTTGTAGCGGTGAATAACATCGCGCACGTCTATTACTCCCCGCTCAACGATAAATTACAACTGTCTGTGAAAAGCTATCTGTGAAAGCCTTGTCGCAAGAGCATGCAGAGGCCTTCAAACTGATTTTTACAACATCTTCATTTATCTGTTATTTTCAAAAAAGTACAATCATGACATACATACTACATAGATATTATTGTAGCTGAACTTGTGCTGAATACAAAAAAAAAATCAACTGCTTAGATTTGCTGAAATTGACAAAATCAGAGCATGTCAAAATACCCTCAGACCCCAGATGGTTAAAGCTACTCAACCTGACTGCGATATTCAGTCTTCCTTTTTTGTAGATGCCTTCCATGGCCAAACAGTGAATGTGGGCTTGGCCTGCATTACACACAGCACTCAGTTGAATCATGGGCTTCAACTAATGACAGACCTCATTTAGCTAATGGTCCAAAATGCTTCCTCCTCAGTCAAGGGCAAAAAGGTCTTGCCTGGCCATAATGACCAGAGACACAGATACACAGTCACTCACTCTCCTTCTGCTGATTAAATGAACAAAGAACTGACCACTCGCTACAAGAGGAAGGGAGGAAAAAAAAAAGTCACTCCTCAAGCCCTGACGAACGAGGGAGGGATGTACCGAGGAACAGAAGATGTGGAAAGAGGAAGAACGTAGCGTTGGCTTTAAAGATTAGCGCATTAGGAGCGATCGTTGCCCTTGATGAGGCTAACAGAGATTAAGTCTAGAACATGATGGTGCTGGCAGCCGAAGTTAACAGAGCTATTGATTTTCTAGCCCTCGGCTACAGAGCAAACGCAGAGCAAACAACCTGGGGATATAACCACAGATGTTAAGGTTTAGAAGTATCCAGAAATCACCATGCCACACAAATTCCAAAACAGGCAGCTGAACTTGGTACTGCCAAGGACCTCTCCTAACGGGGAGATAACTGTAAAGAGATACTTTATTTAAAACCGTAATAGAAATTTGTTCATGAATTTGTAAACCCTGCATGGTTTAACACATGGCTGAGTTGAAAGGGTTGTAGTGGAAACAGGAAGAAACGATAATGTCAAGTGAGAGCTGATGAGGCACACCAACAAAAGCCCACAGGGCTACAAGCGCAGGTGCTCTGTCTGAAAAATATTTGCAGGAACAATTCCTGATCCCTTCATTTTTCAGCCCATACTGTGCTTCCATTATGAAGAACAAGAGAGCTAGGCATGCTGGGATAAGCATTTGCCTGAAGGAACTTCAATATGGCCTTTCACAAATTAACCACGTTTAATTAGATTTTATCCTGCTTTGATGAAAGCTTGTATGATGAATAATGAAAAAGTGTGACATGTCTCACCTATGTTATTAAACAGTACACCTATGGAAAAAGCTACACAATTTTTTTTTAAATGACACTGTTTGTAAGGTGTAACCAGATTCTTAAAGCAAGAACTTACTTTCTGAATGGCTTCATAAATGGCTCGGAATGCGGGCTGTTTGTCGTCATGGTAAACACCTCGATTGCCATGGAGAATGTAAACTCCATGTTGTTCAGCAGCAGCACAGTTGCTGCCATAGATGCAGTGGTCTGGGCGATAGTTCCAATGGCACGGGAACACAAACAGGCTTTCTGTGGGGTAGTTAATCAGTAGTCAAAGATATGCATGTTTTTATACATTTGTCCTAAAGCTGTGTACACACAGGAAGAGATTAGCAGCGATGTAGCAACCAGAGACCATGAAATGTCAATGAAATTCGACGACTTGTACTGATGACAGGCAAAATAACCATTGGTAACGTGAAGTGGGTAGGTACAGAGTTAAACTAATCTCAACTTTGAGGCAATGTCATTAAGGTGACTACCAATGGGAGTGACGGATACCGTTGACAGACAGGTGACGCCCACACTGAGTTCCCCCAAACGTTTATCATAAGGAGTTCTCCCACCAGAATGTGATTATTTAGTGCCAAGACATCCGATTTGTTATTTTCGTGCAGTGCTTAGCCAGTTATTTCTCTTTCTATAGATTTATCTGATTTTTGATAGGAAGAATGTAGCAAGTTAGTTTACTGTGGCAAGTGATATAACCAGCCATTGTTTTAATTACTAGTGCATCTCAAAAAATTAGAATACCATGAAAAAGTTCCTTTTTTTTCATAATTTAATTCAAAAAGGTAAACTTTCATATATTGTATATTCATTACATGTAAAGTGAAATATTTAAAGCCTTTTTTGTTTTAATTTTGATGATTATAGCTCATGAAAATCAGAAATCCAGTATCTCAAATTATTAGAATATTCCCTAAGATCAATCAAAAAACGGATTTACAATACAGAAATGTCCAACTTCTGAAAAGTATATTCATTTATACACTCAATACTTGGTTGGGGCTCTTTTACCATGAATTACTGTATCAATGCGGTGTGGCATGGAGGTGATCAGTCTGTGGCACTGCTGAGGTGTTATTGAAGCCCAGGTTGCTTTGATAGTGGCCTTCAGCGTATCTGTATTTTTGAGTCGGGTGTTTCTCATCTTCCTCTTGACAATACCCCGTAGATTCTCTATGGGGTTCAGGTCAGGCAAGTTGGCTGGCCAATAAAACACAGTAATATCATGGTCAGCAAACCATTTGGTAGTAGTTCTGGCACTGTGGGTAGGTGCCAAGTCCTGCTGGAAAAGGAAATCAGCATCTCCAAAAAGCTCGTCAGCAGATGGAAGCATGAAGTGCTCTAAAATCTCCTGGTAGATGGCTGTGTTGACTTTGGACTTGATAAAATACAGTGGACCAACACCAGCAGATGACATGGCACCCCAAATCATCACAGACTGTGGAAACTTCACACTGGGCTTCAAACGCCTTGGATTCTGTGCCTCTCCACTCTTCCTCCAGACTCTAGAACCGTGATTTCCAAATTAAACTTTCATCTGAAAAGAGGACTTTGGACCACTGAGCAACAGTCCATTTCTTTCTCTCCTTAGCCCAGATAAGACACTTCTGACATTGTCTCTGGCTCAGGAGTAGCTTGATATTAGGAATGCAAAAGTTGTATCCCCTTTCTTGAAGATGTCTGTTCGTGATGGGTGTTGATACACTGACACCAGCCTCAGTCCACTCCTTGTGAAGCTCTCCCAAGTTCTTGAATCAACTTTTCTTGACAATCCTCTCAAGACTGCGGCCATCCCTGTTGCTTGTGCACCTTTTCCAGCCACCCTTTTCAGCAATGACCTTTTGTGGTTTACCCTCCTTGTGGAGGGCATCAGTGATCATCTTCTGGATAACAGTCAAGTCAGCAGTCTCCCCCATGATTGTGGTTGTGTGTACTGAACTAGACCGAGAGATGCACTGTGTTCATACTGTTTTACTCGAAATGAAATATTCTAATATTTTGAGATGGGTTTTTTTTATGTTTTTGTACTGTATGCCATACTGATTAAAATTAAAATAGAAAAATGCTTGAAACATTTTAGTTTATGTGTAATGAGTCTATAATATATAACATTTTCACTTTCTTAAATAACTGATGGAAAATATTGAATTTTTTCACAATATTCTAATTTTTTTAGATGCTCTAGTAAATAGCTCAATAGTTAACTTACTAGACAGCCTAAAATGTGCCTCAACATAGCATTACAGAAACCAGAAAAAGTTACAGCATTGATCTTAAACTGTACTATCTGTGAACTAAAAGAAATTAAACGTGGGTGAACTGTCACTGTTGAAACATAGCTCTGTTGATATGCATACGCTAGCAATATATTTATGGTCTTGTAGCAAACTAGCCAGCGACTGTTTGCTTCAGTCAGAAACATTTGGGATGGAAAATATCCAAGAGCAACCTAAGCAACCAGAGTTGTGACGAACAAATTGCTTTATGTGTGGATAGCCCTCGTGACCAACTGTCAACTACAGAGTGATGGAAAACAAGCGAATCACTGTGTGTGTGTGTGTGTGTGTGTACGCAGCTTAAGGTGATGGGGTGCTATTCAAGTATTGCCTGAGGAAAGCTGTATTCATGTTTTTGCCATTTGGTGTATACATCTGTTACAATAATTTGGAAATCAATTTAAGACGGGCAGTCAAACAATTACAGACAGATAACAGTGCAATGATAAATCACAAGGCAAAAGAAGATTATGAAGATTCAAATTGATTAAATAAAAAAATACAGTGTGATCATCAGGCTGCATAACCTCAGAGTTTTTTTCCCTAGTGGTAACTGCCGGACCCGGCGCCGTGGGGGGGCGAAAGGGGGTGTCGCCCCCTCGTGGCTACAGCCCCACCCTCTCAACGGAGACTCAGATCACTTAATTGTTTTCTTATGAAAATATAATGTATTATAGACGTATTAATAATTTGCATTTTCAAATACGAAATATTAAGTAGTTGCGCATTGCACAAAAATACATTTCACATAAATCACTACTAAAACTGGCACAGTAGAACAAATCTGATTGGTTGTTATGACACAAGTGCACTGTCTCTGCAATATCCTGTAATATGCAGTCAAGTTTACGGGAGTAGTCTTTCCCCCACCGAATTAAACGAATTCAATCACAATATTGTGAATCCATTTTCTCTCTTTGTAGACTAAGTTTATCTCCATTTACGTTGGTGTATGTGTTCATATGGTCCGCTTTGTGCGCAAATAGCGTAAGAATATGTGTCGTTGACGTCACCCCCCATGCAGCGGGGGTGAAAATTCATCACTTCAGAGTGTTTTGTCCCCTACACGCCTAAACTGGGATCGCGGATTAAGTGGTTAGCGTTGACTCGGTGCGAGTCAGGAAGGCTATTACTGGTGCAGCCGCGGGGTCTGTTGATTTTTTTAAATTATGATTTTGGCCGCCGAGCCAATTACCTTAGACTTGCATTGACGTTTTGTTTTCATGCCGCGGAGCTATTTGTATGTATTTTAAATTTAAAGGACTTGCCTGTAGGTTTGTGTGTGTTGTTTTATGTCTGGCATCTTTCCGGTTGTAATGAGTGTCTGTGAGAAAATTGGAGGGGAGGGGTAACAGGTAGGCACGGGGGTTGATAAAGCGCAACTGCCCTGGTAATATGCCACATGATTTTCCCGGACTAAAGCAACCTTCGGGGCCGTGGTTTTGTGGTTGGCGCAGTTAATTGAAACACGTCAGACCGCCATCACTACTACACACTATATGAAAAATATTTGCCCCCTTGCGATTTCTAATTGCCCCCTTAGTAAACTGTTCCTGGCACCGGGCCTGGTAACTGCATCATTTAGATAGCGGGAATGCTCGAGACTTCACTCTAGGTGGAAGTAACACAGCTCTAATGCCACGGGGGTGGCTCTAAAATGAGAAAGAGCTGTTGTGCAACTGACTACAAATAGATTTAACAAGAAATCAAAGCTCTCTTTTACAGACTGGTGAAAGCTAAATAAAATAAGCAAATGCAGGCAGTATAAACGTTCATAAAGTTTTATTATGAAAAAGCCTACTTATCATTAACTCATTTTAATAAAAAGAATATTTTAGTTTATAAGCTAATATTTTACTCCAACCTTTACAAACGTGTGCAAAAAATATTATTTTTAAAAAATTTTATTTAACAAAAAGAACATTCAAGTTGATAAAGAATAGGAAAATACATGTTTTGTTTTTCATCATAAAATTTTTCATTTCATTTTTTTCAAGTATATCATGGGACAATCAAATCGTGAACCCAAGATCATGAATTGAATCATGAACTGGGTGAACTGTTACATGCCTAACACTACTGTATTTGAATAATGGTGATGAAATGTATCTGTACAGTGGGGATCCATGGAATTTACTTAACAGGTCTTTGGCTGCAAAAAGTTTGAGAAACGCTGCTCTAAACTATGTACTACCAAGATGTACGAACAAGCAACGGAGATAATTAACATGCTATAGTCTGTCCCAGATTAACATGGCCCCAGAGAACTACAAGCTACACATATAAAGTACATAATTCAATTTAACCGTCTGGGGTCTGAGGGTATTTTCTGGCACTCTAATGATTTTGACATGCAGTGATTTTGTTGTCAATTTCAACAAATCTAATCAGTATTTTCAAAGTCATGTGACTTTTTTGTATTCAGCACAAGTTTAGCTATAATATCTATGTAGTATGTATGTCATGATTGTACTTTTTAAAAAGATGTTGTAAAAAGCAGTTTTAGAACAGTGTTGGAATGTGTGAAAAAACATGGCCTTACCCATTGTGACAAACCGTTTGTGTCACTTGAGGTGATTCCGTTCAATCTTAGGACTGCATCAAGCACAAAAACTTAAATCTGCTCCATTGATTTGGACAATTAACTGGCCATCAAAAAAATTATGTCCTATTGTTTTAGGATAAAGGGTTGGGAGTGGGAGGGGTATTCAATCAAAAGAGTAAAAAATTCCATTCCATTCACACAGTGGGTAAGGTCAGGTTTTTTCACACATTCCAACACAGGTCTAAAACTGCTTTTTACAACAGCTTCATTTATCTGGTATTTGACTCTATTTTGGTATTTGACTCTATTCAGTGTGTCTTGAAATTAACTCTTGTACTATTTTACTCAGTTCACAGCCACAACCAACCCTGTTACACAATTACTCTAAATTTGCTCCCACTCCAAATTTTACTCTCTAAACTCAAAACGGAGCAAAATTAACTATTTTTGAGGAAAATACTTTTAACTCTGGAAAAACTGCTCAGTCATTTTTCCTGTGTATGCACTACAGCGCACGCATATCAACTGATACACTCATCAGAAATAGAAGTAATGTTTACACTCAGGGCCAATTTATGCTGACAATGCAGTCCTCGCAGACGGCGTCGCAGATGGTGTCTGCGTAGCCCCCCCCCTTCGCAGACGCTCTGCGGGCACCTCCCAAAAATTGTGACCACCGCAGAAGCCTCGCAGACAGCATCGCAGACAAGAGGGCTCTGATTGGTCCACTCTACATCCGCTGTACACGCACTTCCGCTTCCCTACTTTCCCGGTTTGGTTTGTTTTCACGACCGCCATTTTTAAAAACACGAGCGAAGATGGAGCAGCACAAAGAGCGGTTGATCGAGGAAGTACGTACATCTATACGACTCCAGTTCTAGTCATTATAAGTAACCGGAGGATAAACACTCCACTAACCACACCCACTAACTACTCCTAGTGATTTCGCGACTTCGCGCCCCCTTGCGTTGTGGCGGTGAATAACATCGCGCACGCCTATTACTCCCCGCTCAACGATAAATTACAACTGTCTGCGAAAAGCTATCTGCGAAAGCCTTGTCGCAAGAGCATGCAGAGGCCCTCACTCGAGTTGATCTTCGGCTGGATTGAGTCGAAGTTAAAAAAAGGCACCTCTCATCATCACTGTCACAGTTCTCAAGATTGAATTGAACCACTGTCCTGAATCATGATCGTGCGATCTCGCAACAAGTTTTACCTCCAAATAGCCTAAACCGTAGCCGACACATTTTATCCTGTTTATGGTGGGCATTCCCACCGCAAAAGAGAAACCAACTGAAACCAAGAGTGGGAAAGTGATTATTACGCCGTTGCCATGTGAACAGTCTTTTATGAACGTGTAAGTGTGCGCTCAGAGCTCCGACTCCGGTGTGACTGAGTAAGGGGACAAGTTTTATGTTTCATCTAATTTAGGTAATTTTAAAAACATAATATTATTTGGCAGTGGGCACATAGGAAAGTGAAAAGTATAAAGTTTCTGTTAATATGTTTATCATGCTTGTATGATAAAAGCTCAAAGATATTTATCTAAATACATGACCTACTCATTCTAAACCTGCCGAGCTTCGCCGGCGAAGCTCTCGACCCCAGAAGGTTAATAGCAGTGACTTGTTAATAAGTTGAGTTAGAGGGGTCTAATGGCATGTGATAATGTACCTGGATTGTAGTGGAATATGATGTTGAGGAGGTCTTGGTCCCCCCATGTGATATTGAGCTTGTATTTCTGTAGTAGTGGCATAAGCAAGTCCGTCCATCTCAGGTGAACTGTTGTCATATCATTCTGGTCAAACAATGCAGAAACACCATTATAGTAAACAGTGTTTAGTCGAAAATTGTGCTTTACAAAACTAACTGTCTCATAGCTTTCCACATAGTGATTAACATTTGGGTGCTTTGATGAGCAGTGAATATAGCAAGCAAACAAAATACACAGCTTTTACTTTTTTACTTCATTATTCTGTGGCCTTCTGGTTGAATTGACACTGATATGTCTACATGTTTTAAATGAATATTGCTTCTTCCTATTTAAAGAAGGAAAGCATGATGAAACACTTTCAACAGCGAAGAAATCTGAGAATCTAACCAGCAGAATATCAGTGACCTCTGCTGGTTTATACTAGCATTAAAATCCCTTAAATGTTCTCATCTTACATGTATCTTAAAACACAAATCTGCCTTCTTAACTCTCGTTTCCAAATAACCAGATAAAACCCACACTCACAAAACATAAACACACACATTCCCTTATATACCTTGAAGCGTTTGGCTCTGATGCGCGTCATATTCATAAGCATGACTCCAGAGTTGACACCAGTTTTGCCATAATACGGGTGCCGTGCAAATCGGTTATACCAGCCGATTCTCGGCTCCTCGTGCTCAGGTGCCATGGCTGCCATGTGACTGCTGTTAAACTGGGAAAGAAAATTCCAGATCTGTTCTACTGGCTGCAGGAACAGGATGTCCGTGTCCACGTAGAGCAGAGAATCCACCTCAGCGAGGATGAGCTAAGAAAAACAACACCAGTAATGTTCACCTGCTGTGCTCAGGCCAGTTTTAAGGAATACAAGCAATTCAAATGAGCTGCTTAATCCTTCTCCTAATTAATTTGGCAGACATGTGTCAAGGTGAACCTGCTCTGTACATGTTTGCATAATCTCTGTTCTTGGTGTTTTCAAGCAAACTGATTGGAATGAAAGAATGATGCCTGAGGCCACACCAAGATCACCAGGATTATAAAAATATACTCACAGGCAGGAAAAGCCTTTGGGAAGCACAAGGTTTAAACAGTCTCTTCCATTCCTTGGCATTATCCCTGGGGAAGGTGATGGGGTAGGTAGTGTAGTTAAATTTAGAACGGAACCTTACTGGCCATGACTCCAACTGGAAAAGAACAGACACAGTCACAACACTGGATCATTAACACATACTTGCACAACCAAATTACTCCCCACACACCCCCTCTTTCTCTCTTGCCATTTTATCTAGATCACAGAAAGTCCGATAGTCCAGTGATAGCAAAAGATGAAGTACGACTACGGCCATGCCAGGGCGACAGATGGATGTAATGGCCGGAAGAGTTTTATTGAAAACACGCTAGCAAACAGGGCAGAGTCGAAAAACAGGCAGTAGCTGAGTGAGGCACAGACAAGATACCAGAGGTTATACAATACTCAGTCAAAAACGGAAACAGGGTCAAAACCAGAAAAGTGATACAAAATACAAGACTTTCACAAAGTCTGTGTGTTACTGAGAGTCCTTATATGTATGCGCTGTGATTGAGCTCTAATCAGGAACAGGTGCATGCTAATTAGTCCTATATGCATGTGCACACTTTACAGTCTGGCTGCGCGCTCTGAGCTCCAACATGCGTGGATGTGAAAGCTGTAACCAGACAACTGTTTGACACATCAAGTTTGTTATTCAATAGTAACTATACAGTAACAATGTAAAGTGAAAGCGCTGGTTCACTGCTGTCCACCAGGCACCCAGCAGAGTCACACCATAATAAATGTTGTGGTGTTGTTTCTGGTGCATGGCATGCGGTGTTAAAGAAAGGAATAAGTATGTATCGTAACTGCGATGCGCATCTCATTATCGGTATCACGGTCACAAGACAATGCAGCAATTTAGTGACGCAAAACACTACACAATTCGATGGCTTGTATGCTATAATATTATTATTATTATATCCAGGTTGATTTTGTGCCCTTGTAAATATTATTTCGCTCATACACTCATCGGGAGCTCTGCTTTTAGGCATTGCCTAAATATCTATCTTAGCTTGGATATCCATGTCGGCATTTCGCACTAGGTGTGACAAAGATTACTGCACAGCAATGCCTATTAGAGGTTTAGTTATTACATTTCAGTCAAGTTGATCTGAACACTGAAACTGCTGCTCCTGAGAAAGGTTGGAGTGTAAAACCAAGAAAATCATTTGCTCTTGATTTTTTCAGGTGTTCACACCGAGAGTAAATCAGTGGTTCTCAAAGTGGGGTCCCTGAAGCATAGTCACAGGGATCATAGCTTTATAAAAAATATAAATAAATAAACTGGTAGAAATCATAACGTCATACTGTCAAAGTTTTGTTTGGGGGTCCAAGCACAAAAGTTGACTCAGACTCACCCTGTGTCCGAAATCGCTCACTCGTTCACGACTCCCTATACAGGGAATTACTATATAGTGAGCCCATTGGTAAAATGAAAAAACGCTTTCGGACACTCGTCTGTCGCGCTGGTATTTATGTCATTACTGTCGCACAATTAAAACGTGCCAGATCAGTCGGCTGGTGGGTTTTCAAAATAATAAATACGTGCATGTATTTTTCTGATAAATACATATTATACTGAGCGTATTTCCCACATTAATAAATACAAAGTACCTGCATCCTTCATTTTTTTTTAAAATCAAGGCTGAATACTTCACTGCTGCCTTTTATTAAATCAAATTTGAGACTTTTAATTTGATTTCTTTCAGCGTGACCGCAATGCACGATGGGATATATTGCTTTAGTTAGTGACCATCGTTGTACACTACTTTTTGTGATGCACTGTGGGATACTTTGAGTGCATTATATAGGGTGTAAATAATCCTCACTAAGGTTTCAGACAGCACTACAAAACGACGTCCCCACTATACAGTGAGTAGGGAGCGATTTCGGACACAGGGCCAGCGTGTTCCGTCAGTGGAATTTTCAGGAACAGGACGTTCTAAGCTCAAAAAAAAAAAAAACATTTCAGTCTATACTGTGAAAGTCTGTGGAATCTATTTCACAGTTTAAGGGGTCCCTGGCTGGAAAAAGGTTTAGAACCACTGTTCGAAATAATTATGTACTGGACTAAAGTTGCAGATTTTACTTTAGTTACAGTAGCTCCCCAGGTAAATCAGACCTGAATAGCGTTCAGCCCAAAAGAAACCGCAAGTGGATAAATACTTCAAAATTCATCACATATGAAGGTGCATGTATTTTCACATGACTGCAGCCTGAAATTACTTTCTTTTACATTGTGCTTTGTTCCCGTCAATCATTTCCCTATTAGGTTAGAGTCTGTCTGTTCATCTAATATCCACAAAAACATCTTGAGAGAAATGTAAGCACTGAACTCACAGCATCTCTGAAGCCAGAATGAAGCTCATCCTCAGCAAAGATGTGAAAGTGGAGAGCTCTGTGACTAAAGAGAACTGCAGACTTTAGCATGGTGAGAGTCTCTTCCAGCCTGGGGCCACATGCCACCACTGCCAACCTGACCGGCTCACCTCTGTCCACCTCGAACGATGTTTTATCCGTAGCATACCTGCAGAACGGCACAACATAGACGAGCTGGTCAGACGCAAGACAGGCTGAAAAGATCAAGGGCCATGTGGTCATTCCTTTCAGGTAAGGTGCTTAGCACTGATGGGGAAGGACAAGAGAGAATCAAGATTTCGAGGATGCCTGGTTTAGAGTTCAAACAAATGTCAGTCTAACTTTCATGACTATAAACTCGCAACCAATGTTCAAGTCAACCCATCCTACCTACGAGCCGACTCCATAAAGCAGTTCTTTCCACAAACATCACGGGGCAGTCTCCAATAGGGATTCCAGTGTGTGACAGACATTGACTTACACCTGACAAAACGAGAAAAATAGGCTCTACATCAGGCGTGACGTAGAGCACTTCAGAGTTTAGTGCTATACTCACTCATCGAACACATCCGATTCATCACCTAATGACCAAGGAGATGAAATTGGTGTGCGCTACCCAAATTTCTCAAGGGTTTTTGCCTTCCTGGATAGGAATCTGACACTCCTTTCTTTAATAGCTCTGCTTCTCGTGAGTCCATTAACGGCAACGCAAATCTTTCACCATCAAGCTTTGGTCCAGATCAGCGATCACAGCAGTCAGGGGAAACTGACAGCCCATATACTCACTATCTTTGAAACAGAAATGCAAATACAGACTTGTAGCAGAAGGAGTATAGTGACAGGACTACGGTGGGGTTTACATTAGACCGTATCAGCGGATCATCAGATTAACGTTTTTAAAAACGATTAGCGTGCACACAGCAACGCCAATACACGATTCGCGTGCACACAGCAACGCCAATACACGGATACGCTAATCACACGACTAATTCGGCACGTAAGTTGAAATGTGTCAGTGCGGCTCATCGCTTCCTCCTCAGCGGCTGCGCTCCAAATCACTCCGCCCTGAACAGCGAGTGCCCTCTGGAGGGTGCGCACTCCGGCCCTGCGCAGCTCACAGAGCGCGCGAGTGTAGTGCACAAGCAGTGATTCGGGACTGAGCCGCTGTGCGCAAGTCACTTACCACTTGCAAGTGGAAGGATGGCAAGCCTAAAGACAATCATAACTACACAATGGGCAGTATTTGCATCAGTATTTGCAGTATTTTCATACTTTTATACTCTTTAATGAAAGGTGATACAAGGTGGAAGTCCGCGCCGTTTTTCAGCAGTCGCGTCACATGACCAACGCCAGCGAATCAGGAAGGTGGATGTCACAGTGACGTTGTCCAATGACGACGCCAGCTAGAGCTCAGCACAGCGTATCTGCGTATTCTCAATGTTTACACAGCACCGGATCAGACACGATCTGGATTGAATACGTGGACCCTGGCGGATTCCCGTTTCCCGGCATTTCCAGGCGGTTTAATGTAAACGGACAGTGCATCCGCGAAGAAAACGAGACAGATACGGTCTAATGTAAACTTGGCCTACGAGTATAGCAAGTGTGGTGGTGTTAAACTTGCTTGCACCAACCTAATTTATATTTATACACTACCGTTCAAAAGTTTGGGGTCACTTTGAAATGTCCTTATTTTTGAAAGAAAAGCACTGTTCTTTTCAATGAAGATGACTTTAAACTAATCAGAAATGCACTCTATACATTGCTAATGTGGTAAATGACTATTCTAGCTGCTGGTTTTTGGTGCAATATCTCCATAGGTGTATAGAGGCCCATTTCCAGCAACTCTCACTCCAGTGTTCTAATGGTACAATGTGTTTGCTCATTGCCTCAGAAGGCTAATGGATGATTAGAAAACCCTTGTACAATCATGTTAGCACAGCTGAAAACAGTTGAGCTCTTTAGAGAAGCTATAAAACTGACCTTCCTTTGAGCAGATTGAGTTTCTGGAGCATCACATTTGTGGGGTCGATTAAATGCTCAAAATGGCCAGAAAAATGTCTTGACTATATTTTCTATTCATTTTACAACTTATGGTGGGAAATAAAAGTGTGACTTTTCATGGAAAACACAGAATTGTCTGGGTGACCCCAAACTTTTGAACGGTAGTATATATATAATGTGTTGTCCATCCTTTTTTTAAACTGATATTAGGAAATATTCTCTAATAATTTGAAATACTGGATTTCTGATTTTCATGAGCTATCAGCCATAATCATTAGATTAAAAAAGGCTTGAAATATTTCACTTTAATGAATATAGAATACGTCTTTTTTTTAATTAAATTACGATTTTTTTTAACTTTTTCCACGATATTCTTAGATGCACTAGTCTAGTAGCCTATAGCATTTGCAACTGTGTATTAATCTGTATAATTAATACACCGTTCGCCAACCACCTTAATGCCTCAATTTAATTTCTGTGTTAATTAACTAAACTGCGTGCACTTTTTTTTTAAACTCGTCCAAACTACACATCCTGCTTAACATCATTAAATTATATTATCAGACATTAAAGTTTACGTGCAGCACGGTAGCTAAACAACCAAGCTACATGTTAGCATGCTAAATACCCGGTAGGCTAGTTAGCAAGATTTATAAGAAGAAATGTAAATATATTCATAGATATGTTTTACATCGAACCAGCGTTTTAATTTCACTACATATATATCTCATGACTCCGTTCTCTTTAAAACAGCCAGACCAGATATAGCCGACATTTTGTATAAACTTTTTGTTTATTAGTTGTTAGCTTGCTAACTTGCTAGCGCTACCTGTGTTCGGAGCGAGGCTGGCTGAGGCCTGCTGCACGCGCGCCTCGGCCCGGTAGCGGCTCGCGCCATCCGGCCTCGGTCTCCAGAGAGGACGCGAGTTGCTCAAACACGTACAGCACCGACACGAACACCGCGATCACACACACGGACACAACACGGACGTGTCGACGCATTTTTTGACGCATCTGAAAAAGTCACGTCATGGCTGACGGCTCCGAGACGTGTAGCTGACTACAGAGGCGAGGACACCTGAACATCTCGAGTTCGATTCCCCGTCTGGAGCTGCAAGGCCTGCTAACCTTCACATCACTGCAGCGCGGCTAATGCTAGCAGATTAGCACAACACTGCACTTAGCACAGTTTACACAAATAAAACACTACCACATCTACACACACACCTGGGACATTGTAGAATATTTTGCCTTTTTATTTGTAAATGCAATATAAACCTTAACCGAGAAGCACCACAGTAAATCTGAATTATTTGATTCTGTATAAAATCCTTGATAAAGGATTTCACATACACTACCGTTCAAAAGTTTGGGGTCACCCAGACAATTTTGTGTTTTCCATGAAAAGTCACACTTTTATTTCCCACCATAAGTTGTAAAATGAATAGAAAATATAGTCAAGACATTTTTCTGGCCATTTTGAGCATTTAATCGACCCCACAAAATAATGTGATGCTCCAGAAACTCAATCTGCTCAAAGGAAGGTCAGTTTTATAGCTTCTCTACGAGCTCAACTGTTTTCAGCTGTGCTAACATGATTGTACAAGGGTTTTCTAATCATCCATTAGCCTTCTGAGGCAATGAGCAAACACATTGTACCATTAGAACACTGGAGTGAGAGTTGCTGGAAATGGGCCTCTGTACACCTATGGAGATATTGCACCAAAAACCAGCAGCTAGAATAGTCATTTACCACATTAGCAATGTATAGAGTGCATTTCTGATTAGTTTAAAGTCATCTTCATTGAAAAGAACAGTGCTTTTCTTTCAAAAATAAGGACATTTCAAAGTGACCCCAAACTTTTGAACAGTAGTGTACTTAACCCTTTATGAGAAACATGGCTTTTCTTGCAAAATCTAAGCACTTTAATTTCAAACTGCTTCTTTACAGACACAAGAAACATGGAAAATAGAGCTACAGTTTCTTATCAAGCACTCTAACCAATATAATTATCTAAAAAAAATTGCTTTTAAAGTTCATATTGCAAAAGTGAGTTTGGGAGGGGAGGGGGGGTGAATATGAATAAAATGGTCTGGGATTAATTAACATAACACACAGTGCAATGCATATAAAAAGGGACACTCCAACCCTTCTCAGGAACATTCACTGCATCCAGCATGAATACACGGATGCACATCTGTCCAAAATAGTATTTTAAAGAGAGAGAGACATGCTGATGATGGACGTACAGAACACAATGATGGAAAACCCCTGAATATTTTAAGGTTTACAAGCTGATCAACAACAGTAACCCCTGGGAAGAAGTCTTTAACTTCTGAACTTTTTATAGCACTGAACACAGATCACACATGTGCAGTGTCGTAAAGTAAGAAGCAGTATAACACATTTTTTTTTTATAAAACTCTGTGACTGTAATATTTGATAAAGTAAATAGCAAACAACTTTCTCAAAACAAGAAAACAATGCCACGTACTGTGTCCAAATCATTTATAACCACGTCAGTACTTAAAACTAGGGATGCATCAATAGCATTTTTTCCCCCAGACCATCTACGTGTCTTCAGTACTCATTCACCGATATTGATAAACTGGGTGACCTATTTAGGATTAATTAAATCAGTGACATCATGGAGTATTTTTTGTTCACGTTGGTCGCTGTTGGAAATTAACTTCTCGGCTGAGTGTCATGTTTAAGGGCGCCCAAGCCGAGTAGCACTGGTGAGTGTGGTCATTAAAAATGAGGACAAAGTGCTGTGAATTATACCTTAACTTGCAAGCCAAGTGTAAAACATGCCAAGCGAGGGAAAAGGAAGTGTGCATGTCTCAGTGCTTGCAGAACTGAAGTGCTCTCGTTTTCTCTGCATGCTCACTTCACTGCTCCACGCTTGCGAATATCTTTGCGTGTGCACAATTCACAGTACCCTGCGGTTATTTGTAATGACCATGCTTCTCGATACTGCTCCGTGTGTACAGGTCAACTATGCCTGAGCACTACGGAAACATCATGTTTTATTAGGTTACTTGTACCGAAGATGCGGTTTTGATATTTTCACAGAACGCCCTTCACAGTCTGTCTTGTTTCGAGTCCTAATCATGAAATAAGTCCAGATGACTGTCTTTTTGTAATGTTTTGCCTGTTCAAAAGCATGGCAAGGTACATTAGGCTTCCATCACGATTACTGGATGCTGATAGTGGAACATTTTTATGAGTATAAGTAAATGAGCATGGTATCAAACCATTACCCAATACCAGTACTGATGCATCCCTACATAAAACTCTTCACATTTATGTTCTGTAAACTTTCCACTTTTGTGAAAATCATACCAAAATATTCCTCAATAAAAGAATGAACAATACAAACAATATTGAACATCACAATATTATGGCCATATACTCTATTAGTGGATCTCAAGCTCAGTCCCCATGCTTGTGTTCTCCTGGATCTCAGACCTCTAGCCCTCAGTCTCATCCAGCCCCCCCGCCCCCCTTCTTTTTCGTTTACATTATCAGTCAGGTGAGATCGAGCCTGGAAAGTACCACTTGGTACATTCTTTTTACTTCCAGAACACACATCAGTAACTGTCTGAGTCAGCAAGTTGTCCCATGACTTCAGAAAGAATGAGATGTTAATAAGAACAAAAACAGTCTCTAAAACAATATATTCCTAAAAATCACACTGATGGTTGCTTTACATGGGCAGTATTATAACTTCTGGCTACTCAACCGAGACCTTCCTATGAGCTTAGTGCAGTGACTGTTTGCGGGGAAACTCCAAACCCCATCCAGTCCAGTCAAAAAAAGGAGTGGGGATATGTGCGGGAAAAATCTTTGACCTTCAGTAAAATGTTGGGCTTATCAGAAGGCTAGTGTGCTTCTCCGTTGACTGATGAGCCTTCACCTCGAGGAGATGATGATCTGGAGACTGCTCTCTCAGTGTTATCTGAGCTGGATCCACTTTGGCTGCGCAGGTCTGCTGACGTGGCTGTGGATGAGGATGAGCTTGTGGAGGAGGATAAGGGCTTTGCTTTCTCCTTAAAGTCTGTGATGATGACTGTCAGGTCTCCCACTGTGACTTCCAGGTGCTGTGCACTGCTTCGGTCAATGTTTTTTAACCTTGGCCTGTAGACAACATGCGCAAAAAAAAAAAAATGTTTATAGGTTAATCAAATAAGGGATTGGGTCAGAACTTTGGATTGCTTTCCAATCACGTTTGGTGCAGTCTTGCACAATATTTTAATAAGCTGGAAAACTTGAAGCCATTTTCCATTAAAATCAAAACACTGCTGAAAATTCCAGTAAACTGACTGCTGGAAATGAAATGAAGTTGTGCAACTGAAGCCTGAGTAAGACTTAACATTTTGCCAATCATATTAAAAATAAGATGAAACATTTAACACATTCTCTGATCAAAACAATCTTAAACTAAATTTCATGCTACATTTCAAACACTACAGAGGTCTAAACCCAGTCGAAATTCCCCTACCTCATCTTTTTGTGGCTGTTCTTTTTCATTGTTGGCTCCCTGTCGTTTTTGTCCTTCTCCGTCTTTTCCTTCTTCTCTTTTTTGGGTTGTGTGGGTGAAGCAAACTGCGGAGGTACTTGCTGAGCCACAAGCTGTGAAACGGCACGAGGTTTCCTGGAAGAGGGTGTTGGATGAATAATGATGATGACATCATGGAGAGTGTAAAGTCAGGGCTAATGGGGTCATTAGTGGTCAGCACTAAACAAGGGGTTGTATTCCAAATCCCAAAACCTAAAATGCTGGGATCTTACTAAGCGGATTTCTGCTACTGGCAATACAAAAGACCAAGAGCCAAAAAGTAACTATAAACTGGCTGATTTGGGGAAAACTTTAAGTTCAAAGCATTTTACTGCTAAAAAACAGATCTTGAAACTATGACAACTGAAGCACAGTCCAGAGGACTATCTGAAATAGCAGATGCGGGCAACTCACGAGTCAAGTTATCACGGTTCAAAATATTTTAAGTATTCCATGGCAAAAGGCTTTTAAAAAGGAGATCTTTTGATGACCAGTAGACTGCAATGATTGTAATTCCAAAGGCAGATACCACAACTACCAGGAGAAGCTATGCATAAAGAGATTTTACAGCTCGCTGCTACTTACTCAAAGTAAAATGCAGTTACACACAGTGCACATGTGCTGAGACTATAATGTGATTAAATATTCAGTAAAAGCTCTTTTCAGACCACATACACACACTTCAACGATAACGGTATGGCTACAGCAGACTTTTAATCTAATTACGTAGTTATTAAATATAAAGTAAATGCTTGTCTACTCCAACTCAAAACATGCTATGCATTTATAAAGTGACCGTTAACCAAGCATAGACGGTATCTGTTTTCACATATAAAATTAAAGACGTGATCATTTTTCACCACCACGCTACTCTGTTAGCCAATCAGAAAATTCATCCAAAGTTATCAAAAACAAACCCACGACACTGGCTCATGGCTTCTTTACTGAAAACTCATCCAGTTATAAGCTGCCACTTTGAGATCCAAGTAGTAAGATAAAAAAAATTTTTTAATATAGTGCAATATCTGAAACCTACATGCTAATGCACGATTCATAATTTTTTTTTTTTTAACTACAAGCAAAGTTGCACGATGGTCCTTCTTAAGTCAATTCTAGGCCAGAAAACTAGCATTTCAAGTGCAAGTTATTCAAAAGCCAAAACTAAAAGCATACAGGATAAAAGTCATCACCTGGATGAAAGATCCTTTAACCAATAACATTTAGACAGAGTCAGAGTTTTAAGCTTTGTCTCTCTGCTTTCAGGTTTCATGTAACATACTAAACGACATAAAGACATTATTTGACAATGTAATTAATAAAAAAAAATAAGCAAGCGCAAAATGGTCAGGTTAATGGTGTGATCATTTTCTAACAAGCCAGTCGAGTTCACACTGTCCAATAGGTTTATCATCTTAAGACACACCAATATGCACTTTCATATTTATATTTCAATAATGTGTAATTACTTAAATTACAAAAAATGTGAGTAACAATTCTTCTGGAGGAGAATTATTTTTTGAGTATCAAAATCTGTCAGTGTCACCTTCATCCAGACTGCTCAGTATTCAGTGTCTATAGTTGCATTAAGACAAATGATCACATCCAGAACATTAACTCATTAAAGACAGAAAAAGGATACTTGCGGTTATGAATGTAAACCATCAAGAACTGATCTGAGCAAAACATTTTAAATGTAAAGTGCAGATGCTTGTAATGCGAAAATAACCTACAGACAATTTGTGTGTCTTGGTGTGGTATAACAACTACTGCTACTTTATTTTATTTTAGACAGCACCCTCCCACAGATCCAGTTCAGTCAAAGGTTTTTTTTTTTTTGTGTCATCTAATGCTAATATTCCTTCCCTCCTCTTCAGTAACTGCTTCATCCTGGTCAGTATCATGCCAGATCCAGAGCAGTGTCGCCAACTTAAAGACTTTGTTGCTAGATTTGGTTCAGATTAGACTTACAGACCAATTTAGAAACTTTAATTAAAAAAAAAAAAAGAGCCTCGTGACAACTTTTTGAGCACGTTAGTGACTGTGCTCTCCAGCTCACATCACAGCTGCTGATATAGGAGTTGACAGAGCAGGTTCACACGACATGCCAGCAGTATGGAAAGACCAAGTTGCGCTTATAACCAATCACTGATCAACACTTTCCCACCAACCACCTCACACGCCTTCAGTTAAAACTCTTCTTGGTGATAAGTAATAAAAGCAAATTATTCCATCTGCACCCACGCTTCTACTACCAACTATACGCCTCTCACGACTACTCACCATCACTGCTTCTTTTCTGTCTTGATAGAAAGCAGTCATTTGTAAATGTGGAAAAGTTTAGTTTGTGGTGCCGTGATCAAAGACGACTTTCTTCTAGAAGGATTCTAATCCATTACTTTCTATTCGAATAAAACTTTATTCTATTATAAATTTTATTGTATTCAAAAGGTCTTCAGAAAAATCTCTTTCTTCTTCATGTACCTTAAGTTACACTTTGACATGCCAATGATCAGGATGAATAAAGCAATATTCAAATTAGTCTGTGATGTCATCCGGTGCTTTTTTGAGCATGTTCTAACTACTTTCCTCTGAAAACAGCTGGCAGCACTGATTTCTACATAGATATAAAAAGGACCTTGATGTGGACTGTTCTTTTTGTCAACTGGTTCAAGAAAATCTAGATCAGTTATTTTGGTCTTGTACCTACTCTTGTACTTTTTGGCATGACGTCTGTACATTTATTTCCCAATATAATGATTCTGAACGTCCCCATTCCTATGGGAATATATTGTTTGGCTTTTTTTTTTTTTTAAACTTCCTCTTCTACCAAAAAGAATCAATAGCTTCCTATATCATCAGTTCACTTTTATTGCTTACAAAATATTAATAAATCTAATCTAATTTCAACAATCAATCTTCCTTTGTAACTTCTGAAAACAAAATCAAACCATTACATCAATCCTACACTCTGAAAATAGGAACGCTATTAAAACCTTGAATTTATGTACCCTGTTTAACATTTCCATAAGCTGATTTATGACTTCTGATCCCCTGGCATTATCTGTTTAAGTACTGTCTACATGCTTACTGGGCAGCACAATGGTGTAGTGGTTAACTCTGTCGCCTCACAGCAAGAAGGTCCTAGGTTCGAGCCCAACGGCCAGCGAGGGCCTTTCTGTGTGGAGTTTTACATGTTCTCACGGTTTGCATGTTCTCCGCTCCGGTTTCCCCCACAGTCCAAAGACATGCACGTTAGGTAAACTGGCGGCTCTACGGTAAGTTGACCGTAGGTGTGAATGGTTTGTTTGTCTCTGTGCACCCTGCCTCTCGCTTGCCTGCGACCCGGCTCTTTGGACTGTGGGGGAAACCGACATGGGAAGAACATGCAGAAAGCCGCTGGGCTCGAACCCAGGACCTTCTTGCTGTGAGGCGACAGTGCTAACCATAGCAGCTACAGATAACGGATAGATATATGTGCTGTTTGTGGGAAAAAAGTTGGCAACACTGATCCACAAGGTCCAAATACATCCTAGATGGGACAACGGTCTATCAGACAGGGTTCCTGTTCAGCGTCCAAGGCTGAATGGTCACTGAGCAGATAAAAACCATTCGCAGTATTTGAAACATACTGAAAAAACCTTAAACATCCTACAAACTTTTTGATCAACTGATTAAATCCCCTGACTCTTTTTTTTTTAAACTGGATGAGCAGTGTGAGCCCTGCACAGGGGACACTGCAGACACACAAACACAACGAGGGTCAGTTTAAAGTCTCCAGTGCAGCTACCGGGATGCTTCCGTGAGGAAACCGGAGGAAACGCACGAGACCCCGGGGAGAACCGGTGAGGAGCGGAGGTGAGGTGAGGCCACCCAGTGCACCGCCGTTTACACTATTATTATTATGATTAACTATAAGAAGATACAAACACTTTGGCGCAAACTGAGTCAAGCTGGCTTTACGACAGTGTGTGAAATAAGACTGAAAGCGAGTGGTGATGAGGATCCGGTGGCCGCTCGCGCTCTTACCGTGTGGATGTGCCCTTCCTAACGTCGCACATCATGCACTTGAACGCCTCGGCGGTGTTCCTGAAAGTGCACACACTACAGTCCCAACAGCCCTCGTCTGACGGCGGCTTGCAATGTCTCTTTGGCCTTCAAAACAAAACACAAAGACACAAGGGAATACGGTTTTTCACACATTCACACACAACAGAGACATGTGCCAGGCCAGTGACCCGCCACAGCTGCGCAGCCCGGGCAGCAGAACCTCGCCTGTTTATGCCGCTAATGGTTGTTGAAACAAAACAAGCTATCCGCCATGTACGCTTATGCGAGCGCCCCACGTCTGAACGCTGAGTTACAAACAAGCTACACAGGGCCTGGTTTTCACAGCGCTGCTACAGCCTGCTCTTTACCTTGTCGGACTCTTCTTATCGCCCATTTTAAACCGATGTAGCAGTAATTAAAGTGTACAGAAATTCGACCCTAATAACTCCCGCGGAACAACCGCTCTCCAGCTGTCGCGAAAACTCCAGGCGGAAGTCGCTCACGTGGTGCGAGCACGAGCCAATCACGAGGCAGGTTCTGGTGAGTTATGGATCGGGAAGCGCTGTGGCCACTCAAACATTGGGCAGAAATATGAGAGTTCGAATCCCACCATCATAAAAGTATGAAAGTCTGTTTCCGCCACTCGGAAAAAAAAGTATCTCGTAATTATGACTGTATCTCATAATTGAGATTTGTCATAACTATGACGTCATAATAATATTGAAATAATAATAAGTGTGGAATGGTGGTGTAGTGGTTCGCACTGCCGCCTCACAGCAAGAAGGTCCTGGGTTCGAGCCCAGCAGCCTTTCTGTGCGGAGTTTGCATGTTCTCCCCGTGTCCGCGTGGGTTTCCTCCGGGTGCTCCGGTTTCCCCCACAGTCCAAAGACATGCAGGTTAGGTTAACTGGTGACTCTAAATTGAGCGTAGGTGTGAATGGTTGTCTGTGTCTATGTGTCAGCCCTGTGATGACCTGGCGACTTGTCCAGGGTGTACCCCGCCTCTCACCCGTAGTCAGCTGGGATAGGCTCCAGCTTGCCTGCGACCCTGTAGAACAGGATAAAGCGGCTAGAGATAATGGATGGATGAATAATAAGTATTGAAAAAAGTATCATAAGCAGTTTTGCACTCAAGTTTCCATTAATGAAGAGTTATAACATCAACGAAATGGACTCATAATTGAGATATTATGTCATAACTATGATGTCATAATAATATTGAAATAATAATAATAGGGGCAGCATGGTGGTGTAGTGGTTAGCACTGTCGCCTCACAGCAAGAAGGTCCTGGGTTCGAGCCCAGCGTCCAGCGAGGGCCTTTCTGTGTGGAGTTTGCATGTTCTCCCCATGTCTACATGGGTTTCCCCCACAGTCCAAAGACATGCAGGTTAGGCTAATTGGTGACTCTAAATTGACTGTGAGTGTGAATGGTTGTCTGTGTCTATGTGTCAGCCCTGTGATGACCTGGCGACTTGTCCAGGGTGTACCCCGCCTATCACCCGTAGTCAGCTGGGATAGGCTCCAGCTTGCCTGCGACCTGTAGGACAGGATAAGCGGGTACAGATAATGGATGGATGGATGAATAATAATAGTATTGAAAAAAGTATCATGAGCAGTTTTGCACTCAAGTTTCCATTAATGAAGAGTTATAACATCAACGAAATGGACTCATAATTGAGATATTATGTCATAACTATGATGTCATAATAATATTGAAATAATAATAATAGGGGCAGCATGGTGGTGTAGTGGTTAGCACTGTCGCCTCACAGCAAGAAGGTCCTGGGTTCGAGCCCAGCGCCCAGCGAGGGCCTTTCTGTGTGGAGTTTGCATGTTCTCCCCATGTCTACATGGGTTTCCCCCACAGTCCAAAGACATGCAGGTGAGGCTAATTGGTGACTCTAAATTGACTGTGAGTGTGAATGGTTGTCTGTGTCTATGTGTCAGCCCTGTGATGACCTGGCGACTTGTCCAGGGTGTACCCCGCCTCTCACCCGTAGTCAGCTGGGATAGGCTCCAGCTTGCCTGCGACCTGTAGGACAGGATAAGCGGGTACAGATAATGGATGGATGAATAATAATAGTATTGAAAAAAGTATCATGAGCAGTTTTGCACTCAAGTTTCCATTAATGAAGAGTTATAACATCAACGAAATGGACTCATAATTGAGATATTATGTCATAACTATGACATCATAATAATATTGAAATAATAATAATAATAATAGGGGCGGCATGATGGTGTAGTGGTTAGCACTGTCGCCTCACAGCAAGAAGGCCCTGGGTTCGAGCCCAGCGGCCTTTCTGTGTGGAGTTTGCATGTTCTCTCCATGTCTGCATGGGTTTCCTCCGGGTGCTCCGGTTTCCCCCACAGTCCAAAGACATGCAGGTTAGGTTAACTGGTGACTCTAAATTGACTGTGAGTGTGAAGGTTGTCTGTGTCCATGTGTTGGCCCTGCGATGACCTGGCGACTTGTCCAGGGTGTACCCTGCTTCTCACCCATAGTCAGCTGGGATAGGCTCCAGCTTGCCTGCGACCCTGTAGGACAGGATATGTGGCTACAGATAATGGATGGATGGATGAATAACAATAATATTGAAAAAAAGTATCATGAGCAGTTTTGCACTCAAGTTTTCATTAATGAAGAGTTATAACATCAACGAAACTGACTTCATGTTAAAACTGTTAACATTATGGTGGTGTAGTGGTTAGCACTGTCGCCTCACAGCAAGAAGGTCCTGGGTTCGAACCCAGCGAGGGCCTTTCTGTGTGGAGTTTGCATGTTCTCCCCATGTCTACATGGGTTTCCCCCACAGTCCAAAGACATGCAGGTTAGGCTAATTGGTGGCTCTAAATTGAGCGTAGGTGTGAATGTGAGTGTGAATGGTTGTCTGTGTCTATGTGTCAGCCCTGTGATAACCTGGCGACTTGTCCAGGGTGTACCCCGCCTTTCGCCCGTAGTCAGCTGGGATAGGCTCCAGCTTGCCTGCGACCCTGTAGAACAGGATAAAGTGGCTACAGATAATGGATGGATGGATGAATAATAATAATATTGAAAAAAAGTATCATGAGCAGTTTTGCACTCAAGTTTCCATTAATGAAGAGTTATAACAACATCAATGAAATGGACTCATAATTGAGATATTATGTCATAACTATGATATCATAATAATATTGAAATAATAATAATAGGGGTGGCATGGTGGTGTAGTGGTTCGCACTGTCGCCTCACAGCAAGAAGGTCCTGGGTTCAAGCCCAGGGGCCTTTCTGTGTGGAGTTTGCATGTTCTCCCTGTGTCCGCGTGGGTTTCCTCCGGGTGCTCCGGTTTCCCCCACAGTCCAAAGACATGCAGGTTAGGTTAACTGGTGACTCTAAATTGACCGTAGTTGTGAGTGTGAGTGTGAATGGTTGTCTGTGTCTATGTGTCAGCCCTGTGATGACCTGGCGACTTGTCCAGGGTGTACCCTGCCTTTCGCCCATAGTCAGCTGGGATAGGCTCCAGCTTGCCTGCAACCCTGTAGGACAGGATAAGCGGGTACAGATAATGGATGGATGGATGAATAATAATAATATTGAAAAAAGTATCATGAGCAGTTTTGCACTCAAGTTTCCATTAATGAAGAGTTATAACATCAACAAAACTGACTTCATGTTAAAACTGTTAATGTTATAGTCATGGGTGGCACGGTGGTGTAGTGGTTAGCACTGTCACCTCACAGCAAGAAGGTCCTGGGTTCGAGCCCAGTGCCAGGCAAGGGCCTTTCTGTGCGGAGTTTGCATGTTCTCCCTGTGCCTGCATGGGTTTCCTCCAGGTGCTCCGGTTTCCCCCACAGTCCAAAGACATGCAGGTTAGGCTCATCGGTGGCTCTAAATTGACCGTAGGTGTGAATGTGAGTGTGAATGGTTGTTTGTCTCTGTGTCAGCCCTGTGATGACCTGGCGATTTGTCTCTCGCCCATAGTCAGCTGGGATAGGCTCCGGCTTGCCTGCGACCCTGTAAAATAGGGTCGCAGGCAAGCATAACTTCACTATGATACAGTGTAGTGTCACCAAACTCACTACACACTTCATTGGTCTCCTACAGATTACACTACAACACTTGTATCATAGTGAAGTTATTGATTAATATTCCTATTAAAAATTCCTGGAAATTATGAAAAATGCCTTTCTTTCAAATCAAGTGTTATAGTGTAATCTGTAGGAGACCAATGAAGTGTGTAGTGAGTTTGGTGACACTCCACTGTATCATAGTGAAGTTCTTGATTAATATTCCTAATAAAAATTCCCGGAAATTATGAAAAATGCCTTTCTTTCAAACCAAGTGTTGTAGTGTAATCTGTAGGAGACCAATGAAGTGTGTAGTGAGTTTGGTGACACTCCACTGTATCATAGTGAAGTTATTGAATATTTTTTGTAATGTCTCTTTTCGAGCCCTGTGATGACCTGGCGACTTGTCCAGGGTGTACCCCGCCTTTCGCTCGTAGTCAGCTGGGATAGGCTCCAGTTTGCCTGCGACCCTGTAGAACAGGATATAGCGGCTAGAGATAATGAGATGCGATGAGATGAGATGAGATGAGATGAGATGAGATGTCTCTTTTCGGTGTTGCACTTTATAGATGGTCCCTGCGCGCTGCTCTCACAGCCGGCTGCACGTAAACACTAATGTTCTTGGTGTGGCTCCGAGGATGGCTCGTTTTGATGAAAATTAGGTTGTAGCTCGTTGTCTATCTTACTACGGTTGAAAATATGCGTGTTTTGTGTTTTAACAACGTTTCACTTAAGAGTTATTGATCCCGGAAGTTCGAATCTGCCAATATTTTTCAACTTTACTGAACTGTATACAGAGCCTTTGGTCATGAAAATATAATGAAAGATACTCCAACATATTTATTATATGTAGTAATCATGTTATATTGTCACAAATTACAGATTGAATGAAGTCTGAAGTATTATTCACATGTATTCTATGTCCGAGTCAGAAATCTCGCCTTCTGCAGGCAAATCGTCCAGGTACGGCTCAAAATGATAAGGCAAAATGCCACCCACTGCTTCGTCTTCATGTAATCCGACATGTCCAGTGTCAACCTCAAAAAGGGCTTCAGTTTCTGAAGACTGGTCAGAAAATCGCTCTGTTTCATCGGCCATAGCTGCCTTGAAGGCCGAGCAGTCGTTCTGCATGTGACGTCACGGCAAATATGGCGGCCACTGACAGCGGCTTGGTGCTTGGCCAGATTGACGCAACTGCGCACAAAGAGTTTCGTTCTGTTGGTGGTTAGTTCTATCATGAAAGTGATCAGTGGTGTTTGTAGTTTTATTACAGAAACCTATTTTAGAGCATAATTTTGCTGTCAGGTGCCCTTTAAAGATACATTGCAGTACTCACAGAAGACAGGAAAGTGAAATACACAGATGAGACCTAAACAAGCTACCCAGGCAGGTTAGAAGATTATAGATGATGACTGAATGGCCATATCATGACATTACACAGATCTTGCTACCATTACTGTGTTCTCTTGAGTGCTATGAGAAAAAAAAAAAACAAACAGATGGAACAAAATCTGGATGATTACAATCCATAGGAGGTTCTCCTGATAAAGAGAAAGAAAAAAGACTAGCCAGACTAATTGTTTCACAATGGAAGCCAAGACTGGCTGTGCTTGCAATATATTTTGCTGTTTTCTCATCATAATAAGAAAATTTCATGATCTCGAGATAACGACACTTGTTTTCTCATGATAAAGAGAAAATTATTTATTCATTAATTCACAATTTTCTTTTTTATAAAGCCTACTATTTATTCATTTTGTTTCACTGTGAAAGACATGATTAAGGCTATCTGGTTTGTCCTGAGACTTGGAAGCTTGTCCCACTGTACACAGTGACCCCCACACAGCATTTCCACAGAGCCGACAGACACCTGACTGTCACGTGACCCTGGACTTTATTCAACAAATTTATGGCGTAATTTAGCGGGATGTCAAAGGTATGCAAATGAAAATGGATCAGGCCCACATCCCCTGAGGAGATGAAACATTTATTTCCTAAATAACCTTCTGGTTTCATATTCATTTAGCCTGTCAATAATGAATGAATGAAAATAATAAATATATTTAGGCCTAAAAATGCAGCCCCTGATGATTGTATGAGCAAAATATTTGCAAGGGCACAAAAATTACCCTGAATAATAATAATAATAATAATAATAATAATAATAATAATAATAAAGCATATGAACCATCGAATTATGTAGTTTAGTGTATTTTGTGTCCATAAATCGCTACATTGTCTTGTGACAGTGACACAAAAAATGAATTATGATACATATTTATTCCTTTCTTTGACACCACATGCCATGCACCAGAAACAACACCATGATGTTTATTATGGTATGACTCTGCTGGGTGCCTGGTGGACAGTAGTGAATAAGTGCTTTCACTTTATATCATAACTATATAGTTATGAACAGATATTATCAGACATAAGAATGAATCAATTTCAATCCGTGGTAGTTTTAAATCATCTACAACTAAGGAAAGGTGCTCATAAATGCTATTGAATGATAGCATTTATGAGCTATAAATGCTATCGTTAATTAATTATATAATTAATTATGTTTACATGAGTGTGCAGAGTAAGAAATCGTTCAAGTAAAAAAAAAAACATACAATGCAAAGATATGCTGCCCACAATGAAAAAAAACCCTGTAGAATAAAAACCTACTGGAAAATATACTCCTCAACCGATTGCAACATACAGTGGTGCTTGAAAGTTTGTGAACCCTTTAGAATTTTCTATATTTCTGTATAAAGATGACCTAAAACATCATCAGATTTTCACACAAGTCCTAAAAGTAGATAAAGAGAACCCAGTTAAACAAATGAGACAAAAATATTATACTTGGTCATTTATTTATTGAGGAAAATGATCCAATATTACATATCTGTGAGTGGCAAAAATATGTGAATCTCTAGGATTAGCAGTTAATTTGAAGGTGAAATTCGAGTCAGGTGTTTTCAATCAATGGGATGACAATCAGGTGTGAGTGGGCACCCTGTTTTATTTAAAGAACAGGGATCTATCAAAGTCTGATCTTCACAACACGTTTGTGGAAGTGTATCATGGCACGAACAAAGGAGATTTCTGAGGACCTCAGAAAAAGCGTTGTTGATGCTCATCAGGCTGGAAAAGGTTACAAAACCATCTCTAAAGAGTTTGGACTCCACCAATCCACGGTCAGACAGATTGTGTACAAATGGAGGAAATTCAAGACCAATGTTACCCTCCCCAGGAGTGGTTGACCGACAAAGATCACTCCGAAAGCAAGGATGTAATAGTCAGCGAGGTCACAAAAGACCCCAGGGTAACTTCTAAGCAACTGAAGGCCTCTCTCACACTGGCTAATGTTCATGAGTCCACCATCAGGAGAACACTGAACAACAATGGTGTGCATGGCAGGGTTGCAAGGAGAAAGCCACTGCTCTCCAAAAAGAACATTGCTGCTCATCTGCAGTTTGCTAAAGATCATGTGGACAAGCCAGAAGGCTATTGGAAATAATGTTTTGTGGACGGATGAGACCAAAATATAACTTTTTGGTTTAAATGAGAAGTGTTATGTTTGGAGAAAGGAAAACACTGCATTCCAGCATAAGAATCTTATCCCATCTGTGAAACATGGTGGTGGTAGTATCATGGTTTGAGCCTGTTTTGCTGTATCTGGGCCAGGACGGCTTGCCATCATTGATGGAACAATGAATTCTGAATTATACCAGCAAATTCTAAAGGAAAATTTCAGGACATCTGTCCATGAACTGAATCTCAAGAGAAGGTGGGTCATGCAGCAAGACAACGACCCTAAGCACACAAGTCATTCTACCAAAGAATGGTAAAAGAAGAATAAAGTTAATGTTTTGGAATGGCCAAGTCAAAGTCATGACTTAAATCCAATGGAAATGTTGTGGAAGGACCTGAAGCAAGCAGTTCATGTGAGGAAATCTACCAACATCCCAGAGTTGAAGCTGTTCTGTACGGGGGAACGGGCTAAATTTCCTCCAAGCTGGTGTGCAGGACTGATCAACAGTTAACGGAAACATTTAGTTGCAATTATTGCTGCACAAGGGGGTCACACCAGATACTGAAAGCAAAGGTTCACATACTTTTGCCACTCACAGATTTGTAATATTGGATCATTTTCCTCAATAAATAAATGACCAAGTAGAATATTTTTGTCTCATTTGTTTAATTGGGTTCTCTTTATCTACTTTTAGGACTTGTGTGAAAATCTGATGATGTTTTAGGTCAAATTTTATGCAGAAATATATAAAATTCTAAATGGTTCACAAACTTTCAAGCACCACTGTAAATAGCTCTGAGGGTTAGAGCTGCAGAATTGATATTTCAACTTGATATGTCAAACAATTATCTAGTTACAACTGTCAACTGTCCAACAAGTGGACAAATAAAACTGTTTTAACAAGTTTTATATGAAACTGTCATGAATATTTTCTTTAAAATGTGTTAGTAAATAATCCCACGTGGTTTTTAAAAAAGCAAATTAAAAATAAGTGCTCGATAAAAACCCATCTATCTTATGTAAATGAAGATACAAATTTAATTGTCTGGTGGTTAAGTGTTTTTGAGATATGTTGCCTTGCACTTAGGGTCGGGTTTCCTGTGGTGGTACACATTTGTCATTTGTATGGTCGCAAAAGCCATCAAAAATCAGGTCAATGCATTAATGTATTCTCTTAAGTATGTAGCTTTACTCCTTTTGTTTTGTGCACAGGGAACTCCGCTATGAAGAACGATTTATAGAAAGAGCTGGAAGTTAAATCAGCAGGCAATGCTTTTAGTATATTAATTTGTGGTGTATTGAAAAACAAAGCATTACATTTGCAAAGATCAAATACTAGGTACAGTGGTGCTTGAAAGTTTATGAACTCTTTAGAATTTTCTACATTTCTGCATAAATATGACCTAAAACATCATCAGATTTTCACACAAGTTCTAAAAGTAGATAAAGAGAACCCAGATAAACAAATGAGACAAAAATATTATACTTGGTCATTTATTTATTGAAGAAAATGAGCTAATATTACATAGCTGTGAGTGGCAAAAGTATGTGAACCTTTGCTTTCAGTATCTGGTGTGACCCCCTTGTGCAGCAATAACTGCAACTAAACGTTTCCGGTAACTGTTGATCAGTCCTGCACACCGGCTTGGAGGAATTTTAGCCCATTCCTCCGTACAGAGCAGCTTCCACTCTGGAATGTTGATGGGTTTCCCCACATGAACTGCTTGCTTCAGGTCCTTCCACAACATTTCGATTGGATTAAGGTCAGGACATTGACTTGGCCATTCCAAAACATTAACTTTATTCTTCTTTAACCATTCTTTGGTAGAATGACTTGTGTGCTTAGGGTCACTGTCTTGCTGCATGACCCACCATCTCTTGAGATTCAGTTCATGGACAGATGTCCTTACATTTTCCTTTAGAATTTGCTGGTATAATTCAGAATTCATTTTTCCATCAATGATGGCAAGCCATCCTTGCCCAGATGCAGCAAAACAGGCCCAAACCATGATACTACCACCACCATGTTTCACAGATGGGATAAGATTCTTATGCTGGAATGCAGTGTTTTCCTTTCTCCAAACATAACGCTTCTCATTTAAACCAAAAAGTTATATTTTGGTCTCATCCGTCCACAAAACATTATTTCCAATAGCCTTCTGGCTTGTCCACATGATCTTTAGCAAACTGCAGACGAGCAGCAATATTCTTTTTGGAGAGCAGTGGCTTTCTCCTTGCAACCCTGCCATGTACACCATTGTTGTTCAGTGTTCTCCTGATGGTGGACTCATGAACATTAGCCAATGTGAGAGAGGCCTTCAGTTGCTCAGTAGTTTCCCTGGGGTCCTTTGTGACCTCACCGACTATTATATGCCTTGCTCTTGGAGTGATTTTGTTGGTCGACCACTCCTGGGGAGGGTAACAATGGTCTTGAATTTCCTCCATTTGTACACAATCTGTCTGACTGTGGGTTGGTGGAGTCCAAACTCTTTAGAGATGGTTTTGTAACCTTTTCCAGCCTGATGAGCATCAACAACACTTTTTCTGAGGTCCTCAGAAATCTCCTTTGTTCGTGCCATGATACACTTCCACAAACATGTGTTGTGAAGATCAGACTTTGATAGATCCCTGTTCTTTAAATAAAACAGGGTGCCCACTCACACCTGATTGTCATCCCATTGATTGAAAACACCTGACTTTAATTTCACCTTCAAATGAACTGCTAATCCTAGAGGTTCACATACTTTTGCCACTCACAGATATGTGGATCATTTTCCTCAATCGATAAATGACAAAGTATAATATTTTTGTCTCATTTGTTTAACTGGGTTCTCTTTATCTACTTTTAGGACTTGTGGGAAAATCTGATGTTTTAAGTCATATTTATGCAGAAATATATAAAATTCTAAAGGGTTCACAAACTTTCAAGCACCACTGTATAAGTATCAGGGATGATGTTAGCCTTAAATATCTTTGCATAACTTGCCAGTGGAGGCTTTAAGAGAGTTGGCTCAGTTACTTTACAGAAGACTGTATTGGATCAGTATCAGGTTTCTTTTTTTTTCTTATTTTAACCAGATTGAATTTTTAA
Source organism: Neoarius graeffei (assembly GCF_027579695.1). Taxonomy (NCBI): domain Eukaryota; kingdom Metazoa; phylum Chordata; class Actinopteri; order Siluriformes; family Ariidae; genus Neoarius; species Neoarius graeffei. Next base: position 63,100,475 of record NC_083570.1, read on the forward strand.
GTCAAGGCAATGCTGGTTAAACCTGTTCTGATTTGAATAATTTCTATGTTGGTTCATATGATTTGATTATTGTTTTTGTATCACAGTCATGTCTGTTCCATTTTGTATGAAGTAAAAATAATTACACACACACACACACACACACACACACACACACACACACACACACACACACACACTGTACACACACACAAAATATATTTTATATGACACACAGACACACACGCACTTCACAATATTCTCCTGAGCTGTAATTTATGTCTGAGTTTAATCTGAGACTAATGTATATAGTGGAGAGAAGACTTGTCTCTGGTTCTGCAGAGAAAGATCATAGCTAAGGGAGTGACCATGACACCATGGCTGTAGCCAGCTATGAGGCCCCCGAGGTCCGGACCTCGGTCATTTTTAAGAGCTGAAAATACATTTGTACGCTAAATATTCAACTGGATAAAAAATAAAGAATAACATTAAAAGGTCTCTGTAAAAAGTGCATTGTTAATTATGTTAAACGTTGATTCTGTCTTCTGTGTCTGTTTCGTGCGTGTGGCTCTGAGGCCAAGAACACAAAAACAAGTAAGTGCGCGACTTGGGGGAGGAACGCAGTGCAGTAGACACGTTTTTTTCATGGTAATCATCAGCGCACTTTCATGAAGCACACACACACACACACACACACACACACACACACACACACACACACGTACACAGTTGATAAGGCAAACTGTTCAACAAGTTTAAAGTTACCCCTACTCTTTATTTCAAACATGGTGGTGTATACTGATTTTTTCCCAGAATTTTTTTTTTTTTTGTATTGAGGTTTTTCACCTGACGTCACAGGGTCACGTGACGCCCCGGTGTCCGCCATTTTGAAGGTCAAGCTAGCTAATGTCAACAACATAGTAGCTGGTATGTTACTGTAGCAATGTTTACGTTCAGTCATTTGGATGACTGTTAAAACCTTTCAGTCTCAAGTTTTTCCTTTACTGTATTTACTAGTTTACTGTAATTATGATCCTGCAGCTATTTACACCGGATCCAGTGTAAATAGCTGCCGGAGCGCGCTCCGGCTTGCTCCCCCTCAAATTAAGCAGCGCGCTCCGGCTTGCTCCCGGAGTGCTCCGGCCGAGGTTCCGGAGCGCGCTCCGGCTTGTTCCCCCTCAAATTAAGCAGCGCGCTCCGGCTTGCTCCCGGAGTGCTCTGGCCGAGGTTCCGGAGCGCGCTCCGGCAGCTATTTACACTGGATCCGGTGTAAATAGCTGCCGGATCATAATTACATTAAACTAGTAAATACAGTAAAGGAAAAACTTGAGACTGAAAGGTTTTAACAGTCATCCAAATGACTGAACGTAAACATTGCTACAGTAACATACCAGCTATGATGTTGTTGACATTAGCTAGTGCTAACAGCTAGCTGCTAGTACACTGCTACAACACAGACACCGACCCTAATAATACAGTTCTTGGTCATTGCCTGGTAACAGCAAATTTATAACGGGCCATGTCTCAACAGACTAAGAAGTTATTTCAATGACATTTAATAACATTTTGTTTATCCTGAGGACCGAAAGTAAATGAAAATGTGAACAAACCTTAGCTGTAATAAGATGGCGACCACCGGCTCCAGGGACGACCCGCTGATGTAGGCATGTTACCCAGCCTGACACAAAATATTTGTAGGCATCCAAACTCTTATACGCTTTCAGATCAATACCTGTGTATGGCAATGGGTTTTTAACGACATAAGTATACAGATCATGTGGGCCAAAGTCAGGTAAAGACGAGGGCTTGGTGTACTTCCGTACGTCAGTGAACAATCCTGGTGGAAGCAGGTAAACGTCGTTCTCTAAGCCTGCTAACCTCAATTTTTGCAAATACCTCTCCCTCTGCTCGCCCTGTAAATGCCCTACGTCGCTGGATAGTGAAGGTGTTTTCTGCATCTCGCTCCTTTTTCTTTTATGTTTTTCATTTGTCGCCTTCCTCGCATTCAAACTGATTCGAGCCGTGACGTCCAAAATGGCGGCCTCACATGACTTGGTCACGTGGGTGAAAAACCTCAGTTGGTGTAACGGATGCCAGATTGTTAATGTATCTTAGTTCCATAGGCTACATGGTTAGGGTATCTTTTGTTCTCATTGCTTGGGCCAGAGCAAACCATTAAACAAGCTTAAATTATTCTTCCTCTTGCCACATACATGATTTTTTTTTCAAAACTGATGATATTCAGTTCAAACACCATTAAAAGTAATTTCAGGAATATATCTCTTGTGTGACGCTTTGCGCGTGCATCACAGACCTCGGTGATTTTAAAATGCTTTCTACGGCCCTGCATGACACAGTCATGGTAGACATACCGTAGATATGATCAGATCAGAGAGCATATCACAGACAGAGGGTTTTCTGTGTTGGAGAAAGAAGTGAAGAGAGTTTTAAAAAATAGCAAGATGTCTTTCGTAACATTTTAATACAAGCTATGACTAATGAATAGGATTATATTAGTTATGTTGATGGATTCTTCTCAAGAACTGCAACGTTGTGCACAGCACATGAAGTCTTCCAGCAGGAATGTCAGACTCAGGTCCTGAACAGCACAGCCTCACTGAGTTCCTTTTCTAATGCACTCTATAGTCTTTACCTCAAGGCTAAAAACTAAAATCTACAGTGCTCTGACCTTCCCAGACTTGAGTGTTGTAGCCTTGGTATATATAAATTTACACTATGGTTTTTAATAATTGTCTCCAACAATAGTGGTGTAATGTTAGACAGTTTTAAGTCAAGAAAAAAATGAGGGTTTTTTTTCAAGGCACAGTTTCTGCTAACATGAAATACAAAATCATGCAGGGACATCGGATCATTCTCCAAGCCTATATTGTTGTGTGATCATATTTGCTATCAACACATCATCACTGTGTTGTATGTGCTTTTATGATATAGACACGAGTGTTTTACTGGGAAATACGCCACTCATATGAACTACATCCGAGACATTGAGTAACATATTTTCCAATGAATTGTTTTGATTAACTCGGGTAGTTTTTGTTTGTGAATATGTCCATATAATAAAAAGAAAATTACATTTTAGTTTGAAGATATGAAGTTTATCTTCTCATGTTGAAAAGTATTTCACTTGTTTGCTATGCTCTCTTGTGAAATACAGCTCTGGAAAAAAAAATTAAGAGACCACTTCCATTGTTTCTTAAATCAGCATCTCTGTGTCTGGCAGCCATTTCATTCCAGTGTCTATACTGGAATTCCAACACAAGCACACTTCATTTTACTTAATGAGGTAGTGATTAGGTGATCACCTGAACCAAATCTTATTTAACAAGGAAAAGTATAAAAACCACTGCTGTGGTCAGCACTATCCTCTTGCAATAGGACCAGTTTGGATGGCAAAAACAGTGCTAGTAGTACCTTATTGGAATACAAAAATATCTATTCATCATGCCAAAAAGAGTGAAAAAGAGATGATTTGAGTGAGAAAAAGAAGGATTAAATTCTGGCTTTACTGGCAGAGGGATACAGAGAGCATCAGGTTGCTTCCATCCTCAAATTTTCAAAGATGGCAGTCCATAAGAACAAGGTCAAGCAGCAGACATTGGGGACAACAAAGTTACAGACAGGCAGAGGGCGAAAACAACTCTCCACTGACTGGGATGATTATTAACTCCTTGGAATGTTACTCAGCAACCGTAGGATGACATTGTTCCATCCATCCGTCAATTATCCATAACCACTTATCCTGTGTAGGGTTGCGGGCAAGCTGGAGCCTATCCAGGCTGACTGTGGGTGAGAGGCAGGGTACACCCTGGACAAGTCACCAAATCATCGCAGGGCTGATACATAGAGACAAACAACCATTCACACCTACGGTCAATTTAGTGCCACCAATTAGCCTAACCTGCATGTCTTTGGGGGAAACTAGAGCACCCTGAGGAAACCCACACATACCCCTTTTCCACCAAATCAGTTCCAGGGCTGGTTCGGAGCCAGGGCTGGTGCTGGTTCACAACTCATTCAACTTGCAAGCCAGCTGAGAACCAGTTTGCTTTTCCATAGCTTGCGGTGCTAAGCGGAGCCACGTCATTACGTCACTGTATACGTCATTACGTCGCTGTATACGTCAGTTACGTCGCTACGTTTGCATAAACCTTGGCGCGAATATCAAAGCAAAAACAACACGGAAGAAGCAGCAGCAGCAACAACAACAACAATAATAATGGATGACTTCGCGTTTGTATAGCTGCTGCTTCTCGTCACTTAAAAATGGCGATCTTTCGCGGTCTTGTTATTGTTGTTGGTCTTAACAACTCCGCCCCCCTGCTGACGTAAGCGGTTCTTTCCTCTGGCCCAGCAGAGAGTTGGTGCTAGCCTGGAACCAGTTTTTCTGGCCCCAGAGCCAGTTCTTTGTCAGTGGAAACAGAAAACCTGGTTCCAAACTAAGCACTGGCCCCGAACCAGCCCTGGAACTGCTTTGGTGGAAAAGGGGCAACAGACATGGGGAGAACATGCAAACTCCACACAGAAAGGCCCCTGTCGGCCACTGGGCTCAAACCCGGAACCTTCTTGCTGTGAGGTGACAGTGCTAACCACTACACCACTGTGCCGCCCAGGATGACATTATGACCTACAAAAAGAATGGCAAATGGCAGCTGGGGTTAAGCACATAGCAAGGACAGTTCAAAACACGCTCCTCCAGGTGGGGCTGAAGTCATGCAAAGCTTGAAAAAAGCCCTTCATCAAGGAGAAGCAAAGAAGAGCCAGGCTGAGGTTTGCTAAAGACCATAAGGATTGGATCATAAAGGACTGGAGTAAGGTCATCTTCTCTGATGAGTCCAATTTTCACCATTTTCAGCTTTTCCCATCACCTGGTCATCTAATGGTTAGATGGAGACTTGGAGAGGCCTACAAGCCACAGTGTCTTGCACCCATTTGGTGAAATTTGGTGGAGAATCGGTGATGATCTGGTGGTGCTTCAGCAAGGCTAGAATGGGGCAGATTTTTGTTTGTCCATGATTCAAGCCATGTGCAAAATTATCCTGGGAGAAAGCTTACTTCCTTCTGCTCTGACAGTGTTCCTTAACTCTGCAGATTGGCTTTTGCAGTAGGACAATGCTCCATGTCACATAGCCAGGTCAATCAAAGTGTGAATGGAGGACCACAAGATCAAGACCCTGTCATGGCCAGCCCAATCTCCAGACCTGAACCCCACTGAAAACCTCTGGAATGTGATCAAGAGAAAGATGGATGGTCACAAGCCATCAAACAAAGCTGAGCTGATTGAAGTTTTGCACCAGGAGTGGCATAAAGTGACCCAAGAGCAATGTGAAAGACTAGTGGAGAGAATGCTAAAACGCATGAAAGCTGTGATTAAATGTTAGGGTTGTTTCACCAAATATTGATTTCTGAACTCATCCTGAGTTCAAATATTAGTATTGTGCTGTTTAAAATTGAATATGATCTTGATTTCTATGCATTATTCAAGGTCTGAAAACACTTCTTTTTTTTTTGTTATTTTGACCAATTGTCATTTTCTGCAATTAAATGATCGAAGTGACAATATTTTTATGTGGAATTTGGGGGAAATGTTGTCAGTAGTTTATGGAATAAAACAAAAATGTTCATGTTCCTCAAACACATACCTATAAATAGTAAAACCGGAGAAACTGATAATTTTGCAGTGGTCTCTTAATTTTTTCCAGATCTGTATGTTCACCATTCAAAGATAAACCATCATATCTTTGCTCCACCATGTAATATCCTCTATATAATAACTTTACCATACTTGCTAAGGTAAATCTCACAATTAGAAGTGATGGAAATTGATAAAGGCAGAGGCACTGATCTAAAATGCATATTACATCTCATATTATTCATACATTTTATACATTAGTAATAAATATTAATCATTAATGAATTTCAATAGGGGGCGGCACGGTGGTGTGGTGGTTAGCGCTGCCACCTCACAGCAAGAAGGTCTGGGTTCGAGCCCCGTGGCCGGCGAGGGCCTTTCTGTGTGGAGTTTGCATGTTCTCCCCGTGTCTGCGTGGGTTTCCTCCGGGTGCTCCGGTTTCCCCCACAGTCCAAAGACATGCAGGTTAGGTTAACTGGTGACTCTAAATTGACCGTAGGTGTGAATGTGAATGTGAATGGTTGTCTGTGTCTATGTGACAGCCCTGTGATGACCTGGCGACTTGTCCAGGGTGTACCCCGCCTTTCGCCCGTAGTCAGCTGGGATAGGCTCCAGCTTGCCTGCAACCCTGTAGAACAGGATAAAGCGGCTAGAGATAATGAAATGAGATGAGATGAGATGAATTTCAATAGTTTTAATGAATTGTTATAACTGTTAAAGGCAAAGAACACTATTTGTGTTTTGTAATACAGTTGGATCCACATTTCGACTATAGATGGCCTGCAACAGGACAGGCTCAGCTTAGGTGAATCACAGTGTTTTGATGGCTATAAATCTGACTACTTTTAGCTAAACTAACCAAATCTGAACATATATAGTGATGGTCTAGTAGGGAATGATAGTTGAAAGAGTTGGCACATTAAACTGTCAAAGAAACAGTTTTAGGGCAGTGGTGGCTCCGCAGTTAAGACTCTGGGTTACTGATGTGAAGGTCAGGGTTTTAAGCCCCAGCACTACAAAACTGCCCTTAAACTTCTCTGCTCCAGGGGTGTCATATCATGGCTGACCCTGTGCTCTAACACTAACTTCATTCTCATACATTATTGATGGTAACAGAAATGGGAAATTTAATTAAAACAGCAAAATGTTGTTGTTGTTGTTTAAACTGGCAAAGCTTACAGTATTACAGTATTATATGCTTATTAGGCAATGGCAGACCACATCCTTAGAACAGAATGAAAAGTGCAAGACTAACTATGTAAACATCTGACATGCTGCAGATGGACATCATGGCCACTTTATATGCTTTCTGTAGGCATCTGTAATAATTCAGCCTGGTGCTGAAGTGTGCTTGCAGTGGCTATTGGTGCCCAGCAGAGGGTAGTGCATAATCATTTTTGAGAACATACTGTTTGTGTGTGTGTGTGTGTGTGTGTGTGTGTGTGTGTGTGTGTGTGTGTGTGTGTTAAGATGTTTCTAACTAATATATGTGTGTGTGTGTGTGTGTGTGTGTGTGTGTGTGTGTGTGTGTGTGTGTGTGTGTTAGAAACATCTTAATTTTGCATGCATTTCTCTGGCTTAATGTGTAGCATGAATCAATGACTTTTTTGGACTCATTTGGAGTTGACGTTTAGACTTGTTGCATGGTTTATTCCTTAACATCGACACATTGCTTTCACTGTTCCACATAAGGCATCTACATAATATCAGCAAATGGGAATAAGTTGGTGCAAGGTAAACACACCCATCAGAACGTTATTGCACAATCTCCTTGTCAGTGACTGAAGTCAGACCCCCCACACTGCACAACACTTGATCTCTCTACCAAACACATAGTCCAGACACCCGATCTCACTCCTTTCTATTACTTTTGGGCTTAACAGGGTGCCAATAGTTCATTGGCATGGTCTCCAGCTTTCTCCCCCACCCCATTTTGCCCTACATTATTCCCAGTGGAGTCGTACCAGATACCAGGCTTCGGACAAAGGGCACTACTGTGTGCTCCTGGAGCCAAAATGTTAGGCCCCTGTGAGGTCCAGTAAAAGGTAGCTGGTGTGTAGAGTGTAGAGACTGTAGTTTCTACACAGGATGTAAATATTTTTTGCTGCTTTTTTTGCTGCTTTTCATTTTACATCATAACTCAGCCTTTTAAAGACCAATGCTTCTTTAGTATCCATGTGGTCTCTCTTATTTGCTCGGATCCACACAGTGGTTTGTCAGTGGTCCGATCATGCTGATTAATTGCACAACATGTCTACGTAGTTGATGTTGACAGTACAACTACTGGTCAGAATGTTAAACTAATCCTCCAGAATCTTACTGATGTGTTATTAGGTTGAGCAATGACTATAAATCCACATTTATAGAATGTTACCATCAGTGTGTTAACCTTATAAACTCTCATTCAGTAATCCACCTTAAAGCATACTATAGATAGTTTTCACTGACATCACGGCATTCCGGGGAACGCCCCCCAGCCGCCATCTTGCGGGGCAAACAAAACGGACCATCGCCACTACCGGCTACGTTATCTCGGACGAATTTATGAAGTTATATAGTCAGTTTTCTAAAATAAAGATCAATGTTGGCAAAATCAAGCAAACAGAAGTATATAGATACATTAGACGACATCTCACGACAATGGTATGCAGCCAAACTGGCCTTGATTGGGGGAATTGACCACTACGAAGTGGACAAAGATACATTTTCAAGTGACTATGCAGGGCTGCCAAAGCCTGAAACTGCCAAAGCCTGCTCCAAAGCCTGAAACTGACTTCATCAAACTTTAAAGGCTGTCTGATATATACAACTTTATATATTCACAGCGCGCCTTTTGGCAGATGCCGCCTTTTTCACGGCTGAAATCACAAAGCTGCGCACATATGCGCAGTCCTGCACACCGCTCGGGCTGCGCAAATGTGCGCAGCTTTCCGATTTAAACTGTTTTTTTCCTCATCCTTATACTTCCTGTTTCATGGACTGTAACATATTTGCTTATTTAGTAATTTTAATACAGAATTTACTTTGAAATTATAATCAGACACTCCAACGCCCCCCTAAAAAAAAAATCGGATCTGCGCGATTCAGGCGGCATCCGCCAAAAGGCGCGCTGTTTGCATCCCAAACACAAATCAAATCATACAGAAGAGATCTAAAATGTTTTTCAAAAATGACCCTCGCGTGAGTGAAGTGACAAGTTTCAAATAGAAACGTGACAAACGAGCGATATTAAGTGTACATTACAGTGTAAACGTACACTCAGCGGTTCCAGTTAGGCATTCTCCAGAGATTGTTCACATGATGTTTTGGTTTCCAAAAACAAACTTAAACACAACTGATTGTTTATTTAAACAACTTACCACTTATAAAATGATCGGAGCAGACTTTGCTGTGTTTGGAAGGCTGATAATCCTTGCGGTTGATTCTCACAAGCCATAGATTTCTCCTTTGTATGCTGAGTTTGTTTGCTCGCCTTCGTGCTCCCGTACAGTGGGAATTCCATAAAAGCTCCACTTGACGTCATCATCTGACCTATTACGACAGCCGTGAATACAACAGGTGTGCACCATTGCTAGCTTTAAATAGCCTGCTTGGGTTCTTTTGAAGACTTTGTACTCGCGCGTTACAATGTGTGCTCAGTCACCCGTACGGTAAGCTTGACCCGCAAGATGGCCGCCACTAGGGAATCCCCGACTCTGTGACGTCATGTGAAAACTATCTATGGGGCTCAGTTTGTCTTTGAGATTGATTATCTTGGGCTATCTGGTTCAAAGACAGTTGAAGTGGAAAAGTTTTTTCTTCCTGTTAAAATGGCTACATCTGTGTGTTCTACTGGAAATTTAGAGATGGAGTTTTGGCTGTACTGCTTTCAGGCTTGATGATATAGGACATATCTGAACATGTACATTTTAAATTTCCCACCAATTTGAACCTGATAGTTCTGACTGTGAGAAAACATTTTCATGGCGACGCCTGGCAGGTCTGGCATATCATATGACTCAATAAAGAAAAGAGCTTTAATGTAGATGTATTCACCAAAACCCCTTATGGATAACAATCTATCAAGGACCGTGACGTCACCCGGCATGGCGCAGCCAGGGCCCCACCCTGGAGCCAGGGCCGGGGTTGGGGCTCGTATGCGAGCGCTTGGTGGCTGGGCCTTTGCCCACGGGGCCTGGCCGGGCTCAGCCCGAAGCGGTGACGTGGGCCCGACCTCCTGTGGGTTCACCACCCACAGAGGTAGCCGTAAGGGGCTGGTGCAGTGTGGATTGGGCGGCAGTCGAAGGCAGGGACCTCGATGACCTGATCCCCGAACACAGCGGCTAGCTGTTGGGACATGGAATGTATTACTGCAATTATTATATTTATATTCATTTTTTTATTATACTTATAATTAATATTAATCATTTTTGTGATGTGTTATTTGTGATTCTGGTACGTATTCTAAACTCATCAGTAGGTTAAACCCAATCGCCTGGCTGTCCATTACATTGTCCATAAGGTAATGTTTAATTATGCAGGTGATAGAAGACATCCATCCATCCATTATCTGTAGCCACTTATCCTGTTCTACAGGGTCACAGGCAAGCTGGAGCTTATCCCAGCTTACTATGGGTGAGAGACGGGGTACACCCTGGCCTGGACAAATCACCAGGTTATCGCAGGGCTGACACACAGAAACAAATAACCATTCACATTCACACCTACAGTCAGTTTAGAGCCTAAACTGCATGTCTTTGGACTGTGGGGGAAACCGGAGCACCCGGAGGGAACCCATACAGACATGGGGAGAACATGCAAACTCCACACAGAAAGGACCTCATTGGCTGCTGGGCTCAAACCCGGACCTTCTTGCTGTGAGGTGACAATGCTAACCACTAGACCACCATGCCACCCTGATAGAAGACATATTTGATTATAAATATTTTGTGTCAGACTGTAGTTGGGTGAACATTGCCATAGCAATGACACCTTTCTGTTTTAGCCAGCATTAATTTTTTCAGCAGTTTGTGCTACAGTCGCTCTTCTGTGGAATTGGACCGTGTGGGCTAGCTTTCATGCCCCATGCGAATCAGTGAGCCTTCAACACCCATGACCCTGTCACCGGTTCACCGGTTGTCCTTCCTTGGATCACTTTTGGTAGGTACTAACCACTGCATACCAGGAACACCCCACAAGATGTGCCATTGTGGAGATGATCAGACCCAGTCATCCAGCTGTCATCATTTGGCCCTTGTCAAAGTCACTCAGATCCTTACGCATGCCCATTTTTCCTGCTTCCAACACATCAACTTCAAGAACTGACTGTCCTCGTGCTGCCTAATATATCCCACCCCTTGACAGGTGCCATTGTCAATGTTATTCACGTCACCTGTCGGTGGTCATAATGTTATGTCTGATTGGTGTATATAATTAATGGGATTGTCATAATTAGAAACTCAACACATGAATACAGTGTTTCTTAATCCTGGTGCTATTGTAGGGGAGAACTGATACAACTGTATCTTTTTTTTTGGTCAAAGTTGAATATCTGAACAATAATTTAAATTACAGACATTTTTCATATGGGGCGGCACGGTGGTGTAGTGGTTAGTGCTGTTGCCTCACAGCAAGAAGGTCTGGGTTCGAGCCCCGTGGCTGGCGAGGGCCTTTCTGTGCGGAGTTTGCATGTTCTCCCCGTGTCTGCGTGGGTTTCCTCCGGGTGCTCCAGTTTCCCCCACAGTCCAAAGACATGCAGGTTAGGTTAACTGGTGACTCTAAATTGAGCGTAGGTGTGAATGTGAGTGTGAATGGTTGTCTGTGTCTATGTGTCAGCCCTGTGATGGCCTGGCGACTTGTCCAGGGTGTACCCCGCCTTTCGCCCGTAGTCAGCTGGGATAGGCTCCAGCTTGCCTGCGACCCTGTAGAACAGGATAAAGCGGCTACAGATAATGAGATGAGATGAGACATTTTTCATACATTTTCACTGAAACCAAACAGGAGACCTGCGTTACAACTGCCCAAGCAAAGCGACATGATTGTAAAATAGCATGAGTCAACTGCAACACCAATCCAAAAACATGTAAAATATAAAATTATCTGTACATCAGGAACCATCAATGTTAAACCATCATACATATTTCTCCATATAATATTTGGAGATTTGATGGTAGCTTGGCAAATATTAAGTAATTACATTAGATCACTGGATGTCAATCACACACATGCAGAGAGCGATCACTCTTTTAAAGATATCACATTTCATGACTGGCATTTAGCAGACGCTCTTATCCAGAGTGATAGACAACATACCCAGAGCAGCCTGGGGTGCCTTTTCTTTTTTTTTTTTACCTTGCTCAAGGGCACTTCAGCCTTTCCTGCAGGTCCAGGGAATCAAACCAGCAACCTTTCAATCCCAAAGCTGCTTTTCTAACCATTAGGCCATGGCTTCCAAGATATATTGTAAAGACATTCACATTTTTGTTGTTGTTAGTTTTGCCTTTTAATTTCCTGAGAGCTTGTAAAGTAGACTTCAGTACACTATAATTATAAGAGGTGCTACAAGCAGGTCACACCCTTGCTTTCTCAAACAGAATGAGCATGCGCAACCTCAGAAAGCTATGCTAACAGTTAGTGTAGATCTAAGTGTACAAAACTGCATAGATTTCAGTTTCTGAACATGTAAGGGAAAAATAATATTCAGAAACCATTATATATTTATATATTCTAAATATATATTTTTTGGCACAAAGTGGGTTTTTCACCCACATCTCCAGCAAGAGTGGGTGAATCACTTTTTTTTTTTTTTTCCAAAATGGACACAAAGAACTGACGCACTTGAATATGCACACTAGGATGTTACATATGTGCCTTTACAGAAAGCATGTGTGTTACGGTTGTGTCCTGCCCTCCTGTAACTCGCCCAGTTCAGCCTAGTTCAGGCTTGTTCGTTAGTTGATGATTTGGGAACAAGAAAAACATGAAAATGTGCAGGACCAGGATTGAGAAATCCTGCACTAATACATTTGCTACAGTGTGTACACATGTGCACACAATACCTACACTCAGTGGGTGTCCTCAGTTGTTTGTCAAGGCCCAAGGCTGTAATGATATTCTGGGCAAAATGGAGCTTCGGTAAGAAGCGGAGTATCTGCTCCGCTGTGGTTTTGTGTGACCTCACATGGTGAATAGTGGATAATGAGCCAAAATAGCCACCCTGTCAGGCACGTTTGAAGTGCAAATTGTAGGCAGACAGCTTCCCTTTGAACCTTCGAAGTCACCTCACCAATTCTTTAATGATGAGTACATACACTCTCAGAAAACAACCCAAGGGCTTAATTTTGTTGTTAATATTTTATATGTTGGTTTCATGGTAATTATCATTTAATGATCTCTCCAGTAACGATGCAGATGAAAGCTGGATAAAAGCCTTCCTGATTGGGGCAACCCATTATCCCACCAATTTATTTTTGATATATTTGAAGTCTTCCCTGTATTAACTTTATGGCCTAAAATGTCAGGTAAGGTACTTTTTTTTGTGGCGGAGCAGGTAAAGTTGGCACGTCTTATAGGATTACAAGGATCTTCTTGCAGATCTGTTCTGGTTGCTTTAAAAGGTATGCAAACCCGGAGCAGGACTGTCTGGGATCTGTCATGCCCATTTGCAGGCCTGCACAGTTGTCTGTCCTGCTGTGTCTGAAAGAGCATTTCTGTTTATTCTGCCTCTACTCAGCGCTTGCAGCTCTCTGTGGCACCCTGTTGCAGTCACTGTAGTTATCTGCTGTTTGAAGTTCCTCATTTCATGCTCCTGTCAGGACAGAGCTGCACAAACAAACACACACCTGTCTCAGTGGCTCAGCACCAAATGACAAATAAAAGAGTGTTTCTTCCATTAACTTTGGGCCAAATCATGTGATGCGTCAGGCACCATTAATGAAGCGAAGCATGCGTTTGGAAGAAGCTTTCTCTTGTCGAAATATCCTCAAAAAGTCAGCTCTTCTCTTTTTTATACCTTATGAAGCACGAGTTTTCTTTTATTTCTACCTGCAGTGCATTTAACCTAATATGTAAATTCAAACTGAGAGGTTTGACACAGGGCGAGTGAATCAAGGAACCTCTGTGCAGCAAATGGTAGATGGTGTCTGGAGTGTTTCAGACAGGCCTTAGGTCATTAATGTCCTTAGCCACGTTAAGCCCACTCTTTGGTTTGTGGTCTGAGTTCAGCCACAGGTCGTGGAAACCAGGTGCCTTTGGTTCATTTATACCTTCACTGCATTGTTAAAGCCTTATGGCACGTCGTAGAGGCACTGCTAATCAGGCCACCAAATCAAAGGCATCAGCAGACACAACAATGAGCTCTCTAAAGCAAGTGCTCTGTTTTACAGCTGCTGCAGCAGATATGACTGAATGCAAATAACCAGCGAAGGAAACAATGACATCCTGGTTGAACGTTATTCAAACGGCTTTTCCATTACACTGAGCGGCTCATGCAGCAAATTCACTTTCCCAGCATGTTAATTAATGACAGAATTTGTTCATAGACCTACAAATAGCTTGAGTTCCTTTGGACTGACATTGGAACTTTAGTATAAGTTTAGATGTGAGTCATAGGCCTTGACTCTGTCATGCACTACATCTGTGTCCCATCCAATTCGACGACGCGGCCACATCATGACTGCGTGGCCTTTTTCCCAAGAGGCAGAAATGTCAAAAGGTCATTTTTCGGTGTCGCTGACCTCTGGTCCGGCAGGCTCCAACTGCAGGCATGAAAAGCCCAGGGTAAACTTCTAAAATAAACAGTCAAATTAAAAGTAAGGGATAGATGCAGGGATTGTGTTCCTCATTGCCCTCTGCTTAACCTGAATTAGACTGAAGAGTAGCAGTGGCTGAATGCTGATAACTCTTTCAGATCTCATCTGGAGCTTTTTGATTATTCGTGCCTTCTGTAAAAACAGTATTAGTTTTTAGAGAAGTAAAGTAATAGCCAGAGCAAAAATGGATTTGGGGGGACTTTTTTAATGGGGAAAAATTAAATGAAAAACAAACTTGTTTCCTTGATAGTTTTAGATAAAGGAGCCATAGATTGTTGCTTGAAATTATATTTATAATGCCAAGGACAATTTTTAGGGATGCCTTATATTAGATCAGAATAATATCTAATCTAATATAAGAAACTGACCTGATACTGACATCCTAACAGTAATCAAAGTGACTCAGTCTGCAAGTTACAGACAGTTCCAGTATGTGCAACATCACATCACAGACATTATTGTGTCCTGAGTTTGCTTGCGATATCTTAGTTGTATCAGTAAAAGTATGTCAAACCCAGTCCAATACCAATCCAGTATTCTATTCGGGGGGTTATTTCTAAAAACTCTGCTGCATCTTTTGATAATGTGCAACCCTCGTTCACCTGTCATATTCATTAAAGATTTGTGATCATGCTGTTGTCTTGTATGTTGAAACCTTAAAAATACACCCACACTCTCACAAATATCTGTCCTGTAATTTCTGATTTTTAGGAGCAGTGACAGCGTGACCTCTCAACCCACTGACTCGGGTCAAAGGTTGCTCTCTCACCGTTCACTCTCCAAGGCTATAACCCAGAGAGGATCGAAAAGACAGCATGATGTATGCGGTTATGGATCTTAACTGAGGGTATGTACCAGAGCTTTCTTGAGTAATGGCATTGTGTTTACTGATTTACCTTTTGTTTTTTTTTTCTTTTTGTCAGACTAGTTATAATAACTAAATTAGTCAACTGTCTTTAACTTGCATTCCCATGATATAAGAATGAACATGAAGGTATGAAGTGGAATGCTCAATGTGTCCCCATTCATGAGTGTACCACAGTGCAGAATGGAGTCCATCACTGCACATACACAATCCAATCACAGATACTATCCTGACTGTTGCAATACTGGAGTTCCTTGTGCCAGCGAGTCTCAGGGGCATTTCGTCAACCAAGGTCAAAGGTTTTTAACGTGCTTGAACTGTGTATAGCTCTCTGATTTTACATAAAGCAGAGCAAAACTGAGGTAGCTCAAATAACAGGACACTCATTGGGAGTTATAGGTTATACTGTATAAACTCAATTTGTTCTTATTGAAATTACTAAGCCCATGGTTCTCAAATGTGGGTCTATGACTTATAGCCAAGGGATCCATGATTTTTAATGGTAGAAATTGCAATCCACTGGTTTTTTTTAATCAAAATTATATTCATTATTGAGTTTTTATAGTTATTCACTTGTTTGGTTGCTTGACATCAGTGATCCCAAACTCAGGAAACGGGTAAACCTATAAATCACTTGAAATTGCATTTTTGCAGGGAAATGCAAGCGTGATTGCTCCACAGTGAAAAAAAAGATGAGTGTGGCTCATGACGGATGGATGTTTATGTGGGGTGAGTTGGGCTGAGCTATGAAATGAAGTTTGGTGACTTTTTGATGAAGCGTGACTGAGCTGGAAGACTTTGATTCCAAAACTCTATGGACTGCCACCAATGGGAGAAGAGGGATGGATGAAAAGCAAGATAGAGATGAATGTGGGCCATAGCTGATTTCATGGATGTGTTGGGTAAGTTGTCTCAAGGTGTCACGTGTCCTAAAGAGTTTAGTGGCTTGTTGATGAAGTGTGTCTGAACAAGAAGAAGACTTTGATTCTGAAACTCCATTCATTTCAATGGGGAAAAAAACAACAGGAAAATGAGAGAATGAGCGCGTCTTTCCAAAAGCTGTATATTTGGCACAGTATTCGGGCACAGGACGGATGAGTTGAAGTTGGTTTGGGGTCAATATCTCAAAAACTGTGGGAAAAGAAGCAGGACAAATAAAGTGGTTTGACGGATAATTGCACAATAACAGTGTGTTCTATGTGTGAAAATTCAGAGATAAAATGCTCTATATCTGCAATAAATAGTCAAAATATTCTTGGAAACATTTACATAATGTGAATATGTTTGAATAGTTAAATTAGGTTCATCTCATCTCATTATCTGTAGCCGCTTTATCCTGTTCTACAGGGTCGCAGGCAAGCTGGAGCCTATCCCAGCTGACTACGGGCGAAAGGCGGGGTACACCCTGGACAAGTCGCCAGGTCATCACAGGGCTGACACATAGACACAGACAACCATTCACACTCACATTCACACCTACGGTCAATTTAGAGTCGCCAGTTAACCTAACCTGCATGTCTTTGGACTGTGGGGGAAACCGGAGCACCCGGAGGAAACCCATGCAGACACGGGGAGAACATGCAAACTCCGCACAGAAAGGCCCTCGCCAGCCACGGGGCTCGAACCCGGACCTTCTTGCTGTGAGGCGACAGCGCTAACCACTACACCACCGTGCCGCCCCTAAATTAGGTTCATATAAATAAATATTTACGAAGGACGTCTGTGAAATTTATTTATAGTTAAAGGGATCCTTGGTGATAAAAAGTTTGAGAACCCCTGTTCCAAGCCCCTTAGACGTTTATTTTGGCTAATTTGGCCTCCCACATTGGAATATTTTAAAAAGTACTTTTCATTTTAGCACCTCCATGTTACCATATACTGTACTTATTATTATTATTATTATTATTATTATTATTATTATTATTATTATTATTATGTGATGTTATTAGCTACTCTTGATTGAGAGAGTGAACTTCCAGCTTTAAGATCTGTGTGACTTGTTTTCATGTTAGGTCTCTGTGCTTAGCAGATGAAAAAGCTGAGTTCTTGTAAAATGCTTAAACTACACAATGATTAACCAACATTCCATTTACCCAAAACCTCATGTTCTTGCTCATTTCCTTTTAGCACTTTACAGCGAGTATCCATATCAACATGCTCTATTTTTAAATTTGTGCATTAGTAATTTAAAGTGAAGTCAGTTTATTTTTTGAAATAAATAAATAAATAAATCTCATTCTCCTTAGTGGTGAGGGGAGCTAAAGAGCTTCTGGAGTTGTGTATTTGGTTATGGCATCAGAAACCTGAGCAAGCATGTCTAATCTCTGTGCTGCAGCCCAGCCTGGCTTGATACCCAACTGCTTTTGAATTTTAAAAGTAGGTTGAACTGTAAAGGCTGAAATATAGGACTGTAATCTCATTTCATGTGCATCTTTGCTCTCTCTCAAATGTGTCTGATTGAATTTTTTTCTGTTAATACAATTTTACATGGTGTTCACATTGATTCTAGACACAGATTTACTGTGAACATACACTGCTTAATAATATGTGTAGACGGTTGTGAGCGCTGATGAAGTGATTGCAGTATATCATTACATAAATCCCAGACAGCAGCAGCAATGAGGAATTACATTTTGGGACCTCCCAACCCACTGGAAAGCGCATCTGTTTCTGTGTGTGTGTGTGTGTGTGTGTGTGTGTGTGTGTGTGTGTGTGTGTGTGTGTGTGTGTGTGTGTAATGCTCAAGGCACTTTAAGACAGTAATCACTCAGAAGTGAGGTATAGTGTGCTGAACTTTTCTAGCCATTTCGATGTTTGACCTTGTGTTCATATATGCAGGTACATGCAAGTATTCCTGAGTGTTTCAGGAGCAGCGTGTGTTCAGATTTGATAAATGTGTCTGTCTGGGAGCTCTTTAAATCACTCTGCTTGTGCTTCACCAAGCTTCTCTATTTTTCAATCTCCCCTAAAATGTTTTCATACAAATCTATAATTGCTATATATACACATATTCACTCTATGGCCAAAAGTACTGTATCTGGACACCTGACCATCACATCCATATGTGGGTCTTCCCCACACATTTGCCACAAAGTTCCATCCATCCATCTATTATCCGTAACCGTTTATCCTGTGCAGGGTCGCAGGCAAGCTGGAGCCTATCCCAGCTGACTCTGCGTGAGAGGCGGGGTACACCCTGGACAAGTCGCCAGGTCATCGCAGGGCTGACACATAGACACAAACAACCATTCACACTCACATTCACACCTACAGTCAATTTAGAGCCACCAATTAGCCTAGCCTCCATGCCTTATTGCTGTGAGGCAACAGTGCTAACCACTACACCTTGTCGCCTGCTACAAAGTTGTAAGCATATAATTGTATAGAATGTGTTTGTATGCTGTAGCATTACAGTTTCCCTTCACTGGAGGCCCAAACCTGTTCCAGCATGACAATGCCCCTGTGCACAAAGCAAGCTATGGTTTGCCAAGATTGGCGTGGAAGAACTTGAGTGTCCTACACACAGACTTGACCTCAACCTCACTGAACACCTTTGGGATCAACTGGAACACTAATTGCACACCAGACCTCCTCATCCAACATCACTGAGCTCACTAATGCTCATGTGGATGAACAAGTGTAAATCCAAAATCTAGGAAACCATCCCAGAAGAGTGAGAGTTAATATAACACTAAAAGGGGGCAATTAACTGGGAATGGGATGTGCATGTAGTGTTATCATCAGGTCAGGTGCCCACCAACTTTTGGCCATATAGTGTATTTACTGTATAGTGCCTAACATAAAATTTGAGTAAAGTTGATTTTGTATTCGATATTCACTTCATGTTCACATGTCAAATACTAACAGCATTTAAAGAGAGCATGTGAGAGGTTCCCTTTACATAAACTATTAAAAATGAGACACATACTCATCTCTCATCTCATTATCTGTAGCCGCTTTATCCTTCTACAGGGTCACAGGCAAGCTGGAGCCTATCCCAGCTGACTACGGGCGAAAGGCGGGGTACAACCTGGACAAGTCGCCAGGTCATCACAGGGCTGACACATAGACACAGACAACCATTCACACTCACATTCACACCTACGCTCAATTTAGAGTCACCAGTTAACCTAACCTGCATGTCTTTGGACTGTGGGGGAAACCGGAGCACCCGGAGGAAACCCACGCAGACACGGGAAGAACATGCAAACTCCACACAGAAGGGCCCTCGCCGGCCCCGGGGCTCGAACCCAGGACCTTCTTGCTGTGAGGCGACAGCGCTAACCACTACACCACCGTGCCGCCCTACACATACTCATGTCTTCAGTCATTTATTTTACATTCATATCAAACAGTTTTTCGATTTCTTTAATCAACATTGTATTTTGACAAACAGATGCTCATTATAGCTACTAAGAACAACTAGTACATGCAAAAACCTCATGTACAGTGGTGCTTGAAAGTTTGTGAACCCTTTAGAATTTTCTATATTTCTGCATAAATATGACCTAAAACATCATCAGATTTTCTCACACGTTCCTAAAAGTAGATAAAGAGAACCCAGTTAAACAAATGAGACAAAAATATAATACTTGGTCATTTATTTATTGAGGAAAATGATCCAGTATTACATATCTGTGAGTGGCAAAAGTATGTGAACCTCTAGGATTAGCAGTTAATTTGAAGGTGAAATTAGAGTCAGGTGTTTTCAATCAATGGGATGACAATCAGGTGTTAGTGGGCACCCTGTTTTATTTAAAGAACAGGGATCTATCAAAGTCTGATCTTCACAACACATGTTTGTGGAAGTGTATCATGGCATGAACAAAGGAGATTTCTGAGGACCTCAGAAAAAGTATTGTTGATGCTCATCAGGCTGGAAAAGGTTACAAAGCCATCTCTAAAGAGTTTGGACTCCACCAATCCACAGTCAGACAGATTGTGTACAAATGGAGGAAATTCAAGACCATTGTTACCCTCCCCAGAAGTGGTTGACCAACAAAAGATCAATCCAAGAGCAAGGCGTGTAAAAGTTGGCGAGGTCACAAAGGACCCCAGGGTAACTTCTAAGCAACTGAAGGCCTCTCTCACATTGGCTAATGTTAATGTTCATGAGTCCACCATCAGGAGAACACTGAACAATAAATGGTGTGCATGTCAGGGTTACAAGGAGAAAACCACTGCTCTCCAAAAAGAACATTGCTGCTCATCTGCAGTTTGCTAAAGATCACATGGACAAGCCAGAAGGCTATTGGATAAATATTTTGTGGACGGATGAGACCAAAATGGAACTTTTTGGTTTAAATGAGAAGCATTATGTTTGGAGAAAGGAAAACTCTGCATTCCAGCATAAGAACCTTATCCCATCTGTGAAACATGGTGGGGGTAGTATCATGGTTTGGGCCTGTTTTGCTGTATCTGGGCCAGGATGGCTTGCCTTCATTGATGGAACAATGAATTCTGAATTATACCAGCGAATTCTAAAGGAAAATGTCAGGACATCTGTCCATGAACTGAATCTCAAGAGAAGGTGGGTCATGCAGCAAGACAACGACTCTAAGCACACAAGTCATTCTACCAAAGAATGGTTAAAGAAGAATAAAGTGAATGTTTTGGAATGGCCAAGTCAATGTCCTGACCTTAATCCAATCGAAATGTTGTGGAAGGACCTGAAGCGAGCAGTTCATGTGCGGAAACCCACCAACATCCCAGAGTTGAAGCTGTTCTGCACGGAGGAATGGGCTAAAATTCCTCCAAGCCGGTGTGCAGGACTGATCAACAGTTACCGGAAATGATTAGTTGCAGTTATTGCTACACAAGGGGGTTACACCAGATACTGAAAGCAAAGGTTCACATACTTTTGCCATTCACAGATACCATATGTAATATTGGATCATTTTCCTCAATAAATAAATGACCAAGTATAATATTTTTGCCTCATTTGTTTAACTGTGTTCTCTTTATCCACTTTTCGAACTTGTGTGAAAATCTGATGATGTTTTAGGTCATATTTATGCAGAAATCTAGAAAATTCTAGAGGGTTCACAAACTTTCAAGCACCACTGTAAGTATTGTTACCTCCCCTTTCTTCACATGACACACTGTAAAGGAAAAACGCTGGCTGTTGTGCCATGGGGGATATTTTTGTTAGCATTGTTAAGGTTCCCTTGTCTCCCATATCCTATGGCCTTTACAGACACAAAAGCATAACTTCACTGAACACCTATGGGAGATTTTGGACAAAGGGTTATAGCACCCTCAATCATAAACATCAAAACATGAGTTGAGGGAATATCCTTTAGAGGAATGCTGTTCATCGATCCTGTACTCTTCCAGAGACTTGGACTCTACACCAGAAGTGCATTGAAGCTCTTCTGGCAGCTCTTGGTTGTATTTTCTCCCCTTTAATTTGTATACAGGTAACTTAATAAACTGAAAAACAAACCCAATATTTACTACTTCAATTTGATTCATTGATGTGTTCTTCCATTCTCGTTATAGGTAATACAATCACTCTTTCAAAGCTGTATACTAGACTACATTTATGTGGCTGAAGTAAGAAGAGGCATACTTATGTGGTATTAAGAGGGCTGCCTCATCTTCCAGTCTAGCAGCGTCACCCTGCAGTTTGGCATAAATTTGAACCTTTCTTTTGAAGAAGCAATAAAAGTACCAGCAAACAGACGTCGTTCTGTTCCCCTGCCTCCACTCAGCCTGGCTTGCTTGCCTGCTAATTAAGCAACACATCAAAGTAGGCAGAAAATGCCCTAGGACTTTAGGAAAGCATGTAGACATGCACCTAGATTTGATGCAGAACCACTAAAAAGTGAGCGGCTTGCTGATCATCTGTTTACAGCATCATGTTTGGCATGCAAAAACACTAATATGTTTTTTATAAATAAGGAGAAATGGTCTTATTTACCTACACAATACCACAAGAAGTGCAGTGGTACATTCAATCCAAAATTGTACTGCTATTGGGCATCACTCTTAGTACAGTCACAAGGGCCAAACAATATAAAATCTGTGGTCTTAGTAAACACATTAAAAAGTGGACAAGATGTCAGAAAATCCATTTGTTGTGAATTATGTTATCCACGCCGGTTATTTCTGCTATTGAAATGCAACGTGAATTCGAATTGTATATATCATTATGAAAATGGCAGCGGTCTTTGCTTCCAGCTCAGAGCTATTCTGACTGTGGAAATGCAGGAAGGTGTGTGTGGGATGAGATGGAAAATATAAAAAATAACTATTTTAAACGGATCATGGGGATGTTCCTCTTTAGATAGCCTAAAAACTATAATTGCTACGAACAATTCACAATCAAGTCTCAGTCACTGAACAGCTGATAACTTCAGTTTGATGTTAAAACCTGAATGATGCTCTTACTCAAGTTCATTTCGACACTATTAGCACTGCTTGACTCGATGGTATACAGTTATAAATTATTTATAATTACACAATCTGGTATTACACAGTAAAGGACTCGTTCCTTGTTGCCTGCTTTGTGACAATGCTCATTGTCAGTAGCACTATATAAAGAAAATTGAATTGAATTGAAATGAATTTAAAGACTATCAGGCCTGATAGCTTTTATGCATTTTGTGTAGAAGCTCCACATTATAACACTGGAGTATGCTGAAACAATTTATCACTCAAAAATATGCCAAAAAAAGCAGTCTACTTTTTTTTTTTTTAATAATCGCAGAAACCTGAGCTCACCCACGGTGTGAATAAATAATCATGACTTCAGAAACAACTAGAAGAGCACTTGGTGGAGTGCATACCTCCGCCAAGCCACATATTATCAACATCGAAATCAAATCACTTGAACCTAGGATAATACTAAAGCTGTAGACCAAATTTTATCAAAATCCATTCACTACTTTTTGAGTTACTTTGGCAACAGACAAAAAAAAAAATCTTGGATCCACATATATCCGGATTTGCATCAAAATCGTGTAAATTGTTCATTGGCCCATCTTTTCTCAAAATTTCATCAAAATCTGTTCACTACTTTTTGAGTTATGTTGGGAACAGACAAACAAACAAACATAAATGTAGGCAAAAAAATCATCTCCTCCAACAAAGCTGGTGAAGGTAATGATGGTGTGCACAAATGATCTTGACCAAAAAGTAATTAAATTTGCACAAGCCTTTTTCTGTTATCTGAATGTAAAATTAAGAATTTTTTTAACACACAACACACACTCATGCCTACACAGTTCTTTTGTGCATTACCTTTTAATCAGAGTTATGTTTGACCTGTAATTATGCATGTGTGGCAAGTTTCAGTTTTTCTTTTCTTTGAAATCATAACTCACTATGGGTAACGACAACAATTTGCATATCCATCCATCCATTATCCGTAATTGCTTATCCTGTGCAGGGTCGTGGGCAAGCTGGAGCTTATCCCAGCTGACTATGGGCGAGAGGTGGGGTACACCCTGGACAAGTCACCAGGTCATCACAGCAATTTGCATATGCAAAACTTTATTACCTTGCCCGGGACGGAGTCCACCAGGGGGCGAGGTATTGTTTTTGGTGGGGTTTCTTTGTTTCTTTGTTGTTGTTGTTGTTTTTAGCAACATTACGGGAAAACGGCTGGACCAATCTTCATGAAACTTTCAGGATAGATGAGCATTGGTCTCAAACAGAACCTCCAATATTTTGAGGGGTCATGCAGTCAAGGTCACCACAAGGTCAAAATCATTTTTTTCACGATATCTTCCTTCCTATTCATCATATTTACTTCAAACTTATTCTAAAATGTTCATCTTTCAATTCTGCTTCCATCGATATGCTACATGATGGGGTATCTCTCATAGTTTTCTTTCAAACTTTCATTTGTTTGTTTGTGTGTCTCTGTCTGTCTGTCTAGCGTCTAGACGGTTGCACCAATTGACTATAAATTTTCAGGGTAGATGGGCAATGGTCTGTAGATTACCTGATTTAAATTTTGGGGGTAATCGGGTCAAGGTGAAGGTCAAGGTCACCGGAAAGGTCAACCTTTCAGTCAAAATAACATATTTTCCATTATAACTCAAAAACGGTTGCCAATAGACAGATGTTTACTATTATGAGCATATAGGAACTCCCATATGGCCTTTCATTTGGCACCATGATCTTTGACCTTGAGTGACCTTGAAAGATCAAACTCAAGGTCACATATTTTCAGAGGGCTATAACTTGAAAACAGTTGACGATAGACAGATATTTGCCATTATCAACTTATAGGAAGTGCCATATGGGCTTTCATTTGGCACCATGACCTTTGACCTTGAATGACTTCATGGATTTTCATAGGAGTATAACCTGACAGCTGATGACTGAGAAATATTACCATTATCAACATATACGGTAAGTAAGGTGGCATGGTGGTGTAGTGGTTAGCACTGTTGCCTCACAGCAAGAAGGTTCTGGGTTCGAGCCCAGCAGCTGGTGAGGGCCTTTCTGTGTGGAGTTTACATGTTCTCCATGTGTTTGCGTGGGTTTCCTCCGGGTGCTCCGGTTTCCCCCACAGTCCAAAGACATGCAGGTTAGGCTAATTGGTGGCTCTAAATTGACTGTGAGTTTGAATGGTTGTTTGTCTCTATGTGTCAGCCCTGCAATGATCTGGCGACTTGTCCAGGTTGTACCCTGCCTCTCGCTCATAGTCAGCTAGGATAGGTTCTAGCTTGCCTGCGACCCTGTAGAACAGGATAAGCAGCTACACATAATGGATGGATGGATGGATGGATGGAACATATAAGTAAAAAATAAGTGCTGCTGGGCAAGGTTTATTTTGCCTGGCAACACTTGTTAATGTTTGTTTCCTCCCCATACATTGGGCATGATGTCATTGTAATTTTGTAGACAGAGTGTTATGGGGTAGCACAGTGATGCAAGCAGGTTCTGGGTTCGAACCTGCCAGTTGACTGGGGCCTTTCTAGGTGAAGTTTGCATGTTCTGACGTGCCTACATGGGATTCCTCAGGGTGCTCTGGTTTACTCCCACAGTCATGCAGATTAGGTCAAGTGGCAACTCTCATTAACTCTAAATAGGTGTGAATGTGAGTGTAAATGGTTGTTCGTCTCTGTGTTAGTCCTGCGATAAATTGGTGACTTGTCCAGGGTGTTACCTCACCTCTCACCCAAAGTCACCTGGGATTGGTTCCAGCTCACCTATGACCCTCAGGCTACGTTTACATTAGACCGTATCTGTCTCGTTTTCTTCGCGGATGCACTGTCCGTTTAAATTAAACCACCTGGAAACGCCGGGAAACGGGAATCCGCCAGCGTCCACGTATTCAATCCAGATCGTGTCAGCTCCGGTGCTGTGTAAACATTCAGAATACGCGGATACGCTGTGCTGAGCTCTAGCTGGCGTCTCATTGGACAACGTCACTGTGACATCCACCTTCCTGATTCGCTGGCGTTGGTCATGTGACGCGACTGCTGAAAAACGGCGCGGACTTCCGCCTTGTATCACCTTTCATTAAAGAGTATAAAAGTATGAAAATACTGCAAATACTGATGCAAATACTGCCCATTGTGTAGTTATGATTGTCTTTAGGCTTGCCATCCTTCCACTTGTAAGTGGTAAGTGATATGCGCTGGGATCACACACACAGCGGCTCAGTCCCGAATCACAGCTTGTTCACTTCACTCGCGTGCTCTGTGAGCTGCGCAGGGCCGGAGTGCGCACCCTCCAGAGGGCACTCGCTGTTCAGGGCGGAGTGATTTGGAGCACAGGATGCCTGTGGAGCCGAGCGTATCCGTGTATTGGTATTGCTGTGTGCACACTAATCGTTTTAAAAACGTTAATCTGATGATCCGCTGATACGGTCTAATGTAAACATGGGCTTAGTCAGATACTCTAAATGGTATAGATAATGGATGGATGGATGGATGGATGGATGGATGGATGGATGGATGGAGTGAGCACTGTCATGGATTGAGCACTGTCATGAAAATGTAATGTTGAATGGAAAGTCATTGAAGAAAGTGTTGCTTTTCTTGTGCTGATGCATGTATTAGTGTGTAAAGGGCAATGCCTTGTCTTGTGGAAATGGCAGATTTAGATTGCTGCCTTATCAGGCCCTGTCCACACGGCAACGGATTCAGGTGACTCCGATACAATTGCTTATCGTTTAGGCCTGGCGTCCACACGGCACCGGTGTTTTGGGTGCCCAAAACGCAATCTTTTTGAGAACGGGTTCCAGAGTGGAAAGATCTGGCAACGTTGCCATTGCGAAGTTGTCTGGATGAGTAGAACGGATTTGTTTACGATGATGTCACAACCACATGACTGTGAGTGCTTCACGCCAGGTAGAAGTGTAACGAACTCGATGCGAGTTGTCAACAAATCCTATAACTTGGTTCATGAAACGCGCTTACAAAATATTTTCACTGTGAATATTTATTGTGTAATGGTGCAAAGTGAGAGAGAGAGAGAGAGAGAGAGAGAGAGAGAGAGAGAGAGAGAGAAAATAGCCCTTAGGGCAGAGTCAATCCCGCCAGCAAAAATAGGGAAAAAAAGGAGCGATCTCACCTCTTCAGATGTTGGTTTAAGTCCTACAATACATTCCTCAAAAAGGGCGTAGAACAACAAATTAATCCATCAACGTGTAGCATTCAATTTATTCCGGACCATTAAAGACGCCGCCTTCCGCGTAGAATCATACGTCATCCTCGCCGCCATATTGGATAGGTCAAAGCGGAGATTAAAGATGCCTCATTCATAGGCTGCGTTTAACTGTACCAACAGGTTTACCGTCTAAACGAGATCACATGGGATTACCTTTCACAGGTGAGACTGGAAAAATACTTTTCATTGTATTTGGTCATTATAATGTAATTTTACGAACAGATTTTCCTGACTTTGTGGCTAATATGAAGTCTCGCGCATAATAGTTTATGCGCATGCGTCCTTACTTCTTCTATTGGTCTGGTGTCTCCAAAGGGACCGTCTTACAGCGCCCCTAGAGGTGTGGCATGTGTATTGCATCATTTTCAGCAAGCGTTGCGTTGCCATATGGACCTGATATTTTACTGATCGTTGCCCATTTGGACGCAATATATTTTTAAATAACATTTCGTTGCCGTTGTCGTGTGGATGTAGCCTCAGTCATCGCACAAGCTGCACACAGAGGGAGAATGTTATTCACACACACTGCACAACAGCTGCCTTGATAAAGCAGGGATCAATCAGGGTTTCACCTTTCGGTGCCTGCAATCACACCGCAGAAATTGTGACAAAACCCTCTGTGTGCAAAAATGAACTCGAACATAAAAATAGCTTTTTAGGCATGATCTTTTTTGATTACCTTTGGAGCTTCCTGGAAACATTAACAGTGCTACTAGATTTATTTATAAAGACACACTGAAGCTTTAAGAGCACAATATTTTAGAGTCAAGCTCTTTCTCTATCTATCACTGCCTTGACTAATAACTCTCTTGCATTAGACTGAAGTGAGGTCATGCTCTTACCCTGGCATGTTTTTCACAATTGAATTATCTGAAGGTGGTTTCAATATTCTCTTGGAGAGCCTGCCTGGAATTGTGTTCTGTTCTGCATTTAAGAATTTAAAAGATGAATTGCTACTCCAAGTTTACACAAATCATTTTCTCCTACCTTCTCACACTCTGCGTAGGAAGAGAAAGACCACCCAGCTCCTGCTTCAGTGAATCTTAAGATGAACGTTCACATCCTTCACTATCAGCTGCTAAGGTATTCCTTAACTTACAGACTTCCTTCACTTACGTGAAACTTAATCTTCAACAGCAGTGTGGTTTAGGTGTTTTGGTACTGTATATTCAATTTTTTCCATCCATCCATCCATCCATCCATCCATCCATTATCTGTCGCTGCTTATCCTGTGCAGGGTCGCAGGCAAGCTGGAGCCT
Organism: Neoarius graeffei; assembly: GCF_027579695.1. NCBI lineage: Eukaryota > Metazoa > Chordata > Actinopteri > Siluriformes > Ariidae > Neoarius > Neoarius graeffei. The sequence goes on from NC_083570.1 coordinate 63,128,648, forward strand.
ATCCCAGCTGACTACGGGCGAGAGGCGGGGTACACCCTGGACAAGTTGCCACATCATTACAGGGCTGACACGTAGAGACAAACAAACACTCACATTCACACCTACAGTCAATTTAGAGTCACCAGTTAACCTAACGTGCATGTCTTTGGACTGTGGGGGAAACCGGAGCACCCGGAGGAAACCCACGCGGACACGGGGAGAACATGCAAACCCCACACAGAAAGGCCCTCGCCGGCCACGGGGCTCGAACCCGGACCTTCTTGCTGTGAAATGACAGTGCTAACCACTACACCACCGTGCCGCCCCCAGTTTTTAATTAATTGTAGCCTGAAAATTTCATCTGTATATGCAGGTCTAAACTACAAACACAACCTCTAAATTTTAGAGTTAATCAGAGCCCAAATGCTTTTAGCCTAAAGTGTTTATTGGAGAGGTAAAACAGGTATTTTAGGCAGTAGAATCTCAATTCTAAGATGTTGATTGGCATTATTGTCTGAAAGAGTTCAGGAAAATTCAGGGATTTTTAATGTGGGCCCTATTTTTCCATCCCTTTTCAGTCAAATTTTTCACTAGGGGTAAAACTGATTGAAATCAGTCCATTATTGAGTTAGAACACTAAAACCAGCAGCCGCAAAACAGCTATACAATGTAATTCTCCTGGGAAATCATCCATGTCAAAATAAATCGCTTGTTTTCACCACTGACAGGTTTATAATGTTATTATACTTGTCTGACAAGATGGAAAGGATCCCTCTAGAGATACACCTGGGTCTGTTTACCTCAATAATTGTGAAGAAACTGTAGAAAATGACTTTCTACACTCATGGTTTTACTTTTCTCTTCTTTTTCTAGATGATGCAGAGCCACATTCAGTGCCTGTAGTCGATTATCACATGGAGGCTTTTTCTGATGTTTACAAAGGGATCGTTTCCATGTTGTCAGACACTCATTGTTGTAATCAGCTAAATATTCAGGCATTACTTTGGAAATAGACTTCTTCACAAATTCTGTGTGATTTCTCCTTTTGATGCAAGACCTTGCGTCTCACAAACTAGACTAGGATTATTACTGAAAGAGTCCGCGATGTTTCATCAATAAACATAGTCAAGAACCACCTACTTTTATAGAAAGAGGCTTTTTAATTACAGTTGAAGAAAGCTGTGTAGCCCGTCACCATTCCCAAGATGACACGTTTACTCACTAATAAATTTGAAAGACAGAATGCCCTGAATTTTTTTTCAGTCCACTGAATATACATATCGTGCTGGAAAAATCTCACACTGTCATGTTTGTGTTCTTGCTATAAATGATCAACATTCTGAAGCTAGTGGACAGAAAAGTATACAAAAGATATTCGACACTGTGTGGCCTGTAAGGGATTAATCGGATCCTAAATAAAGCATGCTCATTTGCACATTATCAGATAAATTGTGTGTCCAGTTAGTGGTCATGTTGTGGGTATTTTACAAAGTACTGTATAATTAGGTGAGTGATGTCACATGCAAAGAAGGGGGAGGAAACAATATTTAAATGAGGTGCTTATTGTTCTCAGTTATGATGAATTAGGTACAGTATATGTATGTGTCCAGTATAACACTGACTAAAGATGTAAAAAAAAAGTGTAAAAGATGATATGTATTTAAAAGAAGATATATGTTTAAAAGGCATGTGAAGGTGACATGGTGGTGTAGTGGTTAGCGCTGTCGCCTCACAGCAAGAAGGTCCGGGTTCAAGCCCTGTGGACGATGAGGGTCTTTCTGTGCGGAGTTTGCATGTTCTCCCCGTGTCCGCGTGGGTTTCCTCCGGGTGCTCCGGTTTCCCCCACAGTCCAAAGACATGCAGGTTAGGTTAACTGGTGACTCTAAATTGAGCGTAGGTGTGAATGTGAGTGTGAATGGTTGTCTGTGTCTATGTGTCAGCCCTGTGATGACCTGGCGACTTGTCCAGGGTGTACCCCGCCTTTCGCCCGTAGTCAGCTGGGATAGGCTCCAGCTTGCCTGCAACCCTGTAGAACAGGATAAAGCGGCTAGAGATAATGAGATGAGATGAGAAGATGTGTAAAGATGCAGTCATCTAATATGAAACTAACTTTATAGCATGGAGTTTACAAAAGAATCTTTTTGAGAAACTGAGGCATAATTTCAAGAAACTCTAATAAAGTAATGGATTTATTTTGATTTCAGATGGATGGAACAAGCATATGCAAATTTAATACCAGCCCTTTTGCTATTTAATGGTGCTCCATGGGATACTGAAAATTTGGGATATTTTTTATAACCCAACCCTGATCTATACTTTTCCACAACTTTGTCTCGGACCTGTTTGGGAGCTCCTTGGTTTTCTTGTTGCTTGCTTAGTAGTGTTGCAGAGTCAGGGTTCTTCCAGAACAGGTTGATTTATACAGACATCATGTGACAGATCATGTGACACTTTGATTGCACACAGGTGGATCTTAATCAACTAATTATGTGACTTATGAAGTGAACAGGTTGGAGCAGCTCTTATTTAGGGGTTTCGTATGAAAGGGGGTGAATACTTATGCACACTCCAAATTTCTGTTTTTTCATCTTAATTATTGTTTGTCTCACAATAAAACAACAATTTGCACCTTTAAAATGGTAGACATGTGTAAATCAAATGGTGCTAACCCCCCAAAAATCCATTTTAATTCCAACTTTTAATACAGCAAAACAGGACAAACACCAAGGGGGATGAATACTTTTGCAAGACTATATATATATATATATATATATATATATATATATATATCCTGTACAGGGTCACACAGGCAAGCTGGAGCTAACACATACAGACAAACAACCATTCACACTCAATTTAGAGTCACCAATTAGCCTAACCTGCATGTCTTTGGACTGTGGGGGAAACCAGAGCACCCAGAGGAAACCCACGCAGACACAGGGAGAACATGCAAACTCCACACAGAAAGGCCCTCGCTGGCCACTGGGCTCAAACCCAGAACCTTCTTGCTGTGAGGCGACAGTGCTAACCACTACACCACCAATTCACTATTCTCTCAACTGTCTATCCATTATCCATTTATCCATTATCCATACCCACTTATCCTGTGCAGGGTCGCAGGCAAGCTGGAGCCTATCCCAGCTGACTATGGGCAAGCGGTGGGGTACACCCTGGACAAGTCACCAGATCATTGCAGGGCTGACACATAGAGACAAACAACCATTCACACCTACGGTCAATTTAGAACCACCAATTAGCCTAACCTGCATGTCTTTGGACTGTGGGGGAAACCAGAGCACCCGGAGGAAACCCACGAAGACACCATGCAAACTCCACACAGAAAGGCCCTCATCAGCCACTGGGCTTGAACCCAGAACCTTCTTGCTGTGAGGCAACAGTGCTAACCACTACACCACCGTGCCACCCCTCAACTATCTACTAGTAGTATTTTTAGTAGTAAAGAGCAACAAAACAGAATGGTATCAGAATTGTTTTAAGCTAGTAATTAATTTATATGAGCTTGAAAGTATTTATATGTGTTTTATCAGTATTTATATATTATGTTTGTTAATAGTGTGAATAATTGACTTAAAGAGAATGTCAGTAGTGTATGAGTGGGCTCTCTGCTTTCCTCTGTGTACATGTATGTTTTCTAATCTCTGGAGAGAGTCCTGATTGTAGGATGTGTGTGTATTTCCTGCCTTAATAAAGCTCTGGATAAACTTAGATCACTGGGCAAACACAAACACAGGCTTTACTGTGTCCTGAAATCTGTTCTTAGTTTATTTTTTTGGTTTTCTTTGAAGGTGTGATTTAGGTTTTTTTGTACATTTAGTATCACTGGATGTTATATTGGATCATTTTAATATAAAATCTTATTTCGATTAAGTTTAGCTTGGTATAATCTCCTGTTGATGATGGCTGGGAACAATTACCCATACTTTGTTCATCATTTCAATCAGCCTAGACAAAATACATCCACTTGGCTTATTATACTCTATTGAGCACTCCACGTTTCAGCCTCAGTGATTAAGTACCTCTTAATATTCCCTAATGTGTACCAGCCTTCAAATAATTATCCCCACTTCCGTGATTACTCTGGACCCCTGCTTGCTTGGGCATTTGTTTGTACAGAGCTACCCTCCTCTGTGCAGTTTTACAGACCACACCCCTCCATCTCTTCCCCCGAAATTTGGGCCACATAGCGAGATTTGCATGTTCCAGTGGAACTCCTCATTGCAGAACCCAGCTTGTGTGGCCATGAGTTATCAGCTCTGGTGATCAGGTCTCGCTATGTCTAGGTTTGGGAGTAGAAACGATGCATAACGGTGCCACACAAGCACAGGGACATTAGTTTCCTGTTTGCTTAAGTAACAGTGGTAGGCTTTTAGCCTTTAATGCCAATAACATTCAGATAAAGTCTGAATATTATTGTTATAATTTCAGACCAAACAGAACAAGCTGCTTCTGGATTAATTGTATGTACTGTATATTTTAATTAATACTGGCTTCTTGGTGATATCAATCATATAAACACACATACATATCTCTGTATATACAAACACACACATACGTTTTTTAATGGAGTTCTTCTGATCAGTATTTAATCACGGCTGTTGGTTTTGATGATGCCAGGATGGCAAGGGAAATCATTAGAAATTGTGCTGATTGTTCATCGCCTTCAGCACTTTAAGACTTTCAAACAGCTTTGAAGTGCCCTGACAAGTTTATTTGAATGACGCAACATGTTATGGAGGCCAGGAGAGAGAAAATGCAATCAGTATAAACAGGAGAGTTTGTCCAAAAGGGATTAATTATAAAAAATACGCAAACATAATCAGTTCTGATCATTCCAAATATCTGCAGTCCACATTCCAATGTCTTGCACTACAAGTGTTACTTTGACATCTTGCAACCATTTCCCCACATCTAAATAATAGCAAGCTGTCTTCACATCTCGGCGAGAGTAAAGAACAGTGTTTATTCCTAGTGGAAGTGCATGGCCCTCAGTATAATCATGTATATTAGTTTGGATCTGCAACAGATAAATTCCCAGATATGTTTCTCAGTCTCAGTGTGACCCGACAGAGAATTCAAACCTTTTCCTCCCTCTTGGACTGTTTTCTTGCTTCATTCCATCTTTTTTAAAGTGTTTATTCTTTTTGCTTAAGAAGTATTTACACTGCAGTGGAACAGTTGAAAACAGTGCTGGCTTTAGTTTTAGGAACTGGGACAAAAGTAAAGCTGTTACTGTTGTAGCTGGAGGCTCTGAGGAGAGTCCTCTAATTTAGTCTCATGGTATAATTCTTGAAGAAGGGCGTTGACTGTTGTTCTTCTCTTGGCATGATTAAAAGATGATAGACAGACAAACAAAGTTGAGTCGAGGCTTAATTTTCCAAAATATAACGTAGCAAACTTTTCAAGCAGTTTTTTTTTCTAAAAGAACAATCTCGACCCAGTCTTCTGCCTCTCCTTAGTTATTCTCTCCCTGTCTGCGAGCTGAGCTGGAGAGTTCACCTTCCAGCCCTTTGTGATTAAACTTGGCCTTTCATGTTGGCCTCATTCCATCACAGTTCTGTATATTATCTGTGTATCTAAACAAATCTCCCAAATTCCATTCTTCCTGCGGTTAGCTAATGGGTCGCAGTCTTTCTCTGTCTTTCCTCTCTGTTTTACTTTTTCCCCTTTCACTCTCATCTCAGAACAGCCTATTCTGTTCTTCTGTCCCTTTGTGTACATTATTGTTCACATTGTTCAAATCTGGTTTGTTTATTCCACCTCTCCCAGGTCTCAAAGGGTACATTATCTGTAAATAAATTCAGATTTGCTCCAAACTACTTCATCTTGGACATAATATTCCTAAAAAAATTTAATATGCACTCACATTCCACTTTATTAGGAAATCCTACACCCCTACACATTTATGTATTTATCCAAGCTTCCATTTGTGCAGAACAATGCATAAAACCATACAGATTCAGCTTATCTTGAGTTAAAATTCACATCCAAAATCAGAATCACTAGATGAAGAAACAGCTTTAATATATTCTTAAAGTATACAAAAAGTTTACGAAATACTAAATTTCAGTGTATTAACTTTAAGAATTCGTCAGTGTTGTCGTTGAGTTACTAAACCTCGAGTCCGAGTTCAGTCTCCAGTGTTCAAGTCCGAGTCAAGTCCAAGTCATTAAAAAAAATTTCGAGTCGAGTCCGAGTCGAGTCGAGTCAAACACTCCATCCGCACCATTTGACGGTGGCTGTTTCAGTGCCATTAACATTAGTTTGTTCCTGAACATGATGTATGAACAGGTGAATGTGCGTTCTCTTTATCAGGGAGTGCGAAGTATTCTGTCAGAGATGGTTGGGATATGGATGTAAGTGCAGGAGGTGTGTTTATTAATACAAGTGAAGACAGGTAAACAATCCAGAATAGCAGGCAAAATCATAAAACAGTGAAACAGGCAATAGGCCAAGCGAGGCACAAACAGGCTATCGTAGACTCAGCAGAATCAAAGACGAGAAACAGGAAATCAGGGATCAGGAAACCAAACAAGGAAATAAGGCTCGGTAATGTGTCAGCAACGCAACTCAATACTTCACAAAGTAAATGTGTTTTCACAGTTTTTATATCGGTACGCTGATTGCGCCTTAATCCTGTGCAGGTGCGAGTCGTTTACGGCATACGTACGTGAGAGTCCGCTTGGCACACGCGCTGTCCGGAGCGCACCCGAGAGTCTATCTGATGCACACGCCAAGGCGCGCAGGTGTGACACTCTTGCATGAAATTAGTAGAAAAATTAATGCAAATATAAATATGCCAAATTATTATGTCATGTTACAAAAAATAAAGAAAAAAAATCAGAGTCCTCATCTCCAGTTTACGAGTCCAAATGCAGTTAATGCACGAGTCTGAGTCCAAGACCGAATCGTCAGTGTAGAGGTCTGCGCAGGACAGAATTTTCAGTCCCACCCGCGCCCGCATTGTGCAGTCCCGCTCCCGCCCGCTCCCGCAAAGAATTATGATTTTCAGTCCCGCTTCCACCCGCGCCTGCCATATTTTGTCCCGCTCCCGCCCGCAAATCCCGCATGATGCAGACACTTGCGTTATTTCTCACGAAAGTTCTTGTCATTGGCTTGGGGAATTAAACATGCTGAGCTTAGCTGAGCTCTCCACTGACCGATCCATTTATTGTAAGTTTATTGTTTAGACTCTGACATTCTGCTGACACATTCCAAGTTGAGCGCTGCATGCGCTCATGATTGACAGCTCTCGCTTTGATTGACAGTTCTCGCTTTGATTGACAACTCTCGCTTTGCGCACTTGCACTCCCACTTCCGAGTCTGTGGCATTATGATTCCAACTGCGATTTCATTCTCCTCTCATATGAAGTGCTGCGCAACCACAACCAGCTCCTCAGATTATACACTGTCTAGTTCTAGCTTTAAATTGAACAATCTGTGCAATACACAGTCCTTTTTAATACTAGTTAATACTTTTTAATACTTTTTTTTAAATACTTTTTAATACTTAGGACTAATCCTCTTGACTTTTTAACGGTAAATGTACCTCTTTTTAAAGCAGCACTTACTTCTGAAGCACTGTGAGCTTCACTAGAGGAGCTCTGCTCTTCTGCCATGATCAGAGATCTCAAACACGGAAGAGCAGAAAGGAATCGGAAACGTACGCGAGATTAGACCACATCCGCAAATTTAGGCATCTTAAAATGTTTTTATTAATGCCAAATAAAATATCCAGCACAAATTATATATGATAGACATAAATTAATAATTTATAAATTTTATTTTAAACACGTTTTTAGTTAGCGGGACTGCAGCTTATCACCTCTCCCGCTTGTGCCCGCATTGTGCACTCCCCCTCCCGCCCGCGCCCGCAATGAGCTTTCAAAATTTGTCCCGCGCCGCACTGCTTTGCGTCGGGTCCCGCGGGTCCTGCGGGACTCCCGCGGGAGTGCAGGGGTCTACGTCAGTGCTCAAGTCGAGTCATGAGTCCTTAAAATTAGGCCACGAGTTGGACTCAAGTACTACAAGCCTGGAATTCATATAGTATAACTTTAAGTGACTTTCCATGATTTCTGAAAGATAACAAAATGCTGTTAAAAAGAATGTTTAAGATGTCACATAAAGTTACTAAATTTAACATTTAAATGTCACTATACTTTTAAGAATACCAGTAAACGGTCTTAAAAAGTTACTAGTATATTTAATGAATTTTAAAAGGTTCAGTAAAGGTAATGGAATTTACTACTAAATTTAAGAGCTGGTCTTAAAAGGTAACTTGAATAGACTACTAAATTGAAGGTTAATTTAAGGTTTAGATTAGATGCAATTAAATTCACATTTTCACCTAGTGAATGAGGAAACGTGATTTTAGTGACTTTGACTGTGGCATGGGTGTTGGTGCCAGACAAGCTGGTTTGAGGATTTCAGATACTACTGATCTCTTGGGATTTTAATGCACAGCAATCCTTAGAGTTTACACAGAATAATGTGTGTGTGTGTGTGGGGGGGGGGGGGGGGGGCTTCCACTGAGAGGCAGTTCTGTGGGTAGAAATGCCTTGTTGATGAGAAACATCAGAATGAGAGTCGAGAGTAATCTCTTTACAACTGTGATGAACAGAAAAGCGTCCCAACTTTAGGCAGATGAGATACAACAGCAGAAGACCACATCAGATTTCTTGCCTGTAAGCGAAGAACAGGATTCTGAGGCTACAGTGAGCACAGGGTCACAGAAACTGGACAGGTGAAGACTGGAAAAAGACCACGGCAATGTTTGTGAAAATCTCAGGAGATTGGCAGTTTGTGAAATGCTCAAACCTGCCAAAGTCACAGAGATCCCCCCATTTTGATGTTTGATGTGAACATTAACTGAAGCTGACTCTAAATTGACCGTAGGTGTGAATGTGAGTGTGAATGGTTGTCTGTGTCTATGTGTCAGCCCTGTGATGACCTGGCGACTTGTCCAGGGTGTACCCCGCCTTTCGCCCATAGTCAGCTGGGATAGGCTCCAGCTTGCCTGCGACCCTGTAGAACAGGATAAAGCGGCTAGAGATAATGAGATGAGATGAGATTAACTGAAGCTCTTGACCTGTATGTGCGTGATTTTTTTTTTTTCCATTGAGCTGCTGCTAGAATTTGGCTGATTGGATTGAATGAATGAACAGGGGTACAGGGCAGGTCTTCCTATTAAAGTGCCTAGGAAGTGTAGCTGTACTAGACCCAGAAGTATTTAATTAAATTTCTGCTTTGAAGATGTGGATCAAATCAATCTTTTCAAAGTATTTTTAAAAAATATTCCTCATTGTGTTTCCATGGTGTCTTGCAAACAAGTTGTTAGTCTCAGTCTAGCACTATTACACATGTTCTTGATTTACCTTCAGCAAATCTATAAAACATAACGGCCCTCATTTACAAAATGAACACACGACAGAAAAATGGGCATGCGGTCAATTCCACGCAAAGCTCTGCATTTATCAATATAGATGTGAGCAAAGGCTACAATCATTTTGTATGCATGTGATAAATTATCTAGCTTTGCATGTATGCATGTGTTACTTAGATGTGTGTGGGAAAGGTCATGAGTTTTTAAACATCAGAAGGATCAGTTTTTGTGTCTGGAAGACAGTGGTATACAGGCAGAACACGGTTTTGGTATGTAAGGCTACGTTTACATTAGACCGTATCTGTCTCGTTTTCTTCGCGGATGCACTGTCCGTTTACATTAAACCGCCTGGAAACGCCGGGAAACTGGAATCCGCCAGCGTCCACGTATTCAATCCAGATCGTGTCTGGTCCGGTGCTGTGTAAACATTGAGAATACGCGGATACGCTGTGCTGAGCTCTAGCTGGCGTCTCATTGGACAACGTCACTGTGACATCCACCTTCCTGATTCGCTGGCGTTGGTCATGTGACGCGACTGCTGAAAAACGGCGCGGACTTCCGCCTTGTATCACCTTTCATTAAAGAGTATAAAAGTATGAAAATACTGCAAATACTGATGCAAATACTGCCCATTGTGTAGTTATGATTGTCTTTAGGCTTGCCATCCTTCCACTTGCAAGTGGTAAGTGATATGCGCTGGGATCACACACACAGCGGCTCAGTCCCGAATCACAGCTTGTTCACTTCACTCGCGTGCTCTGTGAGCTGCGCAGGGCCGGAGTGCGCACCCTCCAGAGGGCACTCGCTGTTCAGGGCGGAGTGATTTGGAGCGCAGGATGCCTGTGGAGCCGAGCGTATCCGTGTATTGGTGTTGCTGTGTGCACGCAAATCGTGTATTGGTGTTGCTGTGTGCACTCTAATCGTTTTAAAAACGTTAATCTGATGATCCGCTGATACAGTCTAATGTAAACATGGGCTAAGTCATAATGCTCAATGTCTAAATAGTTTGTGCAGTTTAAACTTAATGAGCTGGTTTGTGAGGCATTACTGTCCCACTTTTGAAGAATATTAATGATTTCATATATTAACTGTAATATATGTAATTGATATGAATTGTGCTGTTACTTGAATTATGGAAATGTAAAGCTCGAGACATCTCGGGACAGTTCGTCAACCCAAGCGATAAAAGCCCTAAACGAGGGCAAGTGGTAATTCAGTCAACCAATGTAGTATTAGTGTGTGAATAGCAATTTTCTGTGTATGTGTTTTTTCTGTTGTTTTGTATGCCTGTCTGTGTCTCATGTCTTGTGCCAGCGACTGTACAGCAAATACAATTGCCCCATGGGGATAAATAAAGTTCTAACTAACTAACTAACTAACTAACTAACTAACTAACTAACTAACTAACTAACTAACTAACTAACTAACTAACTATCCCTGACAATCAGTAAATTAACACCACAGTTAACTAAGGTAACAAAGTACAATGTCTGCTTCGTGTAACCCTCTTACCTCTAAGCCATATTTTCCTATATTTCTCTACCTGGTCACCTTGGGAAATGGGAAATATGTTTGAGATTGGAGCTACCATGACACACATGTCCAGTCAAGAACATAGCCTCAGATTGGCCGAGTCAGGAACACAGCCTCTGATTGGTTGACAGACTCATCATGGGATGGCTAACAGCTACACTAATGTGCTATGCTAACACCAAAAATGGATAAATAATCACAGACATTCAATAGCTGTGTTATTTTCTGTCACATAAGACAGACTGCTAAAATTCCAATTGGAGCTTGATTATTCCAAAGCATGCTTAGCACTGTTAGTGAGCCCCGTAGCTAGTGCCCTGAATTCTTCCGAGGAAATAGCATCAATAGTGCACCTGTTAACTTTATAGGGTTAAAAGAGTTTGTTTTTAATTAGCAGTGAATTAGACCAGTGAATTAGTAACACTGCTGCTAACAAACTAAAAACACAGTGATCATGCAGGGCAACATGATGATGTAAGCACATCTAGACCAACCCCCAAGTTACTCATTCATCGATTGGTTGAAATTGTCAATCATCAACGAATTAAATGAACTGAAAATTTTGTTGAAAGGTACCCAAATTCATCCTGTCCCCCTGTTCACTGTTCAGCACATCAAAAACCCCTTCACAATATAGAATTAGGAGACCAGTGACTTCATGTACACCAAGTTTGACATGTATCTGATGAACTGTCTTGGAGGAGTTTAACCAAGATGGGTGAAAAAGCCACTCTTTCTGTTCCCAAATAGTGGCGCTACCAGGGTGTCAGTCTGTGCATGTGGATATCATCATAACCAATAACCTGTGAAGTTTGAGCTGTATCAAGCAGAGTATGGAGAATTTATGAGGCATTTCCTGCTTGCCTGGTGAGGCATAGAAATTCATCGTGTTGCCATTTCAATGTCTTGCAAGATACCAAAAAATCCCTTCACAATTTAACATCAGAAACATCTTGACATTGTGTATACCGAATCTGATATGAATCCAACAAACTGCCTAGGAGGAGTATTTCAAAATGTAAAATGTGTTCGTCTTAGGGAGACCCACATGTGTACCAAATTTGGTGCGTGTCTGTGAAACTATATGCCTGGCACAAGACTTGGTTTCAAATGGTGGCGCTATAGAGCCACTGGGCCACACCCAGGGCAAAAGCTCTGTTCCTGAGTAACTGTCACAAGCACTGATGTGTGTGCTAAATTCCATGATTTTTTGCCCATGGGAACCACCTAAAAGTGGTCTTGAAAAATAAATAAAACTAAAAAATCTTTACAGATTCAACAGGGTCCTTGCATGCAGGGTGCTCATGCCCTAATTAAACAATTAAAAGCAATGAGTGGGCTAACAGGCGGCACGGTGGTGTAGTGGTTAGCGTTGTCGCCTCACAGCAAGATGGTCCGGGTTCGAGCCCCGTGGCCGGCGAGGGCCTTTCTGTGCGGAGTTTGCATGTTCTCCCCGTGTCCACGTGGGTTTCCTCTGGGTGCTCCGGTTTCCCCCACAGTCCAAAGACATGCAGGTTAGGTTAACTGGTGACTCTAAATTGACCGTAGGTGTGAATGAGAGTGTGAATGGTTGTCTGTGTCTATGTGTCAGCCCTGTGATGACCTGGCGACTTGTCCAGGGTGTACCCCGCCTTTCACCCGTAGTCAGCTGGGATAGGCTCCAGCTTACCTGCGACCCTGTAGAACAGGATAAAGCGGCTACAGATAATGAGATGAGAGTGGGCTAACCAATTTGCAATGTGATAGGTTAGATGCTTTTTCAGTTACCTATTTAAACAAGAACTTTGCCAGTCATCAAATTTTGGCAGTGGCACATTTGGCTCTGTTAAAAGCTATAAGATATGAGAGGGTTTTTGTTTTTTTCTGGAGTGCAGGCATTTTTTAATGGAGAGCGGCACATGACTATTAAGTAGCTTTCTTCTCCCGAGGCATCCAAAGCCGAGGTGTGTTAGCACGGGGGGACATGTTTTTTTCTTTCTCTCTCTCTCAGCTCATGACTGTCTTGCTCTGTGCGGCTCCAGGCCAGTTTGTCTAGCCGAAGGCTGAACACCACTGGTGCTTGGCTCTGATTTGAGCTGAAACATCATTAAAATGAAGAAATAAAGAAACTCCACAACTGTATAATTTTGGCGAGTTTGAGATCTGACCATTTGTTCTTCACCTGTAAAGTTTTGCAATGCAAGCTATTATATTAGACCACGATTATATACAGTATAAAGGATATACATATCATGGATGTATAAATTATATATTAAAACATCAGCTGGAGTTCGATTGGTGATTTCTTTCTATCCTGCATTTTCTCACTTCCTATGATGCTACTTTTTAGGTTGCGTTTTTGGCTGTATTACACCTCCATGTCATAAAGTCTAGGGGCGTGGCCTTTAAACTGAGAATATTTAAGTGTGTGATATTTAAATGATGATGGTTTTCAACCGCCACATTTATCAACGTCCGATCATTCTTACGCTGTGATTGGCGAGATATGAACATTTCATGAATCACACATGAACTCTGCTGTATGATGATTTCTACACTCGGATATGTGCTGGATTTTACGCTGGATTGATAAAAGAGGGCCAAGGTGAATGTTGAATTAATGATGTGGAGGAAATGTGACCACTGTTTAGTCTTGCATATAATATTTTATTATATGCTAACAGTTCACCAGTATTTTTGCTTTCCACTCTGGCAATTCGATGATATGTTGATAATTTGAACTAAAGTCTGACTGATTTGCATAGATATCTCAATCAAAACACATAGCTAACTGTAGCAGTCCATGTAGGTGGGTGGAGCACAGAAGGATGGCAGGACAGAACTGTTTTAACAAAACTCTCTTTTATTTGCACTTTTCAGTTGCAAACACACACTCAGACACACGCACACACATCAGCCGTCTGGTTGTGGAGAGAGTCCCTCTGCTCTCACTCTCTCTCCTTAAGAAGGGCGCGGTTACTGGGAAGACACACAAACACATCAATTAACAACAGGTGTAGTGATTCTGCCACTTAACTTCCCCGACTCCGCCCTCCTGTCACAGACCGATGCTAGACCACGCCCCCACTGCCACATACCCCCACCGCCCGACTCAGGCCGGGCAGCCGTCCGGCCCACAGCCGACTCCCCCTCCCCCCTTGACGGGAGAGGAAGTCCGCCACGACCATCTGCGCCCCCGGCCTGTGGATCACCTTGAAGTTAAAGGGTTGGAGTGCCAGATACCAACGGGTGATCCGCGCATTGGCATCCTTCATGCGGTGGAGCCAGTGGAGGGGCGCATGGTCCGAACAGAGGGTGAAAGGGCGTCCCAGCAGGTAGTACCAGAGGGCGAGGACCGCCCACTTGATCGCCAGGCACTCCTTCTCGATGGTACTGTAGCGCCCCTCACGCACCGACAGCTTGCGACTAATGTACAAGATGGGGCGATCCTCCCCCTCCACCTGCTGGGACAAAACGGCCCCCAGCCCTCTGTCCGACGCATCCGTCTGCAACATAAAGGGGAGAGAAAAGTCAGGGGAGTGTAAAAGTGGCCCCCCACACAGTGCAGCCTTAACCTTAGAAAAAGCCCGCTGGCATTGCTCCGTCCACTGGACTGGATCTGGTGCCCCCTTTTTAGTCAGATCAGTCAGCGGGCTGGTGACGTCCGAATAATTAGGTATAAACCTACGATAATAGCCAGCCAGCCCCAGGAACTGTCTCACCCCCTTTTTGGTCTTGGGCCTCGGGCAGGCTGCAATCGCTACAGTCTTGTTAATTTGGGGACGCACCTGCCCGTTGCCCAAGTGGAAGCCCAGATACCATACTTCCACCCGCCCAATCGCACACTTCTGGTTGGCCGTGAGACCCACCCGCCTCAGCGACCTAAGGACGGCCCTCAGGTGTTGTAGGTGCCGCGGCCAGTCATTACTATAAATAATGATATCGTCTAAGTACGCGGCCGCATAGGTGGCGTGGGGGCGGAGGACCCTGTCCATCAGCCGCTGAAAAGTAGCAGGCACCCCAAACAGCCCAAAAGGAAGTGTGACGAATTGGTGTAAGCCGAACGGTGTGGAAAAGGCCGTTTTTTCACGGGATAATGGAGTCAAGGGGATCTGCCAATAACCCTTTGTTAAATCCAGTGTCGAGTAAAAATGAGCCGTGCCTAGCCGATCGAGCAACTCATCAATACGAGGCATTGGGTACGCATCGAATTTAGACACCACGTTGACTTTTCTATAGTCCACACAGATCCGGACCGACCCGTCGGCCTTGGGTACCAAGACTACGGGGCTGCTCCAGTCACTGTGGGACTCCTCGACGATGCCCATTTCGAGCATGGCCTCGAGTTCTTCCCGAACCATCTTTTTCTTGTGTTCGGGTAACCTGTAAGGGTGGCTACACACTACCACCCCCAGGGGCGTCTCAATGTGGTGCTCTATGAGGTTAGTGCGGCGGGCAGGGGTGAGAACACGTCCGAAAACTCGGTCTGCAACTGGGCAACCTCCGCGAGTTGGGTCGGGAGAGGTGGTCTCCACAGGGGACCGGAGAGGGACGTGATGCTAATGTTCCTTTTTGAACCTCCGGCCCCAGCTCCGCCTACTCCGGAACCACAGACACCAACGCCACGGGGACCTCCTCGTTCCAGAGTTTGAGTAGGTTGAGGTGGTAAATCTGTAGCGCCCCACCCCTGTTCGTTCGCTTCACCTCATAGTTGACGTCCCTGACTCGCCGTGTGACCTCAAAGGGTCCTTGCCACTTGGCGACTAATTTAGACCTCGATGTGGGCAACAGTACGAGTACTTTCTCTCCCGGTGCAAACTCTCTAAGGCGCGTACCCTTGTCGTACAGGCGGGCTGGCTGTTCTTGGGCCTGCCGCAAATTCTCCTGGGTTAGTTGTGTGAGTGTGTGGAGTTTTGCGCGCAGGTCAATAACGTATTGAATTTCATTTTTGCTTGGTGTAGGTCCCTCCTCCCAATTTTCTCACAGCACGTCTAAAATGCCGCGCGGTTTACGCCCATATAATAATTCAAATGGGGAGAACCCCGTGGAGGCTTGGGGGACCTCTCGCACTGCAAAGAGCAAGGGTTCAAGCCATTTATCCCAGTTGCGCGCGTCCTCACTTACAAATTTCTTAATTATGTTTTTAAGGGTGCGATTAAGGGGCGGCACGGTGGTGTAGTGGTTAGCGCTGTCGCCTCACAGCAAGAAGGTCCTGGGTTCGAGCCCCGGGGCCGGCGAGGGCCTTTCTGTGTGGAGTTTGCATGTTCTCCCCGTGTCCGCGTGGGTTTCCTCCGGGTGCTCCGGTTTCCCCCACAGTCCAAAGACATGCAGGTTAGGTTAACTGGTGACTCTAAATTGACCATAGGTGTGAATGTGAGTGTGAATGGTTGTCTGTGTCTATGTGTCAGCCCTGTGATGACCTGGCGACTTGTCCAGGGTGTACCCTGCCTTTCGCCCGTAGTCAGCTGGGATAGGCTCCAGCTTGCCTGCGACCCTGTAGAAGGATAAAGCGGCTAGAGATAATGAGATGAGATGAGATGAGGGTGCGATTAAACCGTTCCACTAAGCCGTCCGTTTGTGGGTGATACACGCTGGTGCGGATCGGCTTAATACCTAATAACCCATACAGTTCATTCAGTGTTCGTGACATAAACGAGGTGCCTTGATCAGTCAGAATCTCTTTTGTGATTCCTACTCGGGAGATGACGTGGAAGAGTGCCTCCGCAATACTGCGTGCTGAGATATTGCGAAGAGGCACTGCTTCCGGGTATCGCGTTGCATAGTCCACCAGAACTAATATAAAGCGGTACCCTCGTGTTGACCGATCTAATGGCCCGACGAGATCCATCCCAATTCTTTCGAACGGGGTCTCGATTAACGGTAGAGGGCGCTTTTGGAATGGCCGCTGGATTTACTAACTGGCATTCGCGGCATGCCGTACACCACCTACGGACATCGCCGCGAATCCCCGGCCAATAGAACTGGGCCATTATTCGGGCTAGTGTTTAATCCTGCCCTAAGTGTCCAGCCATGGGATTAAAGTGAGCCGCCTGGAATTCCGGCTCTTCGGAATTAAAAGCTGCGTGACTCGCTCTTTAGTTTGAGTGTCCTGCGTCACTCGGGATAATCTATCCTTCATAATCGCGAAGTAGGGGAAGGACGGGGTGGCGTTCGGCTGGAGCGTTTGACCATCGATTACTCTCACTTGGTCAAAAGCATGCCGCAGAGTCTCGTCTCGCGATTGCTCTAATGGGAAATCCGCGAGGGATTCCCCAATAGAGAGAGGAGGAGCCGGCGGCTCCTCACTCTGGCGTGGAGATGACGTAGATGGCTCTGTGACAGCTGCTCTCGCCAAAGCGACACCGGGACCTCCCCCTGTCAAATGGCAGGACCCACTCTTGAGTAAGTGTGTCATTAAACCCCAAAATCCCGGCCAATCAGTCCCCAAAATTAAAGAGTGGGTAAGGCGAGGATTAACCGCCGCCTTCACTATAAATTTTTCCCCTCTGAAAATAATGTGGACCGACACTAAAGGGTAGTTGTGAACATCCCCGTGCACACACAACACCTTCACCAATTGTGCTCCCCCCAATGCCTCGTCTTGCACCAGTTTTTGGTGGATTGAGGTCTGATTACAGCCAGAATCCACCAACGCCTGATATGTATCCCCTTGGATACTCACTGGTATGCGATACGCTCCGGCCCGATCGAAGGCGGCTCCTGGCGCGTTGGGGATCCGAACCACCGCGCCCACCTCCATTATCGAGCACTGCTATTGGAGGTGGCCCGGTTCCCCGCAGTGCCAGCAAACCGGCCCGGGCTTCCTGTCTGCACTAGTGCTCTGGGGCTCACTCACCTGAGGGGGGGGAGAGACAAACACAGAAGGGAGACACGGAAGGGCACCGCGGGTGCGGCGGGCCGGCTGAGGTGGCGCCGGCCCCCGTCTCCGCGGTGGGGGAATGGGGCGAGGAAAAGACACAGGAGGAGGGGAGAGAGAGGAGAGAAGAGAAGAGGTCGTCTGCTGTCCTGCCGTTGGGACAGCCACCAGATGATCCTCCGCCAGCTCGATTGCCTGATCCAGCGATGCCGGGCGGTGGCACTGGACCCACTCTGCGGTTCCCGCTGGTAGACGCGCGACGAACTGTTCCAGTACCACCTGGTCGATGAGTCCCTCGGCGTCGCAGCTGTCGGCCCTCAACCACTGCCAGCAGGCGTCCCGGAGTTGCTGGCCAAACGCGAACGGCCGGCCGACTTCCTCCAAGCGCAGAGCGCGGAAACGCTGATGTTGTTGCTCCGGAGTGCATCCCACCCGCTGGAGGACGCCCCGGCGAAGGTCCATGTAGGCCAGCCGGCGGTCGGCGGGGAGCTGTAGCGCGGCCAGCTGCGCCTCTCCTGTTAGCAGGGGGAGGAGGCGCACCGCGCGCTGTTCCACCGGCCACCCCGAGGTCTCTGCTACCTGCTCAAAGAGCATGAAGAATGCCTCGGGGTCGTCCTGCGGGCCCATCTTCGTGAGGGTGAGGGGGGAAGGGCCCGCGGCGGTGGAGATGGTGGACCCCGCCGACGCGAGGAGGTGCCGGAACACCCGACTATCTTCCTGTTGCGCCAGCACCAGGGCCTCGAACCGTTGTTCTTGCTCCTTTCGGAGGGCGAGCAGCGCCTGGTGCTGGCTCTGTTGGGCCGTGGCGAGGGCGTGGATCAGGTCGGCGAAGATGGAGGGCTCCATGGGGCTGTTGTCTTCTGTGCTCGAGTCCCGGGTTTCGGCACCACTGTAGCAGTCCATGTAGGTGGGTGGAGCACAGAAGGACAGTAGGACAGAACTGTTTTAACAAAACTCTCTTTTATTTGCACTTTTCAGTTGCAAACACACACTCAGACACACGCACACACATCAGCCGTCTGGTTGTGGAGAGAGTCCCTCTGCTCTCACTCTCTCTCCTTAAGAAGGGCGCGGTTACTGGGAAGACACACAAACACATCAATTAACAACAGGTGTAGTGATTCTGCCACTTAACTTCCCCGACTCCGCCCTCCTGTCACAGACCGATGCTAGACCACGCCCCCACTGCCACACTAACATTCATCTCTTTTCTTATTCTCAGTTATTTAGGCAGGCTGTGACACCTTTGGACTGGTGGACAAGATGCTAATTGCTTCAGGCTGTACTAAAGGAAAACCTGATTGAGCTTAAGAAGCTACATGTCTAGTGGACCTCCAACATTTTATATCTGAGGTGAATATAATGTTTAAATCTGACCAAACATTAATCTGGTCAAGTTTCGACAAAAAAAATACAACCTCAATTCCAAAAAGCACGCTGTGTAAACTGTAAATTAAAACAGAATGCAATAATTTGCAAATCATGGAAACCCTATATTTCATTGAAAATAGTACAAAGACAACATATCAAATGTTGAAACTTAGAAATTTTATTGTTTTTGAAAAATATATCTGATCATTTTGAATTTGATGTCAGCAACACATTTCAAGGGCGGTACAGTAGTGTAGTGGTTAGCACCGTCGCCTAACAACAAGAAGTTTCTAGGTTCGAGCCAGTACCCAATGGGGGCCTTTCTGTGTGGATTTTGCATGTTCTCATGTCTGTGTGGGTTTTCCCTGGGTACTCCAGTTCCAGCCACAGTCCAAAGACATGCAGTGAGGCTAACTGGCGAGACTAAATTGTCCATTGAGCAAGCTTGGGGAGGGATGGACTCCACCAAGTTTAAATGCCCTAGACACACCAATGATGGACTGTTAAAATGTCATCAGTGGTGCCCCAAGGCCCTTGCTGGCTATGGGACGAAGAAGAACACTGTGGCAGTGGGGGCGTGGTCAAGCGCCGGTCTGTGACAGGAGGGCGGAGTCAGGGAAGGTAAGTGGCAGAATCACTACACCTGACATCAATTAACCTGTGTTTGTGTGTCTTCCCAGTGACCGCACCCTATTTAAAGAGGGAGAGCAGAGAGCAGAGGAGAGCTCATCCCCAAACAAGATGCCAGTCGTGTGTGCGTCTGTGTGAAAGGAATGTTAGACTGCAAAGTGTAGCAATAAAAGCGATTGTTGAACCTGATCTCTGTCCTGCCGTCCTCTGTGATCCACCCACCAACACTGAACTGCTACAGTGGTGCCGAAACCCGGGAGTGGAGCACCAACGCCGAACCGCCCCATGGAGTCTTCCCCATTCGCTGACCTGGTCCACGCCCTTGCCACGGCCCAGCAAAGCCAGCACCAGGTGCTAGTCACGCTCCGTAAGGAGCAGGAGCAGCGCTTCGAGGCCCTGGTGTTGGCCCAACAAGAGGACTGACAGGCATTCCGGCACCTCCTTGTGTCGGCGGGGACAACCGACGCTTCCACCGCGGGCCCGTCCTTCCTCACCCTGACAAAGATGGGCCCGCAGGACAACCCCGAGGCTTTCATCACGCTCTTTGAGCAAGTCACGGAGACCTCAGGGTGGCCAATGGATCAGCGCGCGGCACGCCTTCTCCCCCTGCTAACGGGAGAGGCACAGCTGGCCGCGCTACAGCTCCCTGCTGACTGCCGGCTGGCCTACGTGGATCTTCGCTGGGCCATCCTCCAGCGTGTGGGGCGCTCCCCCGAACAACAGCGCCAGCGCTTCCGCGCTCTGCGCTTGGAGGAAGTCGGCCGGCCGTTCACGTTTGGCCAGCAACTCCGAGACGCCTGCTGGCGCTGGCTGAGGGCCAACAACCGCGACGCCGAGGAGATCGTCGATCAGGTGGTGCTGGAGCAGTTCATCGCGCGCTTGCCGACAGGAACCGCGGAGTGGGTCCAGTGCCACTGCCCGGCATCGCTGGATCAGGCCATCGAGCTGGCGGAGGACCATTTGGCGGCTGTTCCGGCGGCAGGACAGCAGACCGCCTCTTCTCTTCTCTCCCCTTCTCTCTCTCTCTCTCCCCCTCCTCCTGTGTCCCGTCCTCGCCCCATTCCCCCACCGCGGAGGCGGGGGCCAGCACCACCCCAGCCGGCCCGCCACACCCGCGGTGCCCTCCCGTTTCTCCCTTCTGTGTCTGTCTCTCCCCCCCCCTCAGGTGAGTGAGCCCCAGAACACCGGTGCAGAGAGGAAGCCCGGGCAGGTTTGCTGGCGCTGCGGGGAACCGGGCCACCTCCAACAGCAGTGCACAGCAATGGAGGTGGGCGCGGTGGTTCGGATCCCCGACACACCAGAAGCCACCCTCGATCGGGCCAGAGCGTATCGCATACCGGTGAGTATTCAAGGGGATACATATCAGGCGTTGGTGGATTCTGGTTGTAACCAGACCTCAATTCACCAAAGCCTGGTGCAAAATGAGACATTGGGGGGAGCACAGGGGGTGAAGGTGTTGTGTGTGCACGGGGACGTTCACAGCTACCCTTTGGTGTCGGTCCACATCTTTTTCCCCCCCTTATAGTGAAGGCGGCGGTTAATCCTCGCCTTACCCACTCTTTAATTTTGGGGACTGATTGGCCGGGATTTCGGGAGTTAATGACGCGCTTAGTAAAGAGGGGGTCCTGCCATTTAACAGGGGGAGGTCCCGGTGTCGCTTTGGCGGGAGCAGCTGTCACAGAGCCGTCTATGTCATCTCCGCATCAGAGTGAGGAGCCGCCGGCTCCTCCTCTCTCTATTGGGGAATCCCTCGCAGATTTCCCATTAGAGCAATCGCGAGACGAGACTCTGCGGCATGCTTTTGACCAAGTGAGAGTAATCGATGGTTAAACGCTCCAGCCGAACGCCACCCCGTCCTTCCCCTACTTCGCGATTATGAAGGGTAGGTTATACCGAGTGACGCAGGACACTCAAATTAAAGAGTGAGTCACGCAACTTTTAATTCCAAAGAGCTGCCCAGAATTGGTATTCCAGGCGGCTCACTTTAATCCCATGGCTGGACACTTAGGGCAGGATACGACACTAGCCCGAATAATGGCCCGATTCTATTGGCCGGGGATTCACGGCGATGTTTGTAGGTGGTGTACGGCATGCCGCGAATGCCAGTTAGTAAATCCAGCGGCCATTCCAAAAGTGCCTTTGCGCCCTCTACCATTAATCAAGACCCCGTTCGAAAGGATTGGGATGGATCTCGTCGGGCCATTAGATCGGTCAGCATGAGGGTACCACTTTATATTAGTTCTGGTGGACTATGCAACGCAATACCCGGAAGCAGTGCCTCTTTGTAATATCTCAGCACGCAGTATTGCAGAGGTGCTCTTCCGCGTTATCTCCCGAGTTGGAATCCTGAAAGAGATTCTGACTGATCAAGGCACCGCATTTATGTCACGGACACTGCGCGAACTGTATGGGTTATTGGGTATTAAGCCGATCCGCACCAGTGTGTATCACCCACAAATGGATGGTTTAGTGGAACAGTTCAATCGCACCCTCAAAAATATCATTAAAAAATTCGTAAGTGAGGACGCACGTAATTGTCATAAGTGGCTCGAGCCCTTGTTGTTTTCAGTGCGAGAGGTCCCCCAAGCCTCCACGGGGTTCTCCCCGTTCGAATTATTATATGGGCGTAAGCCGCGCGGCATTCTAGACGTGCTGCGGGAAAATTGGGAGGAGGGACCTTCACAAAGTAAGAACGAAATTCAATACGTTATGGACCTGCGCGCAAAACTCCACATGCTCACCCACCTAACCCAGGAGAATTTGCGGCAGGCCCAAGAACGGCAAGCCCGCCTGTACAAGGGTACGCACCTTAGGGAGTTCACACCAGGAGATAAGGTACTCATACTGTTGCCCACATCGAGCTCCAAATTAATCGCCAAGTGGCAAGGACCCTTTGAGGTCACACGGCGAGTCGGGGACGTCAACTACGAGGTGAGGCGAATGGACAGGGGTGGGGCGCTACAGATTTACCACCTCAACCTGCTTAAACTCTGGAATGAGGAGGTCCCCGTGGCATTGTTGTCGGTGGTTCTGGAGAAGGCAGAGCTGGGGCCAGAGGTTCAAAAAGGGGCATTGGCCTCACGTACCTCTCTGGTCCCCTGTGGAGACCACCTCTCCCCGACCCAACTCACGGAGGTCGCCCAGTTGCAGACCGAGTTTTCGGATGTGTTCTCGCCCCTGCCCGGTCGCACTAACCTTATAGAGCACCACATAGAGATGCCCCCAGGGGTGGTAGTGCGTAGCCGCCCTTACAGGCTACCCAAACACAAAAAAAGGTGGTTTGGGAAGAACTTGAGACCATGCTCGAAATGGGCATCGTCGAGGAGTCCCACAGTGACTGGAGCAGCCCGGTGGTCTTGGTACCCAAGGCCGACGGGTCGGTTCGGTTCTGTGTGGACTATAGAAAAGTCAACGTGGTGTCTAAATTCGATGCGTACCCAATGCCTCGTATTGATGAGCTGCTCGATCGACTCGGCACTGCTCGCTTTTATTCGACACTGATTTGACGAAGGGATATTGGCAGATCCCCTTGACTCCACTATCCCGAGAGAAAACAGCCTTTTCCACACCGTTTGGTTTACACCAATTCGTCACACTTCCGTTTGGGCTGTTTGGGGCACCTGCTACGTTTCAGCGATTGATGGACAGGGTCCTCCGCCCCCACGCCTATGCGGCCGCTTATCTCGACGACATTATCATCTTTAGCAATGACTGGCCGAGGCACCTCGAACATCTAAGGGCCGTCCTTAGGTCGCTGAGGCGAGCGGGGCTCACAGCCAACCCGAAGAAGTGTGCGATTGGGCGGGTGGAAGTACGGTATCTGGGCTTCCACTCGGGCAACGGGCAGGTGCGTCCCCAAATTAACAAGACCACAGCAATTGCGGCCTGCCCGAGGCCCAAGACCAAAAAGGGGGTGAGACAGTTCCTGGGGCTGGCTGGCTATTATCATAGGTTTATACCTAATTATTCGGACGTCACCAGCCCGCTGACTGATCTCAATAAAAAGGGGGCACCAGATCCGGTCCAGTGGACAGAGCAATGCCAGCAGGCGTTTTCTGAGGTAAAGGCTGCACTGTGTGGGGGGCCACTTTTACACTCCCCTGACTTTTCTCTCCCCTTTATGTTGCAGACTGATGCGTCGGACAGAGGGCTGGGGGCGGTTTTGTCCCAGGAGGTGGAGGGGGAGGACCGCCCCGTCCTGTACATCAGCAGGAAGCTGTCGGTGCGTGAGGGGCGCTACAGCACCATAGAGGAGTGTCTGGCCATCAAGTGGGAGGTCCTCGCCCCCCGGTACTACCTGCTGGGGCGCCCTTTCACCCTCTGTTCGGACCACACGCCCCTCCAGTGGCTCCACCGCATGAAGGATGCCAATGCGCGGATCACCCGTTGGTATCTGGCACTCCAACCCTTTAATTTCAAGGTGGTCCACAGGCCGGGGGCACAGATGGTCATGGCGGACTTCCTCTCCCGTCAAGGGGGGGGCGGGGAGTCGGCTGCAGGCCGGACGGCCGGACGGCCGCCCGGCCTGAGTCGGGCAGTGGGGGTATGTGGCAGCGGGGGCGTGGTCAAGCGCCGGTCTGTGACAGGAGGGGGGAGTCAGGGAAGGTAAGTGGCAGAATCACTACACCTGACATCAATTAACCTGTGTTTCTGTGTCTTCCCAGTGACCGCACCCTATTTAAAGAGGGAGAGCAGAGGAGAGCTCATCCCCGAACAAGACGCCAGTCGTGTGTGCGTCTGTGTGAAAGGAATGTTAGACTGCAAAGTGTAGCAATAAAAGCGATTGTTGAACCTGATCTCTGTCCTGCCGTCCTCTGTGCTCCACCCACCAACACTGAACCGCTACAAACACATTTCAAAAAAGTTGCGACAGGGGCATGTTTACCACTTTGTTGCATCACCTCTAGTTTTAACAACACACTGTAAATGTTTGGGAACTGAGGAAACCATCTGCTGTAGTTTTGAAAGAGAAATGCTGTCCCATTCTTGCCTGACATACAATTTCTGACATGCAATTGCAAGTTTCTTAACAGCTTGGGGTCCCCTTTGTCATATTTTGTGCTTAATAATGTATCAAATGTTTTAAATGGGAAACAGATCTGCACTGCAGGCAGGCCAGTTTAGCACCCAGACTCTTTTACTACAGAGCCATGCAGTTTTAATATGTGCAGAAAGTCGTTTGGCATTGTCTTGCTGAAAGAAGGAAGGCCTTCCCTGAAAAAGATTTGGTGTGAATGGCAGCATATTGCTCTGAAACGTGTATATATCATCCAGCATTAATGATGCCTTCCCAGATGTACAAGCTACCCATGTCATGTGCACTAATGCACCCTCATACCATCACAGATGCTGGCTTTTGAACTGTGCACTGATAACAAGCTGGATGGTCCCTCTCCTCTTTAGCCTGGAGGAGGTGGTGTCCATGATTTCTCATCTCATTATCTCTAGCCGCTTTATCCTGTTCTACAGGGTCGCAGGCAAGCTGGAGCCTATCCCAGCTGACTACGGGTGAAAGGCAGGGTACACCCTGGACAAGTCGCCAGGTCATCACAGGGCTGACACATAGGGTGTCCATGATTTCTTAAAAGAATTTTTTCTTTTGATTCATCAGACCTCAGGACAATTTTCCACTTTGCTGCAGTCCATCGTAAACGAGCTTGGGCCCAGAGAGGGTGGTGGTGTTTCTGGATATTGTTTATATTTGGTTTTAACTTGCATTTGTGGATGCAGTAATGAACTGTTTTCACAGACGATGGTTTTCTGAAGTGTTCCTGAGCTCATACAGTGATTTCCACTACAGACATGTGTCTGCTTTTAATACAGTGTTGCCTGAGTGCCTGAAGATCACAGGCATCTAATGTCGGTTTTCAGCCTTGTCTCTTGCATACAGAGATTTCTCCAAATTCTCTGAATCTTATCATGATATCATGTACCACAGATGATGTGATCCCCAAATTCTTTGCAATTTTACATTGAGGAATGTTATTCTTAAATTGTTGCACTGTTTGCCCATGCAGTCTTTCACAGAGCGGTGAACCCCTCCCCATCTTTACTTCTGAGAGACTCAAGAGTCTCTGGGATGCTCTTTTTATACCCAATCATGTTACTGACCTGTTGTCAATTAACCTAATTCATTTTTTTTAAGCATTACACAACTTTTTCAGTCTTTTGTTGTCCCATCCCAACTTTTTTGAAACGTGTTGCTGACGTCAAATTCAAAATGAGCATATTTTTCACAAAACAATAAAATTTCTCAGTTTCAACATTTGATATATTGTCTTTGTATGATTTTCAATGAAATATAGGGTTTCCATGATTTGCAAACCTTCACATTCTGTTTTATGTTTTACACAGCGTCCCAACTGTTTTGGAATTGGGGTTGTACTTTACATGTCTTTGGAATGGTCATACTGAATAATGCTGGGGTTTTTAGGCCAGTGATGTTTACTAGTTTGGTATTCCTTTGTTGTATTTTTGCTCTCTACAACATTTCTATACATAGTTTTCAATGAAGCCCTGTGATAACCTGGCAACTTGTCCAGGGTGTACCCCGCCTTTCGCCCGTAGTCAGCTGGGATAGGCTCCAGCTTGCCTGCGACCCTGTAGAACAGGATAAAGTGGCTAGAGATAATGAGATGAGATGAGTTTTCAATGAGGCGGCACGGTGGTGTAGTGTTTAGCGCTGTCACCTCACAGCAAGAAGGTCCGGGTTTGAGCCCCGTGGCCGACGAGGGCCTTTCTGCCCGTAGTCAGCTGGGATAGGCTCCAGCTTGCCTGCGACCCTGTAGAACAGGATAAAGCGGCTAGAGATAATGAGTGCGTTTACATGCACATAGAGAAAATCGAATTTCTGCCGTTGCCCGACTGAAATCGAAGTTCTAAATGCCATGGATACACCTTAGCTAGGCTGAAATTGAACCGAACTTGATTTCTCGTAATCAAGCTACACGACCTAGATTATGCGATTTTTGCTGAGCTACTTAGTGCATGTATACCCTGTCGAGCTACTTACTTCAGCACTGCCCCTTCCGGAAGTGATGAGTGACGAGACCACAAGCGGGAAACACGACAGCCTCGGTCGGCATGACAACAGTAGTAGCGAGCAGCAGAAGAGGTCAGGAGGAACAAACGAAGAAGAGAAAATGGTGAGCAGAAACGTGCACTTCTGGAGCAATGAGGAGACAAAGAGTTCATGCTCATTCAGCTTAAGGAGTTGAATATATTAAAATTCATGGACGGGAGAAAAACGAGCAATGGAGAACACGGAACTGATAACTTTGTTTACACTCTTGAATAGCTCTTCTTCATGACGACAACCGGAAGTGTACCAACACGATGGGGCGTGTAGCGCCACCTGTGGCTCGGGTGCATAATGTACCTCACACAATAGCTCGATTTCCTTGAGTGCATGTAGGATTGGATTTCTCTGGCACCCCTGCTGAGACCCTTTGCTCAATTACCGACAGCAGCTCAATTTGGATGTGCATGTAAACGTACTGAGTGAGAGAGAGTTTTCAATGATGGCTATACAGGGGGCAGCACAGTGGTGTAGTGGTTAGCACTGTCACCTCACAGCAAGAAGGTCCTGGGTTTGAGCCCAGCGGCCAGCGAGGGCCTCTCTGTATGGAGTTTGCATGTTCTCCCCGTGTCTGTGTGGGTTTCCTCCGGGTGCTCCGGTTTCCCCCACAGTCCAAAGACATGCAGGTTAGGTTAATTGGTGGCTCTAAATTGACCGTAGGTGTGAATGGTTGTTTGTCTCTATGTGTCAGCCCTGTGATGACCTGGCGACTTGTCCAGGGTGTACCCCGCCTCTCGCCCATAGTCAGCTGGGATAGGCTCCAGCTTGCCTGCAACCCTGTAGAACAGGATAAGCGGCTGGATGGATGGATGGATGGCTATACAGCTGTGATGGGAGTTCCTTTGTTAAACATTCTTCATGTGCCTAAAATCAGAGTATTCATTTTTGCTGTTGAAACTTTAATTTCGTTATTTCACCTTTTAAAACAGTTAATATTATAAATGTTTGTAATCAACAGTCTTCATTTAAGAATGTGTTTTTTTTTCAAATGAAGAACATTTAAAAGGAACTTGCATATGCTTTTATTGCCAAGCTCATGTTTCACTGATCTGTTTACAATGGCCCATAAAAAAAGTTCAAACCAATGACGCACCACATAATAGAGAATATGGGATGTATTTTTCATTTGTTTGTTTTAATAGAAAAGAAGCATGTGTACATGTGACCCTGACATAACAAGGGTCTAACTGCATTGCATTTGGTGACATTTTCATTAAAAAAACAAAACAAACAAACAAACAAACAAACAAACAAACAAACCTAAGTAACAAAAGTGAAGCTGTTGCAAATCATTTGTCAACTACCGCTATCTGTCAACTATCATAGTACTTTTTTTCCTTTGTTAAAAATTCAGGGATATAAAAATATCTGCTTTAAATCAGAACAGTTTTTACAATATATATATACACACACACACACACTTATATTTGCACTGTTAAATATTCACTCATTTATATATGGTAATTTATAAATATAATCTTTCATTGTGTCAATGACCAAGTGACCAGTTATTTTCATAAACATAGCAGGGTTTTGTTTTTTTGCACAACATATGGAATATTAGTGAATTGCAAGACAAAAATGTCTCTTCAAGAATGTTATAGTCTTGTTCATCAAAAATACTGCAGAAATATTTTGAGCTAGGATCAATGCTGGCCTTTGAATGAAGGCAGATAAAATACAGGAGCTAACTATTGTATTGCAACATATTGGTGACTATTTTGGATTCGATAAAGTCTATGAAATTATGCAGTTTTTCCCCTTATGTCCTCGCTTCTTTTTGAAATTTGTCCTTGTGCTATAAGGTGGGGATACTTGATTGGGAAGTTTGTCAGCATAATACTGATACCTCGACTGCCTGGGTTGGGGAATCGGTTGACCCAAGAAAAAACCTTCCTCCTCCGATTCAGAGGAAGATGATGAGCAGGTAGAGCACCAATCGTCATCGTCTCCATAAAGACGATAGAATCTCTCTGCAGCTTGGTTCTGCAAGACGTAATCAGAGTTCACATGGGAATGAGACTGCTGTACATACTGAGATGTAGGTAGAGGACCACGCTGGAGATAGTCCTCTCTGAAGCACATACGTGCTTGCTCTTTGGGTACTACATGCAGTGCGTTGTCTGACCGAGACTTTCGGCTTCTTCGTCTGTGGTTATGATGATGCCGACGGTGTTGCTCGTCCTGTTCATCGAAATGGTACACCCTTCTCCGAGTGCGTTCACTCATTGGAGGCTGTCGCACCTCTACATCTTCATAGTGTCCATTGTCCACAACATCATCGGAGAACTTGACCTGATGAGGCCTTGATTGAGATCTGGACCTCCGGAGAACAGGAGGTATGGGTCGTTCCTCTGGGAGGGGGATCACCTCTTCTGGTTCTTCTTCCTCTACTACTTCTACATGCTCCAGCTCCGACGTAAGGCTCTTGAGGGAGTTGGCACTCCTGTGCAGCATTGAGGAGTTAAGAGTTCCCATGTTGCTTGTTTTTTCGCAATCCTGATTCTCCAGCTTGAAGTTGTGCAATGAAAAGGGTACATGTTTCTCTTTAAAGTCCCCATCCACTGATGCACCTGTAATAGAGATTAGATCAGATCTCAGTAAGAATCATGTTTCGTTCATGAACAGTATTTTCCAAAGAAATTTCACCTTTCTCTTGTTTATCAGTTTATATACTCACCTGTGATATTAGATAGTGCTAGAGAGTCCATGGAGTCTCCGACACCCTGCTCTTGCTGTTTAAGTCCATCCGTGATGCACTCCAGTGAATCATTATACCACTGCTTTTCCTTATGCTTAAAGCTAGCACCATGTTCCAGATCAAGCTCCTGAATTTTCCTGCTGCTTGCAGGTCCGGGATGACTACCATATGCAGAGTCTCCCAGTCCATCTTGGGAATGTGTCCAGTACATGTCTGTTTTGTACTTTTTACTGGCCAGACTGCTATTGCCACCACTGCCTGAAATCTTTGACTCCACCTTATTTTTTATCTCAGAGTCAGTCATCCAAGGATCACCTGGTCTGTTGTCCTCTGGCTGCTGGAAGACTCCATGCTCTCCAAACTTCAGAAGTAGTTGGGTCATATAATCTTCATGCTCAGCCCATTCTTCATGGTCCTCAGGTACCTCCTCTTCCTCCCTGTTCCTCCAAAAATGATCATCTGTTAAGTTCAAATGGGACAGCTTGTTTGACAAAGTGTCTTCTGAATTGCCTGAGAAACCAGGGAACTTGTAGTTTCCAGCAGGTGAGAAGAGCAGAGACTGGCGACACTGGTCTGCAGAACGACTGCTCTTTCCTGTTCTGACACTGCGACGGGATTCACGAGACCTGCCAGACTGAAAGGCAGAATCTGATGAGTCTGACGCATGGACATCCTCCCCAAGACTACAAGCTTTGGAACAATAGATGCGGCCTTGTCTTGGCAGGAATGGGCAACCAAGCAAGGTGGTTTTGCACTGGGCACAGCTGAAGCACTCATCTGTGGCATGCCAATGGAGACCATCATATGTCATCTGAGCATGGTCAACCCCTAAACGAAAATAACCAGAATTAAAATAGCATGGGTAGGTTTATATCACAAAAGTTGAAGTAAATTAGAATCAAATAGGGTTTCATGATTACACCTGTACAACCTTGATATTAGAAGAACAAAGGTGATGAATATATTCACTAAAGAATGAAGATACACGTTTATTTATACATTTTTGTAAGGTGATGAATTGTCCATTTTGTTTGGCAAATGTGAACTGTAATTTGAAAATAAGTCACATTTGAAAATGGTTTAACTTTTCACTTTTTACCAATTAAGCAATCAGTTTCATCACAATATAACTGAACTATTTTTAAAATGTTTATGCCTAGTAATCTGGATTTGTGTAAGACCGGAAGATTTCAGATTTTTCTTTGTAGTAACAGGGATATTGCATCCTGAAATTATGTAATTACCTCTTATTCATGGAAAAGCTTGAATAACATATCATGGTTATTGAATAAGAGTCAGTATTATCAAATTTTGTGTGAAAACGCACTAACGTTACTACATTTAATTTACAGCGCAAAGGACATGAAGGCACAAGATAGACCTTGGCTTACCAATGTGTTCTCCACAGGCCTCACAGTATTCAGCATACAGGGACTCAAAGCACCCACAACAGTAGGGCCGACCATCTTTCATGATGTACCGCTGACCACCCAAAATAGTTTCACATTCAAAGCAGGAAAAGTGCTTCATGTGCCAGTGACGGCCCTCTGCCTCTGTACACTCATCATCAAAGATGATCTGAAAAATATAGAGCGTTTTATTTCATTTCTGAAAGCTATCCAGATGTTGAATCCGTTGAGCAATAAGTTGATTATGAATAATGGCCTCGCGTTTCATAGATTTAAAATATAGCGTGTATATACCGGTAAGTGTTTGCACTTACCTCATCACAGGCTGAACAGCGAGGCTTTAGCAATTCAGCATGATGTCTCCCACAATGAATCTTCCCCTCATGATAGAAATAAATGAGATCCACTAGAAGCTCATTACATGTGGAGCATGCGAAACATGCTGGGTGCCAACACAGTCCAGGCCCTGCTCTTGAGGTGAACACTGCCATCTCTCCTCCACCAACGTTCTCCCCACACTGAAGTTTTTAAAAATCCAGTTACTTTTGTGTGACTCGATTGTTTCTCTGAATAGTAGGAGTTGTGATTTGACTTACATGTTCACAGATCGCGTGAAGCATAGCCCTGGGCAGTAACTTTAGAGTTCCCCGCCCCAGCGCTTCCTTTTTTCTCTGCACACTGAACATATGTAGCTCCTTCTTTTCTTCCTCACCAAGGGACTGGCAATAGCGCACCTAAGACAGGAATTGATAGCTGTGGTTAAAAGGTTTTAATGATTGGGTTTGTCCAGTTCTCTTTCAACCATTCCGTGACCTCTGCTTCTTTTGTTGGGCGTGAACTATCAGGGTGATTTTGTTTAACAACGCTTAATGAGAAAGAGTTGTTCATGAGGCCTGTGTTAGAGACAGACATCTGCAACAAACCTGAGACAAAGCAAGCAATGTGATAGTACTTCAGAGCAGTAATTATGGTACACACAACATGCATCAGAGCAGTGTCCCTACACACTCTGGCCTCTGCTAGTAAACCACAGCAATGTGAGGAATCTCTGTGCCACATGTTGTGTCGAGCCCCCCAGAAGCATCATAAAATCACCCGCTCAAATGTCTCATTGTGCCAACACCCACAGACAAACAAGGAAACAAAGATGTCCTCTGTGATGGCAAGAGGAATCCAGTGAATGTGACAAGGTATGAAAACGCATGAGGTTAACCAGCACCCACACTAGTTCATCCTTAAAAAGCAATTTGAATGGGGTCTGAAATATGATGCAGAAACACATTTTCCTTCAACAATGGGTCAAACAATAGAAGCTTTATTTTAGCGCTGTTTCTTCAGGTCCTGCCAAAGGTGGCAGTGCCCCTGTGGGTTATCACTTCAAACCAGAGAACCAGAGCTGGAGGTTTCCGGGCTCCAGGGACGGCTTGTTGTCTGAGTCCTGGTATCTGGGGACTAAAAGTCCTAACATCCTTCCTTTGATCATAGCAGTTTTTGCCTTGAGCAAGGCACTTAACCCCAAACTGCTTTTGGGCTGCTGCTACAGAGTAATTCTTTATGCCCTATTCTAGCTTAGCTTTTGAGTAACTACACAGAAGTATGAAATAGACTAATTTCTACAGGTCTTAACCAGCTCTTAAATGAAAATGTTGCTGATATATATATATATATATATATATATATATATATATATATATATATATATATATATATATATAAACCCTGATTCCAAAAGAGTTGAGACAAAGTACAAATTGTAAATAAAAACAGAATGCAATGATGTGGAAGTTACAAAATTCCATATTTTATTCAGAATAGAACATAGATGACATATCAAATGTTTAAACTGAGAAAATCTATCATTTAAAAAGAACAATTAGGTGATTTTAAATTTCATGACAACAACACATCTCAAAAAAGTTGGGACAAGGCCATGTTTACCACTGTGAGACATCCCCTTTTCTCTTTACAACAGTCTGTAAACGTCTGGGGACTGAGGAGACAAGTTGCTCAAGTTTAGGGATAGGAATGTTAACCCATTCTTGTCTAATGTAGGATTCTAGTTGCTCAACTGTCTTAGGTCTTTTTTGTCGTATCTTCCGTTTTATGATGCACCAAATGTTTTCTATGGGTGAAAGATCTGGACTGCAGGCTGGCCAGTTCAGTACCCGGACCCTTCTTCTACGCAGCCATGATGCGGTAATTGATGCAGTATGTGGTTTGGCATTGTCATGTTGGGAAATGCAAGGTCTTCCTGAAAGAGACGTCGTCTGGATGGGAGCATATGTTGCTCTAGAACCTGGATATACCTTTCAGCATTGATGGTGTCTTTCCAGATGTGTAAGCTGCCCATCCCACATGCACTAATGCAACCCCATACCATCAGAGATGCAGGCTTCTGAACTGAGCGCTGATAACAACTCGGGTCGTCCTTCTCCTCTTTAGTCTGAATGACACGGCGTCCCTGATTTCCATAAAGAACTTCAAATTTTGATTCGTCTGACCACAGAACAGTTTTCCACTTTGCCACAGTCCATTTTAAATGAGCCTTGGCCCAGAGAAGACGTCTGCGCTTCTGGATCGTGTTTAGATACGGCTTCTTCTTTGAACTATAGAGTTTTAGCTGGCAACGGCGGATGGCACGGTGAATTGTGTTCACAGATAATGTTCTCTGGAAATATTCCTGAGCCCATTTTGTGATTTCCAATACAGAAGCATGCCTGTATGTGATGCAGTGCCGTCTAAGGGCCCGAAGATCACGGGCACCCAGTATGGTTTTCCGGCCTTGACCCTTACGCACAGAGATTCTTCCAGATTCTCTTAATCTTTTGATGATATTATGCACTGTCGATGACGATATGTTCAAACTCTTTGCAATTTTACACTGTCGAACTCCTTTCTGATATTGCTCCACTATTTGTCGGTGCAGAATTAGGGGGATTGCTGATCCTCTTCCCATCTTTACTTCTGAGAGCCGCTGCCACTCCAAGATGCTCTTTTTATACCCAGTCATGTTAATGACCTATTGCCAATTGACCTAATGAGTTGCAATTTGGTCCTCCAGCTGTTCCTTTTTTGTACCTTTAACTTTTCCAGCCTCTTATTGCCCCTGTCCCAACTTTTTTGAGATGTGTTGCTGTCATGAAATTTCAAATGAGCCAATATTTGGCATGAAATTTCAAAATGTCTCACTTTCGACATTTGATATGTTGTCTATGTTCTATTGTGAATACAATATCAGTTTTTGAGATTTGTAAATTATTGCATTCCGTTTTTATTTACAATTTGTACTTTGTCCCAACTTTTTTGGAATCGGGGTTGTATATATATATATATATATATATATATATATATATATATAGAGAGAGAGAGAGAGAGAGAGAGAGAGGGGGGGGAGGATGCAAAGCGGGTAGGCTGTCAATACAGTCCAAAAAAACACTACCTTCCCTCGTGCACTGATGTTCTCTTCATGCTGATATTAGTTTATTACATTTTTTTTTTTTGCATAATACTCCATCACATCCCAGTTGAGCTTACCTCATTGTCATGGGGAGGCAGTTGATACAAGAGCTGTTTGATGCGATATTTCTCTCCTGGGCTATTAACATAGGGAACCTTGTCCTCTGGCAAACAGGAGAAATACAGCTGGACCTGCAAACCCGATAGGCAGAGTTGAAATTACAAATGAACCCTGATCTCCGACAAAACTTTTGGAAGTAATTACACCAAAGTGAACATATTGTATGTATTACAATATGTTTCTATTATAATCATCTGTCTTTAACCATAGGAGACTAGTATTTTTGCCTGGGAACTTTATTACTGTTGTAAGAATGCGTCATATCACATCTTTAAAGCTAAATTTTGATTTCGCAGGTCTTTTTCAGCAACTCGATAAATGTGAGGCGGTGAATATACCTGAAATTAGCACCCATCATTGCACTATTCCTTAAAGCGGTTGGCTTGACTGATTTATAAAATGCATGCCATTGAAATATTAGTCGGTCAGGCTGATCCTGCTCCCAAGGTGAACATGCTTGTCAAGGAATGACATATTTCACCGGCCTGGACATGCTGTTCAGACATCATTGACTGGAAACGAATGAAGAGCACACCTGCAGATAAGCAGGTGTGTATATATACAGCGCTTCAATCAAATAGTGAACTGATTACAGGATTGTAAAATGCTGTGTCATAAGTTAAGGCATACTCTGAGCCTTACACTCATCCAGGTGATAAAAACCTAGCCTGGATGCATTCAAACACCTCTAGAACTTTTGCCTTACCAGACACCAATTTGCTCATTTCAGTAGAAGACATTTGAGATCAGGAATTGAGCAGTTCCAGCTTTCAGTTCCTATGCTTTCAGGGTGTGGATTAAAGCTGGTCTGAGATATTGATGAGGCTACTGCAAGCAGCCATGGAACATCTTGTGACATGAAATGTAATGGATATTTCAGTGATTCGGTTAAATTCCTCCATATTAGAGAATAGAATCATAGAACATTATATGAATTAAACACACAAAATCTCATCTTGCTGCATGCTTGTATTATATCGAGGTAAACATTTGTATACAAACACATTCGGTGAGCTGCAGTCTGCTTAAAATACTGAATTTTAGAAGACAGTCTTTAAATAATGCTGCAGTTACGTTGCAGAGTTACAGTTACGTAGTTAGACAAGCTACTAGAGCATTTTCTCAAAAGGACTTGCTACAAAAGATCTCCTTTCGCTTATCTTTTTGATCAGTAGATATTAATAATGCACTTTTCTGAAATGTGTTATCTTTTTTTTAAATCTTGGACATATATTTTAAAATATGTGTAGAATATAGTAAGATTTTAGTACTATGTAAAAGTCACACTTTTTGTCATGACAGGTCTCACGCACGCACACACACACACACACACACACACACACACACACACACACACACACACACACACACACAGCATGTATAGACTGTACTATGTAATTGCCTATAAACTATAACCCTGGTGAATATTTTACACACACACACACACACACAGAGAGAGAGAGCATGTATAGATTGTACTATGTAATTGCGTATAAACTATAACCCTGGTGAATATTTTATACTCTCGTGATATGCCACACCGTTATTTATTCTTGACAAGCAGCAATCAAACTCATCATATCAGCATTTGAAAGACAACTGGAATTTACACCAGGTTCAGTAACCTCCATTATATATCCATTATATCATGTCTATGATAGAAATGATCGAACAGAAGGGCCTGCCAGATATCTCTGATAAATGTATTACTGTTACTGACTCGCTATGAAGGGTCTGTATGACTATTTTTCATTCTGTCCAAGCCAAAGATGTTTTCTTTACTGTGTTTTGCCCTCTAGCTGGTGACCTCGGTAAGGGGCATCAGTTTATGAGTGCTGGTCGTAACATTCAGCAGATAAAGAGGATTGGACTTGTCTCCTCCTGCTTAAGGAGCATCCTGCTCTTATTCAGGCTTGCCATTTAAACCTGACAATGAGCAGTAACATAAATCATGCTCATTTCATGCTAATATTACCACCCACTCCTCTCCCTTGGGCAACGAGCTAACAGTGTTTTTGAGTATCTGTGTACTTCCCAGCAATGATCACCTATAATGTTTTGAGGTCATTTGCAGAATGGCAGCTGTAAAGACATTACAGTTGCTCCTTGCATTTAACACAAAGGCAGTGTTTGGATTTTAGTCTTATATTGCTTTCGACCCTTTTCTCGCCCCTCACCCCTGATTGCAGTCATATGTGCTTCTCAGACGAGTAGGGGGATTAGACAGCCTCTGAGATAACTGTTAAGGCCTTCCCTGTTGACTTGGAAAAGCGCCACATCATCACATTTTCAGTCATGAAAAGCCTGCCTTTGCAGACAGGCGAGTACAGAAAACAACCATTGCCCTGAGTGTTCCTCATACTGTTCGCTTAGCTGGCAGTTAGTGTCGATGGCTTTAGGCCATTGTCTGCCAGCTTGCCATAATGACTTGCAGACTTTCCATGAAACAGTTTGTAAATAAAAAACAGCATATCCTGTTTCCAAGTGCCTGTGGGGTGATGCCTACAAAATGCTCCGCTTCCCTAACAAATGAGTTGGCTGATCTAATTAATCACCCGATGGAGTGATTAATCTTCCTTTTGTATATAAATCAAGATTGCTTAAAGATTGTTACACTCGCTAATGTCTGTTCATCTGGTTGTCTAACCCACTGACAGGGCTCAAATGCTTCCCGAAGAACAGTGCTCATGATATGACATTTATCTGTGTTTTTTTTTTACACATGCCTATCTTTACCACCAGTTGTTCCATTCATCTGTTTGGCGAGGTTGCGACACTAACATTTTCATCAGCTGTTTGTTTTTCCACCGGAGGTGGGTGTGGAAGTGAAGAGACAGTAAGAGCACTCAACAAAAGGCTCACCTGTTCTGGTCGTAGTCCAGGTGGAACCCAGGCATACTCCTCCAAAGCACATCCTGAATCATCATCTGAGGTAGAGCTTCTCTGAAAGCCGAAAGTGAGCTTGCCAACCTTCTGATCCATGTCCAGATGCTTCCCGCTTCTGTGGAAACCGCCAGGATTCTCCAGGTTCATCATGCAAACCTCCTAGAGATGAAAAATAAGGAGTTATTTTGTTAGTCATGAAACTATATCCTCTGAGGCTGACAACACTCGGTGAAGCTCCAGTACTCATTACTTAAAACATATTATGTTGATTTTTGGCTTTCAGAGCAGCTATGATTCATAGTTTGCTCTTTATGGAGAAAACAGGCCTGTAAAAGATTCTGCCTGTAAGTTTTAGTGTTACTGTTGATAGTTTTAGTGATACAGCATTAGGAGCACTTGCTTGTGTGGTCGCATATAGTCCTGGGCTACTGCAGTAGGCTAACACTGACTTTGTACACATCATTTACATTTTATGACTGTACTTGACCACGGATGTTCAAATGTTTCCATTTCTATAGATTTCCTCTGTTAAATGTATTAAAAATGAAGTTAGAATGACATAAATAAACTGAGAAAAACTGGACTAATAGCCAGCATAGCTACATGTAGTACATCCTGCTTATTTTATAGTACTCTAGTACAATAAGTAGGATACTATAGTAGAATATTGTGAAGTGTACTTATCGTGTGTCCTCTTTTTTCCAGATTTTTTTTAAGTTTGCATTCACAAAAGGCCTGACTTGCAATTACATGAGTGACAGAGTGAAAAGATTTTTAAGAAACTTCTTATTCTTCTCGTTTTTACTTTATGCAGATGTATGACTGCACATTCTGTCATGATGTGGTGGAAAAAGAATTTGTTCAAATGCCTTTTCCAGACATGCCCGTTGATTGTAAATAGTTGTGTAGTTGTGGTCAGATTTCAGCTATACAGACTCATACTGTGTGACTTCAGTTAACCCTAGTCACCACTTTAACACCCTTCCTCCTCCTCCTCCTCTTCACTCCCTGCTGTGGTTAAGTGGACAGCTGAGAAAACCAAGCACATTTGATTGTGCCCTTTGAAGTGGCATGATAGTTTGGGCGAACATGATACATATTTCATGAATGTTCAGAATATCTGACTTATGACTATTCACACACTGGACAAAGATTAACGTGTCCACTGTATGAAGTGTTTCTTGTACTACATTGTGTTGGATTTCTCTCTGAATAATCACTGAGTGAGAGCTGTGGTTAGTCATTCATTGCAACTGTTCGCAGTCCAGGCGGTCCAACTCAAGTAGCCAAGGCCAAGCCATTCACTCAACGACAACAGCAGCAGTGACCTGCACAAGGCTGTTGGTATGATGAACCAAAAAAAAAAAAAACCCTAGAAAGATGGAAGCGCTTATTAGTAGCTTATAGAGCTGGTCAAGTTACCCGATTTTTTTTTTTTAAAGATTTTTTGGGGGGCTTTTTTCCACCTTTATTATTGGATAGGACAGTGTAGAGACAGGAAATAGCGGGAGAGAGAGACAGGGAGGGATCGGGAAATGACCGTGGGCCGGAATCAAACCCGGGTCGCCCGGATTTATGGTATGGCGCCTTATCCACCTGAGCCATGACGCCCCCGATTTTTTTTTTTTAATGTTTATCTCTTCATTGATTTCTTCACCTGTAAGACAAGAGCTATTCATACCACCTACAAACTCAGAAAATCAGAATAAACACATATTCCTATTCCTTCAGATATTTAAAGCCCTTAAACTCTTGGCTTGCTATTCTGTTATTCATCTGAAAGCATATTATTCAGTAACTACTATTAATCATTCAGTAACTACACTGAAACTGATAGGAAAGGTATGTAGTTACAAGACTTAGGAATGTGAGTCTGGACCCACGGACAGGTCCAGGAGAGTTTAAGGGGTTAACACACACTGAAAAAAAAAAATGGAAAGCAAAAGGAAGCCCTTTAATCTTTTACCATGTCAAGTCATTCTTCTGTGTTTGAATTCAATTTGAATTCATTTACCAGCTACATAATGTGCCAAAACACCTTCAGCTGAACATTATATGTGTGCTTCAAATAATTTTGCTCATTCTCACTTCTTCAACACTTCCACTCAGACACCATGGTGGATTTTAGCATTTCATTAACTCCACCCTCTTTCATGGACCACCGGTTAGTCAAAATGCAGATTTATTTTTTTCATCCATGTGAACATGTGTGGCCTTTTCCAAATCTTTAACTCTTCTAGAAGTCAGTGTTTAACATCCATTTCTTTTGTAGAATCCCTTGTTAACATGGCTTTGGGAGGCTGAGATGCATATCTTTTAGATCCACCCACAGAGAGCTTGAATCCCTCGGCCAGAGGCTGTACACAGGGGGTAGACTGCCACACACACTCATACAGTTGGGGACTGCAGTCAATGTTAAGATTTAACTTTTGAGAAATCTGATGTAAACAGAGACCAACTGGAGAAGCTATGAGATGCAGGATTTGCTGTGTGTGTGTGTGTGTCCCCTGTCCTGAGGAGCTGAGGTCAAGCCCTAACAAATTGAAGTCTCCTGACTCAGCTATGGCTAATAGCCATGTCTTTGATATTTAGTTAAGATAAAAGATATCAGCATTAAGTTAATGTAATTATCTAGGAAATCACACTAAGAAGTAAGTCCCCCCATTACTTTCTGGAAAGCAAGCAGGGTTACTTTGCTACGTGTGTTTATTATGAGCTAGCAAATAATTGATACCAAACTGACAAACTTAACAAAATGTTTTGCACAGGTGAATTGTTTTATTTTACATTCATTCCAGGCCTCAGTTGATTTGGAACAGGGCAAAATACTGTCAGCTCTGGGAACCTGGCTAAAGCTCTAATGTCAAGAACATAATCCTTGGCATCACTTCTAAGCTTTTAAAAGTCTCAGTGTTCCACAAATGAGAGATTCTCTCCACTACAGCAGTCAGGATTAGAACATTAAGTCAACAAGACTTGATCCTATTGTCTGTTAGAGATTAGATATATGCTCCAAAAAGCACTTCGACTCACTCTTCTATAAGCAGAGAAGGGAAGTTAGGAAGTATACAAGAAGACTATTTGTATATGTTATGTCGGCAACGGTGAACACACAGAAACCATTTGTGG
Source organism: Neoarius graeffei (assembly GCF_027579695.1). NCBI lineage: Eukaryota > Metazoa > Chordata > Actinopteri > Siluriformes > Ariidae > Neoarius > Neoarius graeffei. Next base: position 63,169,197 of record NC_083570.1, read on the forward strand.
AAGATTTCTGAACTGAACAACAGCGTGTCAACTTCTTGAACAATATATAGGACATGTCCATTTCACTGTCTACTAATGCTGGCTTATATATGACAAAAATAACACTTATTACAAATCATTGAACTATGTATTAAGAACCGCCAGATTTTTGATCATGTGAGAATGCTAAACTCATAGCTTAGAGTCCTACAAAAGAGCACTATCCAATTAGAGCACAACCAGTACACTATTCCATGGCCAAATGGCTGAAAGGCTTGTCAATGTAGCTAGAAAGGGACCACCTGTACTCAGGCAGGCTTTCATCAGGCAGTTGACTCGAACTTGCTGGTATTTACCCACAGTTCCTCTGTGGTCAGTCCCACACTTTTCTACCTCTCTCACACCATGCTTTATTCAGCGAAGCCAGACTTCAGACAGACGCCTCTATGCCACACTTGCACTTAAGTACAGGGCAGTGTTTAAAATGAGCAGCTACAAAAACCTATGTATAACTTGAGAAAGCAGAGCTTTTCATGACATAATGAGCAAATTATTATTTCTTATCAAGCACAAAACAGTACTTACAATTAAAAACTTCTAGCATTTGTCCTTGATTACCTTTCTTGACCTTACCTCTTAACACACAACTCTTGAAATAAGGGAACTCTCCAAAAGTTCCTTCTCTTTCCTATTGTAAACAGATCCCTGGATCACATTTCATCAGAAGGAACATTGTCCAGTCGTTTCATATCTAAAATCCAGTTGGCGAGATCCTTAGGCCTCCTGTTGCATTTCCTTCCAGTAATGTCAGTGTGACCGATGTGCACATCCAGCACACAGCTGGGGATGTGAGAGAGCGCGTGAGCGAGAGAAGAGCAGTTCGACCAGATGGCTCCTGCACTTACTGCACTCCTGTGGAGCTCCGGCTGGAAGCCACTCCCTCATAACCCAGGCTCAGCCATTCAGCTTCAGCCACCCTTGATATTATTACACTTCAATCACTGAATATTTTCCTCAGAAGTTTATGTCTGTCTCAGAATATTCAAACACTGATGCTAACCTTTTTTTTAAAGGTCAATCTAGGCATGTGCATTAAGGAACCTGGTGCTGAAGTGGTTATTTTTGAAGGGCAGCTTTGGCCTGCTTGCTTCAGGATAGAGCTGAGAAACTGGTCTCTGCTCAGATTCAGAGGCATAACTATA